>NW_026294551.1:91742339-92399748 GCF_007827085.1 Peromyscus californicus insignis | reverse complement strand
AGCTTCTTGAGAACTGTGGGAAGATTGAGCCAAGATGCAGGCGATTAACGTACATACATTTAGTAGTGTTACAGTGCTACAAATGATAAAAGCTCAAGTGTTAGCAAAAAGACAGGCAGTCAAGGTGATCGTGCTGTTTCCCGGGTTAGAGCAATGAGTTCTTCTTCTAATACCACCTTTCTGTTCTGTTGTTTTTTAAAGTTCACCCTCTACTTACATATTCCTAGGAAATTCAGTAACGTCCAACTAGAAGTGCTGAAGATGATTGTCTAAGTCTGAAGAGTTCTGGCTTTGTTCAGCTGACACAATTCAATTTGCAATACGATGGTCAGCTATTAAATACATTGAAAAAATATCGTCAGTAATTATTCCCCATATATTCTGTGTTCAGAGTCTTATAAATGTAGCTTCTACATCACATAAATGGCTACAATGTGCAGTTACTAATTCCTACTCATTTCAGGAAAATGTGCTTTTTTTGTTTCTGCTTATTATGATTACTAGCTATCCCTAACTTATGAGAGACTTCTTACTACTGTGGTAACTAACCAGATAAATACAAACTTCAGTAGAGTGAAATGTAATACTTTAAGTCTGTTACATTTAATTTTCTTTCTTTCCTATGAATAGACTAAATTTTTGTTTTGCTTTAACAAAGGATAGATGAGCATTCTGAAAACGGTTTTTACTGTCCTAATGATTAATGATCACTGAACACTTTTGAAAGATTAACATTTTTCAAAGCTGCTAAAAAATATACTGTTTTATTTAATTACAAGAAAGTAAAGGCTTTTCACACTGACAGGTGGTGGAAATTAGCAGGCAGTTTTGAAATTGTGCTGTGCACGAGAAATTAGATCTCATTTTAATTCTGCTTTTCTCAACTAGCAAATGAGGTTAATGCCATACATATTCAGCTGATATGGATGAAGAAATTGATATAAAGTAGATCAACATAGCTACAGGGCTAGATTAATTTATAGGTAAAGAGGCAGTGATAAATGAAAGTAATGTAGTAGTGGTCACTAAACTCCTCTGCCATGAGGGATTCAATAGCGTTAGTTCCTCATTAAAGCCTTTGTCGAGTGCATCAAATAGAAATGTGAAAAGGAATAGCCAACTAACCCCTAATTATCAAAATACAGAAAATACTAATTATACCTTAATTAGCTTTTCTTTTAATGTACTGAAATTTGTTACTTTTTGTGTGGCACAAATGGATAGTTATATCAACAATAAATAGGTTGTTTTAATAACTTTCTTTTACCTCTGGGAAAACTACACTCCAATTTTTAATATGCAATAATGCTTCTCTCTAGCCTGTAGGAGATGAAAATTATTAAGTAGCTTTATTTTTTTGAAGATTTTACAGCAGCTTTGGGAAGAATTATTTCACCATGCATCAATTACTTTTAATTGAACTGAATATTTTTCAGATTGCACCAAATGCCTCTCATTTAAGTTTAGCAGTTAGAGTTTAGGAAAGCAGCATAATGAGGACTGCAGATAACCTCTGTCATATATTGTAATAAATAAGGGTGATTATTTGTTTTGCTTGGGTTTAGAAAGAACTCAATGTTGCAATTATAAAACCTAGTCAGTCACCTTATCTAGTGCTAGTCAGTATGGAGGACTAAAAGCTATGTATTCTAGAAACTTCACTTATGAGTCTTTCTCTTACCCCAAATAAGGTTGTTTTCAACAGTCTAGTTAAGAAAGGATTTGCCATTTAGAATAAAGATACAGTATTACTGTGGGGGAAGCAGCTTGGGTTTTAGTGTAATAAACCTCAAGGTGGCTTTAGGCCCTAGTAGCTTTTGCTATTCTGGGGAAATTCATTACTTTGCCTGTGTATACACTGCCTTGTCCATCAGTTGCAGTGATACTTGGTGTTGTGATGATTAAGTAAAATAGGGCAGGTCCCTAGCATAACATTTAGTGTGGTGTAGAAGCTCCAAAATCAAAAGTTGCTGTTATTGGTAATAAGAAAGGCCTTAAAGAAATTCTGTCCCTGAACATTTCAATTATCATAGGATTGTCTTTCAAGGGATTGCATGTAATCTAATCTTCAGGACATTTAATGTAATTGTCAAACTGTGCTAAAGACTATCTAATTTATCATAAAGCTGTTTTCCTCTTTGTTTGGCAAAGAATTTGGAATAGTCTGTCTTTGGGTAAGGGGTGGTAGTGAGGTTATTATCAGTTGATCTGAGTTCATGTTGTCTCTCTCCCAATGCAACTTAGAATTGTTAATTAAAGCCACATAATCTTATTCTAAAGCCAAGACTCTAGAAAAAGACTGTTTCCTAGGACCTCATTAAATTTATTGTTATTTCAGATCTATATATTTTCTCTCTCTTTGTGGTTTTTTTGAGACAGAGTTTCTTTGTATAATAGCCCTGGCTGTCCTAGAACTTGCTCTGTAGACCAAGCTGGCCACACCCAGTTCATCTTCTCATTTTTGGTGCTTACATTTAATTTGTGTTTCTCTTGTTCATCCTTTTTGCTTTTCTAATTATCTATTGATGAGCAGTAATCATGAATTACACTTTTCATCAACAGTATCTGTCAAGCTAACCCTCTCTACCTTTGTTTTCCTTATCAGTAAAATAATACTACTATGTGTTGCTCTTTTTGGTGATTGCATTGAGTTATGCCACTTCCTTTCATCAGTTTTACAACAAAACAAACTAATAATTTGGAAGAAAAGAAAGAAAGAAATGAGCCACCCAAAGAAGAGAGCAGGAAATCATTTTATAATCATTGAAAATGTTACTCTACTGTCTTTTAAAATAATCACTGTCCAGTGTTTTAAATAAATACATGTGGAAAAAAGTTGTCAACCAAAGTGTTATGTACATCTCCATACTGCCTTTCACCTGTTTACAAAGTTAAAGATTAGCCAGGTCCCTTGTTGAAACTTGTTGAACACAGATTCTAGTGCTCTACTGCAGATAGATGTAGTGACTCAGAGGATCTGAGTATGTGTATTGATCATGCAAGCCACTTGGGTACTTTGAGTCTCTGCTAAAGTTTCAGAACCTTTGACTCCCTTGCTTGAAGATTGGTAACAGGTACTGTGTCTTGTTTCTTTAGACCATCATTTGGGAGTTAGGGCTGGATATGGAGTAACTGCCTCTAGCCCCTTTTGGTTAGAATGCTGTAATTTTCTATCCTAAAATTTAGAGAAAAGAAGTAGAGGAAAAGGCCACTTGACTGTTATATGTAAAAACCCTAAGGGAATGTTTAGGTCAATAGATTTGTGTTTTGCTGGCCAAGAAACTAAAATGTGTATGATTATATAAGGTGTATACTGTAAAGGCAAAATTATTTTAAAATAAAATTTCTTATGATATTTTTATTTTAGAAAATTACAATCTGAACCATTGCCTAAATTCTCAAATGTTGTGACTCTTTCCTGTTCTTGTCAGTTTATGTATACTTCACTATACTTCAGATTCTATAGCAAGAATCAGATTGTGTATTGTCAGTCATCTCATTAGCCTGGTAATCCCAGGCTAGTGTGTAAATCTCTCTAGCCACTTTTTTTTTAATGTAGCAAATGGAAACATAGTGATAGGAAGGTTTGAGAGAGTGGCCATGTGTTTAAGGTGATGAACGGCACAGTGCCTGACACGCCAGTGTTGAGGACACTAGCTGTGCAGATGCTGGTGACGTGGTTTTTGCTTTTGTACTTCAGTTTAACCAGTGCCAGCACCAGATTTAGGGTTTCACTACGTTAGACTATCTTTAAATTAGCATGAGCAAAGCTCATATGAACTCACAGGAACTGAGGCGGCATGCACAGGCCGTGTGTGTACCAGGTTCTCTGCACATACATTACGGCTTTCAGTTTAGTGTTTTATGGGATTCCTGAGTGTGCAAATGAGTTGGTGTCTGATTTTTGTGCCTTCTCTTAGACTCTTTTCCTCCTGTTGATTTGTCTTGCCCAACTTCAACATGATAGTTTTTGTTTTAGTATATTTTATTTATTTTTAATTGCTTCTCAGCCTTTTGGCTAAGATCAAGTGTATATTTTATTTATTTTTTGTTTGTTTGTTTTCTGAGGCAGGGTTTCTCTGTTGTAACCCTGGCTGTCCTGGAACTCACTCTATGTAGACCAGGATCTGCCTGGCTCTGCCTCCCGTGTGCTGGGAATAAAGGTGTGCCCCACCACTGTTTTGCTTGATTTTTGTTTTAAGTGAATGAATGAGTGAAAGCTTAGCCGTCAGGGTAAAGGTCAACAACTGAACTGTCACTTATACCTGCTGCGGGAGGGAAAGTCAGTTTGCTCCAAGAGACTGGGCATATCAGCCACGCCAGGACAGGCCTCACGATCAGAAGTTGTTTACCAACATATGATTGTATTACACAATTGTGTGTGTGTGTGTGTGTGTGTGTGTGTGTGTGCGCGCGCGCACGCGCGCGCGCGCGCTTACTTGGTTACAGTTTGATGTTTTTTATTTTGTTTTTGTTTTCTCTTTTTGGATTTTATTTTGTTTTCTTGGGTTTTTTGGGGGAGGGGGGTTGTTGTATTGGTGGCTTTTGTTTCTTTTTTGAGAAAGAACTTAAAGTTGGGGAGGGAGGGAGGGAGGGGAGAGGCCCTGGAGGGACTTGAGGGGGGGGGGAAGAATATGATAAAATAATTTGAATTTGAAAATTGTTTTAAATCATGAAAAATATAATATATACACATACACAAAACCCCAAAAATGTTAGCCTAGAAGAGACTTTGGATGGAATGTAAATGAGCATTTTCAAACTATTTATTACAGACAAGGCCTCTAGGAGTAGAATTTAATGAATTTATAGTACTTTTTAAAACTTGTTTTAGATTCACTTGTTTTACTTTATGAATATGTTTTGCCTGCATGTGTGTATGTGCACCACATGTGTGCCTGGTGCATCCCTTGGAACTAGAGTTACAGATGGTTGTGAGTCACTGTGTGAGAGTTGGGATTCCATCCCAAGTCTTCTGCACGAGCAGCAAGTGCTCTTAACTGGGCCAGCCATCTCTCTGGTCCCTGTCTATGATTTTTTTTTTTTCTCACTGAAATAAAGTTGAAAAACTAGCACTAATATTTAGTATGTTTTTCTTTTAGAAATTTATAGTGAGTTTTGAGGAATTCCTGCTTGAAATATTCCATGTCATTTTAAGAAATAAATGGATAAGATGCCAATAATTTAAACTTAAATCTAGATATTCTTACATCAGAAAGCATGTAAGAATTTATAATTGGAAACTTTTGATAGTATTTGTTAAGAATCACATACCTTTGTCACTGGTACCTATTTAAGTCATATCAGCAGATGGAGGCATGCTTACCTAGCCCAGACAAGACCATTGGTTCCATCCCCATCATAGGAGACAAAATGAAAAGATGGTAAAAATTTCCAATGAAATAATTGTGTCTGGTATATGTGAAGGTATCTACTTTAAAATAAATATTCTTAAAGCATTCAATTACAAAGCACCATTTGGGAGAAGTAAATGTATTTATGTTTATTGTCATGAAGATTTTTTTTAAATCTGATTATTTTTTTTTTTTTCGTTTTTCGAGACAGGGTTTCTCTGTGTAGTTTTGCACCTTTCCTGGAACTCGCTTTGGAGACCGGGCTGGCCTCGAACTCACAGAGATCCGCCTGCCTCTGCCTCCCGAGTGCTGGGATTAAAGGCGTGAGCCACCACCGCCCGGCTTAAATCTGATTTTTAAATTTGTCACCTTTATAATTCAAACAGTTCCAAAATTTATTTTATGCATACCTTTAAGTCCTTGGAATTTATGGCTAAGCTACCATTAGCCTAAAAAGAAACTCAGATAGTCTCTCCAAAGAAAGGCTTATTGGGGAGTATTAAAAGATTATCATGGAGAACCATGATTGAGGGCCAAAAGGCATACTTTCGGAAATAAAGAAAATTGGGATTTGGGGATAAAAAGGAGAATTGTGAAAGTTATTCTGAAATAACAAGACAATTGTTTCCAATGGCTACTAGAAGAGCTGATGCCAGTTTATCAGAGGAGCTGTTGTCTGTGGGTGTTCCCCAAACTGTGGGGTGTCCTGCCAGAGTTTCCATTAGCACCTAAATTGTGCCTAAAGAGCATCGTTTCATGGCCTCATGGCTGTTTTTGATTAGAGATTACAAAGAGGAGTCTATTTTAATGTTGGTCACTTTGATGATACACATGTATTGTTACACGTTTTCCAGTAGAATGGATTCTATAAGAATCAGGCTGAAGTTATGTTGACATAGTTTTGATTTTCAAAGTACTATATTTTTGTTCTCCAACTTATTTTCTAATCCTACTTTCCTGTTTGTCTTAACTGCAAAGAAATCAAATTGAGTCAGGGTGAAATGATCTCTCCTCAGTGATTTATTGTTTCTTTGTGGTAATAACATTAATAATCCTTTCTTACTAGTTTTTCTGAAATATATAAAATTATCTGTAGTCACCCTACTGTGCAGTGTAACCTCAGAACTTAGGTGGTAAGTTCTAACTATATGTCTAACTATACCATAGTGTTGTTAGCCAGTGTTGCCCTATTCCTTCCTCCCCTGTCTACACTCCCAGCCTGTTGTGACCTATGTCTACTGTCAGCTTCTGAGAGATCACTTTCTAAGGAAAATTACCCATCTGAATGAGATTGTGCATGGCTGAGTTTCTGTGACTGAGTAGTTTTGTTTTAAGTAGTTTTGTTCACTAAGTGTGCCCTCTGCTAGCAACCTAAAGGTCTGGAAGACTGCTTGCACCAAGACCCTTTGCATCACTCAGTTGTTACTAAATCTTAATCATGGTGAGATTATGTTTTCCTAAAAGAAAAAAATGGCAGCAAATGAAATAGTAAAGGCATTAGTTGATAGCAGTACTAGTGAAATAAATGGTCAAAGGAATGTAAAATTGTTTATGGAAATCTGCGATGGATGGAGTGATTGTAACAATACTTAGAATGTACTGGAGGCATCAAAAGTGGTCTTTCTTCATAAACTTGGTTAATTTAGTTATTTGAAATGGGGAATTTGGTTCATTCAAACTCTGGCTAGGAACTTTATTTTACATCCATTAGATTGTGAAAAAAGCTTTCTAGAGAATTAGTTCATCGTTACAACATGCCAAGAAGTTTTCACATGTCAATAGTAGTGAAGACAGAATTTGAAAGGGTTAGTCACATTGCAGAACACTTGCTCTGTATGTGCAACACATTTAAGTTTCTAGTCTACTGTTTTGATTATGAAAATTAAAAATATGTCTAAAGCTAAATTATCAGTGATGGCTTCTTTTTAACAAAGGACAATTCTCTAATTTTACAAAAGGAGCAAGAGTTTTGTAGTTGTATAGCCATTTCTTTGAATATTGAAGTGGATTACTAACCAAAAACGAAGCAGGAAAACATTTGCAGAATACCAGGGTGAGGGAGAAATTGTGGAATGTTGGTTTCTGTAACTCAGAAATTCTTAGAGATATGGGAAATGACCTGAAAGGCTATATCAAAAAGCCATTACTGGTAGTTTTCTGTAGGTGACTGTTGAAATAGACTTGAATCACTAATTCAGAAGTTCTGTTATCCAGTCCACACAGTGAACATCAACCAAGGACAGCTCTGTGTCTTACAAATGTATTTCTAATTAATTGATTTAAGTTGCTATTTACTTATTTAGCTATGTACCCATTCTTTTGTTAACCAAGTACCACTTAATAAATAGTTATTTGGCATCCATGTTATTGTACCTTTTATTCCAAGCAAACAACAAAATAAGATATACATAAAATAAGCCATAATAGTGTGTACATTCAAGCATGATGTGTTACTTGTAGCACTGTGGATATGGAGGCAGGATAACTAGGAGTTCAAGGCCAACCTCTGCTACATAGCATGTTCAGAACCAGCCTATCTTACTTGGGACCTTGTCTTTAAAAAATGTTTATATCCTTTGATTCGTAATACCACATCTAGGAGTCTCTTACTAGGAAATTGTCACTCCTTCTTGCATTGTATTTGGTAGTGGTGAATTTAGTATAAATAGACTCTTAGCTATCATTATGGGAATTCAGGAAATTACTTGCGAGAAATGTTTTGATATGTTGTAAGTAGAAAGTAGTATACAATATTAAATGTGTAGTAAGATCTCAATTATATGAAAAAAGAACAAAGGAATCTAAGGAAATGATCCCAAATCTTCATTTTCTTTATCTCTCAAGACAGTTACAGTTTCCCTCCTGTATTCTTTAGTATTATTTCTCATAAAAAGAACATTAATTTAAAAAATCTACCTTTTTGTCTTTGCAGTTTGATTATATAGATGAAACTCTAAAGATTTCACATGAACTTTTAGAATCACCCTTGGTTTGGTAGTGTGTGTTGACATCTGTCACATGTGTGCATTTCTCATTGATGTGGTGAATTTTTACTTTTATGTGCATACCTTTTCAGTTATAACATTTTGGGTTATAATAGTTTATGTTGGGTTGTAATAGTTATGTTGGGGAAATTGCCATTTCAAATAATTAGAAACAGGTTGTTTTTGGAATTGAGATTTTTGTAAAAACACATAGAAGCTCGTCTATATAATCTTGTTTTTTTTTAATTTTTATTTTTAAACGTATATACTACATATGAAATATTACCTTAATAATTGTCACATTATTTAAATGTATACAATATATAATTACATAAAAGTAGTACAGCAAAAATACCAGTACTCAGGAGACTGAGGCAAGAGAATCCCAAGTTTAGGACCTGCCTGGGCTGCAGAGTGAGTTTAAGGCCAGAATGGACACCAAAGTGAGACCCTGTCTAAAACTAAAAAGAGGCCTGGAGGTAGAGCTTAGTGGTAGAACACTTCCTTAGTATGCACAGAGGCCTGGGTTTAACTCCCAGTACTGCAAAGATAAAATACTAACAAAAAGATACTCCAATGAGAGAGTTTTGATAGCATAGATCCAATGTTGAGTCTTTTTCAACCAATGACCTACCAGTCTTGCTGTGTGAGATTCCTGGGGTATTTTAACCACTATTGATTAAAACCAGCCCTAGTGACTCATCTGTTTTGCTTCACTTCAGTCATGGGTGGAACCTTGCTGAATGGAAATGAAATCAACTATTGCAATCTCAAAGGAAAACACGTTAGAGGGTTGCAGGTTCGAGTCTGGAGTTTTAAATTTGTATAAAATAGTTTTATTTTCTAAGTTAGGTCTCAGATTTTTAAAATCATTTGTATCTTTTCTAGACAGAAAGCTAATGATCATAAATCTAGATAAATTGGCATTTAGGTGATTGCTTTCAGCCTTATTTTCTTTTTTAATGTTTATAGGCTATAATGGCATTGTAAAGTTTAGAAAGCATGTTAAGAAATCATCAGGCTTTCTGTCCCAGGCTTGGTGGCTGACCTGCTGAAGCCAGTCCCCAGTCCCCAGTCCCCAGCCATGCAGTTGTCTCGGACCCACACGCAGGTTGAAAACTACAAATAAGAAACTAGTGAACAGAATGCCTTGAATTTGGTTCCGAGTGGGGAGATGCCTCCAAGGTGAAGTAGTCTTACATGTAATAGCCAAGTTTCTGTGTATGTTGTTTAGGATTAGAGCAGTAGGGTGGGGTGTCAGATTCATTGTTACCCACTTTGTTGCTGAGATAGCTGCTGACCTCCCGTTTTACAGATGAAGAAATGAGGACCACATAAATTACCACCACATGAGAGAGTATCCATGAATAAGCCTTTGTAGTAATAGATGGCATTGAAGGTAGTCTCCCAAAATTTCTGTCAGCATGTTTGGGGTTTTTAAGGTGCAAGCAAAGAGGATGTAAAGGACATTCGTGCTAGATCATTAGAATATGTTCATCTCAGGGTGGTCAGAAAAGTTTTGATGTAAGAAATACAACAGGTGCTTGTAGCTGTCTCCATGCTAGGACAGGCTCTTTACTAGCACCTCATCCTGGACCCGGCAGTCAAGATACCATTAGCCTATATGTCAGTTGCATATAACTAATTTTCCAGAATCTTAAAGGCTTTTCATATGTTGATTTCAAAAAGAAAAAGAAAAGAAATCATCAGCTACCAAAAGACAGTTTAAAAAGTTTTAGATAGATATGAATGTAGTTCACTTAGCAGAGTGCATATCCAGAATGGGAAAGGCTCAGGTTTGATTCCCAGCTCTGCAAGTATTGCTTACTTATAACAATAAAAACACCAGCAACAGAGATCTGCCCAGAGCCTCATAGCTATTAACTTTTAAAGAGAAAAGCAGAACACCCACCTCTCCTTTACTAGTACAATTATTTTACCTAGTTATTATTTATTAAACCATTGCATTAATACATTTTTCACAGGCAGAGTGTATTATCACAGATAGAGCATAATTAGCTTTCTAAGAATATTCTATGTTTGTAAATAGAACCCTGATGCAAGCATCCAGGGATTTTTTTTTTTTTTGGTCACTTTATCATTTTTTTGCAGTGAAAATTAAGCAATTGTAAAAAAATAAATAGCTAAGTTTTTCAGTTGTAAGTTGGCTTTATTTCATGCTGCTAATAAAGTCACATTGTGTTCAAGCATTGCAATTAGCACTGAAGTGCACATCCATTAACTAAAACATTAGGCTGAGTGTAATTACTGTCTAGAGCCAGTATCTCTGAAGCTGCATCTACAATGCTATTAAACTATAAGCAATATTGTAAACCAATATTTAAATGATTCAGAATTTATACCATCTTTTTCAACCATAAAAAATAGTATATACATTGATTTGGTTAGTTTTTATGTGCTTAGAAAAACACAAAAGTTTTTTAGTATGATTGAAATATGCACCTTGAGATAGAGAAACTGGAATGTAGTTGCTATGAACTAATACTTGTTAATCTTTATGAAACATTTTATTGTCGTAAAATATACATCACATAAAATTGACTGCCAAGTTTTTGTTTTCGAGACAGGGTCTCACTATGTAGCTCTGACTGTCCTAGAACTCATTCTGTAAATCAGGCTGGCCTTGAACTCACAGAGATCTGCCTGCCTCTGCCTCCTGAGTGCTGGAATTAAAGCCGTGTGCCACCACCACCCAGGCTGTATGTTCAAGGTTTTGGACACAATATGCCCATTTATGAGTTAGAGTGCAACATTTCAGTATGTGTATGTAGTGTCTAATGAACAAATCAGGCTATTAGGCATATCCATCACTTCAAACATTTGTTATTTCTTCATGCTGGGAGTATTTAAAATCCTCCCTACTGGCAGTTTTGAAATATACAATTAATTGTTGTCAAAATGAGGTAACCTCCTATGCTGTAGAACAGAGTTTACTCCTCCGGTGCCTGTGAGGACCCTCTTGCCATCACCCTTTCTCAGCTATCTCTCATCTGTAAGAACCCACTGTTCTCCTCAGCTTCTACCAGATTAGTGGTCTTGTTTTCACATTTGTCTCTCTCTGGCTGACTTTATTTCACTTAGTATAGTGACTTATGCATTTTTAGGAAAATGACAGGAATCCGTGTATTTTGTGGGTAAATGACATTTTATAGTACATACATACCACATTTTCTAGATTCGTTCATTTATTAATGGACATCTAAACTTACTCCCTATCTTGACCTTGTAAATAGTCCTGCTGGTTTGTATTTAATTTTTGAGGAACAACTATTATGTTTTTAGAACCTCAATAAAATTTTTTTTTAATTGAAATCCTTTATGTATCAAACCATACATCACATTCATGGCACATTAGAATGTTTATAATCAAGCCTTTTGACTTAGGACTTTTGGGCTTTTCAGTGCAGAATCTGAGTATGTGGACTATCACAGTCCAGATTGATATTTGTACAACTGTACTGCTTGTCTCGATGGTAGCCACATTGTGTTTTGACAGCTACTGCACGGAGATGCCTTGAGGGTCCTACCGGGCTTCTTTCTAACCTGTATAACTCATGGTGCACCATGGGTTGTCATTACTTCAGTTCTTTGGTATTGCTAACAGCGTGTCTTATGTGTGGCCTAGCAGACATGTGCATAGCTTCAATGATGAAGATATTCCTGGACTTACTGCTTCTCTGCTCCTCATAAGAATACTGAATTTTGTTCGGGAAATATTTTACATTTAAAGTCAAATGGGCATGATATCGATAAGTAGGACTAGGACCTTAGGCAATTTATCTAACCTCTCTGTTTTTCCAACTACAACCAGTTTGCCAACTATCAGAAGAACTGAAAATACTAAGAATAAAGAGCTTTATATGGAATAGCATTCTCTAAATCTTAGCTGTTCGATTGCAGTAGTTATATAACCTTGGGTAAGTTAAGTATTGATTTATCTCATGTAAGATGAAAAGACTCAACTGAATTAGGAGAAATAAGTCTTTGGATCCTTGAAATAATATGCAGATATTTTTATTTTTTGTACATCTTGGAGAAAATATGTTGTGTTTAACAGATTTGTAAAATGACTTACTAATCTCCAGAAAAGATATTCTAAGGATGGTGGAATCCAAGTTCTTTGCTAATGATAAAAGGCCATAATTATTATACTGCATCTCAATGTAGCCAGAGTTAGGAAAATTCTTTATGAAAAAAAATAATTTTCAATATAAATGTGTACTAGTCTCAAAGGTAATCATAGTTTTTTGGTTAATGGCAGTGATGGAATAGTTTGTAATCATGTCAAATGACTGTCTTGCTGAAAAAATTATAGCCTTTAGATAAAGATACTAACAAAACAGCTTGTGTCAGTCTGGAGATTGGTTCAAAATATATGGAAACTTCAAAGCATGGAACGATTGTGTTTGGATTCCACACTTACTTGGCTTTTCCTTTGAGGAGTGCGTAGGAATATGGCTCAGTGTATTTGGCTATCTCTTTACTAGCTTAGAAAATGATACTTTGAGAGATCACAGTTCTTGAAAAATGAGTGGAATCTTGGAAATGAAAATCCACAGATTGAGGAGAAGTCAAGACGTATATACAGAATTCTCTTACATCCTGTACCAGATTCTAAGAAACCCAGGGGAATTAAGCAGAGATTGTAGCCATTGAAATAGCAGTTTATAAAACTTGAGTCCTGCCAGGCTAGAGGGACTTGGAACACTTGAGATTGACTGTTGAAAACCCAGAATAGCTGTATTGAGCTTATCACAAACAAAACCAGAACCTTTATGGTTTTGTTTCTGGGTTTTCTGTTTTCTTCCAATGGGCTGAATGTGTTTTTGTGCCAATCCTGTGTTGTTTATGTTAATATGACTCACTGTATAATTAGAAATAAGGAATTGTGGTGTCTCCAGCATTGCTATTTGTGTTTAGGACTGCTCTGGCTACTACAGTCTTTTGTGCTTCCACATGAATATTAGGATATTTTTTCCAGTTGTGTGAAGAATGTTATTAGAATTCTGATGGGAATTCCATTGACTCTTCCCATGACTTTCAGGAATAAATTGTTTTCTACGCATTAGTTCTGTAGATCTGTGAGCTGGAAGGTCTTACCATCTTGTAGTGCTATGCCTTCTTGAATGTATTCCTCCAGGGTTTCCAGGTCTTCATTGTAGAAGTAGGTCACTGCATTGCTTAGGTTTAGTCCTGGAGGGTTTTTGTTATTGTGGTGAGTTTCTGGATTTTTTGTTGTTGTTTTCCTATTGTAATGGAATTTTTTTTCCACCTTGATTTCTTTCTTAACAAGTTTGTTATTAGTAATAGGAAACAAGTTAATTTTGTAAATGGCTACAGTGCTAAAAGTGTTTATCAGATATAAGTTTTTTCTGGTGGAGTCTTTAGGATCTGTTAAGAATTGATAATGTCTCCATTTAGGAATGATTTGACTTCTTGGTTTACTATTTATATTCCTCTTATGTCTCTCTTGCCTTGCTACCCAAGCACTGTTTTGAATAAGTGTGGAGAGAGTAGACACCTTTATTATTTTGTGCTGTTTCTTGTTTGGAAGGAAATGTTTTTGTAATTTCTTCATTTGTTATAGTGTTGAGAATGTATTTGTTGTATATATATTTGTTGAGATATATGTTCATATATATATATGTATATATATATGTTCGTGTATGTGTGTGTATATATGTATGTATATATATTTCTTGAAATATAGTCCTTCTCTTCCTGGTTTCTTTCAGGGTGTTGTTGTTTGTAGATCTATTGGGATGATTATCTCCCATTCCTGATTGTATTCATGTGCTGTATTGTTTTTATTAATTTTCTGTGTTGAACCATCCTTGCATCCCTAAAATGAAAACAACTTGCTCATGGTCTGTGGTCTTATTAATATAGTGTTGAATTTTTGTCTGTGTGTTTCATTAAGAATATATATATGTATGTATGTACACAAATAAATAATTTCTTTAATTGTCATTCTCCATTTAAAGAAACTGCACTTCAAAGGAGCTTGCTGGTCTAAAAAGGGAATGTGCTGAATTAACCTGGAACATCTTAACATGCCCAACATTAAGAAACTATCAGGAAAATTCCTCAGTGCAATCATGTCAAAAACACGTGTCATTAAATTATAATGATTATTTATAAGGAACACTAAGTAGTCACTTTCTACTTTCTAATGTTGACATGGGTCCAGTTTATTGAAAACTAGGGAACTGAGAAGAATTATGTGCTTGCCCTGCATTTCCTAGGTAAAGTAAGCAAGTAACTAGAGAGCATGAAACTGGTGTTTCTTTCTATAATTAGTTTAGACAGTGTCTGGGAAACAGAAATTATTACTATTTCTTGATTCAGTAAATTAATAGCTGTGTAAGATCAATGACTGAGAACATCAAGCAGGGTAAACATGAACACATGATGATGGGGGCGGGGCACGAAAGTTTTGCTAACACTACTTATTGAGAGTTTCTGCATCTCCTGTGTTCATGAATGAAATTGTATATGGCTTTTTTCTCTGGATTGTTTATTGGTTGTTTGGTTGTTTGGGCACTAGATTAATACTGGCTTTATATAATGAATGAATTTGACTTTGTTTTCTTTCCTTTCTACCTTATGGAGCAGTTTGAGGAGTACTGATGTTGGCTCCTCTTTAAAGGATTGGTAGAGCTGAGCAGTGAATCCATGTAGTCCTGGACCTTTGCTCACAGACTGTTGCTGCTAAATCACATTGCTTGTTCTTTATCTAGTTGAGTTATTTATATTCGCTTGATTTCATTTTGTTAAGTTGCTTGTTTCTTGAACTTTATCCATTTCTCCTACATTTTAAAATCCTTGAATTTAAGTCTTCAAATCCTCAGAATTTCACTGGTTAATGTTTTAATATTAACCCTTTTCATCTTTGGTTTTATTAACTTTTGGGGTTTGTTTGTTTGTTTGTTTCATTTTTAAGTTGCCTAAGGTTTTGTATGTTTTTTCAAGAGCCAACTTCTTGTTAAATTGATTCTTTATATTTTTCCTTTCAGTCTCCATTTCATTAATTCCTGCTCTGACTTTTACTTCTTTTCATCTACTGCTTTGGAGTTTGATTTCTTCTTGTTTCCCTAAGATCTTGAGGTACCTTAAGCAATTTTCTGAGCTCATTCCATTTTTATCTTAAGAACTGACAGTAATACATTTCCAAAAGTGGAACTGCTTTTGTCCCATTCCTAAAATAGTTTTGCCTTTCAATTTACTGGATCTTTTTTTTTTTTCAAGGAATATGTTGTTCAATTTCCAAGTACTTGTCTAGTTTTTCTTATTGATTTATAACTTTATTGTACTGTAATTGGATAAAGTACAAGAAATTATATTTTTCACAGCTGTCTGATAGTATTGTCTGTATTTATCTGCTGTGTCCAATTGGTCTATGGTTCAGATTAATTCTGAGTTTCTTTGCTGATTTTTAGTCTGAATGTCCTATCCATTGATGAGTGGAGTATTGAATAACCCAGTATTATTATATCTGGACCTGTCTGCATATGCCCATTAGTGTTTGTTTTATGAAAACATATATTAACACATATACACACATGTATGTATTCTTGTTGGATTCCTCCCTTTATTAATTTATAGTGATATTTATCACTTGTAATTGTGGTTTGAAGTTTATTTTATCCATTATCAGAACAGCTTATGTCTATGACTTTTTGGCTTCCAATTACTTGGTAAATTAACTTCTGTCTTTTCCCAGTCTTTGAGTGTCTTTCTCAGTGAAGTGTATTCCTTGAAGTCAGCAGGTAGTTGGATCTTATGTTTTAATCTAATCACCTGCTCAGTTGGTTTTTGTGAGAGAGTTAAAACTGGCTACACTTGGGTTGTTATTGAGAGCTTTACTAGTTCCTGTAATTGTGTTGGCTGTTTCTGCTTGGTTAGATTGTCACTCATTTACTAGTTCCTGTAATTGTGTTGGCTGTTTCTGCTTGGTTAGATTATCACTCAGTTTGCTTTTGTTTTTGTTTTCTCCCCACTAGCATTAGGGGTTTGTGGGTTTACTATACTGTACATGATGGCTTCTTAATTCTCCTTTTCGTCTTTCCCTCTGTTGAAATGTATGTGGCCTCTTTATTGAGACTCTTTTATCCCTCTTCTGTTTTAGGATTCCTTTGTCTTCTGAAATGATGGCTTTGTGGCAATGAGTTACTTTCATTTAATGCTTATCTTGGCATTTCTCTGTCAATTTTAAAGAATAAGGTTTGTAGATACAGGTATTGAAGGGGACTCCGGCAGAACAAGGGCTCCCTCCTGAACCCCAGGTTAGGCACAAACCACACCCAAACACCTGTTTTCACTGAGAGATCTTTATTAAGCAATGAAGAAAAAAGTGGCTGCTTTCTGACTCAAGTAGAAAAGCAGCAGCAAATGACCTTGCAGGTGTAACTTTTAAGAGGAGGAAAAAGGGAGGTCTGTGTTAGAATGGGCTAGGATGCAGTGGTGAAGGAGACAGAGAATGAGGAAGAAGGGGACAAGGAAATTGGGGAAGGAGGGTACTTGTCCCAGAGGGACAAAGGACTTTCTCTGGATAGAGAGGAGACAGACGTGGCACATAGGCAAATGGCAGTTTATAAAGGTACGGGCGGTGGGGGGAGGGGGCAGGATCCCGTGTTAGGATGAGGTGTTGTTTTTTTTAATTGGGCATGTTAATTAGGTGAGCCAAAGGGGGCTTCTGATTACTGGACCTAGGTAGTCAGCCTCAGGAGAAGGAAGTGTCCAAATAAGGGAACAGACCTTGATGGCTACCTTTAGGAATGTAATCTAATGGTTTTTAGCAAGGCAGAGGGAATGGAGGAGAAGGACAATGCCTGCCAGAGCCACATGCTCAGTGAGCTGGTATCCCCTTAGGTATAACTATTTTTGACAGTCATTTATTTTCAGTGCTAGAAATACATCATGCTTTCCTGTCTTTTAGGTTTTCTGTTTAGAGGTTTAATATTATGCTGATGTGTTTCTTTTTGCGTGTGAACTAACATTTTTGTCTTCTAATAACTGTTTTGTTGTTAGATCATTTAGGTGTACGTGCTTTCTTAGTTGTGCATGTGTCATATTTCGGATGTCCCTGTGCTTAGATGTCCGTTGCTTTCTGTAGACTTGGGGGATTTCCTAAAGTCATTCTATTGAATAGATTTCCTGGGCCTTTAGTATTTTATCTCAGCTCTTTCTTCTAGCGCACAGATTCTTAGATTTGAACTCTTGATCATATCCCAGAGTTGTTGCAAGTTGTGATTGTATTTATTTAATATTCTTTATTGATGTTTGAGTACAGTATTTCCAACCTCATCCTCCATACCTGATATTCTTTTTCTGCTTGGTCTAGTCTCGTTACACTTTCCACTGGGATTTTTTATTCATTCATTGCAGTTTTTCATTTCTGACATTCTCAGTAACTTTCCTGATGGACTTTCTCATTCTTGTTGCTGGTTTTCTCATGTTGTTACTGGCTTTCTTCTCTGGGACCTGAATTGACTTCTTTACTTGTACTAATCTACTTTTTTGTGTCCTCTTTGAAGCTATCCCTTTTACAACAAAGTGTTTCAATTCTCTATTCAACATTTTGCTCATTTTAGTATTTTTGGATTCAGTAGTTGAGGAATTAAAATTGTTTGGAGGAGTTATAAATTGTCTTAATTTGTGTTTTCTTGACATGTCCTTCGTTTGTCAATTTTTGACAAACTAAGTTTTGAAAGATAACAAACTGCTGGGTATAGCATGCTTGTTTCACTGTTGGTTTTTGATTTTGCTTTTGTTTTTGTTTTGTTTTGTTTTGTTTTGTTGTTGTTTTGCTTTTCTTTCTGCTCATGAAAGGACTTGGTTATTCTGATACTACTGGCATTTATGTGAGTTGATGTCCCTGAAAACTAATTCTTCTACATGGTCTTATTTATTGATGATGCTTTTTAATGTGGATTTTATTGAATTGACTACTTCATTCTCTTCAGATACTTGTTTGATTCTTTTTCAGCATTTGAATCTCCTTGCTGAATATTTCCTCCATGTATTGGACTAGACTCCCTATTTGCTAATTGTTTCTGTTTACTTTGGAGACGCCATTTTGAGTTCCTAGATAGATTTCCTTAGTCTGTGCATCTATTTGAATCTTCTTTGTGACCATTGCTTCGTTTTAAAAGTAAAACTCTGAAATTTTCTCAGACTTTCCTGCTATCTCTAATTTTGGATTCCTGTATAGGGGGATTTGTGGGTTAGGGATGGGTCAGGGACGGTGGCTGTGGCACATTCTCTGTCATGGTTGCTCATCTGTGCAGGTGGCTTTGGCTCTCAGTTATGTCTTTCCTTCTACTGGTTTGGATGGTCTTTTGTTTTTGTGAATCTTCTTAGAGGGATGTCTGCATGAAGTTCAGCTATGTAGACTGGTGAAACTTGGTGATGATCTTAAAGTATGGTAGTTGAGGTAATCCTCTCTGGGCTAAATCCCAACAGGACCAAGGACTGGCCAGGAACTCACTATGTATAACCGAGTGGCCTTGAACTCAGAGAGCTCCTCTTGCCTCTGCCTCCCAAGCACTGGAACTAAAAGCATGCACCAGCACACCCAGCCAAGGGGAATGTCTTTTACATTTATAAACATGTACTATTGAACAGTATTCTTTGTGTCTATCTACATTTCTCTGTCGTGTTCTTTACTGTCATTTGAAAAGCTTTCTTGGAATTACTTCGTATTGCATATCTTAGGAAATGGATTCTGGCAGCCGTTTTCCTTCTAGTTAAAGAGTTATTTTGTTCTTAGCTTTTAAATGTTTGTATACTGGCTATAAAATTCTTGCTTTGTACTTTTTCCTTTCATCTATCGAAAAGACATTCTGTTGTCTTTGGGCTGTCATAATTAGTGAAAGAAAATCTGTGAGAGTTCTGGAATTTGTTCAGAAAGTTCGAGTCTCCTAAGATTGTTGTGTGTGTTCTCAAGCAGGTGAGAGGACTGTGCCTTACATTGTTGTGTGTGTGTGTTCTCAAGCAGCTGAGAGGACTGTGCCTTACATTGTTGTGTGTTCTCAAGCAGCTGAGAGGACTGTGCCTTACATTGTTGTGTGTGTGTGTTCTCAAGCAGCTGAGAGGACTGTGCCTTACATTGTTGTGTGTGTGTGTTCTCAAGCAGCTGAGAGGACTGTGCCTTACATTGTTGTGTGTGTGTGTTCTCAAGCAGCTGAGAGGACTGTGCCTTACATTGTGTGTGTGTTCTCAAGCAGCTGAGAGGACTGTGCCTTACATTGTTGTGTGTGTTCTCAAGCAGCTGAGAGGACTGTGCCTTACATTGTGTGTGTGTGTGTTCTCAAGCAGCTGAGAGGACTGTGCCTTACATTGTGTGTGTGTTCTCAAGCAGCTGAGAGGACTGTGCCTTACATTGTTGTGTGTGTGTGTTCTCAAGCAGCTGAGAGGACTGTGCCTTACATTGTGTGTGTGTGTGTTCTCAAGCAGCTGAGAGGACTGTGCCTTACATTGTGTGTGTGTTCTCAAGCAGCTGAGAGGACTGTGCCTTACATTGTGTGTGTGTGTGTTCTCAAGCAGCTGAGAGGACTGTGCCTTACATTGTTGTGTGTGTGTGTTCTCAAGCAGCTGAGAGGACTGTGCCTTACATTGTGTGTGTGTTCTCAAGCAGCTGAGAGGACTGTGCCTTACATTGTTGTGTGTGTGTTCTCAAGCAGCTGAGAGGACTGTGCCTTACATTGTGTGTGTGTGTGTTCTCAAGCAGCTGAGAGGACTGTGCCTTACATTGTGTGTGTGTGTGTTCTCAAGCAGCTGAGAGGACTGTGCCTTACATTGTGTGTGTGTTCTCAAGCAGCTGAGAGGACTGTGCCTTACATTGTTGTGTGTGTTCTCAAGCAGCTGAGAGGACTGTGCCTTACATTGTTGTGTGTGTGTTCTCAAGCAGCTGAGAGGACTGTGCCTTACATTGTGTGTGTGTGTTCTCAAGCAGGTGAGAGGACTGTGCCTTACATTGTTGTGCTGTGCCGTACATGCTTCAAATCTGCTTCCCCCTCTACAGTTTAAAATGCTTCTTTCCTGTTTCACAGGAGTCCACCGCTGTACCCATGTTGTCCATTGTCTCAAAACTATAGATTCGTACATTTAATTGTAACAGTACAAATCTGGGCTTATCACTCATGATTGTGAGAGCAATGTATTCTTTCGGGAATGAATGTTCATTGGATGTACTGAAATCTGTAGCCCTACCTTTGAGCCTGGGGGTTAAAAATGAGCATTTGTACAACCTGCACCTCTGTTTTTGTGAACCTTACATTCCAGAGGCAGAAGAAATTTAATAATTAAACAAATCAAAAAAGCAATTTAAGAGATGAAGTGTGGAGATAGTACTATGAAATGGAAATGATGGAGCAATAGGGCAAATCCATTTTAAAGAAGCACACAGGCCTCACTGAGGTACTAACAGTTGGTCTGAGACTTGATTGTCATGAAACGGTAATTACCAGTCTCTGCCTGATGCAGCCTCCCTCATTCTTTGACAGATTACCTACAGTTGTTTCTTCCAGAATTGAGTCTTTGGCTTACAAATGTAATAGAATTATCATTTGGTCTTTTTAAAGAAACCTTTGCCAATATCAGGCATAAAGGAAGCTTACTGTGTGTGCTGAGGTCACCACTGATGACAGTACCTATAAAGCTGGTGCTTGACCTTAGTAGCACAATTGACCTCTTCTTTGAAACTGTTTCTTCTTGCCCTAGGCTTCTCTGACTGTGTTTTTGTTGTTGGTTGTGGTTTTGTTTTGTTTATTTTCCCAATCTCCTTTGGTAATTCTTCTGTGCTAGTTTTCCCAGTCTGGTCTTTAATGTTTGAATTTCTTGGGTGTAGATCTTTTCCTTAAACAGCCTCATAGTGTCTTCGATTACCATCTGTTTGCTCATGATTTCCAAACATTTGTTAACTTAGGCATGTCTTCTGAACTTTAAATTTACTTGGCATTCAGTAGGCTTTTGTAAAAGAACTCATGATATGTCTTGCAAAAGCTTCTTCAATATCTGGTTGCTGTTTAAGTGAAAATGGCACCTGTAGTTCATGTTAATAACCCATTCGGTTAATATTATCTTTTCATCCTCTCTCTTTAGTGTTTCATTGTTCATAGTTCTTTGATCCATATTCCTAGTTCATTTCCCTCTCCGTGACCTCTTGGATTGCTTCCTGTTGATTATATATGTCCATTATTGCACCCCACAAAAGTTCATGATTATTTAAAAGCCATGATTATTGTGAGGTAAAAATCAGTAGCTTTCCATTGCTTTTCCTGATAGAGTGAAATCTTTTCTGTGGTTTTCGGAGTCTACTGAAGACTGTTCTCAGTCTACCTGCACACTTAGCCCATGCCCGTACTGTTTCCTGTCTTCTAGCATTTCTTCAACTCTTAGCTTCTCCAGATGTTTGTCAGAGCCTTTGCATGTGTTGTTCTTTGACATGGTTGACTCTGCTCGCTCTTCACCCTGATTCCTATGCTGAGTTCTCCAGGCAGCCTGCCCATACTCTGTCTTCCCTAGTTCATGGGCTCCATCTATATGATGTCATGCCACTTTCCACATCTGTGATTAGTACAACTATAATTAATATAGTGTCTTTCACAGAATTATAGCCTTCTTAAGGGAAGAAATTATGTCTGTCCTGTTCACCATGGTGTTCCTGGCATCAAGCAGGTGATAAGTAGTCGTGAAATGAGGTACAGAGAGATTGTCTCACTTGCCCAGTAAGTGGCAGAGACATGGTGTGAACACGGACTGGTCCTTGTGTTAGGCCTGCAGTCCTCCCACTGCTGTCACAGCCTCTGTTTCACTAGGTTACATGGAAAAGTCCAAGACTCAGAAGTGCCTTCACCCTCTCACCCCAGTTAGCTGAGCCGGGACTGGTCCCTGTGCGTAGAACTTAGGTGTTCATTAACTGTGCTTCCAGTCACTCGAGAAACTCATGTGCTTTAGGTTACCAGACACCTATGAACTAGTGAAGATTTGCTGATAGTTAGGAATTTGGCTTGATCTTCAGATGTGCTCTAGTGTGTGTGTCACTACACACACACACACACACACACATAAAACTTTGAAAAATCACTCCTGGCTTACAAATGAACTTAGTCCATTTGATATTCAATCTTAAAGGAAAGACTGAATATCAAATGAAACATACTTTAGAACATACAATAAAAAGAATGGAATTTTAAAAGTTCATTTTTGAAGTAGGTTTATCACATGAAATAAGATGGACACTGCTTTGAAAACATAAGTTTTTGTATTCATTCTGTGAACACTGCACTCTTAAGTCATCAACTCCTTTAACTTAGTGCCACAAAGGATTATCCTTTGTCTTTTCACTCCACAGCGATAGGTTTAGTTTTGTCACAGGTCCTGAAACACAGATAGAATTACTGCTCACCTTTTTTAGCAACAGCATGGCACCCCCGTGTGAACTCTGCAGTGTTTCATCTCAGTTTTTAATTCTGTGTCTCACAACTTGCTTTGTGTGTACCCTCGGGGTCTATGAGACCTTTTAGCTAATCTCAGTTAATGTTAATGATCTTTTGTCATCAGGGTTTCCTTCACAGTAATGACACTGTACACTTTGGTGTTCTGTGTGCAGCAGTTTTCATTACAGAGATCACCTTCTTTCTGTATTTGCCTCTTGAATTGAGTTGAAAAAAGCCGACAGGCAGATCTAGTAGTTCCTAATTATTATGTAGAATGGGGAGGGAGAGGTAAACTGTGGGAGTGTTCCTGTGAGTTGGTTAATTGGTCACCTGTGAAGTTTATATGGCAGCTCTTGGGCTTTTGCAGCCAGTACTTACTGAAGTACTAGTTAGCTTGCCATGTCTTCTTACCATGTGATCGTGCTCATGTGATGGGCAAGTTTCTGCTTTTTGATTTCTAAATGAATACTGATACTCCCAAATTAAGTGATACCCATAAACACAGATCGTTGACATTCCCAGACTTTCATACAAGGAGTATAAATTAGGAAGGATTTATTATACCATATTTATAGACCTATGTGCAAAGGATAAAAAGCTTAATAATGTCTTATTAAAAATGCTAAAATGCAGTATTAAGGAAGGGACCAAAGGAGACATTGCTGAAACATTGGAGCTTACAAATTCTATAAAATAATAATACTTAAGAATATAAAATTCAATGCTGAAGAAGCCAGTCATCAGTTTTGGAGACAGCATAATTTTAGAAATTGTAGATGGTAGTCTGTATCCCCAGAGATCAGCTAGAAGGATATATTCTTCAAAATTACCACTAGAGCGACCATAGCATGTGAAGGCAATTTAATCATCGGGCTGATGCTAGATTGCAGATAACGAAATCCAGACTTACACAGTCAAAAAATACTGAAGGGCAAACTGTCGCCCATGAAAATAATACCCTGATTACTGATCTTACACAAATTGACATTTAAGGAGTTTTGACAGTGGTTCTAATTAGCATCTTGATTGCTGTACTCTCACTCAGAAGTGATTTTGGGCTTTGATACCTTTATGACTCCCAGCATTTACAGCAACTTTTCTTAGCCTGTGTACACAAGAGAGCTCGTAGCTAATGGGGAATATGATATCTGGCTTTTTCCTCTCCTAAAAGAGGAGACTTCATCCACTGCCACTGTACCTTTTTCTGTTCTTTTTGTCTTGCACAGAAGACTGGCATCTTCCTGTGGCAAACCTATCCAACTCGGGGTTCTTCCTCCTTGAGAACGATCTGATCCATCATCACCTGAACCAGGGATCACAGTCTAAGGGTCCAGGTGAAGGCAAGGCAGTCTATGTGTTAAGCCAGTTTCTTTTCTGGTCAGGTAAGTCACACTCAGGCATAGTCTCTTGCTTCAGTCAGCCTTAGCTTTTTAGTGACTTCCAGGAAAAGAGACACAATTTCCCATCCACCCACCCCCACCACCACAATCATTCTGAAATCTACCTCAACTCCTCAGGATTTATTGTCATTTGAAAATCTTTTCTGCATAAAGTGCTCATTTTCAGAATCTTAATTCTAGAAATTAAAGAAAAGTGATTAAAGACAAGTATGTATATGTAGGATTTTAGTGCTGATCCTTGTCTTCATTGTTAATGAGCTTGAAGGGGTTTTAAGTTAAAACCAGTGTAGCGGGCATCATCTTGTGCCTTTATGATTTTAATTTCTTTTACTATTTACTTACAAATGGATAGAAACCAGAAGAGGTCCAGAATATTATGGCTGTTTGTACCATCATGATCAGGATTATCTTTGTTGTAGATTCTCTCATTTAATCAAAATAGTTAAGAGGCAAGATTTCTCTGCTGCATCCCAGATAAGAAGGAAAACCAGGATTGCTTCCTACAAGTGGTCTCAGCTAGTTGAAGTCTGGGTTTGCATCTTGATGCTGTCTTATAACTTTGGAGGTGAATTGTGGTTTATTTTTTAAAGGTGATTTGTTTGTTTGTTTGTTTTTAAGGGGAAAATCTACTTTTGGTCTTAGAGTCCTTCAAAATGTTCAGTTTGCTTTTATAAATGCTGAACTGCATATCATAGCAAGTTTTCAGCTTGTTTCATCATGATGGTGTGTGGATTTAATTGTGGAGGGGGAGAATCTCTCCAGTGTACTGTGTTTTTGCAAGTTGACTACATATAAAGAAATGTAGTTTCATTTTCTTGTATTAACTAATTCTCCAGATGCTTCCTCGGTAACCCCAGCCACTGGAAAAAAAGGTTGTCTTCCTCTAAGTGTTCTTATGTCACCCTCTGTTGCTGACTTCATTGCTGAGTCTTTAGTATTCAAAAATCTCTGAGTTTTTAGCAAGAGCACTTACTTTTCTAGGCTGGTAAAGTGATATCTAACTGTTTGCTTATTTGGTCCTGTGTCAATCCCAGCAGGTTAGTATGGACAGACAGATTTGTTTTTGTTTTTGAGACAGGGTTTCTCTGTGTATCTTTGGAGCCTATCTTGGAACTTGCTCTGTAGACCAGACTGGCCTCGAACTCACAGAGATCTACCTGCCTCTGCCTCCTGAGTGCTGGGTTTAAAGGTGTATGCCACCAGAGCACGGCTAGACAAATTTTTTTTTTTAAATACAAATCACAGGTTTCTCCACCCACCCACCACACTAGCTATCAGTTAACTCCCCTGTTCCTGTCTCCTTGGGCTTGGTGTAATGTTTACAGATGAATAGAAAACATTTATTAGATATTTAAAATCTTTGAACAGTATCTCTCTTGAACAGAAGAGGTTCTATGCTTCAGATTCTAATGGAAAGTTATTTCCCACTAGATAACTCTTTTAAGATGATTAGATTCCTATACGTGTATTGTATTGAGTATGTAAACATAGCCTAACCCAATCATGTAAATATATAAAGTAATTTAAGTGCTTAGGAATTTGAGTCATATTACTAAGCTGGAGTGTTGTGCATATTTTATTGAATATTAGAACTGTGTTATGACAAACTTACCAAGCATGTTTTAGAGGCTGCACAGCAGCAACACAGATGTCCCTGGTGCGCTTGGGCTAGGTAAATTGAATACATTGTTGAAAAATTATAATTTTGAAGAAACTTGAAAACTCTTAATAAATGTGGATTGTATTAGACTGGCTTGAGAGTGTTTGCACTTGAAGTGGGAAGTTGATAGTGACCTTTCCCATTTTTGTCTCTTACTTTTACCTTTTATATAATCTCACTTTTGTAACCAATACTGTTTTGAGTAGTTACATATGTAAACTTTGGACATTTTCATATTTCTTTCATGAAGCCTCTGAAATATCCATCTAATTAAGAATGAACTAACATTTAGAAACTTTAAAGATTGTTTTATCCAGGTGTGGTGATAATGTCTGCAGGCTCTACTGGGTAGAGCTGACTGTGAGCACACATTTGAGAGACTTTGGCTCAACAAAATAAAATTTAAAAAATCAGTTTTAAGTCTTTAAAATGGTAGAACCAGATGAGGTTACCATTCACTTTTTCCACACTGTCACAGTGTACATATGTTAGAGAGAGGCAGCCGCTGTCCATTATGAGGCCAATAGACAAAACACAACAAGAATGCCAAATTTGCTAAGAAAAACAAGTAAGTGATTAATTATAAATACAGTAGTTGACTATGGAAGTCTTTAATACACATTCAAAGGATTCATTGCCCTTCCTCATCAAGAGCGTTTTGGTGATACACCCTTAGCCTGATGTTCCTTTAAGTGTGATAAGTTGTATATAAACTGAAGTTACCAGAAAAAAGTCATCTATACTAAAGATTCTACAAGCTCTGAACTTTTAATTATTAAGAATTAAACTGCTGCAGGCCAGAGCCAAATTATCTTGGGCATTTTTTAGTCCTTTTGAGAAGTATTATTGTCTATGCTGTGTTTGGCCTAACATCCTTATGACTGTCAAAGCCTTAGCTGTATTTTTAGAAGACAATTAGCTTCTACCATTCAAAAGCTAGGATTGTCATCCAAAACCACTGAAACATGTAACAGAATTTCCTTACTTTGCTGTAACGCACCTACCCGTGGTTCCCACCAGTCTACCTAGCAAATGCTTCATTTCTGAATGTCTTTCTTCTGAAACTAATAAAAATCTCACACAGCTGCTTCCACATGATAACATGTCTTTTGGGGCAATTTGAAATCATGTTACTGGGCCATGGTCACTCATTTAGCCTAAGAATAAACTCCTTTCTATTCCCTTTGAGATGAGATCTGTATGTATTTTTGCATCAACATGTATTTCACATAAGGCAGAGCCTGTAGCCAGGCATTACAAAGATGACTTCTTGACGGACATAAAGATTGTATTTTACATTTCTTTGAGTCTGTTTTCTTCATCTGTAAAATTAAAAGAAAAGAGAGAGAGAGAGAGAGAGAGAGAGAGAGAGAGAGAGAGAGAGAGAGAGAGAGACCAGTGAATGCTATTTCTTCTTCAAAGAAGCTCTGTAAATGAGTAGTGTTGAGTTGGGCCTCTGTGTTCTTGCTTTTGTTTGAACTGGCTCTTCTATTAACTCAAAGTGATATCTATGTTGCTATTATTTCTAACATAATTTCCTCCTGTTGGTTGGTCTGCTTGATGGCCACTAATGTCTCAAGTTAATAACCACAGAATACTTCAGAAATTTGCTGTGTGCTTCATAAAATGTATCTGTGGTTGCTAAAATATTTTTTTGCTTAGAACAACCAAATATAGTTGGCTGTAAAATTATATATTGTAAGAAAATGCTGCTTAAAACAAACAAACTGATTTACTTTCTGTTCTGAAAATATTCAGAAGGATTTGTTATCTCTTGCAGACCTTTCTGCAAACTACTAATGGGATGAACACAATATATCACTTTTATAATAGTGAGCTATTAAAGGCAAGCATAAAGCAGTCTGAAGCCCATAAGTGCTGCCAACAGCTCCTGCTTTAATGAATTCCCTTTTAGATGTCCATTAAATGCTCGTGGCAAATGTACTCATAATGGAAATGGCAAATCTAAATGGGTAGATATGAATAATCCATGGAGTTTAAATTCTGTTTATGATCATCTTCACATTTAGTTTTCAAGACAACGCAGTTTAGTTTTCATTACAGTTTGGAATAAAGAGGACAGGGAGTAATTGATTGCTTCAAGCAGATTAAAATCAATGGTTTTCTTTTCAAAGAACCAGTTCAATGCAGTAATTCCAACTTTAAACATTGATTTAGGGTACTCAACACAAAATGTTTTGTGCTGTGTGAACTTTTATATAGAAAGACTAATATTAATTTTATTTCCCTATATATCTATATAGTGAAATATAGAGCTTGTTAGGAGCATGTGCATGACTTAATAGTGATCTATATTAAGTCATTTTTATATTATTGCAGTCATATAATGAATCAATGAGATTCCCGTCATCACTGTAATACTGTTTGTAACCCATTAGCACAGAGAAATTACAACCCATCATACATCATTACTGTGATTGAGGCTTTATTACCATATTCTCAAATTGCTTGCTTGCTATAAAACTAAACAGACACAAGGCAACTATAGGTGGGATATAGACAGCACATTATTGTGCTGCAGCAATCGGGGTAAACTTAGGAGGAAAACACTGCTGGCAGCAATAGAAATTCAGACTTTATTACTGTAAAGGTGGCATATGCGTTATGTTCAGGTTATTATTTTTGTATTGCATGAATCATGTTTTAATGTTTTCTTAAGATCTTTTTCTTCTTACTGTATCCTTTCAAAGACAGGTTTAAAGTACTTTGAATGTTTTAGACTGGTGTTGGAATCTACCTTCTGCCATTTGTAAGATTAGACATTTTACCATCAGCCTGGCATAGGGTTAAGGTTAAGGGGGTCAGTATTCTCTTGGGGCCTAGTTGATATGAAAGATAAATGCAGTGCTGTCCTAAACAGTGAAGAGGAGTGAATGTGGAAGCACCTAGGCCCGGATGTAAGGGACTTCTAGTGTTCCAGTGAAGTATTTTGTCCTCTTGAGTTTGTTAGTCCTCTGCTGAGTCTACTGTGTGACACTGACAGCATTGCTTGGAACCACTGGAGTCCACTTCTGAGATGGCTCACTTCTCTGATGGACTCAGAACTGCTTTCTGTGGAACTGCATCCTAATCTATATGTTCCTACAGTTTAGAACCTAACAACATAAAACATCAGACAATATATAAATTAGACACTAGGGTTAGCATAAAATTTATTCATGATTATAAAGCATTTTACAAGTATATTCTTAGCCAGAGAAACCATAACTACCTGGAAAATTTAAAAAGGCAGCAGTCCAAAAAGGAACTTAATTCTCAAATGGTAATGCCCTTAGAAGCCATTTACACACTACTCTTGGGCTTATCGGAATGTAATTGCTGCACTTTGTGTAAAGCATATTTTTTAGTTTGCAACATAGTGGTTGTGGATAGAAAACCTGAATGCTTGTAAGACTCTGTCTTGATTGTAAAGAGGGTACTGCATGATAGGAAAGCTTAGGACTGTTCTTGCCAAGTGGACTAAGCCTGATTCCATCTAGTACATTCCTGGGTGTGCCCAGCTATACAAATGGCCCTTACAACCAACAGAATTCTATGTTTGCCCAAGTTTGTATTCTGAATTACTTGAATGCATTTTTAACTTTCTCTTGGATTATTTGATCACTTCTTGGCAGCCCCTCCGTTCCATTTTAAAACATGGTGAGCACTGCAAAGGCAGAGTGCAGGAATGATGGGAGCCAGGCTGAGACAGAGCAGAGCGTACCTGAAGGTCCTAACGCTGTTAGAATTCTCTGGGCTCTGCACACAGTGCAAGTGTTCACCGTAAAAATCATCTGTGTTCTTTAATTTCCTCAAGACTGTTTTTGGCAAGGAGGAGAATTTGAATAAATAACTTTAAAAAATAGATTAGTTGGGTAGATAGTAAATAATTTAGAAAGTACAATAAGAAATTCAAAGTAAGTACTAACAGGAAAAATAAAATGGGATAAAGAGTAGAGTGATTGCTGTGTGGTGTATTATTATAGGTTATTTATGGAAGGCCTTTCTAATGAGTAACATTTAAGCAAAACTCCAAATAAAGCATAAGGCAGATAATAATGGTTATCTGTGACAAACATGTCCCAGAAAAGAACAAATATGGAGGTTGTGACATAGAAGGGTCTTTTGTAAAATAACAAAGTTACTGGATCGGGAAAGTGTATGAGAGGTGCATAATAAATTTAAAGTATATTAATTATCTACAGTTTATAGTGAATCCAATAGCATGGAGTATTTTTTGTTGGTTTAATAATTTTTGCTGTCAGATAATTAATTCAAAGTCAAATAAATAATGATTTCAGTAGTTCTCTTTATGGAGTGTGTGTGTGTGACGGGGGGTGTTTTCATGAAAATGACATGGCACTCCTGTCGAGGGCTGAGGATGACTTACTGGAGTTGGTTTTCTCCTTCAGCCATGTGGGTTCCATGGATTGAACTTATTTCATCAGGCTTGATGGCAATTACCTTAACCCAGTGAGCCGTCTCACTGGGCTCCAGCAGCCCTCTTAAAAACTTGTAATTGCATATTGTTGTTGTTACATTAAAATATATCTTAAATATACTAACCCAGTGTTATATCATTTGTGGGGATCTTTTTTGTTTTGATAAGTTGTGGCACAGTGTCTTCACTATAAACCATGGACCTTACTGTAAACTTTGAGTGGTTATTAGTTCTATCTGTGATAAGCACCATGACCAAAAGCAACTTGAGGAAAGAGTTTACTTCTATCTTAGAACTCTTAGGTCACACTACATCACTGAGAGAAGTCAAAGCAGGGGCCATGGAGGAATGCTGTCTACTAGCTTGCTCAGCCTGCTTTCTCATACCACTCAGGATTAACTGCCCATAGTGAGCTTGGCCCTCCGATATCAGTCATTAATCAAGAAAATCAACCAGGACATAGTTAAATGTTTTTGTTGCTACTGCTGGCGTAAATAGGTTTTCAACTTACTTCATCACTTAATCAAAATAAGTGTCCTTTCATTTGGTTGCCTTTACAGAGTAGTTAATAGTTCTGTTAAAGCTTATAAAGTCTGGTTTTATTTATTTAGGGTACTGAAAAATGAAAATAAGTGGCATGTGAAATTTGGGGGGGGGTCCTGTTGAATATGTCCTTCAGTTGTAAAATGTTTTGAGAATTTGAGGTGTGTGTGTATTATATGCATGGATGTGGTGCAAATTCATTTACCCATGCATGAAGGCCCAGAGGGCAATGTCTGGTATCTTTCTCTTTCCCTCTTCATTTTTGTTTTGGGGGGGGTGAGAGGTGGAATTCAAGACAGGGTTTCTTTGTGTACCTCTTGCTGTCCTGGACTTTGTTTGTAGACCAGGCTGACCTTGGACTTGCAGAGATCTACCTCCCTCTGCCTCTGTTGGGCCTAAAGGCATGCACCAGCATTCCCGGCTTCTCTCTTTTTTCTTAAGTCATAGTCTCTGGCTGTGGAACTTGTTGTTTTGGCTAGACTGGCTAACCACTGAGCCCTTGGTATCTTCCTGTGTCTGCCCCTTGGCTCTGGGCTTACAGATAGGCATCACTAGACCCCAATTTTTATATGGGTGCTGGGCCTTTTGTGAGTTCAAGGCCAACCTCTATAGAGACAGGCACCAAAACTACTTGGAGAAACCCTGTCTCGAAAAACCAAAAAAAGAAAAAAAAGATATGAGAAAAAAGTAGAGATGCTACTAAGTATTCTCCTGTACTCCAGTTTTTACTGTTCAAAAGTGATCTTTAGCATGTGACTATACTTTCATGAAGATGTTCTTTGGTAGTATTTTCTTTTAAGATTTCTTCTTTTTTATTATTAAGAAATTTTTTATTCATTTTACATACCAACCACAGATCCCCCCTCTCTTCCCTCCTCCCGTCTCCCCAGCCTTCCCCCCTCCAACTCATCCCCCACTCCTCCCTCTGACAAGGTAAGGCCTCCTGTGGGGAGTGAGAAGAGCCTGGTACATTCAGTTGAGGCAGGTCCAAGCCCCTCCCTCTGCATCAAGGCTGTGCAATGTGTCCCACCATATGTAGTGGGCTCCAGAAAGCCTGCTCATGTACCAAGGATGTATCCTGATCCTACTTTTAGGGGTCCCTTAAAAACAAATCAAGCTACACAACTGTCTGGATTATGCAGAGGGCCTAGTCCAGTTCCATGGAGGCTCCACAACTGTTGATCTAAAGTTGTGAGTTCTCACTAGTTTGGTTTGGTTGTCTCTGTAGGTTTCCCCGTCATAATCTTGATGCACTTTGCTCACAGAATTCCTTTTCTCTCTCCTCATGATAGAGGGAGACATCATGAGGATAGGGAGAAACCAGGTGCTAGGGAAGTTCCCAGAAATCTACAAGGATGACCCCAGCTTAGATTACTAGCAGTAGTGGAGAGGGTGCCTGAACTGGCTTACCCCAGTAATCAGATTGGTAAATACCCTAACTGTCATCATAGAGCCTTCATCCAGTAACTGATGGAAACACGTGCAGAGATCCACAGCCAAGCACCAGGCTGAGCTACAAGAGTCTAGTCAAAGAGAAGAGATTCTGTGAGCAAGGGGCATCACAATTCTTCTTCTTCTTATTAGTACATGTGTAGATGCATGTGGAGGTCAGAGGCATCAGGTCCTCTGGAGCTCAAGTTATGGGCAGTTGGGAATTGTCTGACATGAATGTTGGGAACCAAACTCTGGTCCTGGAAGAGCAGTATGTATTCTTAACCCCTGAGCCATTTCTCCAACCCCTAATGATAATTATTCTGAAGTAAATGTGGAAACTGAAATACTCTTTGCCCTCTAAAGATCACTGTTGTTGTTTTTGTTTTAACCTAAACTATTTTCTTGTGAAAGTTCCAATAATATCCACAATATAAGATTGTGGTTTAGTCAGGCATTTGGTGGCACACTCCTTTAATCTCAGCACTTGGGAGGCAGAAGCAGATGGATCACTGAGTTCCAGGCCAGCCTGGTCTACAGAGAGAGATCCAGAGAAACCCTGTTTGGAAGGTGAGGGGCTGGGAGAGTTGTGCTTGTCAAGTGACCAAGAACCAGTAGAACTGCTCTTTGTATGAGATCTGACAGAAACAAATGCTTCTGTGGGAATGTAGATGTGAGCCTGGGACAAGCCGCCATTAGCTTAGGCCCTGGGGACTCTACTGTGAGAACTGTAGACATCTGTAGGAGTGTGTAATTCATGGGCCATATGCCCTTCTTGGCTATTAGATGACACAGCTTCAATATCACTGTTAGGTGACTACACCAACCTCCATAAACTATTGTTCAACTGGAGTGTGTCTAGTCGGCGTGCCTGTAATCAGTGCAGACAACTAGCTCTGTCATTGTCAGCAGATGCTTCTGATTATGCGTGTGGTGTAATAAGAGCATTTGGCTGGGCCAAATTTTAAGCCTCTGTCATTCTGAATGGTGACTATTTATTGAGCGTTAGTTAAGTTTTATTCTTCTGAGACAGAGAAGTCTTAAACTTGGTCCACAGTTATGAGGGATTTAAACCCATTGATGAGAGACTAGCACATAGAGGCTGTTAGAACAGTCTTTTAATAAATTAGTAATGAATAATTTTGGACTCTTTGGGTTTTTTTTTTTTTTTTTTTTTTTTTTTTTTTTTTTTTTTTTTTTTTTTTTTTGGTTTTTCGAGACAGGGTTTCTCTGTGTAGCTTTGCGCCTTTCCTGGAACTCACTTGGTAGCCCAGGCTGGCCTCGAACTCACAGAGATCCGCCTGGCTCTGCCTCCCGAGTGCTGGGATTAAAGGCGTGCGCCACTCTTTGGGTTTTGTTTGCTTTTGTTTTTGTTTTGTTGTTGGTGGTGGTGTTTTTCGAGACAGGGTTTTTCTGTATAGTTTTGGTGATTGTCCCAGATCTCGCTCTGTAGACCAGGCTGGCCTCGAACTCACAGAGATCTGCCTGGCTCTGCCTCTCAAGTGCTAGGATTAAAGGCGTGTACCACCACCCAGCTGTAATTTTGGACTCTTAAGACGCTTATAAAAGGCAATTAAATATAGAAAGGATCTATTTAAACAATACAAAGTCCATGTTTGGAACTAGGTTTTGGGTAAGCAAATTGTACATGTATGCACTCACAGCTGAGAGCAAGAAATCAGGGTGGGCTGCACTGCTCTGGCCTTCTGTGTGCTCACTGAGCAGACATGAAAGGTGGTATTTTCTTTTTCATGCTGTCTGTGACTATTGATGTATATGACATTTTCATTTTAATGTATTTTGTGAACTATGTATTCTTAGAAAAAGAACCCAGTATGTGAATTCTTAGGCTTTAACAGGATGCATGAATCCAGTTGGTGTGTGATTTAAACATTAAGATTAAAGTGGCAAATATATGAAAATTATTTATAAACAAAATAATTTTTTCTACATCTATTCTTAGAATGAAGTTTTCAGGTTTTTCACATAATTTTAAGGTTCCCTAAATATGGTTTCATCATATTAAAATATATTAGCATTAATTTTTATATTAAAATTTTATTTTACTTCGTTAGCAACTCTTTAATTCATTACCTTATTTTTCCTTTTATGATAACACTATGTTTTCTAACCATCATAGAGAATTTTATATTTATTTGATCTCTCAGTATAATACTTGAATTTGTTTTACTCACAAAGGTAAAAAGAATTTCAAATTTACTCATAATAAAAGTATTAGAGAAACTGTCAATAAATTTACTGTTCTAATTGAATCATATGATATCTAAATTGTTGATAATATGATCAGCTCGTTAAACAATAGTGTCTGGAGAAAATGATGGATTAATTGACTGATGGCTAAAGTTTCCCTCAAATATAATGGTTTACCCAGTTTGATTTGATTTGTGTAAAATAACTTTCTCTAATAAACAATTTGCTCAGAGGCAATAGAAGAAATGAATGGTTATCAAACCAAACTTAATTAGTCTATCCTAGATTGATATTACTTGGGGAGTCTTCATTTTAATTGTGGAGTGCTGGATACAAAGAGTTTGGTTCATTATTTTTTCCTGTATAAACACTATTGTGTAACTACCTATGGAATAATAACATGTGAATTCATTTTAATAAATGCTTGTAAAGTGGATTAGCTAATTATGCCAAGCTAAAAATGATTCCTTTAATTATTTTGGATATTTAACTGGTACTTCAATTTTATTATTGTTAGTCTGTAAATGTGATTTGTATTAGCTCTGCCAAGCTAATTATAATGTATAACATAACAGTTTGAACAGTTTTGTAAAGCTCACAGTGCTCTCCTCTCCTGTGCAAGAAAAAACATTTCTGTGTTACATGAAGATACATGACACAATTTCAGACCAAAGGGATGGCAAAATATTTGTAAAGAGAGAAACATCTTTCAATATCTAGCTGAATGCTTTTTTCATAATTATATGTATGAGAGGAATAGACATCTGCCATTCAATGAGCTAAAACTAATAGCTCATTAATGTATCTTAAGATAGGGTAACGCAAAGGCCATGTGCTTATTACTTTAAGTCTAAGAAGGTGTGTGGTCTTCATTCCTTGCCTCTGTCCTCACTCTCAAGTAGAACTATTAAAAATAACATTCTGGGTGTGACAAACAATGTTCCCCTTCATCACTTTTACTTAGCAGACTAACAGTAATTGTATTTGAATCCGAAATCAATGAAAACAAAAGCTTTAGTAATAAATAAATAGCATCTAAATTTAGTCTTGGAAGAAAAGCAAATAACCTTGACTAAAATATGCAGCCTAAAACTTTTTTTTTTTTTTTTTTTTTTTGGTAAAGTGGCATATAATACAGTTAACTTTTTCTCTTTGTTTTTTCTGTTTCAAGCTATAGCTATTAAGATCATGCTCGGCCTTTGTGTCTTTTCTCCCCATAGCAACCACTGATAGTCCTCACTGCTATCCTTGGGCCTTTTTCTAGAATGTAATATACGTGTGATTGTAAATTATTTGACCTGTCTTTCCCTCTTCAAATTCAATTTAGCAACATTAGTATCAGTTTTTAAGTTAATATAAATGCTCTACTCTATATGGACGTTAGTGTGTCTGAACTAGATGCCACAGATGTTATGTTAGAACTGGATTTTTATCATTATTTACTGCACGTTCTACTTTTTCCTCCTTGAGATGGGGTCTCCCTGAGATGGGGTCTCCCTGTGTTACCCCGGCTAGCATTGAACTGATGATCCTCCTGTCTTATCTTCCTGCCTTGCTGGAGTCATAGACAAGTGCCAATGTTCTGGCAGTTCTACCCTTAGTGACTAAATAGTAGTTGTATATTTCAGTCATACTTTGTTTAACCTACCTGCAACATAACAAGGTTAAGGCTTTTTGAAAATGCATTCAGACCTGCAGTAAGAATATTTGAGTATACCTGTTCTGCATGTAGTTTCTACCCTGTGGTTCCTGGAAATGAATTTATTAGGTGAAAGATGATGCACAAAAACTGTATGGATAGCCATTCTCTTTACAAAAAGCTTGAACCAGTTTGGACTTCATTGTATTACTTTGCCTTCAGTGTCCTTTATAATCTTGGCAAATCTAGGTATCCACCTTTTTTGCTTTTAATTTACATTGCATTAAAGATTATGATGTTTGCACTAATACTGCTATATCACTTCTCTATGTGATATGTATTTAAACACCATCTTAGTTTTATAAATACCAGACACTTTTTAAAAAGATTTGTTTATTTATACTTTATGTGCATTGGTGATTTGCCTGCATGTATGTATGTGTCAGTGTGCCAGATACCCTGGAACTGGAATTACAAACAGCTGTGAGCTGCCATGTGGGTGCTAAGAATTGAACCCAAGTCCTCTGGATGAGCAGCCAGAGTGCTCTTACCTGCTGAGCCATCTCTACAGTCCTCCCAGACATTTCTTGTTTGTTTGAATTAGTTTGAGAGTGAGGTTTTTTTTTGTTTGTTTGTTTTTGATATTCAATAGAGTTGTAAAAAAAAACACCTCAGTTTTAATTTGCTTTTTCTTAATTGGTTAATGATATTGGACATCTTTTCTTATACTCAGTTCTTCCCCTATATGTGCTAGACAAGTATCAGTTCAAATATTATACCTCTTTCTAAGTTAGGTCATTTCTTTTGCTGCTCTTAAAACTTTAGATGCAAATTGTTTCTCAGATGGACGGCTTACAGATGCTTTCCCTTTATATTTGGTTTGTCTATGATTTAACAATGGTCATCAAACACCAAAGGTGGTTCATTTGGATGAAGTTTAATTCACTAGCTTTTCTTTTATGCATTATACTTTTTCTGTCGCATTTTCTCCTGGAGTTAAATAATTGCTGCATGTCTTTTGGAGCATTCACTTCCCATTATTTTGCTTTAAACTCTTTCTCTACATTTAATGTGGGTTTCTGATAGCACCATCAGGTCTTTATTTTTTAATCTATTCATTCAATCTATCTTTGAATGTATTTCTACAATTACAATCGATTATTATTGGTGTTTCATTTTAGTCTACCTTCATTCATTTGCTATTTGATCCCTCTTAGATTTAATTTTCTTTAGACTTACTTTTCAAGACTACTGTAGCAAGATTGTGTATACACATTTGACTGATTTGTGTGGTATTGGGGTATATTTTGAAATTTTATCAGTCTACTTACAAATATTTTTGCTAAGTATATTAAAAATCTATTATAATGATATAATCTGTGCCTTTAACCATTATACAAATTTCAAAAACATTTCATGTTTTAAAAAAGCTAAGAGAGAAGGGAGTTCATTACTAGTAGGCTTTCCTAAAAACCCACTGTGTAGCTCAGCCATACCAAGAAAGTTAGTTGGGTTTATTGCTCAGTTCTGCTGGTTTGCCCTTTAATGGTGAGCTTATAGTATTTCAAGTTACTAGTAATAACTAAGGCTTAGTTCTGTCATTTTGTTATTTTTATGTATTTACATCTTTTGTTGCTCAGCTTCTCCCATGCTACTTTGATTGATATTCCTAGCGTCAATTTTTATTAGCACTTTAATCCCTTTTCTGTAATTTTGAAAGCTATTTTCTTTTTTTTCTTTATTAAGAAATTTTCTACTCACTCCACATGTTATCCACAGACTCCCCCTCCTCCCACCCCCCAGCCCTCTTTCCCAAGCCACCCCACATCCCCCAAATCGAGGTGCCCCATGGGGAGTCAGCAAAGCCCGGCACACTGAGCCTAGGCAGGTCCAAGCCCCTTCCCACTGCACCAAGGCTGTGCAAGGTGTCACACCACAGGCACCAGTTTCCAGAAGCCTGCCCATAGACCAGGGACAGATCCCGATCCCCCTGCCTGGGTGCCCCCCAAACAGTTGGAGCCAATCAACTGTCTTCCGTATCCAGAGGGCCTAGTCCAGTTCCATGGGGGCTCCACAGCCACCAGTCCACAGTTCATGGGCTTCCGCTAGTGTGGCCAATCATCTCTGCACGTCCTCCCATCATGATCTCGACGTCCCTCGCCTGCAGTGTCTCTGCTCTCTCTCAATTGGATTCCCAGAGCTCGGCCTGGTGCCTGGCCGTAGATCTCTGTATCTGCCTCCATCAGTCACTGGACAAAGGCTCTATGATAACAGCTAGGTTATTTGCTGGGCTGGTCACCAGAGTAGACCGGTCTAGGCCCCCTCTGGACTGCTGCCAGCAGACCAAGGCGGGGTCAACCTTGTGGATTCCTGAGAGCCTCCCCAGCACCCTGCCTCTTTCTATTCCCATGATGTCCTCATCTATCATGGTATCTTCCTCCCTGCCCTCCCACTCTGTCCCTGTTCTAGTAAAGCTATTTTCTTAATGGCTGCCATGGAGATTAACAGTTCGCATCTGGAATTTATAACAATCTAATTTGAATTGATACCAAGTTCACTTCTGTGGCATCTGTATACTCTTATCTTATACCCCACACTTTGTTGCTGTTGTTGATTATATCAGTAGACATTATGTTCTCAGCAACAAAGATTTAGAATGTTTTTGGAGCTACAAAGCAAAACGTACTCTGCACAGGTTGTTGTTCAGGGTTTGTTCTGGTTCTTTGTGTATGTATGTTTCAGATACAGTGCTGTGTTCTTTCTTTGCATCTCAAGGATTTCTATGAGCACTACCCGTAGGGCATGTCCACTAGTCACTGACTCCCAGAGCTTGCTTTCATTGTGATTTTTCTTTTGTAGTTGTTGTTGCCATTAATAAATAGTGGGAGGTCACATTTTTTTTCACTCTCAGTTTTGCAAGATATCAAATTCTCTTTGTTCATATTTTCCTTTCAGCATTTTCATTGTCTTATCCTACTTTCCTCTGACCACTATGGTTTCTGATGAGAAGTCTAATATTAGTCTTATAAGAGGATTTTGTATATGATCAGCCACTCATCTCTTGCTGCTTTCAAGATTTTCTGTCTTTTGAAGGTCTTACTATGTTTCCTCTTCAGCCTTTACCCACATTTATACTCACACAGATCTGTATGTTTTGCAGGTAGAACCTAGGATCCATATATGAGATAACACATTCAGTCTTTGTCTTTTTGAGCCCTAGTTACCTCACTTAATGTAATGTTTTCCAGGTCCATCCATTTTCTTGCAAATGTGTAATTTGTTTTCTTTATGGCCCATTGTGTGTATGTATACATTTTCATTATTCTTTTATCTTCTTATGGCCATCTAGCTATACTGGTCCCCTTTCCTGTTTGTCATTAAAAGATTGGTAATTAGCGTGGATGTGCTAGTAATTATGCAGTAGGGTGGTGTGGCACGTGGGCACCTGCATAGGATTGGTGTAGCTGAATTGTATGGTAATTGTATTTTTAATTTTCCCAGAAGCCTGCACACCAGTGGATGGTACCACAAGCGGTGAATAAGGTTCCTCTCTCTCCCAATCTTTGCTAGCATTCGTTGTCATTCTCCTGACTTAGTGGTGGCCATTCTGACTCAGACACAGGCGGGATAAAATCGCAAAGTAGTTTTAATGTGCATTTTTGATGGCTAGGGATGTTAGAAACTTGAAAAGTATTTATTGATCATTTGTATTATAATAAACGTGCATACACAGAGAGAGATTCAAACATATGCACCCATGTCTGAAATATAGCTAGTAAAAAGATTTTTCACTCATTCTCTTGGCTGTCTGACACTGTGTTGATGATTTCATTTGCTGTCCAGAAGCTTCTTAATGTCATATAATCATGTTTGTCAATTGATGGGGCTGTTTCCTGTGCTACTGGAAAATTGTTTTGAGAAATTTCTTATCTATATCTATATCCTGAAGGCTTTACTCTTAATAGTTTTCAGTGTTTCTGGTTTTACATTAAAGTTTTTGATCCAGTTTGAGTTGCTTGTTCAGAGTGAGAGATAAGGACCTAATTGCATTCTTCTGTGGACAGACATCCACTTTGACTAGCACCCTTTATTGGAAAGTTTATCTTTGCTTTGATCATAATTTTGACACTTTTATTAAACAATTAGGTATCTATGCTATCTGGGTTTGCCTTTGAATTGTTTCATTGATCTATGTGTCTGGTTTTGTGCCAGGATCATGTTTTCTTTGGCACTATTGCTCTGTAGTGTAGTTTGAGGGCAGATGATAGGCTTCTGGTAGTGTTCTTCCTACTTAGACTTGCTTTAGGTTATCTGGTCTTTGTGTTTCCAGTGAATATAACAGTTGTTTTGTTTTGTTTCTAGCTATGTGAAGAATGTCATTAGAATTTTTTATGGGGCTGTCACTGAGTCTGTAGATTACTTTTGGTAATGTAGTCAGCTTCTTAATGTTGATTCTACTGGTCCAGGAGCATAGAGGTTCTTTCTGTTGTCCATTGTCTTTGATTTCTTTTTTTGGTGTCTTACTTTTTGTTTATAGAAGTCTTTTACTTCCTTGGCTAGGGTGCATCCTGTATTTTTTGTTACATTTATCTATTTATGTGTGCATATGCACACATTCCACAGCTTGCATATTGTGGTTTTTGTGTGTTGATTTTATATTCTGCAACTTTACTAAAAGTGTTTACCAGTTCCAAAAGTTCTCTGATTTTGTCCACAGAGTCTTAAGTATAGAATCATGTTCTCTCTAAATAGGAATAGTTAACTTCTTCCTGTCCAGTTTTAGTCCTTTTATATTTTTCTCTTGTCTTACTACTCTAGCTAAGACTTATAGATAGAAGTTTCTGTTCCGCCTGGTCCCACAGCCACTGAGTCTCAAATAAACACACAGAGACTTATATTAATTACAAACTGTTTGGTCTGTAGCTCAGATGTATCATTAACTAGCTCTTACAACTTAATTCAACTCATTGCTATTAATCTATGTTTTGCCATGTGGCTTCATGACATTACCTGTGTTGCATTACATCTTTCTCCCCCAGGCAGCTCTCAGCATCTTCTTTGACTTTGCCTTCCTTCTGCTTGGGTCTTTGCTTGGATTTCCCACCTGGCTCTATTCTGCCCTGCCATAGGCCATAGCAGCTTCTTTATTAACCATTGGTAGCAACACATATTCACAGTGTACCAGAAAGATCATCCCACAGCACTTCCCCATTTCTGTCTAATCAAAAAGGAAGGTTTTCATTTTGATACAGTAAAATTGCATATAACAAGTTGGGGATTTAGCTCAGTGGTAGCGCGCTTGCCTAGCAAGCACAAAGTCCTAGGTTCGGTCCTCAGCTTAAAAACAAAACAAAACAAAAAAATATAACAAAACAGTTATCAAGCAAGAATTATAGTTACAATATCAAGTCTATTGTATTTAGCAAAATTAAAGAAAATACTCTATTATCTATTCTATTTTTGTGACGCTAAAGTTTCATATCTAATTTACCTTTTATCATGATTAAGGAAAGCTATAATTATAACTCAACTCCATCAAAGACCCCAGAAGGATATAAAACTACCTAAGCAAACAGGAAGTGCATTGTAAGCAACTTCTAAAATTCTAGAAATGATAGTGGCGTCTGACTGCCTGGACAGCCACCCAGAGTTTCTCTGTAACATTGGGGCATCTAAATTCAGCCTATAGGCCTAGAATCTCTGGCATACTTTTCAGTGAAGCAGGAAATTTAAAGGACAGTTCGGCCTAATTGCAAAGTTCGTAAGTTGCTTTCCTCTGTTTCCTGCAGAATGTCTGACAGTTTCTTCTGTGAAACAGGAACCTGAAGGACTATCTTGCCTTGTTTTGGCAAAGTTCAGTGGTCACTTTCCTATGATTCCTGCATGTCCAGTTTATACAACATACTGTAAAGCAGTCCAAGCAAGAGCAGTTTCTTGCCCAAATGACTAACTTTTGCCATAAAGAAAGCAAGCTCCATATGGCGTTTCTTCAGTGTCCATTATCTTCTCTGAAGTAGATTGGTGCTGCCAGGAGCAAACCTGTCTCACTGTCCAGAAAAGTCTTAAGTCTGTAGGTCTTTGAAGTGTTTGAAGATTACCTACCTAATTAAAATATATGTATGTATACCTCGAAAATTTAACTAACATGACTATAAGTTTGATTATCATAGATGACTAATTATTAATCTGTATTTCTTAATTATACAGTACAATTTTAAATGAGTTGCATAAACTTAATACCTTAAACAAGAGTAGAAATATGGGCACAGTATGGCACAGTTGATCTTAAATTTGTATCAATACAAAACCAAATCCATATCAATGTAAAGTATTTTGAGATTAGGAGTTGTTTTTTTGATCAAAGTATATTCAGTAATCTATCTTTTTTTCTCATCATTTCTATATCATATCCCCCTTTATTTTTTTTTAAGAAGGAGATCTCTGAATTTAACTCCTTGTTTAGCTTTTTTCCTGACCATAATCCATAACAACTTGTAACCACCACTTTTAACAAAGCCAAAATCCATAATCAATTTTTTGGGGGAATGTGGGCGTAGTTTTCTAGGCTACTTCCTGCTGATTGGCAATTTTGGTACACTCTTGCCTCATTCCAGACTTGATAGATAATTGTGTCACTTTTCCCCAATTTCCAGACTTGATAAGAAATTGTACCAGTTTTTCCCATTTAGTATAATGTTGGCTATAGGTTTGTTGTATAATAGCCTTTATTATTTTGATGTATAATCTTTATATTCCTAATGTTTTCAAGACTTTGCCATAAAGTTCTGTTGAACTTTATCAAATGTCTTTTCTGAACCTATTGAGATGATAATGTGATTTCTGACTTAAATCTATTAATATGGTGTATTATTTATTGGTTTGTGTTCCAAACCAACCTTGCGTTCCTAGGTTGAAACCAAGTTGTGACATATGTTCTACTTAATGTGATCTTGAATTTGGTTTTAATTTTCTTAAGGACTTTTTTTGGGTTTTTTTGTTTGTTTGTTTGGGTTTTTTTGTTTTTTTTTTGAGACAGGGTTTCTCTGTGTAGCTTTGCACCTTTCCTGGATCTCACTCTGTAGACCAGGCTGGCCTCGAACTCACAAATATCCGCCTGCCTCTGCCTCCCGAGTGCTGGGATTAAAGGCGTGCGCCACTACCGCCCGGCTTCTTAAGGACTTTTATATCTTCATCACGAAGATTGGTCTGTAGCTAGCTAGCTTGATTTCTTTCATTCCTTTGTTCTTTCTTGTTTTCTTTTGTCTTTTCCTAGTTTTGGTGTAAAGCTTCCAAGAATGAGTTTATTAATTGTCTTTGTTAACTAACTATCAACTTGACATAGTCTTACAGTACCAGAGTCTCAATTAAGGAATTTCCTAGATCAGACTGGCCTGTGGGCATGTCTTTGGAAGGGATTGTTGAGAAGTCCCCATCCACTGTGGGCAGCACTATTCCCTGTGCAGATGGTTTTGGAATGTAAAGGAAAGCTATAAGCATGAACCTGTGAGTCAAACAAGTAGCAGAGTTCCTCTGTGATTTGTGCTTTAAGTTTCTGCTTGACTTCCTGCCCTGACATTCATGACAATTCAAGAGTAGACTGTAACTTGAACCTTTCTCCACCTTAAATTGCTTTTTGGTCAGAGTGTTTTATTACAGTAACCGAGATAAAACTAAAACAGAAGTGTTCTTTCTCACCTATATTGTAGAACAGTTTAAGAAATGTTGATGTTAGATCTTCCTTGACTGATAGAATTTATGAGTAAATCTATCCAGCCATGGGCTTTTTTTTTTTTTTTTTTTTTAAAGGGAGACTTGTAATGACTGCTTCAACTCATTTGATTTGGGTCTTTTTAGTTTGTTTATGTCTTCTGGCATTAATTTGGGTAGGTTATGTATGTTACAAATGTCTCAGTTTCTTAGAGACTTTCCAACTTGTTTGGGTTTAAATGTTCAAAGTATTCTCTGATGATGGTTGAGAGGTATGCTAGTCTGTGTGTATAATGGTAAGTCATTAGGAGTCAGTTTAAGACTATATCAACTTAGTAGAATAATAGTAGTAGATTCTCCTGTAAGCTGTATGACCTGTGTAGGCACAGATTCTGCCCTAATAACAATGCCAAGTATGGGTTCTATCTTGTGTATCAGGACTTAAATCCAGTCAGAATGTATTTTATTACTTTCATGATCTAGGTGCCAGGATTGCACCAGTGGGCATGTCTTGCTAGGCTTGTCATTATTTTGGCTTGCAGTGTTCACAGCTGGTAGTGTAGACAGCAGTTTCTAGAATAGTAAAAGCAAGCCAGTAGAGATGAAGCTTCCAATTCATCATCAGCTTAATTTCTCCATGTTCTGTGATTCTGGCCTTTCCTATAATTGTCTGGATAGAAAGTCACAGAGTTAGCTATGCCATTTAGTTTTTCCATTCTGTGCCTTCATCCAGGAACAAAAAGAAACATACACAACCAAAAAAAAAAAAAAACAAAACAAAAAACAAAAACCCAGGAAACAGGAAAGAAAGAAACTGCCATGGTATGATAGAATTCTTTAAAGCATCCTGCTGTACCTCCTTGGGTTGTCTAGACATCCAGATGGGGAAAATGAATTAAAAGTAAGATTGTCTCCCCTTCTCTTGCACCTAATTGGTAACAGATCCACTTCTTGACCCAACTGCAAGGGCTTCTCTAGACTTTTTTTTTCCTTTTTATGCACAGTACTTGTTACCTGTGGCCAATACTGGATACTAAAAGGAAAAACTCTTCACTCTTAATGTTCATTGAATTGTGGCTTTTCCTTGTCTTAGTTACTTTACCTGTGGCTGTGATAAAAATACCCTGACAAAAGCAATGGACGAGAGGACAAATATGTTTCGACTCGCATTTCGAGGGTATTTCCCACTAAAAACCGGTATTATATTAACATTGAGTTTTCCCCTTTGCAGTGGGTTTCATTAGTCTAAATATATATGTAAATATTTCTTTGTATCTTTGTAATGTTATGTACTATAAGGCTGTTCATTTTAATACTATCCATTTATTTCTCCTAAAAAAAAGAAAAAGAAGTCTTAAGTATCTTATAAGTGATAAATAATGGCAAAATCATTTATTAATTAGTAAAAATGAATATTTCAAAATTTATGTGTTCAAAATAAGTGTGATCGCTTAAGCTGTTTCCTGTGACAAAACAGTTTAAAAGTCTAATCTGAGAATCCATTTAATTAAACAACCCCTATGTAGATGTATCCTGAGTTTGCAAAATACTATACTATAAAGTGGAGTACTAATGAGCTTAAAAAAATGTAATCACAAAATTTATAGGAAAATGAATGGACTTAGAATGTATATGAGTCAAGGTCTCACAATCTCAGAAAGAAAAAAAAACCACATATGCTTCTTCATGCAAAATCAAGCCAAAAGTATCTGTGTATGTATACATAAACAAATGTACATGTAGGCACATCGTAAAATGTAGAAAAGACAACAAGGAAGACTCTATAAGGGAATGAGGAAGAATTGAATACAGGTGATGAATGTGAGTTATGATCGAGGATATGAAGCTAATTGGTTTTCTTGTTCTAACTGTTGTGCAATTTTCTATTTTTGGTGGTGGATAAGTGCATAAAAATATATTCAATAGCAAAAATGTAAACTCTATTTGAAAGGTTTTCTTACCCTAATATTGGGGTTCTCCACCGATACAATAAATCAGATGAGGCCAAATTAATCTGAGCAAAGTATTCTTGGGTGGTCCCAGGAGAAGAGGAGAAACTATGAGGGGACCCACATGGCCATTCTCTAGGGGGCAGTTTAAATACCCTGTAGGTGTGGTCTTGAGCCTCTCTAGGGGAAGAGCTGACTCTTAGCAGGCTTTCTGAGATGTCAGGTCTGGAATGGAAGGAGTGGAGGTAGAACAGATTCCCAACACCATTGTGAAGACCCACAGATTCAGAGTGATTGTTCTAACTGTATAGAAGTTAATTGAGATGTATAGAGTTTGGGTGTGGCTAGTTTTTCTTTTTAGTTTTTTTTTTTTTTTTTGGTGTGTAATGTTTTTAATTTGCATTTTAATTTAAATTTAAAAAAAACTGATTTTTTTTAAATTTACTTGTTAAGAATGTAAGTACATGCTAAACATTGAGAAAACCAAGTAGATAAAGCTAAGAGTGTATTAAGTTACATGTTTAAGCATTAGTGACCATAGTGAAAACACAGAAATTCTATAATCAAAAGAGAAAAATTAGGGGATGCAGTTTATGCAGTGTTATTCTAATGGTGTCATGGTTTTTAAAATTAGTTTGATCTTCAGGGTGAATTATCATACAGAAATAATTCAGATATAACAAAATGAGCTGGAGATTTACTTATGAGTCCTTCAGAATATGATGCTAAATCCAGGCTAGTCCTTTAATCTCTATTAATGTGTGGGATTTATTTTGTTGAACTTTTTGTCTTGTTGTTTTATATTTTGTTTTGTTTTCTTATAATTTGGGTTTTGCCCCCAACTCCTGCCTTTGGTACTGCAGATTGAACATAGGCCCTCAACCACCTAGACAAGCAGTTTAGCGAAATCCCAGCCTTTGATCTTTTAAATGCTAAAGCTTCTTTAACTTCTCTAGGAGACTCTAGAATTGAATGTATTTTTGTGGTAGCAAGTTTTGTATAATAACTCAAATTTTGATTATGTACATAAAAGATTGATTTAGCCTTTTGTTTTTTTCTCCTCTGCCTGTGGGATTATTTTAAGATATTTTATGTAGAGGTATAATAATTTAAGTCACTTCAGTTCATAAATTCTTTCTGTATGGCTGAATGCTCCATCAAGCACTAATTTTGAGCTAAGCTTTGTGCTTTAGATACCAATGAATGATTTTAGTGTGGTTCTACACTGGAACCTGAGGCAAAGACAGCATGCAGATGCCACAGACCAGCTGTCAGCCACAAAGACAGGACGATGTAGAGCGTGTGCTTTGTTCTCAATATGTCAATGATGAGAGTGAGGTTTTTACTTCAATTCTGAAAAGCCACGGAGGAAAATGAACATTACAGCCATAATGTGAAGCAGTGTTGAAAAAAATATTATGTTGTCCTGGTTCAGAAAAAGAGACAACCCCAAGTGCATTTGCCATCACACTGTTGATGAATGACCTTCAGAAGGGGGCTTCCAAGTGTTAACATGGAACAGTGTTATTATCATGATAATGACAGAAGGAAGCCTTGCAACTTAGTAGGTAAGCAGACTTGATGAAGGCTAAGCAAGGCATCATTTATTTAAAACAAAATGGACCCATCCAAGGAAATGCTGCTTCTTAGGGAAACAAAAAGACAAAAACTCAATAGGCTTTTTTGAGAGTGTTATTTGCTATGATGTAAGTTTGACTGGATCTCGAAGCCTAGATTTTACTAGTCTTTGCAGAAGGCAATTTGGTTGTTCTGTGGTTTTTATATTACTGTATTTAGCTGCCCTCCCACCTGAATACTTACAAAGAACCTTGTGGCAGACAGTATAGTTTTTATTTTTTTTAAATCCTTGGAAATACTTTTGGTCAATAATGCAACTAAGTATAGCATTGAAACCTTCATAAAGACCAGCTGATTTTGTTTTTTGGATTTTTGTTGTTTTTGAGACAGGGTCCCACTTTGGAGCACTTGCTGGCCTGAAACTTGATGGCCTCGAACTCATAGAAATCTTCCTATCTCTGCCTTCCAAGTGTTGGGATTAAAGTCAGCTGTTTTGCTTGTTTGTTTGTTTTTCAAAATTAAAATGTAATTAAATCATTTCCCCTTGCCGTCCCATCCCACAACCCCCATTCCCTTTCAAATTCATGCCCTCCTTTTTCTGTAACTATTGTTACAGGTCGGTATGTATGTAGTTGGCATTGTCTTTGGGCTGCCAACTATCTCCCAAATAAAGACACAGAGACTTAATTATGAATGCTTGGCCTTAGCTTAGGCTTGTCCCACTAGTTCTTTTAACTTAATTTAACCTGTTTCTATTTATCTATGTTTTGCCTCAGGGCTTTTTACCTTTCTTTCACTCTATATGTCCTGCTTTCCTGTTTCCTCCATATGTGGCTAGCCCCTGGCATCTCCCTGATGTCTCTTTTTCTTTCTTCCTCCAAGCCTAATTTCCTCCTCCTACATTACTCTCCTGTCCAGAAGTCTCGCCTATACCTCCTCTCTCGCTATTGACTGTTCAGCTTTTTATTAGACCAATCAGGTGGCTTAGGCAGACAAGGTAAAACAGCAACCTATCTTTACATAGTTAAACAAATAGTCTTCAACATAAACCAATGCAACACATCTTTGCATAGTTAAAGAAATATTCTGCAACGTGTATGCACATGAACCTAGATATATAAATATAACTTACTGAGTCCATTTAGTCTTGATTGTATGTATATGATTTCAGGGATGATCGCTTGGTTTTAGATAACCAGTCAGAGATCTCATCCTGGGGAAGACATAATTCTTCCTTTCTAAGCATCCCTTAGTTGCCTGCAGTTCTTTGTCTGGGGGATGGGGAAACATAAGATTACTTCCTTCTACATTAGAGTATCTATTATTTTGTTCTGGTTCTTTTAAGGTAGCCATATTGTTGAGGTGTCATAGGTGAAGCTGTCATGTCATTTCTAGGAGACAGACTCTCACAGCAGACTTCCTGATCCTCTGGCCCCTAACACTCTCTGTCTCCTTTTCAGTAATGTTCCTTGAGCCTTAGGAGTAGAGGTGGTGTTAGAGATGTATCTGGTGTGGCTGAGCACTCCCGTTGCTCTCTGTATTGTGACTAGTTGTTTTCTGTACGGTCTCTTTCTGCTGTCAGGAGAAGCTTGTTTGATGAGGGGTGAGCACTTATCTGTGGCTGTAACAGTAAGAATACAGTTAGGGATTACGCTGGTCTGGCAAAGTGAAGACCTGGAAGATTCTCCTGGAAGATCCATGACCTCAGTAGCCTGAGTAGTTGACTAGACTAGGTTTTCAGTATCAGGCATGATTTTCCTCCTCAAAAGTGGAACTTAAGTCCAGTTAGATAGTTGTTGACTCTCTCCAAGATAAAAGTGCCATTGTTGCATGTTTAGAGAAAGTTTGCCATGCTGGTCCTCATTGTGGTTCATAGGCATTACAAATGGTTAGAACTTTTGATTGCCAGAGAGGGGAACAGCAGAATATAGTGATATGAAAGGAAAAGGGGGAGGGGTTGGAGTAAACTGTGGGGGGAAAGGTACATCAATACAGAAGAGAAGGAAAGGGGATAAATAACACTTAGCTTCTTTGAAAAAGCCATGAGGAATCATATTATTTTATATTTTCCTACTATTACAAGTGCAATACATGTAAGTATATGTGATAATGCTCCCTCCAAAAGCCATATATTATCCAGCAAAATCCTTGGTACCAGGCATGAGAAACCTCCTTTGTAGTTGTTCAGTAAAGTCCGAGTGAGCTCCCCAAGCAGTATAGTCTGTTGTTGTTTCCCTTGGATGTCTCCCAGAGAATGAAAATGAGTCCATATTTCTGAAGACACCATGCACTTTGGACACAACACTTTGAAGATTCAAGCTACATCTGATCTGAAAGCCTCCTCCCTGTGGATTAGCTTTCATAGGGTCAGAATTGCTGTACATCTGCCAAGGGAGGGAAGCAGTCAAGATCAGCTTGTCTTAAAGATCAAAGATCACGTTTCACCGTAGGATAAAATGTGTTCCCATGTCCCAATCAAGATCGCTGGCAAGGTGAATACTTTCTAACAAATGGAAACTAGCTGCTAAGGGAAACATAAGTTATTTTTTAAGTGCAAATGGAGGTCACAGCAGGAGAGATCAGGATGGTTTGATACATTGTTCCTAATACTAAAGTTCCTTGAGTGACATATTTCTAAAATAGAGGTTTTTCTGATGTCTCCCAACTCTCAACAGGAACATAGCAAATAGCAGGGACTGTTTGCTGTAGTAGACATGATTATTTTCTAATGAAGACTCAGTTTCTCCTTCAGAGGATTACTGCCTCAAGATCTCATTTTTAGTCTTAACTTATATGTGTTGGGTACCGGAGTGATGGTTGAGCTGTTAAGAGCACTAGCTGCTCTTCCAATGGACTCATGTTTGATTCTCAGCACCTAAATAGCAGCTCATACCATTCTTAGGGACTCCAACACCCTCTTCTGGCCTTTGAGAGCACCAGGGACATGTAGCCACAGACATGCATACATGGAAAACACCCATATACATAAAATAAGCAGATTTAAATTTTTTCCGTTTGTGATTTTTACCTTCTTAATAACTGCATTCTTTAAATTTCATAAAAAATGCACTTAATACTACAGTAAATAATCAGAGACATTTCTTTCCTATTAATTCCTAGAAATTAACTCTCTGGGTAAAAGAAAAAATGTAAACTGTTTCATATGAATTATTGGTTGCCTTGCAAAATGATAGAACCGGTTTGAACCTTACCAACAAACCATATATATTTAGTGTTTTCCTAGACTTTGGACATTTTTATCATCTTTATATTCTATATGTCTAGTATTTGAGACAATCTTACTTTTGTGTTTCACTAGACATGAGTACAATTTTCTGTTTTTGTTAATTCACTCCAGTCTGACCTGTATATTCAGTGCAGTCATACTAAAAATCTCAGCAGTTTTTTTAGTAATTGACAGTTTCATTCTGAAAATAACATAGAAAGGCAAACATGAAAATTCAGAAAAAATATTTAACTTTTTAAAAGAGGAACAGGCTGAGAAGTCACACTGTCTTGTTAAAGCTCACTGTAGAGCTACATGTCAACCAGAGCAGCACGGGCTAGGAGGAAGACACATGCAGAGACACAAAGAGTCTGTTGGGGTTGGGAAGATGGCCCATTGACCAATGGTACATACTGATCTCTTGCAAAGGCCTTTTGTGCAGTTCCCAGAACCCACATTATGTATCTCACAGCCACCTGTAACTCCAGCTGCAGAGGGACCGCTGGCCTCCTCAGACACCTGAACTCACAAACACACAACACAGATTAAAAAACACATTTGGCAATAGTGTTTACCAGTTATTTTTTAAAAGTTCAATAGAAAAAGAATAATCTTTTCAATAAACATTTGAATAAAAAGGCAAAAAAGAACTTTGATGTGTGTCAGACAACATCTGGAACAGACAACATAGAACTCATAGTGGATCATAGGTCTGGAATGTACAACATAAACCTATAATGTTGCCAGAAGAGAATGGAGGAGAAATATATCCAAAGTTTCAGCTAGGTGATCCATGTTTAAAATAGACACTTTAGCATAGTCCACTAAAAACAACTAAAAGTTAGACTTACTTTAAATTTTAAACCATTGCTATGAACAAGACAATGTTATAAGAATGCCAAGACAAGCACAGAATGGGAGAGAGTAATCTAACAAAGAACTTATGTCAAGAATATCCAAAGACCTCTTAGGAATTAACAGTAAATGTGATGATGGGCAGAATGATGTCTATTCCCAAACACATCTACCTCCTTATTCCTTTACCCTGTGAATGTGTTACTTCATCTGCATTTCAGATGGAATTAAAGATTGAAAAATGAACTATGGACTAGAGGGATTACCTGTGTACCCCCAGTATAACCATGTGGGTTCTTCCAAGTAGATTGGTGCTATAGAAGAGGAAGCAGATGGATGCAGCATTGGGACCACTCAGTCTCTGTGTTGCTGGCTTTAAGACAAATGGAGAGAACTGTGAGTCATCGATCACCATAGTTTCTAGAAGCAAAATAAATAAGTAAATAAATAGATAAATAAATAAAATAAAAACAAAACAAAAAAACAGACTTACTGTAGAACTCCCATTCTGTAGGTTTCTTCTTCACTCAGTTGATTAGCTATACAGAAGTTTTTTTAGTTCATGAGGTACCAGTAGCTAACTCAGCTTTAATTCCTGGGCAGATGGAGTCCTATTCACAAAGTCCTTTTCTACACTGATATCTTGTAGGGTGCTGCCTGTGTTTTTTTCTAGCAGTTTTAGCATTTCAGGTTTCACATTGAGGTCTTTGGTCCACTTGGAGCTAATTTTTGTGTTAGCCAAGTCCCTGGGGATAGTGAAGTCATGGATCTTAGAAGAGAATCTATTATTGCCAGTTTTCTAGACCAGCATAATTCTTATCTACATTCATAATTCTTACCCTTATACTCACAGATAAGTGTAGCTATAACCCTTATCAAAGAAGTGTCTCATTATTGTAACTGGAGACCATTACAGAAAGCCACAACTGGATGCAATGCAAAGATCAATGAATTGTGGGAAGCCTAGCCCCAATGGATACATGTATGTCATAGCTCCTGCATCTGTGGCTTAGGAAACATCATGGAAGAGGGGGTGGAAAGATTTTAAGAGCCAGAATATCAGCTGGGTGATGGTGGCCCTGGCCTTTAATCCCAGCACTCAGGAGGCAGAGGCAAGCGGATCTCTGTGAGTTCAAGGCCAGCCTGGTCTACAGAGCGAGTTCCAGGACAGCCAGGACTGTTATATAGAGAAACTTTGTCTCAGAAAACAAAGACAAAGACAAAAGCCAGACTATCAGAAAGTCTGCTGTGAGACTGCCTCTCTTAGAAATGGCTGTATAAAAAGACCTGAGTAATGATAATAGCAATACAGATGCTAAAATGGAAAGGGAAAAGTTTCACAGGTCCCATCCCTTGACAAAGAACTACAGACAACTAATGATTTCTGAGAGAGGGAGAATTAGCCTCTTCCAGTAAAACTTCTGACTGATTATCCAATGCAAATGATCAGCTCTGAAACCATATATACACAAACAATAAAAACAGACTCAGCAAGTTGTATTTATATATTTGTGCATATTTGCACATATGTATTTGTGTGTTTATACATATATGTGTGTAGCAATAAAGGAAAAAAACCTCAATTTGAGAGTGGGAGGGGACAGGCTAGAGGGAGGAAAAGGAGGGAAGGTAGTGATGTGATAATATTTTAATTAAAAATGTAAAAAAAGGGACTGGAGAGATGGCTCAGGGGTTAAAAGCACTGACTCTCATTCGGAGGACCCAGGTTCAATTCCCAACACCTACATGGCAGCTCCTACCTGTCTGTAACTCCAGTTCCAGGGGACCCGACACCCATGGCAAAACACAAATGTGCATTAAATAAATGAATACATAAATTTTTTAATGAAAAAATAAATACTATTAAAAATGATCAAATTAAAACAAAATAGCATCAAAAGATCTTAACAGAAACTTCAACCAAGAAAGTACATGCGTGACAGAGATATGGAGAGATTGACATCATGCATAATTGAAGGATGAAGAGCTTATTGAGCTGGCACAACCAATAAAAATGCTTGCCACACAAGCCTGATGACTGAAGTCAATTCTAGGAACCCACAAAAAACCTGAAGTTGTGTCTCTCATCTTTAATTATACCACTCCTAATGGTGCAAGGGGAGGCAGAGAACTATCCAGAAGCTCATGAGCCACCTTGCCTGATGTCCCAAAGTTGCAGAAGCCGCCTGAGAAAACTTGCCTCAATAAGGTGGAAGGAGAGCCTGACTCCTGACTGCTGCATGCAGGCTGCCCCCCCCTCAACACACACACAAATGATGATGATTATGATGATGAGAGAATAAAACTAAAGCCATGTTGAGGTATTGCTATATATCTATTAGGTTTACTAAAAATTAAAGCATTAACAGTACCAGATGCCAAGATCTCAGTCAACAGAGACGCTTACTTCTTTATAGTGGTAATATAAAATGGTGTAACTGTTGGAAGACAATTTGTTGGAATCTTATGGATCATGCTGGTATTTAACCAAATGAATTAGCAACTTGTATGCCCACAAAAACCTACACTGTTTATAGCAGTTCCATTTGTAGTCATCAGAAACTAGATACAAAGCCCGGTGTGGTGACACACGCCTTTAATCCTAGTACTCTAGAGGCAGAGGCAAGCAGATCTCTGTAAGTTCAAGGCCACCTTGGTCTCCATAGCCAGTTCCAGGCCAGCCAAGGCTACATAGTAAGACTCCCCTCTCCCCAATTTCGTCTCTCCTATGGGGGCGGAGGGAACCAACCATACTTAAGTCAGTAAATAAGATCATTTAATGCTGCCATAGTCAAACTAAAATGACATCATCAACTTCTTCATGCAAATGTGTGCAGTACAGTACCCACATTTCTGCTGAGTAAAGCTAACCAGAAGGAAGCCTATTGAATAGTACCATCTATATGACACGGGAGGAAAAGCAGAGCTCTTGAGAGTTGGAGTGGATGAATACCCTAAGATCGGGGAGGAGGAATGGGTGACTGCAGAAGGACGAAATGGAAGGTTGCATTCAGTACCGGCAGAGTGGGCAGATGTGTGCGTTTGTGAAAATTCATTCCAGAATGGACTTGACTGCTATAAATTCTTTTTCTTGAAAATATTCTTCTCACATACAGTATATCTGAACCACAGTTTCCCCTATCTCCGCTACTCTCCATCTTTCCTCTTCCCCAGTTCCACCCCTCCTTGTCTCCTTTCAGAAAAGAGCAGGCCTCCCAGAGACAACAACCAAAGACTACAAAACAAGTAAGTACAGTAAGACAAGGTAAAAAACAAACAAACAAACAAACAAAAAAACCTCATACCAAAGCTAGACAAAGCAGCCCAACAGGAGGAAGAGAGTCCCAAGAGCAGACAGAAGAGTCGGAGACAGACGTGCTCCCACAGTTAGGAGCCCCACACAAACACCAAGCTAACAGCCGTAACATATATGCAGAGGACCTCGTGCAGACCCCTGCAGGCTCCGTGCTTGCTGCTTCAGTCTCTGAGCCCAAATGCAGCCTGCTTAGTTGATTCAGTGAGCCATGTTCTCCTGGTATCCTCCATCCCCTCTGATTCCTACAATCTTTCCACCTCCTCTTCCTTGGGATTCCCCAAGTTCTGAGGAGAGGGACCTAATAGAGGCTCCAATTTAGACTCCACATAATGTCTGGTTGTGGCTCTCTGTATCTGTTCCCATTTGCTGCCAGAGGAGGTCTCTCTGATGACGACTGGACAAGGCACCAAACGTATTTGTCTTTCTGGGTCTGGGTTATCTCAGCATGTTTTTTTTTTTGTCTAGTTCATCCATTTGCCTGCAAATTTGTTGATGTCACTTTTTCTTAACCACTGAATAAATACTCCATTGTGTAATGTACCACATTTTCTTTATCCATTCTTCAGTTGAGACCTCTAGGTTTTTTCCAGTTTCTGTCTATTACAAATAAAGCTGTAATGAACATATTTGAGCAAATGTCCTTGTAGTTGAGCAAGTGTCCTTGTAGTAGGATCAAATGTCCTATGGGTATATGCCCAAGAGAGATATAGCTGGGTCTTAAGGTAGATCGATTCCCAATTTTCTGAGGAACCAACATACTGATTTCCATAGTGACTGTGCAAGTTTGCGTTCCCACCAGCAATGGAGGAGTGTTCTGCTTGACCCACATCCTCAATAGCATGAGGTATCACTTCTGTTACTGATCATAGTCATTCTGATAGGTGTAAGATGGAATCTGATTTACATTTCCCTGATGGCTAAGGATGTTGAACATTTCTTTGTTTCTCAGCCATTTGAGATTATTCTGTAGAGAATTCTGTTTAGATGTATACCCCATTTTTAATTGGATTATTTGGTTTTTTGATATCCAGTTTCTTGAGTTCTTTATATATTTTGGATGTTAGTCCTATCAGATGTGAAGTTACTAAAAATCTTTTCCTACTCTTTAGGTTATTGTTTTGTCAGATTGATGGTGACTTTTGCCTTACAGAAGCTTATCAATTTCATGAGGTCCCACTTATTAATTGTTGATCTTAGTGCCTGAACTATTGGTGTTATGTTCAGAAAGTCGTGTCCTATGCCAAGGCATTCCAGGCTAATTCTCACTTTCTCTTCTATCAGGTTCAGAGTATCTGGTTTTATGTTGAGGTCTTTGATTTACTTGGACTTGAGTTTTGTGCAGGGTGATAGATATGAATCTATTTGGATTCTTCTACGTGCAGATATCCAATTTGACCAGCACCATTTGTTGAAATGGTTTTTTTCCCCAGTGTGTATTTCTGACGTCTTTATCAAAATTCAGGTATCCATAGGTGTTTGAGTTTGTCTTCCATTGGATCATTGTGTCTGTTTTTATGACAATACCATGTGGTTTTTATTACTATAGCTCTGTAGTACAACTTGACATCAGGGATAGTGATACATCCAGCAGTTCTTTTATTGTTCAAGATTGTTTTAGCTATCCTGGATTTTTCAGTTTTTCCAGATGAAGTTGAGAATTGTCCTTTTAAGGTCTGTAGAGAATTGTATGCACTGAATCTGTAAATTGCTTTTGGTAGGATGACCTTTTTTACTATGTTAACCCTACTGATCCATGAGCATAGGCGATCTTTCCATCTTCTTATACCTTCTTCAGTTTCTTTCTTCAGAGATTTTAAGTTTTTGTCATACAAGTCTTTTCCTTGCTTGATATATTTTATATTATTTAAGGCTATTGTTTCCCTGATTTCTTTCTCAGTCCACTTGTCCTGTATATAGGAGGGCTACTGATTTTTGTGGGTTTTTGTATCCAGCTACTTTGCTGAAAGTGTTTATCAGCTGTTGCAGGCATACTGCCTAGACATACTGCCTCCCCCCCCCCCCCCAACACACACACACCTCACATAACACGGGTTGCCTGTCATTTGAACTGATTGGAGAGTAATTTGATATGACCTTAGCTGGATGGGTAATGTGTTCGTGTATGCCAGTGAACATAAACTTTAAACCAGATCTGCACCTTGATGCTGGTCTCTGTCTCCTTCCAGGGAAGCTCATCGTGACTCCATCTCCCTCACCCCTCCTCAGCCGAGCTGGCCAGTTAGAGGGAACTATAGGAGTTCCCTGGTGTAATTTTAAGGTTTTGTATGTGTACTATCATATCATCTGCAAATAATGATACTTTGACTTCTTCCTTTCCAAGTTGTATCCCCTTGTTCTCCTTCAGTTTTCTTATTGCTCTAGCTAAAGCTTCAAGTACTATATTAAATAGATATGGTTTGAGTGGACAACCTTGTCTTGTTCCAGATTGTGGTGGAATTGTTTTGAGTTTCTCTCCATTTAATTTGATGTTGGCTATAGGCTTGCTGTAAATTGACTTTATTATGTTTAGGTGTGTCCCTTGTATCCTTGATCTCTCTAAGACTTTTATCATGAAGAGGGTGTTGGATTTTGTCAAAGGCCTTTTCTGCAACTAATGAGATGATGATGTGTTTTTTTTTTCTTTCAATTTGTTTATTGGTGGATTACATTTACTGATTTTCATATATTGAACCATCCCTGCGTCTCTGGGATAAAGCCTACTAGAGCATGGTGGATGATCTTTTTGATGTGTTCTTGAATTCAGTTTGCAAGTGTTTTATTGAGTATTTTTGCATCTATGTTCATAAAGGGAATTTGGTCTGTAATTCTGTTTCTTTGTTGAGTCTCTCTGTGGTTTGGGTATCAGAGTCAACTGTGGTCTTATAAAAATGAATTGGGTGTAGCACGAATCCTAATTGGTCTTAACAATAAAATCCCAGAGCCAGATATCAGGGTAAATGCTAAAAGATCAGAGAAAAAAAAAGGGGGATATAGATATGATAGGATATAAGAACCAACTCTTCGTTTCATTGATTGTTCCTGTTGTTCTTTTGTTTCTATTTTATTGGCTTTACCTCAGTTTATTTCTTGCCATCTACTCTTCTCAGGTGTGCTGTTAAGTTGGTAATATGGAATTTCCTTCGTTCCTTCCTTCCTCCCCTCCCCTCCTCCCTATTTCTTATCAATGTAGGCACTTGGTGCTATGAACTTTCCTCTTAGCACAGTTTTCATTGTGTCCCATAAGTTTGGGTGTGTTGTACATTCATTTTCCTTGAACTCTAGAAAGTCTTTCATTTCTTTATATCTGTCTGAACCCATTTTTCACTCAGTAGAGAATTGCTCAGTTTCCATGAGTTTGTAAGCTTTCTGTTGTTGATATCCAGCTTTAATCCTTGGTGGTCTGATAGGATGCAGGTAATTATTTCACTTTTCTTGTATCTGTTGAGACTTGTTTTGTGTCACTTTTGTATGTGGTCAATTTTGGAGAAAGTTTCAAGGGGTGCTGAGAGGAAGGTATATTATTTTGTGTTTGAGTAAAATGTTCTATAATTTCTGTTAGGGCTGTCTGTTAAGCTCCAATATTTTTCTGTTTAATTTTTTTCTGGATGATTTGTATGTTTAGTGATTGTGGAATATTGAAGTCTCCCACTCTTAGTGTGTGAGGGTCAATATGTGATTTAAGCTGTACTAGTGTCTCTTTTACAGTAGTGGGTACCCTTCTGTTTGAGGCATAGATGTTAAGAATTGCAATGTTTTCTTTGTGGATTTTTCCTTTGATGGGTGTGTAACATCCTTCCCCATCTCTTTTTATTAGTTTTTGTTTGACCTCTATTTTGTTAGATATTAAAATGGCTACACCAGCTTGCTTCTTAGGTTCATTTGTTTGGAATATCTTTTTATTCTTTTACCCTGAGATAATGTCTATCCTTGATGTTGATGTAGTTGGTTGCTTTGTTGTTTTGTTTGTTTGTTTGTATGAAGCAGAAGCATGGATCCTGTTTTCACATCCATTCTTAGTCCCTCCCTGTCTTTTTATTGAGGAATTGAGACCATTGATATTGAGAGATATCAATGACCAGTGGATGTTGATTCCTGTATTTTGTTGTTGTTCTTGTTGTTGTTGTTGGTGGTGGTGGTGGTAGTGGTGTGTGTGTGTGTGTGTGTGTGTGTGTGTGTGTGTGTGTGTGTGTGTGTGTGTGTAAGAGAGAGAGAGAGAGAGAGAGAGAGAATTGGTGTGAGATTATTTATTTCCTGTGTTTTCATGGGTGTAGTTAACCTCCTTAGGTTGGAGTTTTCTTTCTAGCACCTTCTGTAAGGCCAGATTTATAGATAGAGTTTAAATTTGATTTTATTATGGAATAACTTATTTTCTCCACCTATGGCAATGGTTCTCAATATGTGGGCCATGAACCCTTTGAGGGCTGCATATCAGATATCCTGCATATCAGATACTTACGTTATGATTCATAGCAGTAGCAAAATCACAGTTATGAAGTAGCAACAAAAATAATTTTATGTTTGGGGGTCACTGCCACGAAGGTTGAGGACCACTAATACACGGTGATTGAAAGTTTTGCTGGATATAGTAGTCTGGACTGGCATCTGTGGTATCTTAGAGTTCGTAGCACATCTGTCTAGGCTCTTCTAGATTTAGAGTTGCCATTGAGAAGTCAGGTGTGATCCTAATAGGTTTGCTTTTTATATGTTATTTTATCTTTTCCCACTATAACTTTTAATATTCATTTTCTTTCTGTATATTTGGTGTTTCAGTGAGGGGGACTTTCTTTTCTGATCCAAATATATTTGTTGTTCTGTTTACTTACTTTTATAGGCATCTCTTTGTTTAGGTCAGGAAATTTTTCTTCTATGATTTTGTTGAAAATATTTTCTGGGTCTTTTAGCTGGGATTTTTCCTCCTTCCTCTATTCCTATTATTACTGGGTTTGTTTTTTGTTTTTTGTTTTTTGTTTTTCTATAGTGTCCCAGATTTCCTGGATGTTTTATGTCACGAATTGTTTAGATTTAACATTTTCTTTGACCCACATTATATATGTAATATATAAATATATATATATTTTTTTTCTGTCGTATCTTCAATGCCTGAGATTCTCTTCCATCTCTTGTATTCTGTTGGTGAAGCTTACCTCTGTAGTTCCTGTAGATATAACCATCTTGTTAAATAAGAAGCACAGAGCCAAATACAGAGTTAAAAGCCAAGAGGTCAGAGCAATAGCTAAGAGCTGAGATTAAAAACCTTACCCTTCACTGCCGCTGCTGTCCTACCTCTCCACAAGAGGCCTACTTCCTGTGTGTTTGTCCTTTTTATTGACTTTCTATTCTGCCTTCTCATTGGTTGTAAACCCAACCACATGACCTCCTCTTCACTGCCTATCTATACAGACCTCCAGATCTTCTATGGTTGGTATTGAGATTAAAGGCATGTGTCTCCATGCTGGTGGTATCCTTGAAAACACAGAGATCTGCCTGTCATGTGATCGGGGATTAAGGGCGTGTGCTACCACTGCCAGACTTCTGCTATTTCATGCTATTAGCTCTGACCCCCAGGCAACTTTATTTATTAACATACAAATAAAATCACATTTCAGTACAAATAAAATATCACCATAAGTTCCTGTTCAAATTCCTAAATTTCTCATTCCAGAATTCCCTCAGTTTATGTTTTCTTATTGCTTCTATTTCCATTTTCAGGTCTTGAACAGTTTTATTCGTTTTGGTCAGCTGTTTGTTTTTTCTTGGCTTTCTTTAAGGTATTTATTCCTTTTGTCTTAATTGTTTGTGTTTCCCTGCCTTTAAGGGATTTATTCATTTCCTCCAGTTGTTTGTTTATGTTATCCTGGATTTCTTTATGGGATTTTTTTTTTTCATTTCCTCTTTAAGAACCTGTATCATCTTCATGTAGTTGGTTTTAAGGTCTTTTTCTTATGCTTCAGCTATTTTGGAATATTCAGGGCTTGCTGGGGTTAGGATAGCTGGGTTCTAGTGGAGTCACATGGCTCTGGCTGTTACTGTGTTTTTATTCTGGCATCTAGGCATCTGGGTTTGGGGTGATTATAGGTCTAGGTGCTGACTTCTTGGTTCGTTTTTGTTGGGTGGGTGTTATGTTTCTTGGTTTCCATTTCCTGTCTGAGTTTTCAAAGTGTGGATGACTGTATGTAACCTGTTTTGCTGCCTGCTTGGCTGGTGTGTCCACAGGGAATGCCTGCTGATGTTGGATGCTGGGATGCAGGGAGACTGCAGCTGTTGATAATGTTGAAGGGCTAGCTAGGGAGGAGCCTGAGGGATTGGGTCTGGTCCTCTGGCAGTCATGGCCTGTTGTTGAGTAAGGGGTCTGGTATAAATTCTTCAATCAATCAAAATATGTGTGAATATCCCAGGCTGTAACAGAGGCTGTAAGACGTAACTCTACAGATGTTACAAATATCACACAACCTCAGTGCTGGAGGTGGAGTCGGGGGAAGGGCTATATCCTAAAGAGGTTGGAAAGTGACATTTCAGTCTGTTAGCATAGTACTAAACACAAAAATTACCTACACCTGGTTGGTAAATTTGCTTCTCAAAGGTACAGGTTAGCAGTTTGAAAACTTCTTTACACTTATTTGAGTGTTGCATACATAAGCATAGTGTTTAGCCAGGTTTCTCATGTCAGAGTCAAAAGCTACAAATAAAAAAGGGAAAACCAGTAGGAACTATACAGTGCTTGAGAGGCCTGAGCTGAGACTCGTGTTAATGTTTATATGCATATAAAGATAAAATTGCCTGGCTGTGTGTGTCCATTCAGGTAATGCATATATGTCTAATTCCAAGCTGTGTGTGCTGATAGACCAGAAGCAATAATGCCCCAGGAGCAGCTAACACACTCACCCAAATTGTGGTTTACGTATATCAGTTTCCAATAAAAGAAACTAAGGCTTCTTGGATAAGTAGCCAATTCTAGATCTGGAACAAGAAAATACAGTGTGAACCTGGACTGTGATGTAGGACCAGAAAGTAAGGAGGTGATATTAAGAGAATAAAAAGAAGCAGTTGAGATAGTTTCAGTAATAAAGTTAGATAATATATTTTATTGTAACTCTCAATAACCTTGTCTGTAACGATGTAACAAATGAACAGATTCATTTCTAGGGAAAGGGACAAACCATCATAGAAGAGTTCACAGGACCCTATAGATACTGTTGGAGATAGAGCTTGACCTCATCCCTGAGTGTGAGCTGAACTTGCTGATTTGCTGGCGAGTAGACTATATAAAGGCCAAAGTAGGTAGCTTTACAGGCAAGAAAAATGGCAGGTACCCCTGCTCAAGTGACCTTTGTTAATCATGTGGTGGCACATGTGTAGTTTTCTTGCTTATTAGGAAAAACTTCCAGCACAATCAAATTAAAGACCGTTCTACAAATACCTGACTATTGCTCTCCAAAGTGTCAAGGATATGAAAACCAGTCTGAACAGCTAAGGAAAACTGGAAACCAAGGAGACCTGACATTTAAATGAGTGCCAAACCTAGAATGTGAGAAAGACGTGAGTGCACAGACAGGTGAGAGTCAACTAAAGTCTGTCAAGTACTAATGCTAATGTTTCATTTTGACATGCTTTGGTTTAAAAAGCTGCTGACATTAAAGAAACTGTTACCGGAGAGCTGGCCCAGCGTTTAAAAGCACAGTCTGTTCTTGCAGAGGACTTCAGTTAGTTCCCAGCACCTACATGGCAATGCACAACCATCTCTAACTCCAGTTCCAGGGGATCCAATACCATCTTCTCTGTGTTTCCACAGACCATGCATAGAATAATACATGAAAACACCCAAATGCATAAAATACACCCAAAAGAAGCTGGGTAAAGAACACATAGAAACTCTATCTTTGCAACATTCTCATAAGTCTAAATTTATGCCAAACTCAAATACAGATGCATTTTTTCAAAGTATATGTCTATGTAAGTGAGCATTCTTTGTTTACGCCTCATTCTTTTATGAATTGCCTCTCATAACTTGGTGTTATTTGGGTAGCTACACTGTTGCATGTTGCTGCTTCCTGTGCTTTACCCCTGCACTGTCTTGTTTTGGAGTCTTTAGAAGTTGCATCTGTAATTGGAGAGACTTGTCTGTATTTCCTTGTGTGGTATTTTTGAGACATTGGTATGCCAAGAGGAAAGATTTTCTTGTCACTGCTTTAAGTGCTGTGAGCTTTTACACACTGTCTCAATCCTTTGTGAGTACCTGGTGTTACCTATTTAACAGATAAGAAAGTTGATGCTTGGAAATTAGTGACTGCTGAAATTAAATCCAGCAGCCCAGCTTTAAACTCAAGCTTTGCTTTAATTTCTTGTTTCTAGAATGGTAAATTGCTTTCCTGCATTGCAGTAGAATATGAGAAATTATTTTTTACTATTTATATCATATGGTACTAAAAGTATGTTCATTAAAAACTACCCCCTCTTTACCACCTAGGAAAAGCTTACTTGCTTTTTTCATTTTTTGTTTTAGAGAAGGCATGGATTAGGAAAACTTTGATTTGGTTAGTCAAGTAAGTAAAGAAGCCATTTCACTAAACTAGCCGTCTCTAGAGGACAAGGGTTTGGGGACACTGTGCTTTTGCCTTTTGGCCTCAGTGTACCGAATTCACAATTGAATTTCGAGGATCTGAAGGTGCTTTTATGTTCATGTTCGACTTTGTGTTTTCTTTACTCTGACTAGCCTGGAACTCACATTGTAGTAGTCAAGGCCAGTCTGGACCTAGAAACAATCCTTCCACCTCAGACTGGCAGAATTGAAGTTAATAGCAGCATGATCAGACAGAGTCATTGTGGCACAAGCCTATAATCTCAGTACTGAGGATGTGGAGGCAGGAGGATCAGGTCAAGGTCATCATTAGATATATAGTGAGTTAGAGGCCAGCCTGGGTTACAGGAGAGGCTACCTCAAAGACATTTCTCTGAGACTCCAGGGAAAGAAGATATTGAGCTTCAATGAGTTATGATGTAGCCAAATGAGCTCTAATTCTGTCTCCATGTAATAAAAGAAATGCTCTTTATAGAAATCTGAAAACCTATATTCTGAGAAAAGAATTTCATGGAGGAGGAACTGCATCTAGTATAAAAGATATTAACAACTAACATGAGCACATTTTAAAATTCAGTGAACATGGAAGTGCTTGGTACAGAGATTACTTATACAGCAATATTTTTCTATTTTGGTATGGACAAAAATTCTCTTAGGTGTCTTCGATCTTAAATATCTTCTGTGGGTAGAAATGAAACCTGCCTTCTATAGGATTTAGTACCTGATTCTTTTCATTAATTATGAAGAACTGACTTAAGTAATGGCTTCCACTAACTTGGATAGTCTGGCATCCTTGACATCAAAGAAAACTGAAAGAAGAGGATTTGTATGTGTTGAGGATGGGAGTATCTGGTAACCTTAATTTTGAAGATAACAATGAAGTGTAGTGGGTTCCAGCTACCCATTTCAATGAAGCCTGAAAATGAGGTTAGTAAATCTTTCTGTGATGAGATTGTTTGAATCAAGTGGTGTTACAGGCATTAGGTGTTCCAGTACATTCTTTTATGGTCTCTTACGAGATGGACAGACAGGTACAGCCATAAGAGGAGGCATTGTGGGGATTTATACTCCCCACACCCTAGAGAGTCAGTATCATTGTGTGCCAAAAGGGATTACTTTATGAGCAAGGGGGCAAGGTCAGAATCCTTGCCAAAGTGCCCTTTTTAAGGGTCTATATGGAATACACAAGAAAGGACAGTAGAGGATTTTATTAGTGGTTTAAGTTTCTTTCAGTCTCATTCAGAAGGTGGGCACAAGAAAAACTTACCGTCGGACCACCCTGTTACACTGGTGCCTATGGTGGCCTGGGCAGGATGCTTACAGCCTGATGAGCAGATGTTGAGGCAACAAGAAAATAAAAAGTTTTAAAATACACAGGATATATATTCATATCCATCCTTCCAGAATGAGTTCCAGCATGGCTTTGTTTCTTATAAACCTCCATTGGTAGGACCTAATTTGAGGCCTTGGGTTGAATAATAGAGTACTTGTTGAGAAGGCAAAGGAAGGAGAGAAAGGATGAAACTAAACTCAGCCAAGAAGATGTTTGTATTTGTAGTGAGTGACAGATAAGTTAGTGAAGGCAGAAGTGAAGGAAATCTTACCCCAGTTACAGTCCTCCACTGAGAAGAAAGGACACTGGGCTAAAACTAGAGCATTGAGGAAAATGGGACTTTAGAAATACAAGCTTGCAGTCTTTGGAAGATGGATCAGTAGTTAAAGTGGTTGCTGTACAAGCATGAAGACCTAAGTAAGACCCTGGCACCTATGTAAAAGCTAGGCATGGCAATACATGTCCGTACCCCCAGTGCTATGGGGGAGACAGATGGATCCCTGGAGGTCGGTAGCCAGCTGACCTATCCAATCTATGAGCTCCAGGTACAGTGAAAGACCCAGTCTCAAAAAATAAGTTAGCAATAGAGCAAGACACCCAACATTGGCCTCTGCTGTCTAGATATACTTATGTGCACACACGTGAGCACGCACATATACACACATACATACTAGAAAAAAAGCTTGAAATTACAAAATATTTTTAAAAGATTGCAAGTAGTAAAGAAAAAGTAGCTAAGACTTGATTGTCCTAACACTGTATGTCATAAACATGAATCTTCAGTAGTAGATGTAAATTACCCTATTTGTATTATCAAGTAGTATATATACACACCTGCATACACAGTACTGCATCTATATCCTGTTATATAGATATAGTATAATTCTTTAGCCAGAAAGAGTTATGTAATTGATAACCATGTTATTTCAAATCGATTTCTTTAGTTTCACAAGTATTTCTGCAGTAAACATCTTTGTATGTATGAATTTGTGCTGTTTGTTCTATTAAAGTACTAGAAGGTAACTTTTATATGCAAAGAATTTCTGTGGCACAGAATACACATGGTTCAAATTTTGAATGAGTAAATTAAATTCTTATTCTAGCATAAGGTTTTTTCACATATGTGATTTCAGAGACCTGGATCTGTTTATACCTTATTCATTCAGCAGTTTCTGAAGGTCTGAGATGGTGTCTGAGAGGTTTTATTTCCGTACAAGCTGACCAGTATTACATCATTGTCATCCTGCAAGTCTTAAGTTAAAATATTATCTCATTTCAACAAAGACCATCTTTTCATGCTGTTATTTTCCATTTGGTTTTCTTTTTCTATATACTTCCTGGTTGTATTCTTTGCTCATTCATTATCTAGTTTTATCGTTTTTCATATTGACCTATAAGAACTCTGTCATGTATTTCAGCTTACCCTAACTTATTATTTGCATCATAACTTTTTATGGTATCCTTTTTTTTTTTTTTTTTCACATCCCTGGGGATGTGTAAAGTGTTTGTTTAACCCAAGAGAGTTACTGCCTAAGTAAAATTTCAGATATCCAAACATGGAACAGGAAAAGCATTTGGTTTGTTAGAATTACTAAGAAATGTTCTGGAAGTTTCTTTCTGTTTGTTTGATTGATTGTTTTTCTTTTAGACGTGTTTTTCATTTAGCCCACATTCACCATCAAATCCATTATTATTCTTCTACCTCCCAAATGCTAGAATTACCATGCCTGTCTTTAGAAAATTTATCTAAGATGAACATTTCCGTCAAAGATCTGTCTTTGCAAAAGAAGATACTTTATATGCCCATCAACTTTATACTATGTGAATAAAATGTATCTTCATTCTAGTCCTTAAACTACATCGATATATGTTACATGTAAATGCAAGCATAAATGTTTTTTTATAATGATACAAAGTTACTTCATTGTCTACATCTCTGTATATATGTATTGATATTCTCTGTAAAACTATATTAGGAGACTCCATCTTCTAGCCTCTGGAAAATGAAAATTTGCACAGACTTGACCAATCAGATTACTCTATTTTAACCACAGTGATTGCTTTAATACAGGCATATGAACCAAAGCAAAGTCCATGTTACTGGTTCTTCCCTTCTGAAGCATGCTGAAACTGGTTGGAAAGAGAAGCTGTCTTCTCACTGAGTTTGTGCTTAAATGTCAGCAGTTTAGGGCCTTCTGTGTTGAGAGGGAATAAAAGAAATGAAAAGAAACACTGAAAGATGGGCTACTAGGTCTTGATAACATGTTTTTGCTTTGTGGACTTTTTTCATACCTACAAGATCTAACAATGTTTATTTAGTTAGTTCAGATGCTGGGTGAATGGCACTCCATCCACCCATGCCATCTTTAAAACAAGACTTTGCTGTCTCTGCTAATGATTTAGACACAATTGATAATGTCTACCCCCCCCAAACGCCCCCCCCCCCGTGTGTGTGTGTGTGTGTGTGTGTGTGTGTGTGTGAGAGAGAGAGAGAGAGAGAGAGAGAGAGAGAGAGTTGAATTTAGCATGGTATTCTAATTCTATAATAGAAAATGACAATGAAGATTTTAAAAGGAAGGAAGGAGTGTTCTAACCTGTTGCCAAACTTTTCCCCACATCTCTATTTATAATGGTCATGGCACCCCCCATTTCCAGTGTACCCATGTTTCTATAATGGTCACTGCACTCCCACACACCCCCTCACATTTCCAATGTATCTGTATTCTGTAATGGTCACTGTAGCTCTTCTTTTTGTGTGAACTGTTTACATGTCTGACTTCTTGTTTGGATTTTACTTGGTGATTTGATATGAAATTTTAATGTGAAAGCACTTAGCATTAGGAGTTTGACATTTTGTCTGACCTTAATCACCAAGAGGATCATGAGAGGTTTATTCAGTGGGAAGAGAACTGTTACAGCCCTGACAGGAATGATGGGAAATAAGTAAACAGCCTTTTAAATCTTCACCAGAAATCAATAGGGTTTAAAGATGATGGACGTTGGTGTTTTTTGCTGCTTAAGGACTTCAACCTTTTACGGGAAAATATCTTCTCTACGTGTCAGCAGATTTTCCATGCATGCAATGTATCGCTGCTGCAAATAGACAGTTCTGCATAGAACACTCTTTATCACTATTATAAGGGAGAAATTGTATATGACTGGCCACGCTAATATGGAGCCTTTTGGGGCATTTTTGTAAGAAAAAGGAAGGCTATATTTCAGAGTTTTGCTCTAGTCCTAAGTATAATTTATACAACAAACTTTTCCCTCAACAAAACAGTACTAGTTTTCCTGTGTTGAGAACCTCTACTGTGCTTGACATTGACTATAAAGTTGTAATTTAGATGCTACAGCTCCATTTTAGATGGTGAAACTGAGGTCCACAGGCTCTTCTACATTCATCTAATTAATGGCAGAAGTGATGTTTAAAATCAAGCAAGTCTATCTGACTTTAAAGCTGATCCTTTTGCTATTATCCAAACTCTATCTCTGAGGCCATGTCCTCAACTGTTCTCATGCTGACTGCATTTCTTGAGCCACAGTGTCTTTTAATGTTCGACTTTCCTCTGTTCTAGTCCGTAAAACTAACTGAAGTGACAGATCTCCACTTCATTTAATGAGAATGAGACTATGCCATAGCCATTGAATAAAGGAGTATGGGCTGAGAATGTTTCTCAATATACTCTGCAGATTTGTTTTTTTATGAATGATTTATGAGCTATTAGATTGATGTAGCATTTTGCAGTAAATTTACAATCAGCTGCAGTCTGATACAAGTGTTCAAATATTAACTGAGTGTGTCATGCACTGTCCTTTGTTTTAAGGTACAAAATTAAAGACTTCACTGTGAAAAATATTCCTAGTAACCAGATGTGGTAGTGCATGCCTGTAATCTAACACTTGGGAAGTAAGGTTAAGAGAATCAAGAGTTCAAGCCTAGCCCTAGCTACATGGTAAATTCAAGGCTGTGAATTCAGTTGAGACCCTATCTAAAACAAAACGTCTTTACCCAGCAAGTCTGCATAAAGAGTATGATTGGACCATGGGCCTGAGTACCAGGTGTCTGAGTTGGTCTGCACTTGAGTGTGCTGGAGGGAGGTCTTTTGCTCCACCCCTTGCCATTTCTTTAAAAGCCCTTTGGCAGAGACAGTCAGGGCCCGATGGATTAGTGTCCAGGCCCTCCTGAGGCTATCCTGTATTTTCTATCTGTTTCTCTCCCCTCTTTACTTCTATCTAATATTTCCTGCTGCTCTGGGTACCCTGGGGAAAAGTGGGGGTAGGATGGCCCCACACACACTGTAGTTCTAAATAAACTATAAAACTGCTTCTAAATACTTTAAAGCTTAGTAACTTTACCATTACTTGACTTTTCAGTTATTCAACTTATACTTAGAAATCAATTTATATAGAAAATAAGTTTTTAATTTGTGACTTGGAAATATTCATTGTAATTCACATTAAGAATATCAACTCAATCTTGGGATGATAAATATTATAGGACATGTTCAGGTAGAGAAAGAACTTCTTATAAAATCTATATGTTTGGTTTTTGGTGTAAGAGTGCATTATAATTCAGTTAATTCATTGGAAAACTTATAAAGGAAATGAGCTCTTTACTAATTCGTGTCACATAAATTTTGTCATCCTCCATTTCTGTGTTTAAAACTAAAGTAAACTAATTGATCAGAGAGACCTTCTAATTCTGAAGTTCTGTAGCTGTGGTGCTATTGTGTTCCCCCAAAATATTGCACCCTAATAAACTTATCTGGGGTCAGAGACAAAACAGCCACAATATTAAACATGAGGTTAGGCAGTGGTAGCATATGCCTTTAATCCTAGCATTCCAGAGGCAGAAATCCATTTGTTCAAGGATACAGCCAAGCATGGTGACTCACACCTTTAATCCCAGAAATCGAGTCTTTAATCCCAGGGAGTGATGGTAGAAGGCAGAAAGGTATATAAGGCGTGAGGACCAGAAACTAGAAGCATTTGGCTGGTTAAGCTTTCAGGCTTCTAGCAGCAGCAGTTCAGCTGAGAGCCATTCGGATATGAGGACACAGAGGCTTCCAGTCTGAGGAAACAAGATCAGCTGAGAAGTTAGCCAGACTCTAAGATTCCTGCTACATGTAGCTTTTTAACTTTGTAATTTAGGTTGAAGCCATTTTCTCTTGTATTAAATGAACACATTTATAGAGCTGAGCTGTGGCTCAGTGATGGAGTACTTGCCTGGTATATGCAAAACCCCTTGTTCAGTGTTTGGCAGTACAAAAAATGAATAAAATAAAGACTGTATTTATTATATTATAGCATTCCTAAATGTGCCTCCCTGACCCCTGAATGTGGGTCCTTCCAAATTTCTGTTCATCTCCCTGGTTTTTAGACCATGTTGTCTACTAGCTTGTTCTCACCTTCCCAGACAAATTGGCTTTTTCCCATTTAAAGATGCAGGGTGGAGATGGGGTGGACACTCTAAAGTGTCCTGGCACTCTAAAGACACAAGATTAGTCAGTCTTTCTCTTGTGAACTCTAGGTACCTGAAGGTTTCAGATACCTAATGATTTATTCTGAATTTGTCTAAAGGACTAAATTGATGGATATGAGTAGGTAATATTTCTATGTGTTGGAAGGACTATGAAAAATGGATTCTTTCTAATAAAATTTTGACACACACACACCCCGCCTTAGTTCAACATTTACACTGACCCTCAACCTTTGAAAAGAATGTGTAGAACTCAAGCTCTCCGCTCTAGCCTTACTCGCCTCCTGATTTTCAAGTGTTGTTGATTGGAAAGTCATAAAACCTTTGAGATTTCAGATATTTTATATGCAAAATGGTAAACAGGGTATTGTAGAGCTTCATACAAATTGATGTATGTGAAAGAATTTGAATTCATTTATATGACTTTGTCAGTCAATAATTTAAGTATGTTATTATGCTAGTACAGATTCTGTATATAATCTCATATTCTTACACTGTAACTTTGAGGGTAGAACCAGATAGAACTTTTTTTTTTTTAAGGAAGGAAAAGAGGCACTGAGGAGATGGTTCAGCTGGCAAATAGCTTGGCCCATAGCATGAAGAGTTTAGATCCTCTGTATCCATGTAAATGCTGTGTGAATGTAGGAGCATATCTGTGATCCCAGCCCTTAAGGAGGAAAGATGGGATTCTCAGTGTGAGCTGGCTAACAATTGTAGCTGAAGATGTGATCTCGGTTCAAGTGAGAGCCCCTGTTTGAATTTATGAGGTGGAGAGCAATCAAGGAAGATAGCCAGCATCACCGCCTGGCCTCCTCAAGTACTCACACTTTCTCATCTGCACACACACACATCATTTCTTCAACATGATAAAGATTATAAAATGAACAAATAAACCAAAGAGAGGGCTTTTTAATATAGACTGTTCCCTTAGTACAGGTCCATTTCTTATTTGTCTTTGGACAACAAATAAATCCCCTACTTTGCAAATATTTTTCACATTGGTTACTCATGGATTGTGAGCTTGTATTTCCCCCAGATTTGTATGTTCAAGTATAATCCTCGGTGTGATAGTATTTGGAAGGGGTCTTTAGGAGGCGGTGCTATCAGGAGAGAGGAGCCTGCCTTCATGAATAACCTATGTGTCATTGAGGGAAAAGGTCAGAGAGCTAGGTTGCTTTCTCAACTGTAGATGAATGCCATGAAAACTTGGCAATCGGCCACCTAGAAGATCTCCACTAAGTCTTGTGATGCTAACATCACTTGAAAGTCTAGTTTCCACAACTGTGAGAGGTGACTATATGTTGTTGTATAAGCCACCTGATCTGTGCGTTGTGTTACAGCAGCTTGAACTACCTATGGCAGATACAGGCTTTTATGTTTTATGTTGATGAGCTATGCCTTAATGATTCCTTCGAATTACATCAGTTTAAGAAACCTGGAAGTTTTCCTAAAGACATGTTCTAATAATAATTAAAGTCACTGGAAAATGGCAGTTGATACTGTAAAAAAGTAATAAAGGGAGTATTTGTAGCGATATTGTACCTAGTGTTAGTTACTTCTACCCTCTCAGTTTCTGCGCTGTTCTCACCTGTATCTGTATGTCACTTCAGAAGAAGTAAGCTCCTTCTCCTGTCAAATCTGCATGTGAATTTTAAAATAATTTTCATTAAATAGTAAGTGTCATAAATCCCTAGCAAAACAGAAATTCTTGCCCCTCAAGTTGACATCATCTTCCTCAGGCCTTCTTTGATGTAGCAATTACACTGCCTTTCCCTAACTCTACTGTTCACTAAAAGAAGGTTTCTGGCTCTGATACTTATTTACTCCTGTCTCTGTGTCTTAGACTTAGCCTTTGGCATTTGATATTTCCCAACAATACTTTGAGTAATGCTTCAGATTATGTTTAATACCAAAAAATAGTTGCCAAATTAATCTGTGGCTCTATAGACAAATCATGTTGCAATGACTCTTACAGCAAAAATATTCCTAATTTGAGACTGATGGTCTGTGTCACATTTACTTCTATAACAGTCACTTTTTCAAATAGTGGCAGAATAATAGACTGAAATAAAGGGAACTTCCTGAGACTCTCCCCAGCCTTCAGAATAAACCATGTATGAGACTATGCCTCCAGTTACCTGTGTGACTGTGCTTCATTCAGATCTTATTTATTTATTTATTTATTTATTTTTTCGTTTTTCGAGACAGGGTTTCTCTGTGTAGCTTTGCGCCTTTCCTGGGACTCACTTGGTAGTCCAGGCTGGCCTCGAACTCACAGAGATCCACCTGGCTCTGCCTCCCGAGTGCTGGGATTAAAGGCGTGCGCCACCACCGCCCGGCCCAGATCTTATTTATAAAATGAGAGCTGACACTGGATTATTGCTGTAGTTCTAGCTGGCTGGAAAAATTCTCAAACAAGCAAGTTGAACAGTATCTGTCACCTATATTTATTTTTCCTAAAAGATCTTTCTTGTATCATAGTGATGTGATCATTCTGAAGCCCTACTAACTTTTATCAAAGCACAGGAAGACTCGCTTCTATCAAAGCATTTGCCCGCCAGCCCGAGGCATCAAGGAACCTGTCCTGCTCCCTCCAAGAGCTTCCCACGTCTTGAGGAGAGTTGTTCAGCTTTGATCTCTAGTACTTCAGCTCAGTAATTGGCCTTTTATATTGACCACTGATATATAACTGGGTTTGAAAAGTCTTTGTTTGCATATAAAAAGATGGTCATAAAGCTTGCTATCCTCCAGATTTGTTCCCAGTTGTATATTGGTAGAGTACACTCTACAGAAATGTTCCTGCCTTAAGACTTAGGAATCTGAACGAACCAGGTGTCAAAAAAACAGCTACCTCTGAAGCAAGCCCTTGTGATTTCATGGAAGATAGTAGTCATTATCCTGGGCACAGTATTGATGGTAGCAGATGGTGTGTATAATTTTTAATTGTGTGTTAGATGACAAGAAATGTAGTGCCTTAGCAGGTTGCTGAGGACTAGATGAAACATGCTAAGATTATGTTGTCTCTAGGGAAAATGGGAGAAACGAGACTTGGGTTGTGAAGCTGTTGTGAGAGGTGGTCATGTCTGCAATGTGCCCAGGGTCCAGCATTTTGAAAATGCTTCTAAAAATTGAATCTTTTTTTTATATTGTCAACATCATTTCTGTTGTTGTCTTCATTTTTATGTATTGATTGGCATTTGAAGTTGAGTTTCTCCTTTGTGGATCTTCCCAGTGTTTGTGTTTCTTACAATCAGAACCTTTTAATGACTATAGAAGTTCTCGGGTACCTAGAAGGAAAAAAAGGCATCATCAAACTCTGTAGTCACGTGACTTTTGGCTGTTGTCATCTAAACCTGTCTTCCAACATTGATTCTTTAAATTTTCGGAACTTACTTCATGTACAGTAACTATGGAAGAATTGATTGTGGAGTAGTATCTTTAATTTGCCCAAGAGGAATGCGGTCATTTTGTGCGCTCTTTCCATGATTGTCAGTCCTAATTTCTACATATGGGCAAGTCCTCAGCTTTTGTCCACACTTTTTTCTTGTCCTCTAATAATTTCATTTTGTTGTACTTCCCCTTATTTTGGTCAGGTCCAGTTGCCCCGTTATGGTCAGCTATGAGTTTCACTGCATAGTTCATAATGGTGTAGAAGTTTTATTTCAGTCTTATGGAAACTTTGTGTTAGGTCAGTTGATGGAAATGAGAATGTGGAGACAGGAACAGAAATGAGCTGTAGGATTTATGTGGTTGTATGACTTTCCTTCACTTCACAATCTTAGAGTTAACTCTCAGAGCACTTACTGGCTGCTATTTTTAAAAAGGGTTTTTGTTTGTTTGTTTGTTTGTTTGTTTTGTTTTTAAGAAGGCTTGTTTCTTCCCATTCCATAATAGATTTAGAGCCTCCAGATAGAACTCAGGAAGATTTTGAGTATTCTGATGAGCTTTAGCAGATCCTAAAGCTTCGAGCCTCACTGTGCTGCTGAACAAGATGTGCATATGAATAGCACTTGAGACGACCTGAAGAAATGATATGAAACACATATAAAAGTTCTGCTGCTCTTTCATGTCTATTAACTAATTTATGCCTCTAGCCAGGGAAGATAAAGCATGGGTCATTAGTGAAGTCATTCAATGAAAGATGTTATTCATTGGCAATATGAGGAAGAAATTGTTTTGTAAGGATGCTGAATTGGTATGTTAGGTAGGCCGTAAATACGTGGCAAATCCTTGGTAGGATAGATAGTGTTCGTGTTGGTTCTAATTGGCAGACTGATTTTTAGAATACTCTGATAATACAGGAAGAAATGTTTTATGATAGAGTGCAATTTTAAGAAGTAAAGATTAGGTAAGAAAGTATATATTATTTCCACTTTGTAATATTTTTAACTTTGGGTTCTTAAGAGAATCTACAACTTACTGAAAGAGAAAACATTTAAGAAAATAATGATGTAACTAAGAAAGGGCCTGAACTTCACACCTGTAAAGAAGATGCTAACCACTGATTATCCTTTCCACAGATCATCCTCCTTGAAGGCTGGTTATTAGTGCAGAGCTGGAGGGAGAAGGTGGTGCCTGACTGTTCCTGGGAGTCTAGTGAGAATTTCAAGAAGTGATGGAAATTTTGGAAATGCACTAGCACAAACAAATAGGAACTTTAATAGTTCTGGTAAATCATAAAATGTTGCTCATGGAACTTTCAAGTTTAGTGATTACTGACTTCATATTTTATGAACTTAGAATTTATAAAGTACTTTATTTCTATAGACATTTTAAGGAAATCTCCCACCATGATTTATCAGCTTTAACACTGAGATTGTAGCAAGCCATGAAGAAGATATGCAGAAAATTTCAAAGTGGGAAGGGAAAAAAAAGAAATCTGAGTCACTTTGGCCTTTCTTTAAAAGTGTTTCTTGTTAGGTTTTTCAGTTCTTCTAAATTGGTTAGCTTTGAGTTCAGTGTGTCCTTATAATATTTCGTTCTGTGTAACTGCACTCAGACAGTGTAAGAGAAGAAGGAAATGGGAGTCACTGTGTGCTTCTTTTCTATCAGATCCTAACCTTCCAAACACCTACCAGGCCAGGACTTCTGAACACTTGCCACTTGCTGCCTGTAGACATATAAGTACACATAGTAGGCTAGAGAGATGGCTCAGCAGTTAAGAGCACTGGTCACTTTTACAGAGAACTCGTTTCAGTTCCCAGCATGGCTCACAACAGGCTGTAACCCCAGTTCCAGGAACTTGGACGCCCTCCTCTCCTCCACAGATACTGCATGCAGATGCTCTACATATATAGAGGACAAACAATTGTATACGTAAAGTAAAAGTCAAGAAATCGCCGGGCGGTGGTGGCGCACGCCTTTAATCCCAGCACTCGGGAGGCAGAGCCAGGCGGATCTCTGTGAGTTCGAGGCCGGCCTGGGCTACCAAGTGAGTTCCAGGAAAGGCGCAAAGCTACACAGAGAAACCCTGTCTCGAAAAACCAAAAAAAAAAAAAAAAAGTGAAGAAATCTTTCAATTTTTAAAAAAATAGAATCAAATAGGCATAACAATCAAGTGTTTTCTGATTATATTTTTGTAGACATTATTTTGCCACTTACGAAAAATAAGTAAATTTGCATACTAATGAAATGAATGTGATTGGTTTTACATGAAATCTTGGCTGATATTTGATACTGCAAGATTTAGAGTGTCTTCATCTTTCAGAATAAATTGATACTCTGATTTTAAAATTGTTAATTCTAAGGGTGCCACTCACATAGTAAAAATAGCAGAAGACTTTAATCCCAGCACTCGGGAGGCAGAGCCAGGCGGATCTCTGTGAGTTCGAGGCCAGCCTGGTCTCCAAAGCAAGTTCCAGGAAAGGCGCAAAGCTACACAAAGAAACCCTGTCTCGAAAAACCAAAAAAAAAAAAAAAAAATAGCAGAAAAATGTATAGAGTCATTTCAGAAATTCTGTCCTGGTACTAACCTCAAAATCATTTGACAATTTTTTTAATAGTAAAACTCATGTTAGCAATTCATACAGCAATTTTTTTAAATCAATACAACCCAAAGATAACTGATTTAATATTTGCATGCTAAGGAATGGTGATAGAAAAGTATTAAGTGTATAATTTCCATCATTAAACTGTTAGTCTCTGTAACTATAGAAAACTTTTATGTACAGTAAAAAATGCTGCTATTCCTGACACATTGTGTAGTCTTGAGTCTGAGCCAAGATATTTTAAGCAGCATTTATTGGCATAGTGTGCTTTGAGAGCATGATGTGTGTTCAGAGCCGAGACTGCAGTGAAGTTTCACAATACAGTATGGGTGAGAACTGCCTTGGATTCATGTTTGATTTTGAATCAGTTCATTCAGATATTGCTAGGATCAGCTACTTTTTCTGTTGCCAGAGTTTTTGCAACCCCTACATTCAGTACCACCGTGGCATATGGAGCCAGGACCCACAGTCTAAGAAGTTCAAGTGTTGAGAGTACCATTTGCTTAGAGCACACCTTTGTGTGTACACCATTAACATGCTGTCGATACATGTGTACACTTAAGTGGGTAAGTGGATGAGTTAGTCAATGAATTGTTCTTAACTCTAGAGTAAAAGAAACAGTTTATCAATAGTGTCATTTCTACTAATAGTACCTTTAATCTCTTTGCACTTGTTAGTTATGTTACCTCCATAAACTCTGAGCTTAATTACAGCACTTAGGAGTCATTCAGAAACACAAAATGTGAATATAAGTAGTTTTATATTTTCATTGATTATTTGTTTAGTTGGGGAGTAGTGCACATGTATATATGTAGATCAGAGGACATGTCTCTCCTTACAGCATTTGGGTTCCAGGAGTCATACTCAGGTCAGGTAGCAAGTTCCTTTACCTGCTGAGCCATCTTGCCAGTTCATGCAATTAGTTTTGATGTTGAGGAAAACATAGCTTCTACTGCCTTTTAATTTCTACTTCCTGGCCATATTACATCAATGATGAGTTAAAACCATAACTGTTACTTCTTTCCCATTAACAACCAGATGGCCTATTAGTAGTAGTATCATTGCCTTGAAAGACAGCAGCTGAGAGCCTGGCCTTAGAATCGGACAAATTCTGCTCCTTACTACCTATGGGTAGTTTTGTTTGTTTAGTGGTTAGCTTTTGGCTTTGGATTTTTGTTTACTTGCTTGTTTGTTTTGTTTTGAGACAAAAGTATCACCATGTAGCCCTGGCTGGCATGGAACTTACGATGTAAAACAAACTTCCCTGGAATGTAGGATAATCTTTCCAGCTGATGCCTGAGAGTTGGGGTTACCAGTGTTTTGCTAGTGATGCTCAGCTACTTCTTTTTCTTTATGCATGTTTGTTAACTTCTCTCTACTAAACATCAGCCTTATAACTGGATTCAGGTAATTGGATTAACATGGTGACTAGTACCAGGAAAGTGCTTCTTGAGGATTAGTTAAGAATTTGATACTGGGATAGAGAGATGGCTCCGTGGTAAAGAGCACTGGCTGCTTTTCCAGAAGTACTGAGTTCAATTCCCAGCAACCACATTTTGGCTTACAACCATCTGTAATGAGATTCGGTGCCCTCTTCTGGCCTGCAGGCATACATACAGGCAGGACACCGTATACATAATAAATAAATAAATCTTTAAAAAAAAAAAAAGAATCTGATGCTTCTTCTACTGTTGTCATTGTTACTATTATAGGAATATCATGGTCATCTTTGAAAATAGTAATTTTCCCAATGGTCTCCTGCATCAAAGAAAATTCATAGGAAAATAATACATAGGTTGTGAGGTTGTGGTTTTATAAATAATTGCCATGTGTTGTATATCATACACTATACTATACACTAATAATCTTGCTTTGTAGCATGTTACATCTTTTAACTAAATTTTTGTGTGTATATGTGTGTGTCCATGTTAGCAGGTGTGTGTATGCATCTAGAAACCAGAGGTCCATATTTGTCTATTATTCTCTCTCCCCCTTAACTTTTGAGACCAGATCTTTGGGTCTAGTGCTTGCCAGTCTGACTGGCCTACCTAGGCAGGCTTTCTTTCCCCCCAGAGCTGGGTTATCTATGTGTACCACTGCCCCTGGTTTTTACAAGAATGATAATGAGGGGCTGGAGAGATGGCTGAGTGGTTAAGAGTGCAAACTGCTTTTGCAGAGTGACTTGAGTTTGGTTCCCAGCACCCACATCAGGCAACTCACAACTTCCTGTAACAGCAGCTCCAAGGAATCTGCCACCCTTTTCTGGCATCCACAGGCACCCACATGCACATGCTGACACACATATAAATATAAAATTACAAATAAGATTGATGTGAGACTATAAGAGACAGTACAGGGTAAATGCTGAAAGTGACTAGGACGGAGGATGTGGTTCCCTTAAAAAGTGTGCTTTCAGTTGGCTTGTGGAGGGCAGGATGGACAGGAGAGTAGTGAGATAGCTCCATGGCAGTGACTAAGGGAGAGTCGGCAGGTGACTAAGGCTGCAGGGATTAGGACCACATTTTTCTGCTTTGGGAGAGCAACACATTCTGGGAACTATGAGATGGGGCTATTTGGATAAAAATTAGAAAGGAATGAGGTTTTTCTGGTTGTCAACTTTATGCACCATAAACTAGAAGAACTGTTTTGTGGGGTGAAGCGAGAACAGTGAATTTAGATAGAGGAGGCAATGGAAATAGTATTCATTATACTGGATGGTTTTTTGACTTGGCCATTTGGTTTCAGTAAGTGATCATGATACTGATTTGTTTAAACGTTGGTTTGTTTGTCCCTGGCAGTTTGGAAAAGTGTTTTATAAGCCTTGTGTAGCTCTCATTATTGACTGCAACATAATCACATGAGAAGATTCTTTTTTATCTTTGCAGGAATTTTTTATTAGCTTTCAAAGAATTAGATTTCATTATAGCATTTTTCAGACGAAGTTTGTTTTTGTTGCTTCTTACCATTTGAGTTAAGTATGAATTGCTCTAAAATACTCTTGTATGTTTTTATGAGTTCCTTGGGGAACCAGGGAATAGAATTGATGATACATAACTAGTAAAATACTGGTCATTATTGATATTTAGTAGTTTATTTATATGTGTTTTGAGTATTAGTAACAAGTTAAAAAGAAAAAATAAAAACAATCACCAAAAAGTACTCATTCATAGGCTCCATCACACACTAACGATATGAAATGGGGAGGAGGGTACAACCCATTTTTCTTTAAAGTTTAGTGTGTGACATGGTTGAAAAGTCTCTGCTTTATTTAAAAAAAAAATTAAATGAAGTGGTAGTTGTTACTTTATGCGGAAAAAAAACAGACTCAGGAAGGTTAAATGTCCAAAGGCATGCAGTCAGCGCTCTGTTAGCCTCACAGTCTAGTCTCATTGGTGTTATGCCATGCTGCTTCTCTGCTCACCATCAAAAGAGTGGTTGTCTTGCTTGTTACTGTCACATGATTTGTTCAGGATTCTCCTTTACTGAATTTATCATCGTTTGTGTAGTTCAGTTCTAGAATATTCCTAGTTCTAGTTGGAAATGCTTGCTACAGACCTGAGGCCCAAAATTGGTTCTGTGAGTGGATACTCACAATCGAGTCTAACCTTCTCTGCTTTTTCACACCTTGTTTTTGTTGGCGTCATGGCCTATGAATAAGCAAGAGAAGTGGCTTTCGTAGAGAAAAGATGCTGGTATTCATCTTATGCCCTGTGCACTAAAGCAGTAAATCGACATGCAAATTCAGGATTTGGGTGACAAATGATAATGCTTGTCATCAGTCTAATGTCTTCTTAAGTTTCCTGGGTATTGTTAATTCAAAACATAGTTTGAATTGACTTATTGTTATTGATTCCTGTACTCATTACACCTTAAAAGAAAACCTTGCCTTTGCAAGGGAAATATGGTTATCAGATGCTTTAGTTATTATAGAATAAAAAGACCTGGTGGGATATAAACGGGGAGAGTGACAGTTAAATGGACGTGATGAAGGTTAATGCTTGCTTCCTGCATTGATAGCGGAGGTCCCCATCACCTGTCAGTATACTCCTGTAATACATGCAGTACATCTTCATTAGGAAGGCAGATAGCAATCAGTTTCAGGTTTCCAGATGAGCCTGTGGCCAGGCCATAATTAACCTTTTGAACTTGGAATTGTAACAGAATGTACTATTGGCTTAGGTTATCAATTATGGTCAGAATCAATTGATACTCACTCAAAGAGGTTTATTGTTGATTGATATTATAATTTACTCATCTTTCCGTTGTGATTAAAAAGTAAAGGTGACATGACATGCTATTCCAATTTCTGTTCTTGGAAAGAGACGATTTTATAAGCCTAACACCTTGCCAAACTGTTATTTAAGTAACAGAGTTTCTTGTTGTTGTTGAAGTTCTTTTGATCTCAAATTTTAATGTTCTTTTTGTGGACTCATACAACTCCTAAGGGAACTTTTGAAATTATATGGTATGTCCAGCTTGTAGCAGAACACTCTTATAGCCTCTCAGGCTACTTTAAATGTCAGTTTTTAAAAATTAAAGTTTAGACAAACCATTTAGTTGTCTATTTTGTATATCTTTCTAATGCATTTTATCCAACATTTCATTCACATCAAATACTATGAGAAAAATAGCTAATATAATTTTTCTGTTTTGGAAAAATAATAGAAAATGTGCTAATGTGAAAAATATTAGCACTTAAAATGAAGGCAGCATTGTTCTAATGTATGGCCAATGAACTATTAGTCTTTAAGACAATTGCTTAAATTAAGCAGCTATTTATTCTCAAAATTTTTTGTTAATTTTAGCTTTAATAATTTTAGGAATAATTTTGTTGACATTAAATAATGGATCATGAAAGTTATTTCTTGAAAAGACTTGCACTTAGAATTTTTTTGTTTTTTGTTTTGCTTTGGTTTTGTTTAAGATAGGATCATGTTGTGTAACCCAGGCTATCCTCACTTATGTATGACTGACTATATTATTTGAAATTATCATCAATGAATCTTTCTTCAATGAATTTTCTTTAAATTACTTATGAATAGAAAGGACATTGTTTTCAAATGTGTTTGTTGAAATATTTTTATAATAATGATATAAGGAAGTCTAAAAATTATCAACTGAGAGGTGAGAGGAAGGAAATAAACTAAAAGTGGAAGCGAACGCGCATATAATGTCGTGGATGTTGCCATCTTACATTCTCTTCTGGTAATGTAGCATGGGGCCTAACCTCTTGACTTACTCCTTGGTACTCACTAGCTAGCCCTTGTCCCTTACATCTCTCTTCCCACTGACTACCTCTGCCGCTGTATCTCATCAGCCATCTAGGGAAGGGAACAATTTTACTTTTCCCCTCTTGGATCTTCCAGTTCTGGACTCATAAATTAGATTTCTTAAAACAGATTGACTTCTAGAAGAAAGACAGAGAAACTTTATTCAGTAATTTTTATCTACACATAAGAGCCTTTATAAGAAAAATAAAGGCCCAAAGAAGCAGTTAGAACAAAAGCAAAATTGGGCATGGTGTTCTAAATAGTGAAAACATATAGGACAGATGAGTTTGAGCCACCTACAGATAATTATAGCAGGGTAAGTAGGGAGGGCTGGTTGAATGAGATTTGTTTGTTGATTTCTTTCTACTTATACTCGCCCTGTCTTGGTGGTGATTTCTTCCTTTGACTGGTATTGAGAGAAAACCTTCCACTGGGTATTCTACTTTGAGGAAGAAAACAAAGGTTAAGAGCGCTCTTCTTGCTTCTGCCATTTGTATAGTGCCTTTAACTCAAGACAGTTGTATGCCACAGTGTTTCTTTTGTATATCATTCTGCTACCTGTTTTCAAACTCAGTCACTTCTAAGATGCAGCCATTTAGCTGCTCCCCCAGACTTCTCCCTTTCACTTCATTAAGTATGGAAGTCATGTAGACTCTTTCACCATCTTCCTAAATTGTTTTTGAAAGGTGCTGTAATTTCTTTCTCTCCTCTCTTTTCCTCCTCCTCCCTCTCCTTTCTCTGTCCAGTGACGAGGATTAAACCCAGGACCTCCTGCATGCTAGGCAAGCACTCCACCACTAAACTGCCCTGAAAACTCCCTGTATTTATTTTTTATCTACCACTTAATGGAAGCCCCTAATTTCAGTCTTGGCTCCCTACTCCCCAGTTTCCTAAAAAGCTGATGAACTGTCAGTTCTTTAGTGAGTCCTTGTGCTCTCCTAGGAGATCTGACCTCCAGGAATGGGCTTTATGATACTCATCCGCTCAGATTGGCTCCTTCCACATTTGTTATGGTCCCAACCTGCTGTGGTCTTTTACTACTCTGGAATGCCATCTTTCTGTAATTTCTCTTTGCATTGTTTATTTTTCCAACACAAGAAATCCTTACCCTTACAGGCTATGGGTCTGTCTGTTTTACTCTAAATTTGAATAGCAGAGTCACCTTTTCTCCACCTATTCTTCTTCTAATGTCTTTGAACAAAGTCCTTCTCACCTCTTTGATCACAAGTGTGATCTACCGTGTACTTAGCAAATGAGAAACTTAGATACTAGTAGCTAAGCTGTGCTGATGATGATCTACAATGCTCACACTTCTCTCATGTTATGTGCTGCTGTTTCTCTTCCAGATCTGCCAGTCTGTGTTTTTCATGAGTCAATATAACTCTTTCTAAAGAGGTCATATAGTACAGTAGTTTTCTGTTTCCATGGTAACAGTCACCTATTTACTATAGATTCTTTGTTTACTACTTTGCTTTGCTTTTAAGTAAACACCTCCCTTGAGTTGATTAGTATCTTCTGTCTTCATCCTGTAAATAATGACTAAAGATATAAATTGCTAAGAATTAAACAAAACTCTGAAAAAAAAATTGAAGACAGTACAGGAAACACTAATAGAGAAAAAATCCAGGCCGTTCTTGGTTTTGTTAATCCTGTGCCCATAGGTAAAGCTTATATCCTCCCTGAGCCTTAATTTCCCACTTGTAATTTGTGCATAAAATCCTTGCTTCAGCACCATGCCTGTCATAGAGCAAATATTTAATACTTTCTTTCCTTCTTGCTTTTTCTTGTGATGTATGTACAGCATAATTCTAATAAGATCCAACAGAACTTCAAGTTGCAGTTGGATCTCTAATTGTCAGACTCCTCACTTCAACAGTCCCTGCCATGTCATCTGCCCTTCATATGATTACATGTCTATTTTCTTGGCTAGAAAACTACCAGTGATTAATTTCTTAAATTTGAGCATACTTGCCAGTCATTTACCTAAGCTACTGATGTTTAGAAATGGAAGAACATCACTATTGGGATATTAATTCACCATTGTGTATGGATAGCCATTCATCCATCCACTTATTCACAAAAGTGTGAGCACCCCCTGTGCTTACATAGTCCAGATTGTGCTAGACATTAGCTGTGCATTGATAAATAAACAGTGGGTAAACCAGGTAGTAAGCAGAAGGATGTTCACTTTTCAAACAACAGGTATCTTCATCTTAGCTTTTTTTATTCTATACTAGGCCAAGCTTCAGACTCAGTTACTTCACTTAATTCATAGAACAGTTCCTCCAAGCTATAATTATTGTTCTTTTCACAGGAGGAAATTAAGTCTCTGATAAGTTGAATGTTGTCTTCTGAGTTATAGCTAATAGGAGGATCTGGGATTCAGCCTAGCCTTTCCAAATATAGAAACATGTGCTTTTAATTTCTGCACCAACCAGTTTCAGAGTGAGTTCTAAGAACTCTTTGGTCTCCATAACTTTTTCAGGGGCTCAATAATGCCAAAACTGTTTTCAAAGTAATACTAGGATAATTATTTACTTTTAAAATCTCATACCTAATTGTGTATTGATGCTCTTGAGAGCCGGTATGCCATGTTATATCACAAAAGATTGAATGTAGAGGCAGGTATATAAAAATCTACCTTCTGCATCTCTTAAGCAAGATATTAAGGTATAAAAAGGTACATGAACCAAAAACATTTGGAAACTAGTATTGTGTACATTTATCTCATTTCACAGCCTTCCTTTTTTTGTATATGTTTTGGGTGTTTAAATTAAGCCCTTAGTTGCAGAAAGTCTGACCATTCAGTTTAGAATAGCATTTTTCTTTCTTACCAGTTGTCCAAGTAGTTGCAGTAATACTTGAGAGTGTGTGACTATGAACACTTGGTAACTGATACGATGGCCTGAGAACAGCTGCAGCTTTGCAGCTCTGAGGTTCAAAGCTAGAAAATCAGTGGTAGAAACTAGCCTGAGCTCAGATGGCAGCAAGTGGACCTGCATACCCTTTGTTAGAGGTCCTGATAGTTTACAGTGCATATCAAAGTAAACATGTTAGTCTTGACCATGTTGTCAGTAATTTTAGGATGAAATTGAAGAAATTCAGTTTTTGTTTCGGTGGATGAAGTCATGGAAAGATAGGCAGTGTGCTGTGGGTGGGTGTGATGTGTGCTTTCCCTTTCTCCCTTGTTTTCACCCTCCTAACTCCTTTCTCTACTTTCTCTAACAGAAAGCTCTCCCTGGGTCTTTAAATCTTTAACCTCCTAATGGAGGAGGAATGGGTAGAGAATTATAATGCAGCAAGCTTTGCAGTCTGTATTTCTGAAAACCAGTCAAAACAAAAATACTTTGCTGGGCTGTGCTGGAACATGCCTTTAATCCCAGCACTTGGGAAACAGAGGCAGGTGAATTTGAAGCTAGCTTTGAACTACAGAGCTAGTTCCAGGACAGCCAAGGCCACACAAAGAAATCCAGTCTCAACAAAAACAAAACCGTACAAAAGTAGTTTTATCAATTGTCTTTGGAATTGCAACATAGGCCAGTATGAATCAAATCTCGATAATTCTATTGATATATATTTATTATAAAAATGAAATATATAGCCTTACTGGCCTGAGTAAAATGATATGTTTTGATAGCTGGGTCGTGAATAAGCTAAGGTCTTAGAGATTTTTAACTTAAAGGGATGTTCTCTACTTTCTACTCGCTGCATGCACCATCATGTCCCTCTACTTTCTATTTATTTGCTTTAATTGAGCCCACAACACCATCTCAGGCTCAGGGGATGGTGATAGAAGCTTATTCCTATGCTAGGACATGGATCTCTACCTAATGTGTGTGCAGTGGCCTAGTTCAGGTCTTTCCTGTGGCCTTCACGTTAAGTAGACATATCATCCGCTGTCAGAGTGATCTTTTTTTCTCAGAATCACATCAGTAGAGTTAGATAGGCCCACAAATAAGATCGGAAGTGTAAAAAAAAAAAAAAAAAATAAGAAAACTAGTTTGTGCAACATAAAGAAATAAAACAAACATTTAATGAATGTATTTGGCCTGGAGACTTTACTTTTAGAAAAACAAACAGTTCTGAGGTATGGATAAAAATCAACAGGATTCATATTCAGGTTGATTAGTATTCTTCTGGATATGGCATGGTAGAACTTTTCATTGTTGAAGTAAAGCTGACTTGGGTTTTAACATTTTAGATAAAACTTGCTTTGCATAAGATTATAAAAGTTCTTGGAACATTTTCCTCGCTCATCACCACCCACCAAAACCCAACAGACTGATACTGAGTGCCACATTTACCTTAGAGTGAACATAGAATAAACTCCACACAGATTATAAAAGCATCTCATCTCATTCATCTTTATTTCCTATTAGTTGTGCTTTTATTCTTGTGAAGGTATCATCATTTCTCCTTGTTCTTACCTTTTTAATAAAAACCTGCTCAATAAAAATACTTTAAAAATAATTTTGTGTATAGAAATACTATTTTACTTTTTAATTATATATTTTTAGTAAGAATGACTTAGAAAATGCAGGAACACATCATCAAAGAGATAGTTGGTAGCCTTTGCAGAAGTCCTTGTGTGGTGGAGATAAAAAGCTACTTCTGATTGTTTTTTGGTGTGCAGAAATTAAAAGTTTGATGCAATTTTATTTATACTGGAAATACATATTTTATTATTGACATTCATTTGAGTAGTCTGTCATATTTCATATCACTTAGACTTTTGTCTCCAGAATTATTTTGCTAATTACCAGTGATAATGGCGTGAGTATTTCAGTTGTAAAGAATTGGGTTCAAACATGGTTATATCATCTGGCATTCTTTGGTCAGATATTGACACTTAGATCTTCAGCTTGTTTTCTGTAAAGTTAGAATAAACAAGGCCATCTAAGAACAAAGGGGATTGCATATTATAAATTCAAAATATTCATTGTCTCTATAAAATATAAATTTCCCCTTAAAAAATAAGATTATGTCTCAAAGGTTTCTAGTCAGTAGGAATTTTACTTATTTGTATCTGCTATTGTTTTCTCAAGATCTGACACCAGCTTCCAAATAATGATATTCCTTTAAATGGGGCAATGTTAATTTATCTAGCTCAGTGCTACGTATTGTACAGCTTGAAAAAATATGCTGTTTTTGCAGTCTTTTCATTCATATGGTTTATGAATTAAGAGCAAGGGCCTATCATATTCTAAGATCCTGTAGTTCATTATTGCAAAACAAAGTATCCATTTATTAGGCAAGGATTGCCTACGATGTCTGCAAGAGTAAACAGACCCACTCATAAGAATAAGTGTTGCCTTCAAATTTGTACTGAAGTGTGCTGAAAAACATGTATGCTGTGGCTGTGATAATGAGCAGTACAGTAGAGAGAGGTGATTTATGATACCTGTTTCTGACAGCTATAGTGCCGAGATTCCCAGGGTATCCGATCACGGCATTAGCATGCTGACAGCTCAGCATTTAGAACATTATGGTAATTTATCCTGCCTATGCTGTCACCTGCACTGTCAGAGTTTCTTTTTAATGATGGTGTAACTATTTTGTTTGTTTGTACTGCATTCTTTTCATTTGGCTAATGCTTTCTCATTAGATTGAACCTAGTAAATGAGAGTAATTAAGTGCTTCCTATAGCTCAGATGTAATGATTAAGCTGCAGAGCTGCTACTGATTATGTTTTGTCATTTATCTCTATTAATCTGAGAATAATCCAGATGATAAACACATGTAATTTTTTGCTAATGTTCAATAGATGAAATTTATAGTTCCTCAGTGGAACCAAGCATTAAGTATATATTCATATATAATAATAAGTTGCTACATGTGGACCTGCTTTAAGTAAACATACAAGTTACAACTAAAGTTAATGAAAAATATTCTCTTAATTGGCACACTGAATTTCCTCTTTCCTGAAATGTCCTTTCCTCCCAACCAGAGAGAAAGAGAAAGACCGCAGGCTTCTGTCCTCCTTGTGTACTGGGTTGCTTCTCCACCTTAAGTCCAAGGGCAAGACTGGCTTGTTTGAATACATGTATTTGAAGCACTTTGGATCACTATACTCTGAATTTTTCAGTTTTCAAATACTCTGATTTTCTATTTATACTAATTTATCATTACTCCAGAAAAAAAATTAGCTGTATTATTATGTAATTAATAGGGTTACTCTTTTAGTAAATAAGTTAAGCTGTAGAAATAATAATACAGAGTTACATGTATGGTTTTTGAAAAATACTTACCTTTTATTTGCTTATATATCACATTTGTTCTAAAGATACAATGCCTTTAGGATTTTGATATGAATAGTATAGCTTATGAATAGTCAGCCAGTTTTTTAATATGTTTAATATGTAAAAAGTATAACCAACTGGTACATTTTATATAGAATTAGAAAGTAATATATGCCAAGTTCATGTGTTTTAAACTGTCAGTATGCAAAGATTTGTTCCACTTTGTGATTTATTAAGGTAAAATTCCAACAGTTTTTCAAAAATATTGAAAAGGTGGGGTTATTTTTAGATTACAGTAGTGCAATAGTATTTTTTGTAAATGTTTTTATCACAAGTTTACTTAGTATCTCTTTGGGTAGGCTACTCTGAATTTTCATTTCCTATACAGATGATAGGAAATTTGAAGGGAACCTATTTATTGCATTAGTTACAATCCCTCTAAGTAATTATGACTGCAAGAGAGCTATACTTAAAGATGTTGTATAGCTTGCTTTCAGATGTTGTACTGCACTAAGAACTGCTTTCACATTTTATATAACAAAAAGGTCTTTTGAGTATTTATACATGCAGTATTGTTGTGCATAATTGGGTTGTTGGCTGAATTTTGCTCTATTAACAAATGATATCACCTAAATTAAGTGCTTGAAACATTGATGCTAAGCCTACCTCACTTAATTTTAATGGAATATTAATTTTTAAAGTTGACATTTTATAAACCTTGAATGAAATTTGATGATTCATTTATTTTTTGAATTTCTTTACAAAAGAATAAATTGCTGTTAAAAAGGTGGTTTAGACTCTACAGTGAACTTTTCCCTCTTTGGGTATAGGAACGTCTTCATGTAGACTTACTGGAAATTGAAGCGGTCATGAAATTGATTGATTATTGAGTTCTCTGAAGGTCTTTTCAAATTGTTTATCATATAGCTTATAAGATTTAAAGTTTGACCTGATGTATTTTTTCATCTTTTTTAGAAATCAAAATTTTAATTCTGTACTTAAGGCTAGATTGGAATGTGTGTTGAAACTATCAGATTACATATGAAGAGACGGTTTCTTGGAATTAACATAAAAGAAGACTCTACCTTTGCAATTGTGTGATCACTCTGGAGAGCACTGTCCACTAACTACAGAAACAAAAGCAGAGTGCCTAAGTTCCTATTCAGAGATTGCTCTCTAGTGATTTCTTCATAAAAATGTTCCCCTTCCTTTTGCATTCCAAGGTATTAGCATGTGTAGTACTAATGTAATGTGTTAAGCTAATGTAATGCTACTCAAACGTTAAACTGTAAAATGAGAGACCAAAAAAATGTTTTTAGAACTCATGAATATTTCCTAGCACCATGTGCTGGTTTTTTAAGTAAAAATTGGATAATACTTGAAGAGGGAATATTCACTAATTAAGACTTTCTTTTCGGTGGCTTAAAAAATGAAAGCATTGGTTTTGATAGCCTGGGAGATTTTGACACCACGTCTGGTGGAATTTTTTCCCTATTAAAAATCATTGTCCTTTTTGTTTCCTGCATAGTGCTTAAATGCCCTTCCTTAAACAGTAGTACTCTTTACAGTTGTTAATTACCCTAAGCCCGCCCTCCCCTTTAAACAAAGAGCAAGTGTGAGCCTTTAATGTTGAAATCACAATATACAAGTGTTTCTTTGTTCTTAGCTTTAAAAATAATTATAAAATAAAGAAAATGTTTTCTCCTTGTTGGTCAGTTCTGTAGAAGTAATTTAAAATACTGTATATTGAATTCTTTGATCATTTCTCTTGGGTGGATTGGGAGAGAAGTCATAGCCGAGGCAATTGCTTCTGGGCTCTCTTTCTGTGTGCCTGGTAAATGAAACAAGAGGATCCTCACCAAACCACATGACTAATGGCCACCTCCAGTGCCGCCTGCAATCAAAGATTAATTTGCTTTATCAAGTTTAAAGAATACTGGGTGATAAATCATGTCAAAAAGAAATAATCAGTCAAAAGCTGATTCTTCTCTACTTGTGAGGACAGGTGCTATAAGGCATATACTTGCCATTCACAGTTAATTTCAGTTTTACGCATTTATTATGTTCATCTTAATTTGTATTTAGTTGATATTTGAATCAAATAATTTCTGGCATTAAGACCAACTAGCATCTCAACTGAATGGCAACAGTGTCCTAGATACAATGTGATATTCCCCTTATGTCGTGCTAAGCATATTCTCATGAGTATCACTAGTAGCTGTGTCTTTTGTAAGGTAAGAGTTAGCTGGTGTCAAATGGGAAGGGAAGTTATGATTTTTGCATGTAGGGATGCCCAGTCTGAACTGTATTCATATGTTCTGTCTGTCTGTGTGTGCTTATATAAAATATTCTTTATGCTCACATCTCACCTTTTTTTTTTTCTTTTGAAGTAAAAGAGAAAGAACTAGAGTCCCATTCAAGATCTTTCTTGGACTCATTACCAGTGCTGGAGCAACAGGCACATTTTGAGTAGTGTTGTCTAGTAGTAGGCTTGTGTTCTGTTAGCAGTAGTACTGCAGCATCCTTTGGAAACAAAAAAAAAAAGGACCCCATGTTGTTTTCAGCAGAGCTACTTGCTACTGGTTACAGCCTGTGAACTGGAGCTTTAGGACACCCTTGGAATATGTAGCTGTGTGTGCGCCTAGATCTTTACTAGCCCACTTTAACGTTGCTGAGAAATTAATGCTATTCCTTCTCATGTGTAGAATTAAGTAAACGTTCATCATGTACTCAAAACTTGGAGAACTGTAAAGGTACCTATGTGTGAACTGAGTTGTCGAAAATCTTATTTCTAGAATGGCTCATTTTCTTTACAGTTTCAGCCAATCTTTCTGCTTAGATTCTCAGCCCAGTTTCCTCCAGTAACTTGTTAGCTGTGCAAGGAGGTTTGTGGCTGGCTTTTGTTTCTCTCTTCTGCTTCTGATTCCTGCGAATTATCTTAAAATATTTATAAAGGTCCATTATTGATCTCACTAGCATCCTAAAGAGAAAGTGCCTTGTCAGATTTTGCTAGGATTTAAGGCTTCTTTTTAACTACACAGGAATCTAACTCGCCTGTGCACTGTGGTTAGAGTGTGAAATGTCCTCATGGGCTCATATGTTTGAACTTTTGGGGAAGGTTGTAGACCCTTGAGGAGATGGAGTCTTACTGAGGATAGGTCTGAGGTATTATATATAGTCCAGCCTCACTTCTTGTTGGCTCTCTGCTTCCTGACTACAGAGGCAGTGTAAGCAGCTGCTTCACACTTCTGCCGCCATGCCTGCCCACCATACTGGACTGTATGCCCTCAAACTGCAAGACTCCCTTAAGTTGCTTCGTGTTGGTTATTTGGTCACAATAAGAAAACTAATGTACTATATTCATATATTGTTTCAAGTGAAAGTATTTGATGTGGTATCTTTCAATTCTAAGTTTATGGGACAGGATGATATGGTCCCTTATGTTTTGAATTTTTTAACTCTGTGATAAAACAGTGAGTCACTGGCACTCATTGGCAGTTGGCATAATAACATTCTATGCTAGGGAATTGCTAAGGTATAGACTGCATAGTAAAGTAAAAATAGGATTATATTTGAAGAGTCAGCACTTTTGCCCAAGATCTAAGTCCACTGTTTGTATAAATAATGACTTTATTAGTGTCAGGGGTGTTGAAGTCTTACTAGTGGGCCCTACAATAGTCATTTCTTAGTATTACCATTAGGCTATGCTTCTGTGTAACTAAATGTGTTTATCTTTCCCTGCATAGATAAGTATAAAATAATCTTTCCCTTATCACTTTGTCTACATGTTGGCACTAATGTATGACTCACCTATACAATTATGTGCAATCTTTATACATTTTTTCATGACATTTTATCATTCTTTCCTTATTCAACTTTATATTATACCTGTTCTTCATTTTTATTCTTTGTTTCATTTTAATTCATTCTTTGGCTTTTTGGTGTCAAGGTATTCTCTGTGCCATTTCAGATACTCCAGTGAGTCACTACATGAATACATAGAATTCTCTGCACATTAGTATTCTCGTTTGTAAAATGAGGAATGCGCTAGAAATCTCTGAGATCTTACGAGTCACATTCACAGGTTTTCATATTTCCATTAAGTTGTAAGGGGTATCAGTCCCATCTCACAGCAGCAAGGATACTGGACAGATTGCAAGCTTATGACCCTGACAGAAAGCTGAGATTCCAGCATAATCAAATAGTCAGACATTGAAAGACAGTAGCCACTAGAAAACAAGAAACAGAGTACTTTCTTAGCTGGGGACACTCAGGACACTGGGAAGAATAACTGGCAAGAACTGTTAATGAACTGGTGAGGCCAAGGACAGATTGATAATAGCGAGGCAGTTTCCATGCAGCCTCAAGTATGTGGGGGATGTTATAGCCACTTGCAGGCTTTTCCCACAGACCCCAAAAAGCATTTCCTCAGACTAAGGAAGGAGGATTAATTAGAAGATCTAGACTCCTTGCCATTAAAGAAGAGAATCGCAGATAAGGAAATTAGAAGGTTAGAATGAACTCTGATAGTAAACCAGATTACTACTGGTATTTATTCCTGGTGGGTTTTTTCCTGCAGAAATGACAGAAATAAATACAAGTATATATTATGTATATGTGGTTTAATAAACATACTTATTTTCCTGCTTTGACAGGGAAAGAGCCTGGAAGCAATGAAACTACAAGTAGCTTTCCAATAAAGGGAACAAAGATCACACAGAAAATCTATGTGAGGCCAGCAAGTAGGTGAGAGGACAGAAAGAGGAAGTGGGAGTAAGAGCTGAGTTAGAGCTCTTCTAGGAAGGGGAGTGTCCCTTGGTTTTGACTGAAATGCATATGGATTAATTAATTTACAACATGCAGCAAATTTTACTTGTGGATGATTTCAAAACATAAATGCCTCTGAAATAGCATTTCGTAGGATACTATGGGGGGTGATCTGCTGAATCTTTAAACATGTCAAGTGGGTGCAATCTCTATGTTGCTAAGAAATAATTTAAAGTTAGGGATACACTGAGTCAGTCTGACAAGAGGGGAGTCAGTATGGCTGGGAAGTGGGCATGGAGAACTGTGACAGTTTCCCAGATTCTTATGTAGTGCATCCCACTGTGCAGGCCTGCAAAGTTTTGAATGTACATTCATATTATCAAGATACTGGTATGTTGGGTTCCATGCAAGATAAATAAAAGAAAATTTTACTTAAAAAAAAAACATTTTTTTTAATGTATGTAGCATTATTTCAAAGTAGAAAGTTTGTTTGGGTATTTTTTGTTTTGTTGCAGAGGGCAGAGGGCAGGGGTGTGGTTAAGTCAGTGTTGGAATACTTGCCTTGTTGGATACAGAGTTCTGGGTTTGAAACTCAATAATCAAAAAGCAGACAAGCTGGCCGGGACAACAATGCCCTCTCTGTTGGGAGTATTTCTTTGAAAACTAGAACTCTCACACATAAGAAGCCCAGTGTCTTGCCTGTGCTGACCTTGAACTCCTGTGCTGGAGTGAACCTCCTGCTTCAGCTTTCTGAGTAGCTAGTACTAGAGGTCCATGCCACTGCAAGGCTGAGTCCTATTGAAGAATTCTATAGGACCCCACCGCTCCAAATCTTCTCCAGCCACATTTCTCTGCTCTCCTCTGACTGCCCTGTTTTCTTGGGTCTCCTTTCCTTCTGTGATTACTGATCCTGTGGTTATCGCATTTTGAGCTTCATGTATAGCCTTACCTTACCTCTGAATTCTTAGTTCTTGGTCTATACTGACTACTGGTAGCATTTATTACAATAAGCCTTGTTTTTTGTATTCCCACCCCCACCCCCCCACCCCCCCCCAACCCCACTCAGATTTATCTGTTTATTTTATTTATATGAGTGCTCTATCTGTATGTCAGAAGAGGGCATCAGATCCCATTATAGATGACTGTAAGCCACCATGTGGTTGTTGGGGATTGAACTTGGGATGTCTGGAAGAGCAGCCATTGCCCTTAACCGCTGAGCCATCTCTCTAGCCCTCGGATTTCTTCTCTTAACACCATTCTGGCATAAAACATAAACATACATTACCTCATAACCATATTCTTATGAGATTAGAGGAGGAAAGCATTAAGCAGATATCCTTATTATTTTAACAGTTTGATCCTTGAATTGGAGTATAGATATTCCCAAACTGAGTTGTACACAGAAGAGCCCGGGGTGGGGTTTGGGGGATGGGAGAACTTACTTTCACAAAGTAAAGTTATAATGGCAGTTTCTGTGGATATGTGAACATAATTCAAAATATATATGTGTGTGAGAGAGACAGAGAGAGAAAAAACAAAATGTCCCCTACTGGTAAAGGTTCTTTTTAAAGATATTAATGCTGAATAACACCTGTAGCACATAATAGTTGACACAATCATACACTTACTTCTTAAATAGCACTTTGGTTTCTTTTCTGCCTTTTTAGTATAAAATTTTTAAAAAATTCATTGCTTCAGAGTGAAGTCAAAACAAAGACAGTTGTAGATTACTGGATATAGTACTTGGGAATGAAGACTGTTTCAGAGGCCTGCATGTATAGCAGTGTCAGAGAGAATGAGAAAATGAAGACTCCAACAAATGAATCATAGAGCAGTGGGTGGGTTCTTCACTGCAAAGCCATGTGAAGTTTAATAACATAGGCATTTACATTTTCCCAAAGTTTTATTAAAAGTTTATTTTTGTTTTAAATGAAATTACAACATGTTATAGCTGATTGCAATATTTTCTACCTAAAAATTGTTGCCTCAGACTGTCTTCTTTCTGTTTCCAGGTTCCTTTTATCTGATCAACCAGTGGAATAAATGACTACAGTTACTCAGAGATATGTAGCAGTTACTCAGACCTAGTGCACTTAAAACAGTACACTATGGGGAAACATACTTCTTACATGATAGAACAATGCAGTATTCCATATTTGTTAGTTTATGATTAAATCATTCTTGTTACTTTAAACACTGTCAGTAATGGAATCACAGGTTGGAATGGAAATAGATGATCCAATAATAGTCTAGTAGGCTTTTCTGAGCTCCCTCTGTGGTTCAGGGCAAGAAGAAGAGGATTAGCAAGTCATCATCCCCTTTCATGAACAGTGTGCTGGGTCCTTAAATCTGCTCCTCATACTGATCTTCTAAGTAATTGTTCAGTTGAGGGAATTGTTTCACATACTTAAAAAAGAAAAAATTAACATTTCTTAAATTTACAAATGGCTTGAAGAAACAAATTAACTTTGTGGGGTAATTTTACTTTTTGGACTAGAATTTCCAGTGCTGTATTTTTTTAAATTCCTTCAGTAAATATTTACTTACTATATACCAGTAATGATGCTTAGAGCTTCTAGATTAATAGAAGAAACAGATGTATAAACAAAAAAAATGGATAACACTAAATGACAAAGGAAAGTTATAAAGTGCCATATGAAAGGAATCAAGAGAAACATCCTGGGGCTGGAGAGATGGCTCAGCATTTAAGAGCACTGGCTGCTTTTCCAGAGGACCCAGGCTCAATTTCCAGCACCCACATGGCAGCTCACAACAGTCTGTAACTCCAGATCCAGAAGATCTGGCACCCTCACACAGACATACATTGTAGGCAAAACACCAATTCACGTAAAATAAACATAAATAAATTGTTTCTTGAAAAAGGAGAGAATCATATGAGAAATTATATTTGGACTGGTTTAAAAGATAGATATGATGGTTCCATGTTGAAAGGAGAGGGTGATGATTATTCCCAGCTGAGGGAAAGGAAGGCACAAAGCTATGAAGATGTGAAAGAGCCTAAGATGATCAGCCCATGGGGGAGCACCATACTGATAGAGAATGGAGACCATGGTCAGGGAAGGATGATTGCTGTAGTTGGGAAGAGATATATCAAGCAAGATGAGGAAAGATTTTTAATTCCATGAGGAAAATATTATTTGTGTTATTAATGTGTTAACATATGCATGTGTATATAATATATACACATATATTATACAGAGAGAGAGTTTAGTAAAAGCACTTATTGCCAGATCTGACAACCTGAATTCAATTCCTAACATAGTAGAAGGAGAGACCCAATAATTCCCATAAGTTTACCTCCGATCTACACACATGCCATGGTGTGTACATATCATCATATATGCATGCACACCCACATTTAAAAAAGATATTGTGGTGGCAATAACCTAGTCCTGGGAGGGAAAGGAAAATTAAAAACGAAACCACAAGTTGCCCATCAGCCATCTTGCCTCTTTCACTTTCTGGTGTCTATAGAGGGTTCCCTGGTCAAGTTTCATCTGTTACACAGATCAGATTTGGAGGGCCTCTTAAAATGGTATTGCAATCCCAGTGAAGTCCCTTTTTGTCTTGTCATTACTTGGAAAGGCGTTAACTCGGTGGTGGACTAGAAATATGTAGTTTCTTTTTGTCATGTTTTAGATAGCATAAACTGTGGAGTGCTCTGCTTTGGTTCAGAGGAGCTGAAAATGGAAAGAACATGGGGTTGTTTCTCTTGAGTGTTCTCTCCACGTATGGTTATGAATTCAGGCATACAGATGTATGGAGAAACAGCTGGTTGGGAGAGCATTTTATGTTTTACTTGGATTTTCTGTGACTAAATATAGTATTAGGTGGCCTGTACAGCGCTTGAATGATATCAAATTGGAAGGGCTATTGTTTTATCAAAAAACAAACAAGAAAGCTTTCATATACTGTGGTATCAGGTGTCTGTACATACAGAATAGCAGGCTAGATTTTTTAGCTTAAACTATTTCGTTGGTAGCTTTAACATGAGCTTGTGGAAAACCAGAGGATTACTTACATTCTCATCAGAGGCACCAGCAGGTGATCTTCGGAGGCCGTTTTTCCGGACTGTACTCTGGACTCGGTAAGCAGTCTGAGTGAAACATTGCCTTAGCATCCCTCTTTGCAAAGCCTGCGTTCATCCCTCAGTCTACCTGTCTTTCCAAGTAAAATCTGTTATTCCAGCTGAGCTAAACAGCAGTCCTTTTTGTCTAATAAAGCACATTATTCCTAGCAATAATTTATATACTGAAAGTTCAACAAATTGACTTCCCTTGCTTTTATCCAGTTTTGTGCATTTCTTGAACCTTTACACTTTCTTCAGCTGCCCTTTTAAGGATCACTTAATGTTTTGATACTAGCAAAAGTAAGTAAATGTCCCTTTCAAAAGAATTATTGCATTTTTTGAGAATTTCTTACATGAGTACAGCATTACATTCCCATCCCACATTTTCCCCCTTCTAACTCCTTCCATGTTCCCCACTTTCTCTCAGATCTATAATCTCATCGTCTTTAATTTTGTGTTTATGTGCACACACACACACACACACACACACACACACACACACACACACATATGTATGTACATACATATGTACAACCTCCTGAGTCCATTTAGTGTTGCTCATATGTCTATGTGTTTACAGCTGACCACTTGGGATTGGATAGCATATCTGGGCTTGTCTCTGCCCCCTTTTTTATTGTAGCAATGGAGATTGCATAATAAAGAAAAATCAGTTATACAGTCTTAAGAAATCTTGCTTCTGACAGTAATAAAATTATAAAATGGAATAGGCCTAAAGTATGTTATATCCATTCAAAAAGCCACATATTTAGTTGTATACATGATTTTAGAGAAATTAATGTTTCAATGTTGTTATATAGTACCTTGCCTCTCCTTTAGGAACTAACAAAACATAGGGGGAAATAGAATTCCTTTAATTATTTTATTAGTGAAGTGGGCATTAGGTGCCCATAGGACAGCATTTTGGAGGAAAATCTCTATTGTGTGTAATAGGTCACAGGAGAAAGAGTCAACATTTTTTTAATCACCTATAACACACAATGCCAAACGTTTTATGTTCATTTTCCCTGCTCCTTGCAACAATCCCATGAAATCATACCTCTAATGGTGCATCCTAAATCCGCCTTCTCTTTCTCCCCTTTTTCTTTCATCTTAGACATTTAGATGAATTAAACAAAGAGTAATTACAGTTAACAAATACAGGTACATGTCTAGTTTATACAGCATGCATAAGATAGCTGAAAGACATAGATAATAAGCAGTGTGTACAAAACATCAAGGGCAATATTGACAGGTGGAGTGTGGTGGTTTGAAAGAAAATGGACCCCAAAGGAAGTGGCACTGTTAGGACATGTGGCCTTGTTGGAGTAGGTGTGGTCTATGAGTATTTTGCCAGCATATATGACTGTACACCGTGTGCTTCTGGTGTCCACAGAGGTCAGAGGAGGACATTGGCTTTCCTGGAACTTGTATTAGGGAATTGGAATTGTGAACCACCGTGTGGATGCTGGCAGCCAAACTAGGGTCGTCTGTAAGAGCAGTGAGTGCTCTTAACTGCTGAGCCGTTTCCCCCGCCCTCTGGGTAGTTCTTTCCAGGAGTGGTTTTTCACTTCCCTGAAGACATTGGAGTATATTGGAAGACATTTTTGGTTGTCATTTCGCCTATACCAGGCAATTTAAACGAACTCACCGATTCCACGTTCATATCTGTCAAAAGTGAGTGCCATTGTTATCCCAGCTGCACAGTGAGGAGATGAAAGCAGAGCCAGGAGTGGTGCTGAGGCAACAGAAGTAGTGGAGTCACAAGCAGGTCCGCCCCAGAGCTGCACTTCTACCCAGTCCACCCTCTTCCTCACTCACAAAAGCAAAGTGGGCCTTCCTAGTTCAAAGGACTAACTAGTTTGACCTGGTATTATTAACCAATAAGAGAGTTAAAAAACGGAGGGTAAGGGAAATGGCTCAGCAGTTAAGAGATAGAGGCCAGGGATGCTATTGAACATTTCACAGGGATCAACACAGGCTCTATCACCACGAGTTACCTGGCTCCAAATGTCAGTAATACTGTTTGAAAAACTCTGTCCCAGCACAGTTCCTGGCATTTGCATTGCAGAATATTTGCTGTTATTTTCTAATAATATGTAAGAAAAACATGGAGGAATAATTAACAACTGTACACTCTTCTAAGCAGCTAAAGAAAAGTATAAATTGATCTCAGGTAAGAAATTAATTACTAGGATATCAATATGAGGATCCTATTTAAAGAACATGAATTTTTGATATATGAAATCATATCGGGATAGCCTTTGTAGGCAGTTTTAGTATCTAATTCTGTCTAGTGCAGATGTACCTGTATATACGTACTTTTCAGAGCATTCATGTTTATATATATATAAATGAATAATTGGTTAAGAATATGGTCTTTGGAGCTATTCAGAATTATTCTGACTTGGCTCCTGGGTGTCATTTGCAGACCTTAAAGACATAGAACAGTTTCTCTGAAACACAGTTCTTCAGTAGTAAAATTGTGATATGTCTACACCTGCATCATAAAATTCTCATGTTGTTAACTGAGATGCAGTGTTTAAAGTGCTGAGCATAATGCTTCCACTCCATGAGCACTCAGTAAACAACAGCTACTCATGATCCTTCATTGCTCCCATCCATGATCCGTCCTTGTACACACAGTGGTTGAAAACTAAAGGGCTGCTGACTACTAGCTGATTGCTAGTAGAATAGCTCTTGCCATGGGTTCTTGGCTTACCATATTCAGTCTATACAGCTTTACTTGCTGATATTACTAGTTGTCGAAAGTCACTGTTTGTTCTCTGGGGGCTCTAACAAGGTCTCCTTCCTTGATTGATAACTACCAGTGTCTACTCTCAGCATCCCTGACACTTTGGAGACACACTGGGTCTTTTTATTGAAATGCAATTATGCTTATTTTTTGCAAGTGTCCATTAAAGTGCCAAGTCACACACACCCTATATATGTTTTTACATATGGAATTTCACCCCATCTCCAAATCCCATATCACACCAAGAAAGGAATCTAAACCAGGAAAACAGCATTTTCTGGTTTCCTATCATTTGACTATGCACTGTATTCTTTTTGATTCTATGTTTTCAGCTTTCTTTCAATTACAGTATGAATAGCTCCTCTGAAATTGTCAGTGTGGTTTGTTCAGAGATAAACTATAAGCATGAGGTTTTTTTGTTTGTTTTCCTTTTAGAATAATATGTACTTTGATTTTTGCATGTTGTAGGAGACACTGGTCATTATTGTGTTTCTGAAAACTAATTTGTAGTAATTTCTTCTTCCATTACGCTTGAATAATACAGTCTATAATGTGCAGACATGGCTTAAACTTTGAGCTAATTTGCATCTGTCTATATTAATGTTTTTCTTGAACAAGGCCTTAATATGTTCTTTTGTTCTTTTTAAAATAATTATGTTAAATATAAGAATGCGTCCTAATTTTGAAGAAAGATTTTTTTTCACTCTTCTACAATTAAAATAGTGGTAAAGAGATGCTGTTATAAGATGATAACAGCTTCCTTAGTGGTTGTTAGTCTTCTGCATCAGTTGACTATGTCATGTGATCACCAGCAAGCAGATGCAGAGACTGCAGGGGAGATGGCCGGATGTGGAAGCTGGAACCAGCAGTGTTGGCAAACTGGCAAGTGCTTCTCTTTTGCTAAGCACCTGCTTTTCTGTATTCAGCTGGCCTAAACCATCTGCTTTTAGATTCTCCCTACCTACTTCAGCCATTTTAGAACTTGAAATATCTTTAAAAGTAGTCCAAAATTGAAGAAAAATTTGTTTTTAAGTGTTCTGGTATCATAATAAGCTAGGAATCCATGCCACTCTTTCATGGACTGTGCTTTGGGATATTCCAGTTTAATCCTTGAGAGAATAATTACTTTTTAATTTAAGTGTAGTGTGTTTATTATGTGGGATTAAAATGTTTTTCTCCCCTTTTGACTGCTTGTTCTCAGATATCACAGTGTATTTGCCTGAGTAGATACTTGGTCACAGTGTAATACACTAAAAACAGTTATTGAATGTGAGTGATTTACATGTTCCTTCTCATTGACAAGGGGGAAGGGACAAAGAAAAGCATCATACAATTTGGCCAAAGATCCTAATTCTTTATAAACTTAATTGCTTTCTAGATAGACCACTTTTATTCTCAATTTTAAAACTAGCATTTATAAAGTTTCTATTGTATAATTGCTCCCTTACTGGGCATTTTGTTCATAGTAATGGAATGCCTGCTTCAGCCTTCTGAAGATAGACATTATCGCCTTCATCTTGTAGATGATAAAATGATTTTCAGACAAGTTGTAGAAATTGTTCCTGGGTCACACATGAGACTAGAGACTTGAACTCTGTGGTTTCTCTGACTTTTCTATACTGCTTGTCAAGATGTTTTCAAGTCCAAGACATGAGCTGGTATGTGGTAGAGAGTTTCTGTTCATGGTGTCAAAGACAGTGTATTTTACTTAGATGGGAATGAGCTCATTTCATTGGTTTGTGGAGCTCCTGGCTCCTTCCTGTCCTTTTGTCGTCTGTGGACATTTTAGATTTCTCACTGATGTTGAGAAATGGTTGGTACTTGGTCTTCCATGCTGCTTCTCTTTTGTTTAATTACTTAAGGAAGGAAAGGAACAAAGTGAGGCCTATTTCTGAACGTTTATAGAACTTAACTTTCTTTGAATATGTATGTGTCACATATGTGTGTACTCATGCACAAGCGCTCACGGAAATCAGAGGTCAGGGTAGGGTGTCTTCCACAATTAAGCACCACCTTGTATTTTGAGATAGGTTCTCTCACTGAACTTGGAGCTCACAGACAGCAAACTCGGGGATCCTCCTGTCTACCTCTCCAGTGCTGGGATTACAGGTCTGCACTGCCCTGCTCGGTTGGGAACAAACTCAGGTCCTCGTGCCTGCATAGCAAGCACTTCACCAGTTGAGCCCCTCCTGCTCCTGACCTTCTTGAGAGTGTATCTACCACTGGTACCTGAGCCCCTTCCAACGAGAAGGAGCGTGTACACCACCTATGGTCAATAGGTGTCTGGTTTTAGTGTACTTTCAAAACTACAGTTCGAGTCAAGTGACTGTATGGTTACATGCTTTCAGACCTTTATTGCTGCCTAGAAAGTTAGCCTGTGCAGACCAGTCCCACAGATACCACAGAGAAAGATTCAGTTTGACTTACTTCAAAGCAGTGCTAATAGATGCAGTCCATACTTACCTACAGCAAAGCACACATGGAAGTCAACATCATGATTGCCTTAGGTCTCTCTAGCCTGGAAAGCTGAATTCTTAAGAAGAGGAAGGTGTTTTATTATTTTATTTTTTTTCCTTTGTTCAGGGACTTTGGTAAGATGTGAGAATTTGGGGTTGGGGATTTAGCTCAGTGGTAGAGCGCTGAGCTTAGTCCTCAGCTCCAAAAGAAATTAAAATTTAAAAAAAAAAGATGTGAGAATTTTTCTGGAATATTTAAATTTGAGTCCTTAAATCTACATTAACTTTAGGAAAAAATACAAAGTTCTGTTTCCTATAGTGGACAATAAAGTTTATGGAGATAATTTTTTTTCCAAAATAGTGGCACAAACTGAAAAAAACAGGTTAGTAGTCTGTACACTAAAGACTCCTCAACTGTTTGAGAAAATATACAAATACACGGGCCACCTCTTTAACCTTTTGAAATTAAGAATTGTTGGTAGAGACTAGTTCATTGGCACTTTAACAAGAGAGTATTGACTAGGTGAGCCATTGAACTGATGTGTCCTTAAGTAGTTAATGTACTGACTGCTACTTCTTGGCCTTTTACCTCTTAGCCTGTCTTGTATTTGCCCTGATTCTGGGAAAGAGACAAAATTGTCACAGTTTTCTCACTATGGTATTTCTTAACCCTACTCTTCTTAAGTACTACAACAAAGGAATTAAGAGTCCCATTTTCAGGCTGGGTGGCGGTGGCGCACGCCTTTAATCCCAGCACTCAGGAGGCAGAGCCAGGAGGATCACTGTGAGTTCGAGGCCAGCCTGGTCTACAGATTGAGATCCAGGACAGGCACCAAAACTACACAGAGAAACCCTGTCTCAAAAACAAAAAAAAGAGTCCCATTTTCACACTCAGTACCTGCTTTCAGAGCTTTGGACTTAGACTCAATTTGGTACATATTTAATCGAACTCTTTTGAGTACATGAACTGCCCCAAGGAATGGGTAATGAAATGGAAGATACCCACAGTTCCAAAATGTGGAAAGTAGAAACTTAAATTGAAAATAAAAAGTTTAAAAAATTTTTTAATGTCTGGAAAGGCCAGAATATCAAGGAAAAGGAGCACATGGTATCATAGACAGCCGAGAGTCCCAGAATTAAAATGATTGACCTCTGTCTATTATGTGCACTGTAGATAGATAAAACCACATTTTGATTTTAATTTTTCCCATTTAGAGAATTCCCTACTACATACTCCCATAACAGAAAAAAACAGTACTCTCTGTGAGTAATGTGTTCCATAATCTAGTACACTCACTATGCAATTTTAGTCCCCAGTCTCGCTTTCGTTAATCTGTTTTTTTCCATTTTGAACTTGGACCACATTGTTCTCTACACATACCATGCCCATTCAAGTATTCACACTTAACAGTTCTCACTGAGTCATATCTACTAAAGCTCATTTAAATAATAATGATAAGTGCTAGCATTTGTTTATAGTTCATCCCATGCCAAACACTTCAATAACCTTTTACATCCACTAAATCACTCAAAGTGTTATTAACCCCAATTCTACAGAAAAGTACTTAGCTAAGAATACACAGGTAGGAAATGGCATCACAAGATTTAACCTCAGTTGCCATCAGTATGGCTCAGCAAGTTAAGGGGCTCTCCCTGCAAGCCTGGCAACATGAGTTTGATTCCCTGAACCCATGTAAAGGTGAATGGAGAGAACGGACTCTAAGTTGCCCACTGACCTCTACACACACACACACACACACACACACACACACACACACACACACACACAAAGCACAGTAAAAGTAATAAGAGATTTGACCTTAGCTCTGTCTGGCTTTCTAAATTCATTAGATGATGAGCTATCATTCCTGAACTTGTACCTTGAGTATTTTATGCTGTGTGTCTTCATTTTTTTACTATGTTTAGGATTCTTGAGGACAAGAGCATAACTTGTGTATATCACTACAACTAGGCCAAGGCTACATTATCAACTCCTTTCTTTGTGAGTGATTGAATTCAGATCAGGCAGGATGTGGTGTTCAGTATTTGAGTGGTGAGAAATTTTGTTTTGATCCTACTTGATTTTCTAAAATGGGCATTGCTGATTCTTCAGTGTTGTGTTAGCAGCTGGCAGGTTACACCAGCCAGTATTTAGTTTTTTAGAATTGTAACCTAGGGCTGGAGAGGTGGCTCAGAGGTTCAGAGCACCGGCTGTTCTTCCAGAGGTCCTGAGTTCAATTCCCAGCAACCACATGGTGGCTCACAACCATCAATAGTGAGATCTGGCGCCCTCTTCTGGCGTACAGGCATATTGTATACATAATAAATAAATCTTAAAAAAAAAAAAAAAAAAGAATTGTAGCCTAGAAAAAAATTGTTCTATTGGCTGACAGTGTTATTCTGGACAAGAAACTCGTTGCTTTTTGTCTTTTCTTTCATTATACATATACTTATATACTTAGTTGCTTATATTTAGTGTGCTAAGGAGCAGCCATGATTTTGACTAGAGAGAGCTCGTCCTGCCATCACAGACTGGTACAGAACTTAAAACAAATAGGTAATTGTTACTCAGTGTGATGTGTTTCATAAGTGATGTGCAAAGCAGTGGGAACCTGTCGGAATACTCATAGATGTCGGGGAAGATTCCCTGAAGATGACTGAAGTTTTTTGTGGTGTTGTCACTCACCTGCACAATATAGACATGTGAGAAAGGGTTAGGAGCTGCATGCTGGAGCAGGTGGGACACTGCAGCGTCACACTTTCCACTTTGCCATTCACAGATGCAAATCCTAGTGTCAACTCAGTTCATATTGTTTATCAAATTAAGGAGGTTGACAGCAACTAACATCCATCTAAGAAGATTAGCTAAAGCAAGTGAATTCTCCCTCCTTCTCTCAATTGACACCAGAAGCATACACTGCTTCTGTTCTGTCACATAGGTGCTAAGCATAATTTAAGGTTGTTTTCCATGCACTGAATGAAATGGTACCCAATAGAAAGTTTACTTAGAATTTATGGTACTACAATAAGTGTAAGTGAACCTGATAAGTATTTTGTTCTTTCCCTTTGTCACTGAGAATATTAGTATTTATGATCAACTATAGTATAAGGAGTGATCATGATTTCAGCAAACACAAGCATTTACTATTAAAAAGAAGCAAAAACAAGGGTTAATATACCAGGGTTTCCTTTGTGTGTCTGTGTGTGTACTCACACACAGAGAAGTGTAGATGTAGTAGAATATCATTAGTAATGAGACTAATGATTACCTTATAAATAACATGATGAAATAAACTCCTCCATTGGACTCTTTAAAAACACTTACCAGGCCAGTAAGATGGCTCAGCGGCTAAAAGAGCTTACCATGCGAGCCTGATGATGTGAGTTTCCAACCTCTGGAAGGTGTCCTCTTCCTCCTCACGTACATTATACCACTTGCACACCTGCTCTCACACATATTACGTGCACATACACAGTAATAAATAAAATTTAAAAATTACAAATCTTCTGCAAGGTCCTAATTATTAATTATAATAATTAGGCAGATTCAAAAGACAGAAAATGGAAAAACAAACTGCTACAGAATATGAACTTTAGTCATCTTGAAGAAGAGATGAAGTGGAACTGAGTTGTTTATGCTTTGAAAATTGAAGGCAGTATTCATCATACATAATTAAACAAAGTTGAAATTTTGTAGGTATAGAACAAAAAAGCCACAGCTATTATAGCTCTTACAGGAAATAGAGTGGATTAATAATAAAAAACAGTACATTACCTCATAACCATATTCTTATCATGAGATTAGAGGAGGAAAGCATTAAGCAAATACCCTTATTATTTTAACAGTTTCATCCTAGAATTGGGGTATAGATATTCCCAAACTGATTTGTACACAGAAGAGCCAGGGGTGGAGGGATGACTTATTTTTCACAAAATCAAGTTTTAATGGCAGTTTCTGTGGATATGTGAACATAATTCAAATATATATGTGTGTGTGAGAGGACAAATGCACTTGATATGAACACTAAGTAACCACATGTCTATCTTTTTATAGATACAGTGTGTGGGAACCGAGTGGGCATTTTGTCTTAAATCCAGTAATCTCACTATTTTAAATTTATTTTAGGTAACTGCTGGGAGCTATAATTTTTAAAAGACTGCATTATCCTAGGAACAAAAATTAGAAAAAGATACCTTCTTGGCTCTCAGTAACACAGCAAAGTTTAAATTAATCCTAGTTAGAAAGCTTTAAATACCTTTGGTGAAAAAAATAATATTTTTAAGTTAATTTGGATGTGGTTTTAGAAATTCCAAATAGCATGCATGTATGGGATTCATGGACAGCTTTTACTGCATGTTGTAGACATTTTTGGATCACATTTTTCCTATCAGCTATTTGGTAAAAGTACACAATTTGCTAAGATGGTTAATAGGACATAAATATAGACATTTCATGTGCTGTACCATGTAAATGTAAACCTTTGTAGTTACATGTTTTTGTAGCAAGAGAATTGTTTTAAAAGGCATGTAATTTATTAGCTATCGGTAGCTGCTTTATTGCCTTGCCGCGCTGCAGTAATAAATAAAAGAAAGTGAACTGATTTTACAAATGGCACACAAGGTGCACATTTTGTGGGGGAAAAGTCTTTTTTTAAAGAATTGGCATTAAATCCTTTTTTTGTGATGACAAAGAGGCTAAGAGTGCAAACTGTATTTTCTGTTTATCGAAAACAGTCTTTTTTTCTCCGGGGCATTTTTTCCTATGATCATCAAGGGATTTCAAAAGCAATAAAGTGTGGAATCATTGTTCGACTTGAGCAGTATTAAAACTTAGGTTTTAATTTCAGTGAAGTAATAAGATTTGAACCTGTCTCACATTACAGCACTGTAAGGCATTTAGCAATTGTATTTTAAAGGAGGTTTTTAAAATGCAGCTCACTTGTAAGCTAACTGTCTTTCTATAATTAATAGTTTTTCTTCATCTAGGCTGTTGCAATCAGACCAAGAAATATCTGAGTTTTTAGTAACACATGGTAATTGTAAGTCTTAACTCCTAATTAGCCTAAATGTCTAATAATTTTCTGTTTGCTTCCAAAACTACTTTAAAAAAAAAAAAAAGAGTCGTGTTTAAAGCTATATTGTGTCTTTGGGCTTTCAAAAATACAAATGTACATGTGCATGTATATTTCTATGAGCTTTTATAACAGCAAAATTATATGTTAGTTGATTCATTAATCAAGTATTTTATCCTTCAATATCATTTACTAGTTTTTGGTACCACATTCTCTCTCTCTCTCTCTCTCTCTCTCTCTCTCTCTCTCTCTCACACACACACACACACACACACACACACACACACACACATATTAAGTGCCAAATAAGGGTCTGTTTGTAAAGCTAAATCCCAAGTAACAGTCTGGATTCTTCCATATATAACATTGAAACTCACAGTTATATCTCAAAAAATGCTTTAAAATATGAGCATTTCTATTAGGTCAGTGTGAGAACATACTTGCTGATAAAAGATTGTATTTACCATTTTGAATTGCTATTGAAAATAATTGCCTCTACAAAAGGAAACATCTGTATGATGGCACATGGTTAAAGCTGCCATCAATTTTTAACATTTGAGGGTTGAGCTATGACCTTTTATGATGACTGTGAACAGTAACTGCCTCCATTAGCCATAAGTTTTGTTTCTTTATTTTAGTAGATGGCCTAGACTGTAAATATTAGAGAATCTAAAATAAATCAACATATTATCCTAAGGATACAAAATGTAAGAGCTATTTGTGGTTGGGAACCTTTGACAGATAGTTTGGATGAAGCAGATGATTGCCTGCCTAGCGTATCTGGTCTCCATTGCTGTGCCTGCGGGCAGTTCAGTGCTGTGGTTGTATATTGATGTCAGAGTTAGTACTGAGTGGCCAGCAGTGACAGATGTCTATAATTACAGGCAATGCTTCCAGTATTTCTGAAAAGCCAGCCTATGCTGAACAATTATCTTATTTCTGCCTTGCCAAAGAGCATGTTCCAATTGCTAGTATTAGCAGTGGTGGATATAGAGCTTCATCTGCTGCCTTGGGACAAATGTGGGAAAAGCACTTGGTTATAAAACATAAATGCAAAATATTTTTTCAACATTTTAAATTAGTTAAGTTCAGTGTTCCCTAATTTTTATCTTCCATAATGTTTCTGTTGAAGGAGTCTTGAAATATAAAAACACATTTGGCATACTTATTGGGATTTTGTTTTCCCCTAGGCCTGTGTGGCTCCCCAGTGCCAGTATCCCTTGCTTTACTGAATAGATGTTAAGCAAGTTGGCTTTGAAACAAGTTCTCTGATGTAGATTGTGTGTTCTGATTGATTGCCATTACAAAATTGGAAATGCATTTCCATGGAAAAGTTCTCAATCCCAGTAAGTTTAGTTGGAAACTTAATGACAAAATGATAAAATGATAGAAAATGCTAAACTACCAGGCTGGAGTGGTGGCTCAGTGGTTAGGAGCGCTTGCTGTCCTGGCAGAAAGCCTGGTTCATTGCTCAGAACCCACAGGGTGGCTCTCAATTGTCTGCACCTCCACTTCCAGGGGATACAGTACCCTCTCTGCCTTATGGGATCTTGCATGCAGGTGGTGTCCGTAAATTCACACAATCACTGACATGTACAAATAAAAAAAATGATTTTTAAAAGAAACTGTTGAAATATGCTAAGTACCTTAGTATACTGGTGGCTTTACATTTGCTAAGGATTGCAGTTCTTTGTTTGTTTGTTTGTTTGTTTGTTTGTTTTGTTTTGTTTTTGTTTTTGTTGGTGGTCATGTTTTTTGAGACAGTTTCTCTCTGTAGCCCTGGATGTCCTGGAGCTCACTCTGTAGACCACACTGCCTCACCACTGCTCAACAAGAATTGTGATTCTTAAATTTTGTTTTAATCTCCTGTCCTCAAAGATTTTAGTCTCTTGAACACTTACTGTCATTTCCTGTCTCCAAGTTTTTATGACTGCTTCCTTCCATTGCTCCTACTTGGCCCACTTGGCTGATCATTAGAAATGTTTTCGTTCTTCGTGTTACAAATGTGAGGGTGTTCATTTTATATGCATGGACCATAATGCCACATCTGCCAGGAGGTACAGCCGTCCAACACATTTCAAACTTCTTAAAGTTAGGCACTGTATAGTAACACAGTATTCTTGGTGTAGGTTTTAAATTCTGGATTTTTAGTTATTATACAATGAGAAATGCCTAGGAAAAGTTTGAGAATATAGGTTTGTTTTGGTTTTGGTTTTGGTTTTTTAAGGCAGGGTTTCTCTGTAGCTTTGGAGTCTGTCCTGGAACTCACTCTGTAGACCAGGTTGGCGTCGAACTCACAGAGATCTGCCTGTCTCTGCCACCTGAGTGCTAGGATTAAAGGCATGTGCCACCACCGACCGGTGAAAATATAGTTTGATCTTAAGTCATATTCCAACCTGTAGAGTTTCTGCTCGAAATTGAAACACTTGGCTGAAGTATTCATTTTTTTCATGTAGTTTTTTTTAACTAGATATAATTATCATCACTTTACAGAACTAAAATTTCACAAAATCACCCTACTCTAAACCAATACAGTTTGTTTTCTTTTCTGTCACATTGCCTATCTGTAGAGATGGGGTTTAGGCATGATCCGTTTCAAAGTATCCTAACAAAACCAACTTGGTGACTTTCATCCCCATGTTAATTATTTACCAAGGGAATTTTATTTCTCCAACAACAGATTGAAGCAGTGGTCCTAGCTGGCCAGCAGTGACAAGAAAATGAAACTGGGTTCAGATGTTTATATAATCCATCCCAAAAAAGGAAGCCTACTCAGAACCCAGAGTGTGGCATAGAGATCACTATAATCTTATATGTGAGGCCATTCTTACTGTAGTGAATACTCCTTGGGCACCCTCACAAACTTCTTAAGATAATTACAAACTTCTCGTTTTATTTTGGAATCCTTTGTGTGGATGTACTGAAAAAAAATTGACAATTAGATGGATTCATTGATCTGAATTGGAAAGACTTCAATAATTTATTGGATGTGGAAATATAAATCATTTACTTGTCTGGTGTGTTGAAAATTTATGGTAGAAGTAGGAAGTAGAAGTCTACAGTGTCTCATAAAATGAGGGTGAGGACTTCAGAACTGAGCACTCAGACCCTTCAGATAGACGTCATGGGCTGGCATTCTACTTTCTTCCCATCTCCTCCCCATTACTTTTCTTGCCGATCCTACTAGTGCCCCATTTTTTTGTTATTCAACCTTTCATCAGGCCCTTCTCCCCTGTAGCCATCCTCGTTTAACTATTCCTAAAACTCTTCACATAGAACTTAGAACATGCATCTGTTTTCCAGCATTTGATCCAAATACTCGATCAAGAGCAGTCATTACAGTAAGAATAGATAAGGACTACCCGACATAGAAGATTACAAGGAAAAGGGGCTGTCCTCTCAGCACAGGCCAGTAGTAGCCACAGCAGCTTATGCAGATGGGGGTGCTACTGTGTGTGTCAGGACTGTCCTGAATACTCTGTATTAATTTACCACTTCCGTCAGTCCTTTCACAGAGTCCAAGAATATTAGGTCCTACATACATCCTCATCCTATAGTTTTTTTAAGAAGTCAGGTTTTAAAGGTTAATCAACTTCCTTATTACAATCACTTTGTAGTTGGCTGAATCCCACAAGTCTTGAGCTTCAGAACCTCTGCCCCAACCAGCCCTCTAGACTCCTACCTGATTAGTGATATTATATTGTTTTAGATTTATTTATGTGTAGGGATGTTTTGCTTGCATGTATATTTGTGCATCCCATGCATGTCTGGTGCCCTCAGAGGTCAGAAGAGTGGCTGAGATCCCCCACAACCGGAGTTAGGTGGATTTTAGCTACCATGTGTCCTGGGAACCAAAACCAGGTCCTCTGCAAAGAACAACAAGTGCTCTTAACCACTGAGCCATCTCTCCAGCCTCACATATTATTATTATTCATTACATTATTCTTTGTATTCTTATATAGGTGAGGAATAGAGACTGTCAAAGAATAATTTAAAGTTATAGAATTAATTCATTAAATAAAAATGTTTTTGAGTGATTATCTGCAAAGCTAATAAGTAGTGAATTCTCAATCAAAACCTCATGTGTTACATTGTGCATTATTTCTGTTTCCTCCTGGTTGAAATTACCTTAAAAAATATGTAGTCAGCAAATGTTGTCATTGTTGTTTTCTTATTGACGGAAGAGTATGTTTCCTGAACCTGTGTACTGTCTTGCTCCACCAATCCGGCTCTTGCATGTTTGTGACTAAATTACAAGATAGAAAACTTGGATAGAAACAGGATTTAGGCTGTTGCTGCAAATATTGCCTCCTCTGATTTAAAACCAGATATTAATATTTCAGGGAGTTGCTTTGAAGATAAAAGTTTTCATCAATTAGGCCAGTATATGAAAGCAATTGAAAATGGGACAAAGGAACTTCTTAACTATGTGAGAAGAGCTAGCTAGAAATGTAGCTGAGTTCATATAGTACTTGCCTAGCATGATAAAGTCCTAGACTTGATCCTGGCACCACATAACACCAGCCATGATAGTATATATCTATAATCCCAGCATGCTAGAAGTGGAGGCAGAAAGATCTGTTCATGTCTACTACATAGCAAGTTCAAGACCAGCTTTGGCCACATGAAACTCCATCTAAAAATAAAAAGAGCATACTCGACACAGTAGAAAACTATGAATGTCACTGACAATTTTCATTCCTGGATTATTTTTTTCATTCCTTACCATGTTACAGATTCCTTCCCATCCAGAAAGGATAAAGAATTAACCATCTCTTAGAAGGTCAGAAGTTACAGAGGCTGGTTTTGGTTTTGGTTTCCAGACAGGGTTTCTCTGTGTAGGTTTGAAGCCTGTCCTGGAACTACTTTGTAGATCAGGCTGGCCTCAAACTCACAGAGATTCACCTAACTCTGCCTCTGCTTCCCGAGTGCTGGGATTAAAGGTGTGCAAGACCACACCCAGCAAAGTTATTTCTTTATTTCTGTTTTTATGTACATTGGTGTTTTACCTGCATGTATGTCTGTGTGAGGGTGTTGGACCCTGGAGTTCCAGACAGTATGAACTGCCATGTGGGTGCTGGGGATTAAACCCAGATCCTCTGAAAGAGCAGTCCGTGAGTGCTTTTAACCACTGAGCCATCTCTCCAGCCCATCAGCAGTTTCTTTTTTGTTTGTTTGTTTGTTTGTTTGTTTTGTTGTTTGTTTGTTTTGGTTTTTCTGAGACAGAGTTTCTCTGTGTAGCTTTTGGAGCCTTTCCTGGAACTCACTCTGTAGCCCAGGCTGGCCTCGAACTCAGAGATCCGCCTGCCTCTGCCTCCCAAGTGCTGGGATTAAAGGCGTGTGCCACCACTGCCCGGCCATCAGCAGTTTCTTGAGGCTGTTTTTTAATATAGGAAATGGAACATGGTTTCAGAAAGAGACTCCAGAAAGAAAAGCAGAAATAGAATCATGTAAATAAAACAAAAATGCTAAAAGTAGAGATTGCTTCTAAGTAATTATCTTACACCCACTACAACTACAAGTAGACATGCTTTTATAGAGGGTTGGATAGATGTGTGTATACAAGAATTGGACTAAGTGCAGAAAACTCACCATGATTTACTTTCTTCTACATGACTACACAACTGAGTTTGTTGGTTTAAATGTGGTTTTGGCCATCAATTGATGACTTGGCTACTGACATTATTAGCTCCACGTGTTTGCCTAGTATAACTAAGTGCCTCCTGGAAACTGACAGTATTAAATGATTCTCTAAATAGTTCTGCCGTCATCATTTATTTGTTCCTTTTTTGGAGCTAGCCTTAAATAATTGGCTTTTGAATTCTTTTTTAATTATTATACTGCAGCAAACCCATTGTAATTCACATAGCCACATTCAGAGTTTGAAAATGACTTCACCATGCCACTAAAGTTTCAGAATGAAAATCAGTGTCACAAGAATATTTTAAGTGACAGCAACAAAGATTCTGAGCCATTTTCTTCCTGTACCTGAAATTAGGAAGGCTTAGTGCTCTTCTCTTGTCTCTTGACATTAGGTGGCAGGTCCATAAACTCTGTGCTTTTTAGGTTGTACGCCCGAAGAATGATGTTTCCAGAGTTCCAGAGAAGGCTTGGAAAATAGTTAAGGTGAGTTGAGCACCTGGTTACGGTGATGGTATCACCGGTCTTCATGCTTGTCTCACTGCAGTCACTGAGATGGACATGTGCACACAGGGATAAGGGCGTGGGTGTGTTGCCTTGACTTCCCTTCTTACATACTATGTATGTAGTCCTAGGGTATGAGGCATAGAGCCAAGTGTTGTTCAGTAGTCAGCTAATTAGTAGGACTAACTAAAGACTAGCTAATGTGAAAGCAGTCTAGTTTCTTGATTATAACATTTTTGATCCCTGAGAGGGTAAGTTTTACTTACTATATTAAATGGTATCTGTTACTGGACAGTAACTAGCACACACCTGTGCCAGAATGTGTTTCTGGCTGACACCTTTAAGAAGCATGCAGAGTAAACAAAATTCTCAGCTTCCTAGTTCCTCACCTCTGCCTTTATCCTTCCACAAACTTTATACAGCAACTTTTTTGTTTTAAACCCTAATCATACCATCCTGTGCACTTGCTTCAAGGCTTTGTTATAACACAAAATTATAAATAAACCCTTAAATATTTGTTCATAATGCTTCCTTCAGTCTATGGTCTCAAACTTTCCAGGCAAGCCTTCTTCCTTTGCCATAACCTTGTTTGCATCTTTTTTCAGTGGGTTTGGAAAAATAATACCTAGGATTTTAGCGTGGTTTTATCCACAGAAGACTGGTGTAACAGAAGCTTGGCTCCAGACATGGAGTGAGTTGGCAGCCAGCAAGAGCAAAGCTGTGTCAGGACAAATGTCCACTCTTCATCTTCTCTCGTTGGCTTTCAGCTGGTTGCACCACAGGAGTCTCTATGAGCCGTGTATCCTGTGACCAATAACTGGTGCACTCGACCCGGGTCCCTCTTGGCTAGGGACAGCCTGTCGGGAGGCATTAGGTTCATGCTGGTGAAGATCCTTAGTCAGTGGCTCCCTGAAGGAAAGTGAGGCAAATAGCCAGATTCTGTTGAACAGGTGGTAGTTAGACCTTAGCTCTGCTTGTGGGGGTGGGAAGGAAAGAGTCTCCAAAATTACCAGTCTTGCTGGTTTTCACACTACCAGTGTACTTCTCTGTCCAATAAACGGTTGTTTAGAAACGTGTCCAGAATTATCTCTGGCAGCATCTGGAGTTCTCTAACTTTTCTACCTTCCTTTAGCAGTCTGGATTTGGGCCCATGTCAGGAATGGAAACCCCACTGGGATGCAAGCAAAAGAGGAAACATGTTCTTAGCCATGCATCAGTGGAGGCCCCTACTGGGAGAGGGGATTATCACAAGCAGCAGGCAGCCCTGCACCCCAGCCTGCTGAGCTCCTGCTCTGCCACAGGATGTGGAGCAAAGGAAATGGGAGGCCAGAGTGGTTGCTCCAAGTTTCTTTACACAATAGGTTATTCAAGCAGATTGGGAATGCTTCTTAAGAGATTTGTTAGGTCTGTGTCCCCTTAACAAGATGGCCACCACAGATGGTGAGTTCAGATACTGTTTTTACAGTACAAATTGAAGATTCATATTATACTTCCATACTGGCTTGTCTTTGACTGAGATTCTGCCGACTAGGGCAAGCATATTGCTCAGCCATTTCCGCTTAGTTTCCAACTTAAATTAAATTCTGCCAAAGGATTTTTTTTTTTGTCTTAATTTCATTCCTATGTTTAGTAATTTTTTTTTACTTTAAATGCTGTGGAAAGGTTGGCTAAGATTAATACAGATCTATTCAACATCACAAAGCTTGCATATTTAATATGCAGCAATGACGTTTGTACCAATAATTCTCTTGCTATAATGTTAACTTTATTACAGTGTTCCTGTTTTATTGTGCTTCAAATGTCAATGAAAGAACTCGATGTCCTTCCTTCCAAATGGTTCAGTTAAGTAATGAGATGTTGCATTGGTTCATTCTTCTCCACCTCAGCGTGCTACCAACACCTTCCATTTTTAACAGGATCCTCATATAGACAGCACTGAACTGACCACAAGACAAAAATAATGAAAATTGCTTGCTTACTCATACATAATGCACAGTTGCATGTCCAAGTCCCAAATTCTTTCCTGAGTAACATTAGCGCCTTTGTCGTAAGGCAACTGTCCTGTGTGGGGCACTGTCTCCATGTGGGTGTTTTTTGAGCCAGGTTTTTTAAAGTTACAAGTCAAAGCCTTAACTGACAAGTCACTACAGTAAATTAAGATAGTGCTTTAAAATTCAATTGGAGATGAGTTATGTTACCAATTTTATATTCTTTGATGTAAGTTTGTGAGAATAAGGTGATTTGAAGAAGGTCTGTTACCTATGGCAGAAGTCTTTGCTGTTGATTTCCACTGCACTGCCAGTTTTATGCATTGAGCTTGTGCACAGTGTGCTAAAGCCTTTGAGAAGTTATAACATCTTAAACATCTATAGAGAGCCTACGGGTATTAACTTGCTGTAATTTTCTGAAAATTCATTATCCAGAAATCTTAATTCATTATAACAGCTCTTATGAAAACCTACAGAACTGGGTTTCTCTTATTCTCATATTTGAACACAATGAGAGAGTCGGTGTTTCTAATTTGTTTCATGTGGTGCTTCTGAGTACATCTCACAGAGGGCTGTTAGTGAATCTCTGTGACTGTCATTATATCCATCAACCTCTAGGAACTAACATTCTGGGTTTCCCAGTTCTGTAATCTACTTCAGATGTAAGAATTGACATAATTAGCTTCTCACAAGTTATAACCAGAATGCAGCAGATACCTAATGCCAAGTATCGGCTTGGGGGTGGGGGGCAGTTTAAAAATTAGCACAGGATTTACTTTCATTCTTTATTAAATTTAGAGCCAAATATTTTGTTGCTATTTTTATGTTAATTCCCTTCCCTGTTTGTCTTATTTGACTCCTTTTAAAAACTGTACATAAGAACATTGAGGAAATGAGAAAAATGGAAAGATAATTGAAGCTGTCTACCTATAAATGCACAGGCAACATCTGTCATTAGATGAGTTCAGAAGATGGAGAGTACATTGTGCCACTGACATTGTCTATTCACATGCAAACTCTCTTTCCTGAAATTGAAAAGAACCTTCTTCATAGTAAAATAACAAGGATTTATTAAGATGATTATTTTAGAAACATGTATTCTCAAGCTGTAATGACAATTTCTGATATTTAGTGAAATTCCATATATTTTGTGAGCTGTTGTAATGTGTCAGAGATAAAATGGTACCTTGTAGCTTCTAAGGCAGCAGCTGTTTAGAAGCAGAGGGAGTTGGTGTGCAGGAGGCTGTGCCCGTAGAGGTGGTACAGGCAGCAGGTTCAGTTCCCAGTGCCACAAAAAGAAAGGAAAGGAAGAAGAAAGAATTGATGGTTCTGGGTAACTCAAATGTTAGATGGTCTTTAAATACAAAACCCGGGACTAGATGTTGGGGTAAGTGCTGAATGACCGGAGAGACAAGCTACAGCCACCACCTCTTACCATACCAACTCCTCAGCCTGAAAGAGCCCCAGCCGAAAGGACTTCAGCCAAAAAAGCCTGTAGTTCCTGTTTCCTCACACCTTGTATACCTTTCTCCACCCAGCCTTCGCTCCTGGGATTAAAGGGATGTGTGCTTGCCAGTACTGGGATTAAAGGTGTGTACCACCACTGCCTGGCTCTGTTTTCTCCTAGACTGAGTCAATCTCATGTAGTCCAGGGTGGCTTTGAACTCAGAGAGATCCAGACAGATCTCTGCCTCCCGAGTGCTAGGATTAAAGGTGTGTGCCTCCACTGCCTGGCATGTATGTTTAATCTAGTGGCTTATTCTGTTCTCTGATCTTCAGGCAAATTTTATTAGGGTACACAATATGTCACCACAGTTCTATGTCATGAAATATTGACATAGTTGTTTTACCCCCTTAACAAAGGCAATTTCTGTGACTAGAATGTGTTAATTGGTTCAACGCATACATAAAGATTTCAGAATTACTAATGAAAATTTCAAAGGTTTATGGTCTTGATGGTTATCTTTATGCTGTTAAAATCTCCATGAAGAATTTGGATCCCCAAAACTCACATAAAAGCAGGCAGGCAGGATAATTCCAGTGCTCCAGAGCAGGAAATAGACAATCCCCAGGACAAGCTGGCTAGCAAAAATGGGCACACTCCAGGTTCAGCAAGAGACCCTTTCTCAATAAATGAAGTAGAGTATGATCAAGGAAGACAGTGATGTCACTTTCCAGTCTCTGCACAATCTTAGTTATGCAATTACATGCATGCGTGCGCATGCACAGACGCACACGCACACATGCATGCGCGCGTGAGTCTCCAAAAGAAATACATCTTCCCTTTCTGTTACTTTTGATGTGTAAGGCCTTCTTTTGCAAAGAGTATTATTAGCTGAGCATTCCAGAATCTGCTAAGCAGAAAGGCCTATGAAAAGGGATAGTGGGAAGTAGCATTTATAAAGTAACAGCCAAGTGCCAAGGTGTTTGATAGAGGATTATCATTCAGTCATCCCTAAAACCTATTAAATAATGTTTGTTATGAATTACTCTTGATTATTATTTTTGTTTTACCAATAAGGAACCAAGATTCAAAGGATTTGAGGAACACCTAGTTAGTGGCTGAGTTAAGAATTCAGATCTAGGGCTAGAGGGATGGCTCGGTGGTTAGGAGCACTGGCTGCTCTTCCAGAGGACCTGGGTTCAGTTCCTGACACCCACAAGGCAGCTCACAGCTGTCTATGGCTCCAGTTCTGAGGGAGAGGGGCAGTCCAACACCCTCACACTGACAAATGTGCACATGAAATAAAAATAAAGTATTTTTTAAAGTGCCTCATCGAAGAAGAAGAAGAAGAAAAAGAAGAAGGAGGAGGAGGAGGAGGAGGAGGAGAATTCAGATCCAAATGTCTTTGGAACCAAAGCCTATTCTTTCTTTTGCTAAGTTCAAGACCATGTTCCAAGAACTGCTGTGCTATTGGTTTCTTTTTACTCTTTACTCTTTTGGGGGGCCCACCACCCAACTCCCAAATAGATACACAGAGGCTTATTCTTATTTGTAAATGCCCAGCCTTAGCTTGACTTGTTTCTTGCCAGCTTTGCTTAACCTAAATTATCCCATCTACCTTTTGCCTCTGGGCTTTTTCCTTTTCTTACTTCTGTATATCTTACTTTCACTCTTACTCCATGGCTGGCTGAGTGACTGGCCCCTTCTTTTCTTATTCCTTGGATCTCTCTTGCTTTTCTTCTTCTATTTATTCTCTCTGCCTACCAGGCCTTCCTATCCTTTCTCTTGCCTTGTCTTTGGCCATTCATCTCCTTATTGGACCAATCAGGTGTTTTAGATAGGCAAAATATCACAGCTTCACAGAGTTAAACAAATGCAACATAAGAGAATACAACACATCTTTGCACCATTAAAACAAATGTTCCATAGCATAAACAAATGTAACACATCTTAAAATAAAATTCTACAACACTGCTGAACAGACATTTCCCCTCCCCTCAAAGAGCACAAGCTTAAATAGTGGGTGAAACTTTTATTCACATGAAAAGCTGACACTACTAGATCATACTTAGTATATGATATTATAAGTATCTATAATAGACTTGAAACATTGGATGCTCCCAAATTTCCAAAGAAGAAAGTTCTTCTTACCTAATCATGGAGAAAGCTTTCTCCAGGAAATAGTTTTGCTGTTTACAACACAGCAAAAGTTTGCCAGTTCCCACATGCTTAGTGAATGGGGTTTTAAATACAAGATCCTGTTTCAAAAAAATAAAGTAGAATTGGCAAAACTATACATTTGACCATTAAAAAGCATGAGTAAAGTGGTGGGCATAGTGGACATAAAAGATAGTGTTAGCTCTGTTCTCAAGTGGAAAACAGGAGGGCTGAAGCAGGCAAATACTTGTTTTCAGTGTATATGTCCCTGATGGCGTAAAACACAAAACCAAAGGCATGACTGTGTGTTCATTGTCATTGTATTATCCAGCCTTGGAAGAGCAACTGGTGACTTGGTCTTTCTCCTTTGGCAGCAGTGGTGGAGTTTTGAAGTAGACTTTCTATGTAATCCCAGTTAGCCTCCAACTCAGAATCTTTAAATCTATTTCTTGACAGCTGGGATTAGAGGCATTCACTACTTTGCCTGACCTTAATCTCTTTTTATTTGATATTTACATGTGTCTCATTAGAACCAAATTATCTTACTAGCTTCTGAAATCAAGGTAAGTCTTCTGTGTGCTGAAGGCAGCCTTTTTCTCTTCCAACTCCATTCTTCCTGAAAAGGAATTTTATGATGTGGTTCCTTCTTGCTATCATAAAATGTTTTGGTAAAATTAATTTTTAAAATTATTTTGAAATGATAAAAGTTGCAGAAAGTATTCAGAACTCTGAATATTATGTTAGAATTGTTTTCAGTAGAAATCTTTTATTGACTTGTGCTTTGTGATAAATAGCTTCGTAGAAATTCCCCAGTGGGCAAGTTATCTCTTACCTCTTAAATAGTCTGTATCTATCACATTATTAAATTCTAAATGTTAGAGGATATTTTTATATTATCTCCATGTTTTTCAAATGGCACGAGACCTTGAAAAATGTGAAAGTCTTTTAAAAGAAATGCTGTAATCATACATTGATTTTAAATGACCCTGTCACACGTGAAAACAAATCAGATTGTTGCTCTTAATGAGCTTTTCAATTTACTATTCAGTAGATCAGATAAGTGGATTTAAGAGGTAATGATCCCGCTTAGTACTCAAGCTTGACTGTCAGATCCTGGTAGTGGAGAGCAGTCCCTGAGGACAGAAGCGTTGACACAGCTCTAGACAGGATAATGGGGCTCAGAGCTAATGGATGCTAAAAGGAGGGGTACGAGTTCCAAGGAGGACTGTGGGTTAGAGCGCTGCCTGTGCCAGTGTGGACTGTTTGCTCCTGCCCCGTGATTGCTGCAGAGCTGAGGCTTTGAGAAACTGTTTTGACAGCAGAGCACAACAGAAGCAAACTCACAACAGGAAGACTCCTGGTGGGAACCTCGGTTTTCAAAGATACAGTTCAGTTACTAGGTTTTCACCATGGCATAGTGAAAATAAAAGTTAGGTTAGTTCTCAGTTTTGCCAAGAAGTAGCATTTATAAAGTCTTGGAATGTAAAATTTCCTTTTACAGAAGTACAGAGTAGTCATCTTATGTTCAAAACAAGAAAATTAACTAGGAGTTAATAGAAAGGAGGAGGATGTGATGAAAATACACCAAGAATGGGCTGCTTGAGATAACACCATATCCCTTCCAAAAACCCATGTGTCACTCAGCTACATCTTTCAGCAGTGTTCAGTGCATTTATGGCACATTTTCTTTCTTTGAAGGTGATTGTTATCTCAGGAGGGAAAATGAGTGCTTTGGCATGGAGTAGAGCTCATTTTAAATAGCTTCATTCATGTTTTCATCCTTGGTAAGCACTGGTGCCTTTAAGATTCCAGTCAGGGTGAAGAACACAGGTGCGCCCCTGCAAGAGTGGTGAGCAGAAAAGCACAGACAGCAGGGAACCGGGACCACTGTTGTCTGCTTTCACAAATTAGTCTCACATACAGGAGCGCACTAGACAATCACAGATTCAAGTAACAATCAGGCTACTCTCTAGAATACTTTTCTCTCTTCTTTTTTGCCCACAGAATTCAATACATCGTAAAAGGAAGGGGGCATATTTCATTGTTTGATTACTCACATTGTAATCCGGTCTCCATAGGTCCACCCATTGCTTTTTCTATTATATATTAAGTACACTTGTCTTAGTTGCTGAGACAAAGAATAAGGTATAATAAGGCATAATATCAGCCCTCAAGGATATTCCAGCATTGTGGGAGAGTTGGACAACTAAACATTATGATGTGAAAGGACCATGATCAAAGAACAGAGCAGATATGGGGGAATATACAGGAAAATGCAGCTCACCCTGCCTGGGAGGGCTAATAAGGCCTTTGGGAAGGTGGCTTTTGAATGATGAGATGGGGAAAGGCTGATGCTGAGCCAAAGAAATCCTATGGATTACTCAGATCTTCAGTGCTTAGGCTTGAGAGAAATGGTGGAAAATGGGGAGTACTAGGGGCCAGGGTATGAAAGAATTGAACACCAAAAGTCATTTATGTCAGATTTTTCCAAGAGGACTGATTTGAATCTTCCTGGCTGTGGTATGTAAATTCTACTTACTGCTCTTCCTTTGAGCCTTCTTTGTGGTTACAGGCTTCTGATTGAGACCATTGTGATAACTAAGATTTTTAGGCTCTCTTTCTCTCCTGCCACAAGTATCTTAGGGCCCTTAGTGATCATAGCAGCCTTTGCATCATCATTGGAATACTGTCCTGGGGACTCTGTAGTCAACAGAAGAGACAATGGAAAATTAAATAATTCTTTTTTCCCTCTCTGCCCCTCCCTCTCCTTCCCACCATTCTGTTCCTTTCCTACTCTCTCCCACCCTTTCCTTTTCTCCCTGTACACTTGTCAGTTACCCTGCTAGCCTGTGGAAGAGGCTTCCAGACTAGAACTCAGGTTGAAAATCTGTAACACAAGGTTCTGATTAGTATAATCCTCAAAACTCAAATACAATACTTCTGCACTCCTCTCCTGTGTGACCCCTTTAACTCTGAATGATTTGTCTTATTGTGACCTGTGGCAGTATATAAGCTAGTGTGTAAATAAAGCTAAGTTGCCATACTTAGTAAATAAACAGATTACAGAAGGTGAGACCACATAATCACTGGGGATACATGACAGAAGAGAGATCCCATGCAGCTGGTGTCTGGCAGGGACAACCTGGAATCCCATCAGAGCATAGTGGGTGTAGAGGTGTGAACTACTCTCAGCTTTGTCAGGCTACCAGGGAATGTTCCATTGGCTGCTGGTGGTATTTCCCCACTTGAAGTGGGGTTGTGTGTTCAAACGCACAGTGTGCCTGAGTTTGAGACAGAAATGTCATACCCAAACTCTGCAACCAGCTTTGCCCACTTAGAAGCTCTGTGGATTCTCATGTGCTGATGTTCAGTCCTGCGGTCAACAGTAAGACCTGTCTCTGTGTCTCTCTAAGCTAGAGAGTATTACAAGGGGGTGTTTATAGCTTATATACAGTCTCAAGGTTTTCTAAAAATACTTTTATAATCACCTTGCATTATCTTGAATTTTATTGATACTTTGCTGAAATCTAGAATAGGTAGAAAGTTTAGGTTCTTTTTGAACATTGTTTTTCAGTCTTTTGCATGCCTAGTCCCACCTTCAAGAAAAAAGGTGGCTCCCAACTTTGAGAACAAAGAATGTGGTATGATAGGTGAAGAATGAGTGTGGGTCTGTTTGTGTAAGTATATATACATCCCAAAGGAGAAGTGCTTCCTGTGTGGAAAGTTAATGTAGTCTAGGGTGGTAATGTTTTAATTTCATTAGCTCTGTGTTCGCTCCCTGTTTTCAGTGTGGGTGCAGCAGATCTTTAGACTTTTAATTTTAGACTTGTTAACTTGAGTAGTCTTTTGAAATTGCCTATGAATGATAAAGCTTTTAACACTTTTTTGCAGGTGTACGCCCGTATGTCGGAAGTCTTAGGAATAACAGATGACAACCATATTCTAGAAACATTCATGACAAAAATGTGAGTATCTGTTTTGGTTTTTAATTTTCTTCTGTTTTGAGTCACATATCATCTTACTGTATTTGAATCTCTTAATGATACTAATTTTTAAACAAAATTTTGGCATTAAATTTTAGTGTGTACATTGTTCTTCATTGAAGCTTACTTCAGATACTTAAAACTCACAATCTAAAGGTCATTATCATTTGTCAGGAAGTCCACGTGGTTATAGTATACAATATCAGATCACTGTCCTAAAAAGATTTACAGATATTGACTCTACAGTTCAGTTGGGCAGAATTTTGTTTTTAACTTACAACTAAAAACAAAACACCCTACCTCAAAGACCAATGACCAAAGACCAATTGCAAACTATAGTTACAATCACCTTAAAATAGAACATCCATTGGCTCCAGCAGAGATGTGTTTATAGAGCTGAATGGTTTGTCCTCACAAACACACCATTGCATGTTGAACCGACATTGGTGTGCTTCTGATTGCATACTGTGTGTCTCACAGATAACACTGTCTTGCTTGCAGGACAAAGCTAGGTCAACACCAGGACCATAAGTCAGTTTTGGAGCCGCCAGATGATGATTCATTTGGGGCAAGAACTGGTTCACCTTCATTTAACTTCCTTTGTGATAATAATTCCTCTTTTCATTCTGTTTAGCTTGATTCTAAATTTAATGTTTCTCCTCTGAAACACTTAACATTATAGGCTGACTAACTTAAAGAATTATTTACAGAACTATTTTAAACTTAAAGAATTCTATGCCAATGTTTACTGTAGATTGACCATATAAAAGTTTAAATGTGCTATTAAAATTTTTAAAAAATTCTGTTGAAATTTGAACATGCTTTTCATTTTGTCATTGAAGTCATCTAACTTACATAAAATATTTGTGTGTTTCTGTGGTTCTCCTTATGCAGGCAGCTATCTAACATTTTAAAACATTTTTTTCATATTTAGTGTTACAAACCTTAAGTATTGGGGAAGATGTGAGCCTGTAATTTCAAGGACTCTTCAGTTCCTAAATGACCTTTCAGTTGGATATCCTTTTCATTGTATATGTGATATACTAACCCAGCAGGTGCATTTACGTGGCCAAATATTTTTCCCTGCTTCTAATTTTCCAAAATTTTACAATAAAAAGTCTAATCTGTTAGCCTTATCTATAAATGTGTGATTATAATAACTGTGCTATGAAGCATTTTCAGTCGTAACTGAGCTTGTATGAATGTGTATATATATATATTCCTAACTGGCTAGTTTTGTTTATATTAATCTAGGCTAATAATGCTTGCATAATAAAGTATGCAGCACTCATGTATTTCAGCTCATAGTTGTTCATAATTTTCAGAAATTCTTTTTCTGAAAGAAAGCATGTAACTAGCTTGAAGAAGGTCAGCTGTTCCTGGGTCCCTCAGTAAGAGCCTCGTGAGCATCAGCCAGTATGGCTTGCACAAGTTGAGACACACAAAAGAGGAATAGAAAGAGGGTCGGTCACTGACTTTTAGCCACTCTTTGGTTGTTGGCCTCCTCACCAGGTCATAGTCACACCTACGCATGTTAAGAGTTCCTGTTACACATTAAATGGTTACATATTTGTCTCTAGAAATCTTTTAAAAATTGAAGCCAGAAATCATTTTTACTAGATATCTATAATATTTTATCAATGAGAGCTGGATTGTAGATTGTTGCTTATATGTTGTTAGCTGTAAGATACATAGATGTTGTGAAAAATAAATAAATGTTGGTTTAGTTAACCCATAAGATTAGCTGATATTTTAATATAAGAACAAATTCTGAAAATGTTTGGCTTTGGATGGAAACCTTTAATGCAGTTTCATTCCAAGAATACGCTTGTATTAGTTAAGTTTAAGATTGTGTTCCTCCGTAAACCATAAAAGATTTCCAAAGTATTAGACACCCACTTTTGTGCTGGAATTTAATATGCAACTTTTTATTGGAAAATAATCGTCCTTGTCTGGCAAAATCCACCATGCAATATTTCTGTTAGTAGGTATAATGCAATAAAGACAGGGAGGGCTATTTATCACTACAAATTTTGAGGATTTCAGGATTCTTTTTATTATTTTAATATATTTCTTTGATATTAAATCAGAAAAATGATAAATTACACCTGTCCAGGCTGTTTTTCCTCTTTACTGAAAAGTGATGTACAACCCAATTCCAGTGGTCATTTTGGCTTTTTAAGATATGTATTTTTTCTTATTAAAAAAACTCAACCTGTATTTTTTTCTAATAATGGTGCTGAAATACTCTTTATCTCTAACATATGAAGTGGTTGATAAGTACTTCATAGTATTGCAACCTCTCCAGCTTTTCACAGTGAATTACTGTGAAAGTGTGTTATCTGGAAGAAGGCCTCTGATTGTAGAACACAGACCTATTGTTTAGATTCACTCTGGTTTCAGTTTGAAATTGATATTTAATATAAAATTAATTTGATTTGTATTTTAGTATAATTTACATAATGCCTAATTTATTGGTATCTATTAAGATACTTTTTCTGTTATCTATTTTAAGTATAACTATTATAATCTTTTATTTTCTAAGCAGTTTATTCCTTTTGAATACCTCTTAAAATTAATTTTAAAAAGTCTTATTTTCAAAACATTTATTAGATAAAGGTTAAAGGTTATAACAGATATGAATTATTTCCATGAAGGTACATTGATTTATATTTTTTAACAATTATTTCAAGTTTGCATATTTAGAAATATATATTAGCTCAATTTGATTTCAGTGCTCAGTTATTTGAATTATAAATCATTATGTCCCTTCTAGCTGATCAGTCATGAAATATCTTTGAATTCATTTACATAATGGAATATGTGCTTGGTGTATCCATTTCAATGCAGTCTCTGGCTACCTAATGTGTGTTTTGTTGTTCTATCCAATTTCATTATTATATGTGTTTTTTAATCATGATCTCAAAATAATATCTTCTTTTGTTAAAAATACAATGGCATTCTTCAGCTGTAGGAAAGTATCACCTATGCATCTGCCTTAATGAAAAGTCTTATGTTGATACTCAAAATAGTCAATGAAAACCATGTTGTGAGATTTTTTCATTTTCTTTATAATGCATGTCATTGTATTGTTTTGTTTTTGTTTTCTGTTTTGTGTGCTTCAGGTGGCTGTCATTCAGTGTTCAGGACACTCAAAACCAATCTGTAAGCTTTGGTTATTTTTCCTTAATCTGACTACTTTTTTGGAAACAAATTACCAAGATTTTTTTTTAAGTAATTACATAAAAGCCTGAGGTTCCCTTAAAGCAGTGGTCAAGCTTGTTTGAGTATTTGAACATGATGTCTGTTATCACATCGTTAGGCCCCCCCCCCCCCCCCCCCCAACAACCAGCACTTCTCTCTGCAAGGCTCTGAGCGGGACCTGAGAATCTGCCTCTTTACTGAGTCTCTGTGCTGCTGACTGGGGACATGTTTGAGAACTTCTTTCTCCCTTGAAGAGTTAGAAAATAGGGCTGAATTGTATGTCCTGCTTAAAAAGCCAGGCATTTCTCTTGAGGCAGTCTTCATTCAGCATTGTTTGAATTAAATAAGGCAGCTGTGACAGATTAGAGATCATCTGGCTCCCTAAGTAATGATGTGGAAACTGAGTGTTCATGAGTAGATAACCTCTTACCTTTCCAATAAGGTATTGTTAGCCTGTTCTGAACCCTCTGAATTGATGAGACTTTGTAATGTTTAACTCCAAAGACCCTTTTGAGAGAACTTTTATATTTTCCCATCAGATTCATTGCCCAGGATGGATATATATTATATCTAGCAAGTATATTTGAATAACTTTTAGTATACTCTTAGAATTTCCACAAGTAAAATTCAAGATTCTTTGTAGCTTGAGCTAACCTGCTCTATCTGGGTCCAGCCTTCCACAGTTGGTCAGTGCCTGGGTTCCTTCCTCTCTGAATTGTTTACACATCTGAAATTCTAGTTTCTATCTGGATGGAAGATGGTGAGATTGTCCAAGTGACTGGAGTAGGGAAGCTGCTGGGAAAATCAGAGAGTGAGGGTCAACAAAGTGCTCAAATGTAACTGACCTTTCAAGCCAGAAAGGATGTGTGGAGTCTCTCTCTCCAAAGTCCTGATGTTTGTCAACTGTCCCTTGAAGCTTCCCTTCTTTTGGAGGCTAGCTGGTCAATATTTCTAATGCAGTTCATCATTTCCTCAAATTGATAGCAGTCACACCTCTCACTGTGGGTTCACAGGTAGAATAATGAGAAAGGAAGTTCCATTCTTTACCAGGCTACTGTTGGTAGTCACCCTTTTTTGCATAATCTTTACAGGTTTGGGAAAGACCAGACTGTCTTTCACTTTTAAAAACAGATGCCTGGGTATGGGGGCAGAGGAGGGGAGGCTGGAGATGGCTCAGTGAGCGCCTGCTGCTTACTGTTCTTCGTGAGGAGCAGGGTTGGATTTCTGGCACCTATGTTAGGTGGTTCTGGTGCTGATAACTCCAGCACCAAGGAATCCAGCATCTTCTTCTGGTCTCCCTATGTACCCATACATATAGGGCATATAAATAAACACACACACACACACACACACACACACACACACACACACACAAATAAAAATAGACCCACATAAAAAAAAGGTTCTATGTTAATTTTTTAACTTTATTTTCAACAGGCTATGGCACCAGTGATTTCTTTATTATCGCAAAAACACCTATAAATTCTGAGGGCCTAGCTCAAAAATGAAAACTGGAAGGTCCCTTCTTTAAAATTATTGATAATGTCAAGACCTCCAACAATAAAGCTTTAAACCACATGAGGCATTTCTAAGTCTGGATCCCTGTGTGAATATGTAGCTCATACACCCAGGGAACTGCCCTGGTTATCTGTGATATAAAGAAATCATTCCTTTTCTTTGGCTTCAGACTATCTCCCTGAAGATAATATTTACTCCAAGTTATTAAAGATAAATAATGATTTTTAGATTTCATTCTATACTCACCTTAATTTGTAGTAGCCTCTTGTTCTCTGTCAATTCAGTTAATAGTAGTCATTTGCCAAGTGCAGGACGAAAGAGCGGATTCTAGACCCTGCCCTCTGCTCTCAGTTCTACCAGAATTACCCTGATTTTTTACCTCTTTCCATATTTCTCCTCTGAGATCCCAAAATCAACTGCTTTACTAACATAAGACTTTTTTTTTTTTTTTTTTGGTTTTTCGAGACAGGGTTTCTCTGTGTAGCTTTGCGCCTTTCCTGGATCTCGCGCTGTAGACCAGGCTGGCCTCGAACTCACAGAGATCCGCCTGGCTCTGCCTCCCGAGTGCTGGGATTAAAGGCGTGCGCCACCACCGCCCGGCAACATAAGACATTTTTAATCTCAGATTATATACTAATTTTTTTGGAAATTTATATGTTAAAAATAATGTGGGCATGTGACAATGATAGGACTGGATTTTTACATACATATTGTGTGTACGTGTGAGTGATATGTGCAGTATGTACTAGTTTTTCAGCTAGGGTGGCAGCCAGCCATTGCCAATGATCCTCCTGTCTTCACCACTTCAGTGCTGGAGTTACAAGTGTGCTAAAGGCTACCCCCAGCCTTTAGCTTCGTGTTGGAATCTGAACTCTGGGCCTCATGATCACACTGCAAGCCATCTTAACTACTCAGCCATCTCTCCAGCCCATGGTATTTTGAGGAGCCATTTTTATTAGATAAAGCTAACATACTATATGAAATATCTTTTTTAAATTACCAGGTACTGTGCAGAGTAGACATACCAGTGAGGTGTGATTCATGAATGAGATGGGAGTCAGAAGAAAATACAGGATGAGCGATGAAACAAAGATATAGAATAAAACAAGTGAAACATGCAAATAAAACTGTGTGTTGTAGGAAATACTTAGAAATAGGGAGTAGTAATTCTACTTTTGTGAAGGTATTAAGTTTAATACATTGTTTTCTTTCCCTGAATATGCCTCTCTCCAAATGGTGTGAGAGAATGTTAAATAAAATTAGTTTTCAGAAGCGTCCCTCAAGCACACTTTTATTAACATCTCTCATCAAGTGTTATTTTTTTCTTTGTCTATCCGACATGAGGAAAGTCATGATAATTAAGCTCCTGTCTGATAGTTTTATACTAGAGTCAAGTATGGGAGTCGTCTGTACTCTTGCATACCTCATTCAGGCCTTCACCAACTTTATATTCCTTCTTCGAAAGATCACATTCCACAGATAATATTTTAATCTGATCATTTCTCTTGGCAAAGCCCTGAATCACTTCCACTTGCTTCTGTATCATAGTAACATCATCAATTACACTCGAGGTACCACCCGACTTACTGAGTTCCTAACTAGTCCCCTGACCACCCACTCAGCAACTATTTTATCCTTGACACTGGGATCAAGGACATTCATTTTTCTTTCTGCTTGATGCCTCCCTTGTCCCTCACTGACTCACCAAAAATGCCATTCCCTCTCCTTTGACAGGGTGGCTCAACTCAGAGTTTTGGTTCTTCATAAAGACTTAGGAAAACAATACTGAAATAGTTGTGATCCTTAATCCTTTAGTGCTCACTGAACACTTAATTCTTTTCATTTTTTCCTCAGCATCTTTGATTCTTCTTAATGTTCTTTTTTTTTCTTCCCCCTCCCCGCTTTTGGTTTTTTAAGGCAGGGTTTATCTATGTGTAGCCCTGGCTGTTCTGGAACTCTCTCTGTAGACCAGGCTAGCCTCAGACTTATTTCTTAATGTTATTAAACATAATGTTCTTATGAATACATCTTAGGTATGAGTGTAACGTCGTTTACTATGCATTAGTCTTATTTTCTACTAGATTGTAAAGTAATAGAGATTAAAACTTTTAGAACATATTGTCACCTCTCTGATTGAGTGACTGAAATTCAATTCCCACTCCTTACTGATTTTTTGTTTGTTTGTTTTGTTTTGTTTTTTTGAGACAGGGTTTCTCCGTGTAGCTTTTAGAGCCTATCCTAGAACTCGCTCTGTAGACCAGGCTGGCCTTGAACTCAGAGATCCACCTGGCTCTACCTCCCTAGTGCTGGGATTAAAGGCGTGCGCCACCACCCAGCTGTGCTGGATAGTTTTATGTCAACATGATACAAGCTAAAGTTATCTGAGAGAAGGGAACCTCAGTTAAGACAATGTCTTCATAAGATCAGTAGGCAAGCCTGTAGGGCATTTTCTTAATTGGTGATTGATGGGGGAAGGCCCAGCCCATTGTGGGCAGTGCCATCCTTGGGCTGGTGGTCCTAGGTTCTCTAAGAAAACAGACTGAGCAAGCCATGGGGAGAAAGCCAGTGAGCAGGACCCCTCCACGGTCTCTGCATCAGCTCCTGCAACCAGATTCCTGCCCTGTGTGAATTCCTATCTTGACTTCCTTCAGTGTTGACCAGTGCTGTGGAAATTTAAGTCAAATAAACCCTTTCGTTTTTGGTCATGGTGTTTCATCACAGCAATAGAACCCTTAACTAAGACAAGTTGGTACCCAGATTGTGGGGTATTGCTGCTGTGACAGATCTGACCGTGTTGTTTTGGGGAGGATTATGGAAGGACTTGGGAACTTTATACAAGAAAATCCATTGAATTTTCAGTGTTTGGTGACTGTAGGAGCTTAGAGCACTGCAGAAGATGGAGGACTGGCATGTGAAATTTGAGAGGGAAGTTTAAAGACTCTATCAAGGCCTTCATTATTTTGAATCAAGATTCTGTGGTTCTGCTTAACTGGGGCTGAAGAATCAGCTGAACTACTAAAGTGAAACGTTTGCTTTGCTGGGATACTTGATGCTGATCAGCTGTAGCTGAGAAATTAGTGGTGATTAAGAAGAAACCAGAATCATTGAGGTGAAATCTTTTTGGAAGTGTTTCAACACAGAGAAGCAGTGTCCCAGCAGTAACCAAGATTGTACCTCGCACTGGCAGCCAAACTTGGTAGTGTAAGAGTCACCCAGGTGGTATTGGTATTAAAGATACAAGGGGTCGTGGAGGTCAGGAGAGGCCATTGGTGGAGGTGCAACCTCAGTGGCAGGTGAAGGCCCAGGACTGAAGGGGTCATGGAGAAGTTGAGACTTGGCACCATGAAGAGAGAGAGCCTAGGAGAGACTGTTGGTCAAAGTGTAGCCCAGTTGCAGCAGAAGACCCCAGCATTTTGGAGATGCCAGTACCATGGCATGACCTCCAAGAACAGCACCAGCAGTGGAGTGGAGCCAGCTAGGGCCTAGAAGACAAACTGTGTGTGCTGCAGGAGGCTGAGCAAAGGAAGTGACCCAAGCCACTGGAGATGCCCAGAAGATCGTGAGTGAATCCCAGGCGCTGGACGTGGAGACATTAACACTGATGGAGTTTGGTTTTGCTTTGATTTGATTGAGACTGTGCCCTCGTTCTTCCCTCTGGAAGTTAAAAAGTATTTTATTTTTGATTTTACAGGAGCCCACAGTTGAAAGACTTTGGATTTTAAACGGGATTGGCTATTTTAAAGAGACTGGATTTTTAATGTTTGAATTTGTAATGACTGTGGAACTTTGAAAGTTATTTATGTTTTTTTGTTTTTTGCTTTTTTGTTTTTTTGAGACAGGGTTTCTCTGTGTAACTTTGAGCCTTTCCTGGATCTCACTCTGTAGACCAGGCTGGCCTCGAACTCACAAAGATCTGCCTGGCTCTGCCTCCCAAGTGCTGGGATTAAAGGCGTGTGCCACCACCACCTTATTTATGTTTTTTAATATGAGATCTTGTGGGATGAATGATATAGGAAAGGTGGCCTGGCAGTAATGTGTTTGTGTGTCAAGTTGACAAGGGGTCAATTGTGCTGCATAGTTTCTATGTCAGCTTGACAAGAAGGAATCTCAATTAAGAAAATGCCTCCATAACATCGGGCTATAGGCAAGCCTGTAAGACATTTTCTTAATTAGTGATTGATGGGGGAGGGCCCATCCCATTATGGGTGGTGTCATCCCTGGGCTGATGGTCCTGGGTTCTGTAAGAAAGTGGGCTAGGCAAGCCAGTAAACAGCACCCTTCCATGACCTCAACTCCTGCCTCCAGGCTCCTGCTCTGTTTGAGTTTTTGCCCTGAGCTCCTTGATGACAAAATGTAAGCCAAATAAACCCTTTCCTCCTCCACTTGCTCTTTGGTCATAGTGTTTCATCACAGCAATGTTTGTCATGGTTGCTAACTTCATGACCATCTTCACCTGTCTCAGTGGGTTTTTTAACTACACAGATGCAGAAGAATTTTCTGGAAATTTTACTCAGTCAGATGTAGCAGTTGGCCATTAACAAATTGGTTACTCCCAAAAGATAAGATCCCCCTGTCATGCCTGGGCCCAGTTCCAGTTCCAGTTATTTCAGTTTGGGTGGAACAAATACAGCCTTTAAAGTCAAGTGGGTGTGTATCACATAGTGGAAAGAGGGCAGGATGCTGTAGTGTCAGCAGACCTGGATTTGAACCTTGGCTCTTCCTTGTATTAACTCATTCCCAGTGTAGCCTGTGCTAACTCCTGCTACTGCTCAGGAGTCCTAGCACTGTTACTATTCCTGTTAGCATGCTGTACTCACCACTGTGAGCTTCAGGCCTTCAAACCTAACCCAGTACTACCCTAAGCCATTCGGCCCTCTGCCCAAAATAGAGCAACCTAAAAGAACGCTAGTCTGCTAGAGAAGAGTAAAAATAAAAGGTCATAAAGATAGGTCCTTTTGCCTTTTCCTTTTCACATTACAAATCTTAAGACCATTAGCTAGCTTTGAGCTGAATTCCTGTAAAGGAATGTAAACATTCAGATGAATTCTCATTATTGTATTTTTTTCAAATTTTTAATCATTGTTCTGGAGAATTAATTAAAAGACAGTGGGGGCTGACCTTGGTATAAAGTGCACAGATGCAGTTCTGTGGAAAATGTCTTTGGCAGATGATGTTTTTCCTGTGGATGTTCTGTTTATTGCTTCCATAAATATTCTATTGTCAAAACATGACTTACTGTTTGTTAGCAGTGCTGACAGGAAGGCTCCTCTTAATGGCAGCATTCATATTACCCATATACCCTGTCACTTTTAACTTAGCAATTTTAAGAGAATTGTCTTTGGTAATTACTTAAGATATTTCTAAGTTTATTGATCCCCACCCTTGTTTAACTGAGTGAAGTTTGAATGGCAGTTCATCTGCTCAGAGATTGATGATTTTGAAAAGTCGTCAAATCTGCATCTTTAAGTCTGAGGAAAAGCTTGCTGCTTATCAGTGCTGATCTTGTCCTGTGGTTGCCAGAAAACACCGTGCACTAAGGGAAAGCTAATGGCTGCCAGGCCTGTCCTGGGGGTACACATGCACAGCATGCCACTCTAGTGGTCACCTGGAAGTTGGACAAACTTAAATCTAAGTCATATAATTCACTTTTCATTGGGAAAGTTATTTAATTTTGTTTAATTCATTTGATCACTGAACAACTGGAAGTGATACTATGCTGCCAGTTAGAGTTGTGAGAACTGGCCTTGTAGCTAGTGTCTGTCCGTTTCTAAGTTTTCTTCATCTTCGTTTCTTTTCCCTGGTTTATAGTCAGTAAAGATGTGTGCATCACCTGATCCTCAGAACAACCCATGTGGTCACTTGGCCACAGACTCCATGCTCATTTGCTGGAGAGGAACTAAGGTTCAGTCGGGCTGCATGTATTGCTTAGGCTCATCCAGATAACTGAACCCACATTTTCCTGACTTGTGCCCTAGTGTGCTTCCCACTCCATGGCTAAAATGATAATTGGGCTTTTCAGTGTCATTATACATGGGAAATTTACAAAGCCCCGTGTTTGGAAATAATATGAAAGGAAGGAGCTGATGTTTCCATTACGACGTGAATGGAACCAAGGCAGATTGCTGTAGCCTGCAAGACAGGAGGAAGTATAGGGAATAACCAAGATGTGCTATGGCAGGAAGCACATGAATATGGTGAAGGAAGAGCAGAGAGTGCATCCTGAGTATGCATCCCTAAAACCCAAACAGACTAGAAGTTAGCTGTGCTTTGTATTCATGTTTATGATCCCTCAGTTTGATTCTCATTCATAGTTTGCCTGTTCAGATTATTGATGTGGTACAGTAAAAAAAAAAAAAAAAAAACATGGTCTTTGAATCGAGCCTTAATTCAAATGTCAGCAACGTCAACCATATCTGTGCAATAGGATGCACAACTTCATTGCTTTAAGCTTGTTTTCATATCTACAGAGTAGAAGTAACAACACTGTAATTGTGAAGACTGGATAAAATAACATGAAAAAATGTCTTCTACTTAAACACTTGAGAAATATTAGTCACATTAAGCTGTCTTTCAACACTTAATGACGTGAATTTTTGCTATAGCTTTCTAACTAGATATTGGTTTTAAACTTCTGAGTTCCTTGTTTCTTAAAATTGAATAATTTTTTCTTTCTTGATAGTCTATTATGGGTCTTTATAATAATTTTATTATGAAATAGCATTAAGTAAAAAGAAATTCTCCAGCTATACCCAAATGTAAAAAGGGTCAGTTTCAATTTTCTCCTATCAAGGCTTTAATAGTGAGGGGTTCTTGTCTTAATTACAGGATTCATTCTTTCTTTCCATAACTAGAATATGTATAAGATGGAAAAGTAATTGCCCTAGTTAATAATGGATTATCATTCTTAGCAAAATGAAAGACATTTCTATAGGAGTAATCCTAGAAATATTTATTCTTCTTGCATACTAAAATGCCATTTTAGTTATGCTTTATGATTTATTATGTATATTTCTCCAGATTCCTTAACATTATTACCTATATCCTTTTAAAAAAACTTGTGAAAATAGATGCTGTGAAATTCATGCTAAAAAACCACACGGTACGTGTTAATTCTTTAATGACCAAAGTTTTCTGGATAGTTAAGTCAAACATGGTAACTTTCCATGCTCTTTTGCTTTCATTAGAGCGAGCACTTCCCTTTTCTTGGCATCAGTGATACCTACAGTCTCAGTGATTTGAGGTGCCGAACAACCTTCTACACAGCCCTCACTCGCCTTCTGATGGTAGATCTGGGTAAGTTGAGGAAGCTTCGCTAACAGGAGGAGACCCACACTGATGTGAGAGGAGGGTGGAAGAGTAAGGTAGCACCTCACTGTTGGAAGTTGCTATCTTTGACCGTTTTTGTAACTTGCTAAGCTTTGCAGCCAAAAGACAAATCTTTGTATTATCTGTCCTGATTCTTTACCTCAGAATTTCCTTTCTTTGTATCCTTTGACCCGTTAATTTTACATTTGCTAGTCTAGAGACTAGGCCTGGTGTTTCAGGTGAGACAGGAGGATAACAAGTCAGGGCCTGTTTGGACCACAGAGTAAGTTCAAGGCCAGCGATTTGGAAGACCTGTCTCATCTCAAACTTGTCTTAAAAAGTCAGGAATAGAGCTCAACAGTAGAAAACTTGTCTCACATGTTCAAGGCCCAAGTTTCAGTTCACACCACTGCAAAGTCAAGGGAAGGAAGTCCAGGAAGTCTTAGGGACACCTGTAAATGTTTGCCCTTATTTTCATATATTTCTTGCATTTTATTTTATTTTTCACTTTTTAAATTTTATTTATTGTGAGAGAGAGAGAGAGAGAGAGTGTGTGTGTGTGTGTGTGTGTGTGTGTGTGTGTGTGTGGTGTGTGTGTTGAGGTCAGAGGACAACTTCAGGAGTCGGTCTGTTCCTCTACCATGTGGGTTCCAGTGATCAAACTCAGGTAATCAGTCTTAGCTGACCACTTTACCCACTGAACCATCTTGCCAGCCCAACAAGAATGATCTTTCCCTTTGTTGTTCTGAGACAGAGGCTAATGTAGTAGTGCAGGTGGGCCTCAAGCTGAGGTTGAGAATGAGCTTAAAATTCTGAACCTCTAACTTCCCCTTCTGGAGTGGCTGGGATGATGTTACAGGCCTGTGTGTGTCCACTCCATTTTAGACAGTGCTGAGGACCAAACCCATGATGCCTGGTATATTAAACCAGCACTCTTACATTGTCTAAGTCTGCAGGGGCAGAGGTTGTTCTTTTGTTTTATTTTTGTTTGAGAAGGTCTCAGGTAGTTTTGAACTGCTCTGTAGCTGAGAATGACCTTATACTCAGGTCCTCTTCTCTCTAAATCCCAAGAGGTGAGATTATAGGTGTCTGCAACCATGTCTAGTTTATGCAGTGCTAGGAATCAAATCCAGGGCTTTGTGCATGCTGAGGAAATACTCTACTGCTATTCCATTGCTGCCCTGCACTGTTGCTGTTGTTTGTGTGTTGTAACAGTTAAGCTCAAGGGAAAAAATGGAAATTATGTGAATGTCCAATGATAGAATCAAATTATAGTGTCTTTACTTACTCATAAAATGATCTGTGGTCACAAATATTGATGATTGAAAACAATACAGTACATGAAGTTTAATGTTCTTAAATGAAAGGATAAGGTATCACTGAGATAATAGGACAGTTGTGTATAGTGAAGAAAAATATATCAAAAGGAGCTAAATAAAGTGTGGGGTTTTGGGGTTTCTTGTATGCTAAATAATTAACTGTTACCATTGTGGGAAACCATATGGAAATGCCTTAAATAATTAAAAGTTAAACCACAGCAGGCTTTGGAAATCCTCCTAGTGGGATGTACACCCAGAGGGAGTGAAGTCCGCGTGCAGGAGAAGAGACACCTGCGCTAACATGTTCATCACAGCAGCAGTCATCGTAGCCAAGAGATAGAAACAACCTAAATATCCACTGGTGCATGAATGTACAAAGAAAATACCACACACAAAATAGAATACTCTTTAGCTGTGCAAATAAGAAAATAAATCAATTTACAGCTGTATGGATGAACCTGAGGGATATTGTGTTAAGTGAAATAAGCCAGGCATAGACAGACAACTACTACGTGATCTCACTCATACACAGACTTTAAAAAAGGTGATATTGTAAAATTGGAGAATGGTAGTTACCAAGGACCGTTGAAGTTGCAGGCAGTGTGAAATGATGTCCTGGCTTTGATGTGGCCTTTCAACTAGTTATGGGAATAAATAAACTTCAAGAAATATGACATATAATTGTGGCTGCGGGTGATACTGGAGAACGAGCCTAAGGTCTCATGCATGCTAAAACTATATTCCCAGCTTATTCTTGTAAAGTTCTTTTTAAAGGGATATCAGAAGTACTCCGACCACAAAAATAACTACATGAGGTAATGTGTATGCTAATTAAAATGGTAGATTTAACTATGTATTGGTGTATTTTATAATGTTAAAAATACTGCTGGGCAGCGGTGGTGCATGCCTTTAATCCCAGCACTCGGGAGGCAGAGGCAGGCGGATCTCTGAGTTCGAGGCCAGCCTGGTCTACAGAGCGAGATCCAAGACAGGCACCAAAACTACACAGTGAAACCCTGTCTCAAAAAACAAAACAAAACAAAACAACAACAACAACAAAAACCTATTTCTGATTTTTAAGAATTTTATTTTATTTTATTTTATTTTGGTTTTTCGAGACAGGGTTTCTCTGTGTAGCTTTGCACCTTTCCTGGATCTCGTTCTGTAGACCAGGCTGGTCTCGAACTCACAAAGATCCACCTGCCTCTGCCTCCCAAGTGCTGGGATTAAAGGTGTGCGTCATCGCCCAGCCGAGAATTTTATTTTTAACTGATAAATAAAAACAGGAAGATTGTGTATATTATCAGGGTAACATGCAATGTTTTGATATTTATAGGCCTTGTACAATGTTTATTCATGTTAAACAAACCTTGTTTTCTTAGTTTCTGTTGTTTTTGTTTTATTTTGGTTTGGGTCAAATCCAAGGGTCCTGTGCATGGTAGGCAGGCAGTTTACAAATGAGCCACACTCCCAGCTCAGCATTAAATACCTCTCTCTTTGTACATTTCTAATATCCTCATGTAGCTTTTTAAATGTGCAGTACACCATTATTGCCTCTAGTAATCCTATTTATGCATTAGCACATTGGGACTTCTTAACTCCTAACTGTAACTAAAGGCCTCTTGATAGGCCTCTCCCCATCCCTTCCCCTCTCCCTCCCACCTCAGCCTCTGGTAACCACTATTATTACAACTTTCATGAAGTTCTTTCAGATAGGAGAGAGTAGTCTTTGTGTCCTTATTTATTTCACTTAACACAAGGTTCTATCTGTGTTGTCTCAAATGACAAATGTCATTCTTTTTGTGGCCAGACATATGCCATGTGTAAGTGCCATACTTTCCCCTACTATTCCCTGATGACATTTAGGTTGGTTCTGTTTCTTGACTGTTCTGAATAGTGCTACGATGATCATGGCAGTGCAGGTGTCTCTTCCTTTCCTTTGCATGTGCACCCCCCGATAGTGGAATTGGTGGCTCCTGTTAGTTCGTTTTCACATTTGTGAGTGCCCTCCATATTGACTGGTTTTCAGAATGGCTGTGCTCACTTTCCCACTTACCCACTTTGTCTTCAGCATTCCTTGTCTTTCGTCCTTTCTGATAGCCATTCTTAAGATGATGAAATGATGTGTCGTTGCAGTTTTTAGTTTGATGCCATCCCATTTGCCTCCCTTTGGTTCCTGGGCTTCTAGTGTTAGAGTCTCATTTTTTAAAAGAAATCTTTATCCAATTTAAATTTTTTTATTGAAAAGCTGTATTTAGTAAAGACACATCTACAAACAGCTGGAATCTTGGAACGAGCGCTTTTCTGTGTGGCTGTGTTCCTCTAGGCTCCTACATTCTCTCACACTGAAAGACTCCAGGACATCAGTCAGCTGTAGACAGAGATTTTGGCCAGTGACACCGTTATCCTTAGAAAATGTAATATTGATAATATTTTTTGGAATATTGATTGATACATCAACATAAATAGAATTTTTAAGATGTGATCATATAAAAGAAAAGTTTTATTTTGTACATAAAATACATTGAACCTTGAAATAGTTTAAATGGAAAAGCAACTAACCCTCTCCATGTTCATAGCCATATCACTTTCATACACTACAGCAGAATAAGTCACCAGAAAGACAAATAGCTAAAAGTTGAGAAAATGCAGCTAGAATGATTAAGGAGCTGAGTGGAATTGATTTCTAAGGAAAGATTAAAAGAACCATGTATGTATAACTTGGCTAAGTGACAACCAGAGCTGGAGGCAAAGAAAACTGTCTATAAATATTTGAAGAGTATAAACCAGGCATGCAAAACCCAATCTAGTGTGAGTTCCGAGGAACAGCTTTCTATACTGTGTACCTCTTGGCTGCTGCTGTAGAGAAAAGAGAAGAAGCCCTAGACCCTTTTGCTGTTCTGGGCAATCATTTAGCAAGCACACGGCTGAACTAAGGGGAAGAGACATGTCAGGCTTTATGGACTCTGTCTGGTCTCAAGGAACTTGCATTCATTCCTGTTTTCCATATGTCCAAGCATTAAAATGCTTAAAACGCTATACACACTTCATTCTTTTAATGACCTTGTTACATAGTGAATGAACTGGAGAGACCAATATTGAAGAGTAATATATGTAGAGTTCCTGGAAATGGGCTTTGTCTCCTATTCCTTCAGAATCTGATAATGGAAATGGGTCAAGATTTTGTTTTTCAAAGAGTCATCACATACAATTCATCCTCATCTATTTGTTGTAAACAACAGAAGAGCATACCAGAGCCAGAATATAGTATAGACTCTGTCCCATAACACTTGCATACTTGACTAGTATTTTGATAATTAATATTCATGTTGATGCCAGAAAGACTCTGCATTGCACACTTTTTTTTCTTTTGTTTTGTTTTTTAAGACAGGGTTTCTCTGTGTAACAGCCCTGGCTGTTCTGGAACTCCTTTGTAAACCAAGCTGGCCTGGAACTCACAAAGATCCCCTTGCCTCTGCCTCCTCAGTGCTAGGATTAAAGGCATGCACCACCACACCCAGCTTACATTGCACACTTTTGAAGGCAGATTAACTTTTACTTAATATTGCTTAATGTAAACTGTGAAGAGAAGAAACTTAAGTAAACATTTATAATTTGAATAAGAGAATTTCATTTTTCCCAAATTAGATTTCTTTTAAATATCTAACCTATAACAGTATAAATTGTGAATTTATATTTTTCAGTTCTAAGTTTAGGGAAAAAATATAATTGTTTTATTCTAATGGTTTTTTGTATACCTTTTGTGAAACAGAAAGAGGTTATAATAGCAGTGTACCTGGTACATGGTAGGTACTCAGTATAAGCCAGTTGTATCTGAATTATAGTAAATTTAAAACTATAACAGCTATCCTCATGGAACTTTACACTGCTTGAAAAACAATCCCCTCCCCTACTTACCAGTGATTTTGTAAAATAATTGAACATGTAAGCATCAAGTAATTATTTGTGATGTAACTAGGGTGGGTTTTTTTTTTGTTTTTTTGTGTTTTTTTTTTTTTTTTTTTGCCTTGTTAAGAACCAGAGTTGTTCTTTCCAGAGTAGGTTGCAATTCTTCAGAGTACTGACTTTGCCTTTCACATTTTTTTTTTTTTTTTTTTTTTTTTTTTTTTTTTAGCACCAAGCTCACTATAGTTACTTAACTGGGTGCTTGTTGAATGACAAGCAGCTATACAGCAACCAGGAAACCATTACTGTGGCTTCTGGAATCAGCCTGCCTGCCAGGGTCTCCCTGGAAATAAAATACCTTTGATGGTTGGTTGGCCTCTCCAGAACAAAATATATCAAGTGGCTGGTGCTTGCACAGCTGACCGGCTACACGCAAAGCCATTCTTGTGCTGGAGTAGTCGTCTCTTGCTCCCTTTTCATAGTGTTACTGCTTCGTTTTTTGTTGAATGATGTTGAACATAGTTTTGATTATTTGAGGCTTCGTCTCACAACCTAGATTAAGGATGCCGTTGATGTCAGAATTCCATATCTATAGTTTGGTAGTTTTCTATTTGTGTTCACTGCCAGGGAAACAAGGAAGAAAAAGATAGTACTCTAGTCAAGAGTAGCACAGATCATGTGTTAAATGAAAGAAACAAAGATAATGATGAGAACCATCCTCAAATTAAAAAATAATAGTGATAAGTTGTATAACACAGATTTGGGGAGATAAGAATCAAGTAGAAAAAAACGTCTAACCAACCTGCTTGCAGGAAAGCTGGACGTGATTCTTGGCTTCAAATACAAAACATTCTAATTGAATCCTACAAAATGAATTGAATATTTTTATATAAGCTGTGCACATTGGAGTAATTAGAAAGGGGGAGAGAAATTGGGTGTCACATTAATTGGTATTTACTTTGAAATGCATTTTGGGTTATATTCAATAATTTGCACTTTGTATGAATTTAATTAGATGCTATGTGCCCCAGGTTGTATTTCAGATGAAAATGGGGGAGTTTTTGGCAATAAGCAGTTGTACTATGTTATCAAATTGTTTTAAATAAACTAGACAAAATGCTCACTTCTATGAAGGACAGAATTGGAAACATTTCATCATTATGACGATAATGTTTCAGTGTGGAAAAGATGTTAGCTGTGGCATTGTTTAAGTCCCCAGGAATTGCCAGAGGAATACAGGAAGTCCCCTTGCAAGAAAATACGCATGCAGGAAGAAATGGGTGGCTGGCCTTGGTGCTTGCATGCTACCCTTCGGGGAACCACTTCAAAGCTCCCTGGCTTATTTTACAATTAACTTGTTGATTTAATACGCCAAGGGAAAGAGTAAATGGAGAACCTCCAACAAGCTGTTCAGTGTAAAATATTTGAATAAACAAAAACCTCTGTGTTGTTTAAATAGAGGTAAATTAGCTTGACAAACACTGAAGAGGGGAAATGTAGAAAAAACTTGTAAGTAAGCTCTTCGTTTTGTGAAGAACCAAATATTAGTTGCAAATGTTCTTCCCACTAATAAATCTGAGATTGTTAAGTGTCAACAGTTTTATCAAGCCATGTGTGCAGAAATTCTGACACTGAACCACTCAGAAGTATTTAGGTAGGATTTGAGTGAGCAGTATGTACCTCAGGTATTTTAAACTGTCAAAACCAATATTTTTTAAAATGGTGTTTATGGATGTTAAGATAGTTCTGTCTTTAGGAGTGAGGGTAACACAGTATGTGTTTTCATGACTTGTAACAGTAATTGCACTTGAAGATATTGCTGACCTAAAATTGAGGAATTTTATGTAAGAAGTTAACTACTTGAGTAACAGGGAAAGAATATTGTACAAATAGCAACTAAAGGTAAAAATTTAAAATACACAGAAAGGAGCTTCCCCTTTTTACATTACATTTTATTCGCATGTGTGCATGTCTGTGCACGCGCACTCACCTTGTGATAAGCTTGTGGAAGTCAGAGGACAGCTTGGAAAAGGCGGTTCTCTCCCTCTGCCATGTATGCTCCGAGAAACGTGAGGCTATAGGGCTTGCCGGCAGGTTCTTTGGTCTGCTCAGCGTTCTCACCTGCCCTCCTTTATTAAAAATAGCAAACATTTATTTACAGATTTGTAGTTTGCAAACTGCTAATCATGAATACGACACCAATTTCTTTACCCTTTTCTAATCATTCTAATGTGCCTACCTTATATAAAAACAGTCACTTTGAATGTGCTTTATATTTCAATTCAGAATCACATTCAGTAAACTGCTGTCATATAAACCTATTATCCTATTTAAACCTCACAACAGACTGCATTAAGTAGCCATCATTCCATTCTTTATTAATAAACTGAGGTTCAGAGGTACACTGACTTGCCCAAGGTAGCCATCAGACTACATATTTTTTACTCACTTCCACCAAATCATTCCTTCACCCTTCACCTTCTCAATCAAGTAAGAAACACAACATTTTTTTCTTTTTCATTTGAACTGTTTGGACCAAATGATTGATTCTTGGCTTGTGAACAGTGAGGGGGAAACGAGAGATTACTTTCTAGGAGTCTATGAAGTAAACAGATTCATTCATGTCTATGGTTTTTCCTGTGTAGACAAATATGACAATCCAGTGAAGGTCAGATGAAATTTTTAGATGATGTTCTATGTCTAAGAATTGGGCAAAGCATTTCTTTTCATGGATTAAGGAATAGAAAGGTAGGCTGCTGAGGAAGACTTAGCAGGTGAGGGGCTTGATCAGAAATAACTAATGTTCTCATAGATGAAGAATACATCATCATTTCACCTGTGCCCATGACTTGGCAGAGACTACCTGGAAAGTAGACGTGGGAGAAGGGTGGGAGAGTGGGCAGTGGGGGTAAAAAAAAGCAGCTGGAAATACTTAGAATCCATAATGAGATAATTAAGACTAATTAGCTGGCCCTGTAGGCAGAAAGCAGCCCATTAAGTCCAGATCCAGTTTTAATAATGTACCTGGTTTTGAGGGTAGAGTCCAGCGCACCCCAGGGAATAAAATGCTCAGGGTGAAACTTTGAGGTTAGATTTCTTACCAAAGGAACAGCAACTCTGCACTGAACAATGTGTTTTTCTTCTAAAAACTCATGTGAGTATTGTGGTTTTCTTGAACTTCGGGAACCTCAGTTTTCTTGTCTATTAAATGGAGATGCTTCTAGGATCACCCTGTGAACTGAGTGCCGAACTGCAAGTGCTTAGTAACTGTGAACTAAGAAACACTGAAAGTCGGCAGCGAACCACTGTGGACCTCACAGTGAGGAGCTTCACTCCTCTCCATGCAGCTACTTTCCCCACTCATGACACTTCCTTGCGATTCTAAAATACCCTGCCCTGCCTGAAGTCACAAGTCATTTCAGAAGTGACCAGAACTCGAAATCAATTGACAGGGAAACTGGACTGGAGCCAGGTTGTGGCTTATGTTTGAAAGACCAGCCGAGCACTTTCCTTGAGCCCTCTGCTAAACCAAACTTGAGAAGTGCCGTCTTCTTACAGCATTGGACTTAGCAGGAGCTGTGGATATAGACATCCAAGGACCATGGACTCTGCTTCGGTTCCCCACAGCTACTTGCCTTTAGTGGACTATTTTCTCAACCCACTCCTGTGTCTCCTTGTGTTATCCTTAATTTACCTTAGTTTGGACTAATTTAACAGGCAAGTCTTTACTTACTGTGTTAACTTCCTATTACTTATATAGCAAGTTGCCACAACTTAATTTTAAACAGTATAAATATTATTTCATAGTTCTGGATGGCAGATGTCCAAAGTGGGTCTCAGTGAGTTGAACTAAGATATTGACAGGGCTGTGGTCTAGAAAGGCTGTCTTCCTGCTTCACAGCTTCTAGAGGTCCTTTTTTTCAAGAACATTGAGCCAGGCTCATGCTGGCTTTTAAGGACTCGTAGATCCCAGTTGTACTCATTTTGAAGAACACAAAATAGTTTTCTTTTTTCCTTCAGTTTTTTGGCAGGGTCTCACACTGTAGAACAGATTGCTCAACTGGGCTGGAACTCATGGCAATCCTCCTGTTTCAGCCTCCTAAGAGCTGGTATTAAAAGTGTGTATCACCCTGCCTGACAGATTTTCTATTTTAAAGACAGTTTATCAGTGGCCTTAATTTGACTTTATTATATAACTCAAAATAGTCACATGTTCCCATGTTAGAGTTTTATCTATCATGCTGACATCACAAATGCCAAAGCATTTCATAGTGTTTATCATGCAGTATATGCTTAGCGACTGTTGGCTACCATCATTTATAATTACTGTAATTGTTGTTTCTCTCTCCTTGCCCACTTTACCAAGTCCCCAGTGATCCAGCCACTGTCTGCTTTCAAATTTGAGGAACTCAGGATTCACTCTGTGTTTGTATATATTTCAAGGAGAGGAAGGTAAACTCAGATTTCTGTCATGGCAGTGGTTTTGTTTTCTTTTTAGGCTCTGGTGCCATAAAATTGACATTTTTAAATGTACGATCCAAGGGTATTCATCATATTTAGAGTATTTACAAGGTTGTATAACCACCACCATTATGTAAGTCCAAAATGTTTTCATCCCAACCTACCCCTTCTCCTGGCAACCACTTAACTCCTTTCTCTCTGGATTTGTCCTAGAGTGAATATTGAATAGAAATGGAATCATGGCCTCTGTGTCTGTCTTTAACTTAGTATAATCATTTTTGAGGCTTATCCCACATTTTAGCATGTATTGATACTTTTCCCCTTTTGATGGCTGGATATTTCTATGTATATACACACATACATAGACCTCATCTATTCTTCAACTTAAATAAGCGGTTGAGATTTGAAATGTTTCTCCCGTTTGGCTATTCTGAAATAATGCTGCTATGAATATTAAATATAGACTGTTTGCTTTTGTTTGAGACAGGGTATCCCTCTGTGACCCAGACCTTCCTGGACCTGGAGTCCTCTGCCTCTGCCTATTGAGTGCTTTGTTTATAAGTGCACATAGTGTCTGTCAGCTTACTGGTTTTTCTGTGGTGATATGGAGTCAGGTGGCAGTTCTGCAGCTCATCAATAACTGTGAAACTCTTCCACAGTGCCCTGTCTCACCATACTGCCCTGGCTGTACCACTTCACACCCTGGGCTTCAGTTCTTAGCTCTTGGAGCAGGAATCAACTATTTTAAACTCACCACCCTTCAGATTTGTTTGGTGTGAGGTTGATTGCTTTGGGTGAGGTTTTGTTGGTTTAGTTTGGATTTTTGAGGCGGGGTCTTATAGAACCCAGTCTAACTGCACACTCACTATGTAGCTGAGAGTCCCCTCAAACTCTTGATCTTCCTCTTACCATCCCTCAAGTGTCCAAGGTTTGAAACTGTGCACAACAATAAATGAAATGTACTAAAACGCAAATATTTGGCAGCTAACATATTAAGAAAACCCCTATTCTGAATGTTTTCTCTGAAGGAAAAAATTTTTACAACATATAAAACAATAACTTTTCTGTTCAACCTCATCCCCAGAAACCTAGGAAGGTGATTTGTTTGGGGGTATCCTAAAATCCAAAAAAAAAATCTTTTCTTTTTATGGGTGATGAAGAACTTAAAATGTGTATTAATATACTAACTTACCTTTCAGAGTTGGTGGTAGTTTGTTAATGAATATTTTACCTATGAATCATATTCTTTTTGAGATCTCTGACTTACTAGAAAAAAGTCGGCCTTATTCATAAGATCCTGACATGTACATTTTGCATAGTAAATACATCACTACATCCTTGAGTTTGAAACTACAAGACATCTCATGTTTCTTCTTTTGCATCAGAACCAGTAAATGGTACCTCTGTAGACAATATGATCGAGGAAGGGAGAAATCCTTAATGGATGATGATTAAAGTAGCCAGTTTTCCAGCTTAGGCAGTAAGACCTAACCCTGCAGTCACACAGGAAGAGCACTAAGTGCAATGGAGACACTGCTGATGACCTCCCTCCTCCACTGGCCTCTTTAAACTCGCTGCTGCCTAGGGATCCTGCTTTCCTCACCAGCACCTCGCTTCCTTTTACTCTCTTCTGTCTTTTGTAACTCCAAATTCAAGAGTCTGTGTCAGACTTCACTCCGTAATTTTGATGTCTTCCACTCCATCAGAGATACTGGGGAAGAGCATGAACTTAAGAACAAAACAGATGATCAGGATCTCAGATCATCACTGGCATTTATCAGCTGGAAGATATTTGGCAAGCTACTTAATTCTTTTGGGCTTCTCTGTTCCCCTAAAAAATTGAGATTGTAGGATTTCGTGGGATTGTGAGTTCCAACAGTTTGTTTAATATAGTAAGAGCCATGAGTGTGTTCTTTGACTAAATTCAGTACTGAATTCATCCAGACCCTATTCTAAATAATAGAGAGCTGTGATCAATGTAGATCACGTCCCTCCCCAAAAAGGTTGTATTCTAACAAAGAAAACAAATGACAACGTCTGTAAGAGGTCCTGGCCAGTCATGTAACTCCAGTAAGAACAGGAAAGCAGGTTGGAAATGATGGTGGAGGGAGTCACTGGAGATCCAGTGGGCAGAGAAGGCCTGTGAATGCGCTGCATAGAGTAGCACTGCTGCTCACGTCCCTATTCACTGGATTTTTTTTTTCACATGATGAAATCATTGGGGTTTTGTTTGTTGTTTTTCAAGACAGGGTTTCTCTGTGTAGCCCTGACTGTCCTGGAATTCGCTCTGTAGATTAGGATAGCCTCAAACTCAGAGATCCATATGCCTCTGCCTCCTAAGTGCTGGGATTAAAGGTTTGCGCCACCACCACCCATCTGAAATCTTTATTTTTTTTAATTTTTATTAAAATTTAATTGAAATACAATTGTGTCACTTCCCATTTTCCTTTCCTCTATCTTCATCCCCTCTCATGTCTCCTCTCCCAGCCTTCTTATGTCACTTCCCACGCCCTCTCAAACTGATGACCTCTTTTTCTTTGACTGTTATTGTTAGAGACACACACACACACACACACACACACACACACAACTTGCTGAGTCCATTTAGTATGGCCTATGTGTATATGGTTAAATGATATTAGGGCTGACCACTTAAGGATCTCATCCCTGTAAAAGCTAATTCTCCCTTTCTCAGTAGTCACTAGTTGTTATTTGTCTAGGGGTGAGACCAGGTTAAATTGAGCCCTACACCATTATCATGTCTGTTAATATTGTCATTATTCAGATCTTGTTTGGGCAGCCATATTATTGATGTTATTTAGGAACATCAGTGTACCTTCCCTGTTATTTCTGAGATTCAATCTCCTTGGTCCTCTGGCTCTTTACCTCTCTATGCCTCCTCTCCCTCCATGTTTCCTGAACCTTCAGTGCAGGAGTTGTGTTATAGATATTTAACTGAGTTCCCCACATTCTGTTGATCTCTGCATTATGACCAGTTGTGATTTTCCGTAATGGTCTCCATTTTCTGTAAAGAGAAGCTTCTTGAGAGGTGAGAGCTGCACCTACCTGTGAGTATAAGGAGAAGTTTTAGAATGCAGTTAGGAATTGTGCTGGTCTGGTAATAGCAGTAGTAAGTTCTCTTCTAATATCCATGACCTTAGATTTCTAAGACCAGGCATGGTTTCCTGCCTATTGAGTGGGCCTCAAGAATTTGGATTCGTGAAATAGATGGAATCTGGAAGATTGGTTTATCTGTAGCTCAAAATATAAAGTTAAAATGCAGAAGCTCTGAATTGTGTTTGTTATAAATAAACATCTCTTTGCATTGGAAAAGTCGAAGCTTTGTTGCGGAAGCTTCATTCCCAAAGGAAGGACATTTATTGGGCTGGCAGTCGTGTGGTCACACTTTATTTAATTATCATAATCACCTCTCTAAGTCCATGTTGAACTCAAGACAACGGAAATGCTAATGGCTGTCATTTATGAAGTGCCAGCAAGGGGAGGTACAGATGCTTTGTCATTTAATCCTCACAGCTAACTTTATGAAGTAAATATTGTGTCTCTTAATTACAAATGAGGACACTAAAGCTTAGATGGCAGACAGCTAACAGTAGCAGAGCCAGGACTGAAGCTTAGTTTCAGAGCGTCCTTCCCAGCACTCTTCTGTCTGCAGGAATAACTCTCACTGTTCTTGTTAATAACCATTTTTAGAAAACACTTTATCATAGAGTAAGATTGTGTTTTTAAATTCAATGTGCATGTGTAGTCTATACCTAGGATTTGACAAGAGTCACTTCTATTTATTAGAGTAGGCTTTTGTTTTTTCCTGGAATCTTTTTTGGGTTTCCTTTGCGGTGGTAATGTTTGAACCCAGGTCTTTCACAGATGCTAGGCACTGTTACTACTCTACCATTGAGCTACCTCCCAAGGCCCTTTTTTAAAATATCAAGAGTTTTTAAAATAATAATAATAATAATATAACAGGTTTTCAAGTAGCTGAGCCTGCTTTTGAACTCCTGATCCCCTTGTTTCTACTTCCAAGTACTGATATTATAGGCTTGGACTTTTAATCAGACCAGACCCAAGACTTTGGAAACTTGTTGAACAACTGTTTTCCATTCAAACATAGTACCTTCCTAGTAACAGAAGGCACTGTTTTCGGAGCTAATACTGCAATAATAGTACATAAATACTATAAGTCATAGTATATATGAAACATCTGTTTTTCATGTATTTTAGCATTTAATCTTTACAGAAACCTTAAAGATAGATAGTTTTATCTTTATTTTGTAGATGAGGAAGCTGAGATTCAGAGATTAGTAAAATACCCAAGGTTAAATAATTTGTGGTAAAAGTCAGATTCCTAAATCTGTGTACTATAGAGCCCTGCATAATCATCCATCACAGCAAAACAGTAGCACACTATGGCAGCACACCGAGGCTAAGCCCAAGATAGTGGCCAGTGTAGGTTAGTAGTTAAAAATTTACATATGCACATTATAAATTTCCTCTCCTTCAGTGCACGGAGGCCTTGATCAAATGGTGATGGTATCATGTAAGTGGCTGCAGTATTGCTGGTATTATTAAATGTGTAATTAAAAGTAAGGGGGACATACAACAGACATAGGAAGGAGATGAAGTACTTGTATGTAATGTCTGGGAAGGGAGTAGCCATCTTTAGATGACATCTTTGGATGAAAGCCTTGAAAATAACTTCTGTGGCAAACAGTGCTGGATATGAAGAATGATATGGTCACATAGCCACTTGACAGAGCAGAGATTATAAATTGGCCTGCTTTAGTCTTTACCTAAGATCTTAACCTATGGCTAGAATACCAGGAAAGATTGATTGACTTTTGGCATCTTTTTGTGTTCTCCATTCTGTTGGACTCTAAAGACAAATTGTATAGGTTTTAAGGGGAGAGGGAAATCATAAAAAATGAGGGTCAACCAAATCAGCCACCACTGAAGAGTCAAAAACTCCACTATTGATTGTGTGTGTGTGGGGGGGGGGGGGGGGGACCTTGGACTTCATCATCTGTATAAGGATGAGTATGTCAGTTTCTCTAAAGTTGACAGGCGTCTGAATCATCTGGAAAGTTTGCTAAAACAGTTGCTGTTCTCTGCCCCCAGAGATTCTGATGCAGTAGAGTAGGTCTGGATTGGAACCTAGAAGTTGGCATGTCATAAGCCCCAGGTAATGGTCCTGCTTCTAGGGCAAGTATCAACCATTGAGGACCACTAGTCTCTTCTCTGAAGTTGTTTACTATCAGATGCTGTATTTTAAAACCACTAATAGCTCAGAAATCAAAAGGTCTGAACCATATAGTTCTCTTCTAAGTGGCACTTTCAGCAAGACATATAAGCTTTTTCTGTTGTTTCATTAGTAAATGGTTCCCTGTGGCATAAGATGAACCAGAGTCCAATCTAATTTCAGAGAAACCAATTTTGAAAAGAATAGTATGTGTATTATTAGTGTGTGAGGATTCTGTTTTGACAGAATTCTTAAGAAAAATATAGGTCTACCTTTATATGAAAAATTAATAGGTAATACCTCTTTTTACTCTTGTCTGTAATGAACAGGAAGTGTTCCGTGGAGAACAATTGAAATCTAAATGAACCATGAGGGGACTTCATCCTTTTGTCATTTATTAATAAGTTAATTTTTAAAGATTTGTTTGTATTTATGTATGTGTGTGTATTTGAGAGTGTGTGCCCCCAGAAGAGGGTGTTGGATCCCATGGAGCTAGAGTTAGAGGCAGTTGTAAGCTGCCTGATGTCGGTGTTGGGAGCAGAACTCAGATCCTCTATAAGAGCAGCAAGTGCTCTTAATTACTGAGGCAGTTATCTCTCCAGTCCCCATAAGCTAATATTTTAAAGAATATAAATAAAAGAAAATAATAACTTAGACTATCTGAGCACTTGAGTCTGTGAGCCCTTTGGAGCCTTGGCACCAAAAGAGAAAAAAGGAAAAGGAGAGAATGTTTGAAAGTAGGGAAACTCTGGGGGCCCCAAGAAGTAAAGATGGGTGGAAATGCCTGGGCATGAGTCAGTTAAGAGCCAGTAAAAAGATAGGGGTGAAATGGCTGTTGAGTGATGTTGCTGTTTCATTTGGTGTAAAGGACAGAGAAAAACTAGAATGTTCAATGAGCCAAAGCACCAGTTGTGGCATGGATGGGATGCAGGCTGACCTCTTCACAGGAACATTTCTAAACCTGAATGAAGCGCTCAGTGTTGAGGCTGATGTACATTAGCATGCGTTTTAAACCATAGCAACCCTTTTGTTTCTTCTGTAGGTGAAGATGAGGATGAATTTGAGAATTTTATGCTGCCTCTCACAGTCTCTTTTGAAACAGTTTTGCAAATATTCAACAACAACTTTAAACAAGAAGTAGTGAAGGTGAGTTTGTTTCCAGACATGAGGAATGACAAGTATTCTTTCTCAGTGCCTAACACCAGAGAAGTTTCTCATATATTTGTATATGTATGTCTCGGGCCCACATTTCTAAGTAATATGCTTGTGAGACATGCTTTAATGTAAGCACTTTTCTAGTTTCGGATGCAAATGAACTGTGAGGTCAGTGACTGGCTTAGGACAGTCAGTTCATGGTCAGATGGTGCAGATTTGTCTCCAGCGATGCACACTCACTGTGATAGCACAGTTCTCGTGGACAAACCACTTTAAACATTGCTCCCTCCCATTCACCCTGCTCTGTGTGTTTCAGCATATCCATACAGAGACATGCACACATGCTAAAACCCTACATCTCTGAAGATTTTTTAAACAAGAATTTATATAAATCAAGACTTTATTAAATGGCTAGGCATATGTGTATAAATAGGATCCAGTCTTGAAGTGTTGCCTTCTTAAACTGAACAAAGTGATTAGGATAACTGATAGCTAAATAAGGCTTTATGTGCCTGTGGGAGCCATATTAGGATTGATTTGACAAGTCAGTTCAGCTGTGGCAACAGTCATAATATCTAAGACAACATTATGTTTTATTAGTAAAATCCTTAAGTGTAGCAAGCTGTTTGTGACGGAACAGCCCCATATTTTAATGTGGGGGATGGGAAGCAGGAGCTTTGCCAAACAGGAATAGTGTCTCCTGAAATTACGCTGTATTGGAGCTGTAGTAAATAGATTGGCACTGATTATTATTTTTAAGAATAATAAATACACTCCAGAGAAGTAGGTACCCTTGTTGGTGATGCCCTAGTCGCGTGTCATTGTTATTTGAAATAGGTTGAAATATGAACCATCCTTTCATGGCGTCTCTTCTCCTCGTTTCCTCCCTCCCTCTCTTATTCTTTCTCTCATATACATGCACACAAATACCATGAAACCAATTAGAAAAGGGTGGCCGCTACTGATATTTAGACAATTCTTCTGTGAACAAAATAATTACCCACATGCTATACCTTTTAGTTTAAAATAAAGTTCTTGAACTATATGCTTATCAGGATAACATAGTCATGAAATTTTAAAAAGTAAGTAAGATCTTAATTTTTCTTTGTTTATATGGTGTTCCTGAATTCTTTGTCAGTTCCTAGCCAAACTAACTATATTTTTTAGATGTCTCCAAATGCTTCTGACCAACAGAGTCTTTGCAGCTTTTAAGTAGCCCTTGCTGCCCCTTACCAAAAAGATTTGGTGAGGTTAAAAACTGCCATCTTTATAAAAATTACATTTGTCTCATTTGAAGATTTCATTATATTCCAAGCCTGTTTAGATGTAATTCCATCTAGTTTGATAGAAACCATCTTCCTAGAGTCATTTTTAATGGAGTTCCAGTGATATATCCCTAAACTAGCAAGTTCTTAACGACCCTGGAAAGTGACTGCTTGATTACACTTTAACGGTATTTGCAAATAAAATCACAAGTAATTAAGGGGAAATCTCCAGGCTTTTGAGCAAGTTTGATGCATGATAACTGCCTGATTCAGCTTCATCTAGAGTAATGCTGTGTAGGCAACAGCTACTGAGATCAATAGCAACGTAATGATAGTAGCAGAATTAAGTGAGTAACCTGAGAACTGTGCCTCAGAATGCATGCAGCTGCCACGAACCAAGGCCACACAGTGCACTCCGTGCTTCCGTCCTAAATGTTCATCAAAAGACGCCCTGCAGGAAAATGGAGTTAGATGCTCTTTATTGCTGATCGTGTCTCTTGCCACATTTATCAGGGAAATTGGATTAGCAGTTGGCAGCTGCAGGTAGACAAGATTCTGCAGTGATTAAATATGCAGCTTGGCTGCATTTGTTGTGACAGACCTTTAGTAAATTCTACTGTAAGCACCATCTGTCTAATTTGTATGAAGAAAACTTGGTGCTTAAAGCTACCAATAAGGAACGAAATCTGTTGCTTTATCGTAAACAAAACTTTTGCATTAATGCTCTTAAATGTAATTTATTAGGTTAAGGCTATTTTTCTATCCTGGTGAATAAATAATACATGCAAAGGTGCTCTCAGGTATTTCATTTTGCAAGTACTAAAGATAAAAACAGTTCTGTTTTGTCCTCCAATAAAGTATTTAGTATTCCAATCCACAGGAGGTGATGTTAAAATATCTTTATGAAAATGCTTCAGGACTGCCAAATTCATTTAATTTGCAGCCCTTACCAGGTCATCTAAATCCCTATTTATAGATACTTTTCAAATGCAGAGTTTAGGACCTATGGTGCCAAACTGAGATACTGTGAGGGAAAGAAATGCTGAAAAGCCCTTATTTATAACTTTGTTTTCCTTACTTAGTCCTAATAAAATTGAAGAGAATGTTGAATTTTTGTCTTGAGATTTTGTTTTGTTTTGTTTTCAGTTTTTCTTTCTCCAAAGTCAAGGGGAAAGAAAGAAACAAAACAAAACAAAAACAAAAACAACAAATCCTGATTCTGGAGTATTATTTCAAAATGTTTCATGCTTCCCACCCACCCCCATCCTTTTATCCATATTAAAATATAGTGTGCTGTTACCCTAGCCCATGCATATTTTTCAATTCAGCCATGACGTCACGGGTTTTAAGGAAAATGAATGAAAAACTTCTCAGAGGAAGAGGAGCAGTTAAATAGGAACCTGCTATCTTTAGTCCTTTCGTAAAAACTCCCCGATGTTAAATTATTTAAAATCCTTGATTTTCAGCATGCGCACATTAAAAGTTTTCGCACTAAGTGCCAAATGTTGCAAACAGCACTTTAACAGAATGATTTTGCTTTGATCCCTGTAGCAGTTCCTGAATAATTTATCACAGGTTATTGCCTTAATTCTGGAGAGGGATAGAGCAATAAAGGCAGATGAAAACACTCCAGTTGAAACACCTTGGGGCCTGCTCATTCCTCTGACACGGCTCTTTTGTTGGAACTATTTAGAGGTTATTAAGATGTGTCTCCAGAATTAAGAGTATGCTGTAAGGATGAAGACAGCCATCTTAATTCTAAAGACAAAGCACAATGACCCTTCACCTTCTTTTTCTTTGTTGTTATTATATAGTAGAATTATGAGGATAATATTATAGCTGCCCCAGTAGTACCACTACAGTAAAGGGTCTGTCAGGCTTCCCATTAGAAACCCTGTTTGGGGGTCAGGGTGGAAGGAGCTGCGTTTCAGCTGTTTCCCAGCCCATCCGTCTCACACTTGGCACACAGACAACTGTTCACCATGCCGCGGACTGAAGCTCTCAGCAGTTTCTTCTTGAACTCTCTAAAAAGGAGTCCATAGGAGTAGATCACTAGACCTATCCCACTCCTCAAATGTACCTCAAGAAAATTATTAGAACTCATCACCTTTTAGATCTGCTCCCCACCCCCAAGATTCTGGGTTATTTGCTAGCTAGTGTGAGCTCCTGGTTAAGGCTGTCTGTTTCATACCAGAGCTGAGTATTGAGAAAATTCTCCTGTAGAGTTGTTTATGTATGTGTGTAGACTCTATGCTGCCCTGAGAGGACTGCTATTTTTTTAATATAATGAATCTGTTTCTTACATTAACATTACACTTTACAGCAAAAGTGAATCTATCTAAAACTTACGCTTAGTTTGTTATATGCTATCTCTGCTCTGAAGTAACACTTTCCAAAAGTAAAACATTAGTATAATTTTATGGCCACATTTTACTGTATTAAAAAGACCATAGGTTTGCTTAATTAGAGCATTTATATCAACTTGGTACCTTCAAGGAAGGAAGTCTGACCAAATAAAAATTAACCTTTTGTATGATGACATTTTATGAAAAGCCCTTTGTACAAGGAATAAAGTAAAATTCATGGTTCTTATTCACTAATTTAGAATTGAATAATGGATATCTTATATGTATATGGAAACTCAAAATTACCTGGAGTAGCCTGTATAAATGTACATAAAAATAGAATTTTTAAAAAGTGCTGTAATGGCAAAGCCAAGTAGAATCCATAGGACAGCGTAGACGGCAGCCAGAATGCCAGTGTTCAGAGGGCGCTTCATAGATGGCAGATTTTGTTTCGGAGGCTGCAAAGAAAGAAGGAAGCTGAGAAAGGGACTAGTTCTAACTGGTGAGAAAAAAAAACTGAATAATAAGCAATTTTAAAAAGTAGCAGTAACATGAGGTAATTGTGAGGAGGCCTGGTGACTATAGAAGAGCAGAAGCTGATGATGTTATGGGAGAACACTAAATGAGTCATTTTAAGCAGAAAAAATTGAAATTAGGAGTTTTCAGATTCAGAACTTTGGGTTCCCATCATTCTGTAAACTGTTAGAAATAGAAATTGAGTCGTCCCCTGGACAACATCCAGGTACATTGAGATGCCTCTTAGGTAGGAGGAGCAGAATGTCTGACTGCTTGCTATAATTTGTTCCTTTGAAATGTCCTCCGTAATTAAGATGGTCAAAATTCATTGCCTACTTGATAACTTAGGCATCTTACTAGACAGATTTCTATTCATTACCAAAGTCAGTCTGTAGAGATCCTGAGACTGTCTTCTGGCTTACCATTTCTACTGAAGCAGTATATTCAGAAATCACAGTTGCATATCTCAGCAATCCCACCTCCTTGTTGGGCAATTATGTTTATTCGTGCTCTTTGTTCTGACATTCTAGCATCTGTTCACGGGTTTCTTTTCTCTTCCCAATCATCATCCTAAGGACAGCTTAATTAAGAGTCCAGAGTATGAGTCAGATCTTTTCTATTCATGTCAAGGAGGTTTGGTATGGCTTCCCCCTCTCCCTTCTAAAACCATTTGTGAACCACACTTACTATTTGTCAAGCTATTGCTAGGCATTTTTGCACACAAACAGATTTCTCATAGCAGGTCTATAGAATGGCCATAATTATAATTAGCCCCTTTGATAGATGAGGAAACTAATGGGTAAACTGCCTTGCCTTTAAGAATTAAACAAAGAGTTCAATTTCAGAGTCTTATGACATTAAATACAGAACTTTTTTCCTTACATCATTCACTAACTTGAACAATATGGCTTCCTTTCTGAGTATATCATAATGCAGTAGGTCACCTCTTGTCCTGAGTTATTGCAACTTTTCTTTGGGGTCTTTAAATGCCAGTGAGTTTCTAGGGCAGACTAAATTGTATAGTGAGATTGATTTTAGTCAAGCCAGTTGGTTGAGATTTGTTATTAAATAATGTCTAGACTATATATCTCTTGTGAAATTATGAGTCCTATTTTATTTTGTTTTTTTTTTTTTAATTTGGCAGTATTCAGATAAAACATATATTGCGTCTCAATGTTTCTGTGCTCCTGGAATTAAGAATTAGCTCAATTTATAAGAAGCAAAGTGGAGTTGGTCAGCAGATTGATGGTCTGTTTATTAAAGAGTCTATGGTTTTCTATGGAAAGGGATCTGAGCGAGACATTTTAGCTAATGAATCAGAATCAGATATGTGGTCATTATTGCCTGATTATTACTCCATCTGCTCTGCGCTAACGTGAAAATCAATTACTGTGTCTCTTTCCCACTGACAGCGTATGTTGATCGGGCTGGCAAGAGATCTTCGAGGGATTGCCTTTGCACTGAACACAAAGACCAGCTACACCATGCTGTTTGACTGGATGTATCCTTATTACACTGTGACAATACCAGCTCTGTGCACAGAGGGATGCCAGGCCCCTCTCTTTCGTTTAATAGTGTGGCACAGTAGGGGAGAGGAAACAAAGCTAAATGAACTAATGTGTAATCAGCTAAAAATTACAGCACAGTGGCAGCAGTGCAGATAACTGAGCACAGCATTTGGAGACCCAGCTCAAAGAGGTCACGTTTTTGATAGATACCATTAAATATTGACAACTTAAAAATCACTTCCCTCAAATGATTGTTTATGTTGGGGCTGCAGGCATCATGTAGCTAATATCTGTACTTGTGATCAGTGATTTGTACCATGTGGTATTTTCTGAGGAGACTTTGAAGTCTCTGTTCCATCTCAATTAGCAGGGCTGAGAAGGTTAGTTTATCTTTTCAAGATTTTACTCATAATGCTACAGTTGGCCATCTGATGAGGATGTTAACAGTCATGAAGGTGTTGGGGATAAATGTCCAGGATTTGTCATTTGCTATAAAATTTGAATTTACCATTACTAAACCATGGTATAGATGGGAGGAGGGGAATCCCTATATAGAAATGCTTCATCACATAAGAATAAAGAGAGACAGATGAGGTTTGAAATCCTAGCTCTTCAATTACTGTGTAAACCTCAGCAAATCATTCTATTTCTCAGAGACTTGAGGTCATCATCCAGCAAAGGAAACAGTCTAGTATCCTGGCTTACTGTGGCCACTAAGATAAGTAAACATTCTGTCTGATGCCTGACACACACACAATGACCATAAACATTTTTAACATGGTACTAGTACCCTGAGTCATCTTTGATCCTAACAGGAGATGACTGTTTATACAAGTCATTGAAGTATGATAGCTTCATGCCCTTTATATTTGAAACTAGCAGCACCTAAGAAAACTCTACTTTAAAGCAAACTGACTTGTTTTATTTTATGGCTTTCTTGCTTGAAACAGTGTTTCGTGTAGTCCAGGTTGACCTCAGACTTGACATGGAACCAAGGATGAACTTAATCTGGTCTTCCTGCCTCAGCCACCTAAGTATTGAGATTACAGACCTGTAACATGCCCAACTTAATTTACATTTGAGGGGTACTATTTCTCTCTTGCTTTATTTAAGTCTTTCTTATACTAACTTTCTTTATATTTTGTAAAGGAAACGTCTTAAGAGCAATGTACAGTGACTGTGCCATAGTTAGGCCCGAAACATAACAGATCTGAGCATATTTTAGATCACCACACATTATGAAAATTTTTGAACTCTGATGTTAGTAGAGTATTAGTGACTTATGGTTTTAGTTGCTATGGAAACCTACTTCCTCATTTATTTTCTTAGAGATCATACAGATAAGATTTTTTCATGGCCCTGAAGACTCAACTACATGACTTATTCATATAATGTATGTGTCCAGAGGTTATAAATTTAATCATTAGAAAGTCTTAATTTAATCTAATAAGGATAGACCAGATACATATGACTGTTTTATTTCTCTATACACCCATTTCCAAAATCAAAACTTTCTTTTATGTGGAAAATCATAAAAGCCTAATTTTGGTATGAAAAATTGCTAATTCACTTGAAAACAGGCTCTAAAGCCAGCCTGTCCAAGAGTTAATGGGGTTTTTTCCTGTTCACCAGTTCTAAGAAGAGCCAAGGTCAGAAACTCCCTCCTGTGTCAATAAATATAATCTGGTTTCCATTTCAGCATTTGTCCAGCAGATGGCAGAAACGGAAAATCTTGGGATGTGGTGTTTTGTTTTGAACTAGAAACCAGTATCTCTTCCATTTGACCATAGACGTTGAAGTTATTGGGGTCAGGAGCAAAGGGCGAGATGTCACTTAAGCGGCAAGCTGTGCTACACTGCCAGACGCAGTGGCTCGCTACTGGCCTTGCTTATAATAATTGAGTTTCAGTAGCAAATCAGCTTCCTTGGGAAAAGGCCAAAGGCTTTTCATAATTGTATTGACAACAAAATGAATATGATAAATGGTGTTCATTCAGTTGAGACAAGATTTATAGTTTTCCTTTGGGCAAGGGATGAAGAGCAAATATTTATAATAATAGTAAAATTTGTTTAAAAGTTACATTATTTGATCATTCAAAAAGCTTTATTAAAATATTTTGAAATACTTTTAACAGTTTCAGGTGATAAAGTACAGATTCTTTCCAAAGTATTCAAGTAATGCAAAAATGAATAAGTATATGATTTTTTAAAAATGCGGATATGAAAGTCATTTATTCTTCCTGAAATATTGATATGTCAAGCCGTCAGTGATGATTCCCACATTACTGCTGGGGAAAGTTTATTTGCCTCTTCTCCACATAGATGTGTGTTCTTAATTTGTTATGCAATCCTTAGCTTGCAGAAGAAACATTCCTGTAAGAGCACATGTCATCGTAAAGTCAAAATACACTTTATTTATGATGATTGTTTGATAAAATGCTATTTTAGTGTTTAGCTATTTAATTCAGAAGCATCTCTATGAACACTGACTGCATTAGCTGTTACACAAACTGCATTGCTTATCACTCCATCCTTCCAAAACTAAATGGCCTGAAACCACACAGCAACCATCTTGGTAATTTTCCCATGACTAGAGAATTCAGCAAGAAATCATTCGTTTATACCTTTGCCCCTAAAGTAAGTATGCAACAATAAGAAAACTACCTTAGAGTGCATTGAAAGACATTATTTAAACCTTTCCCAGGCTATACTTAGATTAAGGTGTCAAGAGTCCCGAGGGAAACTGAAAAAATAAGCAAATGTGAGTATCATTTCCATGCACTCTTGATTTTCATGATGTTGTGAGCTCACACAGGCAGTCAGTGCTGTTTATTAACATCATAAGCACATACACAAACCCAAAGCAAGACTATGGGAGATGCAGAAGAACACCTAAGAGCTCCCTAATAAGACAGTCTTAAACTCTAGCCTTGGTTTTACCATTTCACGACCTGTGGGTCTTGGGTACATTACTTTGAGTCTCTGAGTCACAGTTCCATGAGATAAGGCTAATAATCTCCATCTTGTAGTTCCCTTGTAAGAATTGTTGTGATGGTGTGGTTATGTAAAGGTCCTACTGAAATGTCTGGTACAAATAACTGTCTCCACTGTCACTTCTTTTCCTAAAACAATTAACAAAGGACTCATACTTGCTTGCTTAATCAGCAAAGTGGGCTTCCGTGGCATGGTGTGCTTGGTTCTAAGAACAGTATAGGTTACTGACACAGAATTCTTACCTCAGAGGAACATTTTAGTTGAAACGAGTCCTGTGTGTGACTGACTTACAACAACATAGGAAGCTGTAGATGCTATAACAAGAACACAGACAGGGAAGAGATGTCGTTTATCTGGGCGTCAGGAAGGCCCTGTAAAGGTGACCCTGTCATCTAACTCTTGCTAGGTCAAGTAAGACTGGACCCTAGAAAGTTAAGAAGAGACCGTTTCAGGTGATCATCACTTGAGGAGGGGTAATAAAGATGCTTCATTAGGACATGGCTTACCTCATGGTTAGAGAAACAGGTTGTCTGGGACCCTTGACTGTCAGACTCCAGAATGTATACCCATGTTGTACAGGCAGCATGGAACCTGTAGAATAAGTTCTGATGACTTTGATTGATCAACATAATCAGAAATATATCTCAATTAGAAAGTAATTGGCATTGTATGTGAAACAAGTTAAACAGGAGAAGAAACAAAACCTAAAGAAGCCACCATTGAGCCAGCATTCTTTGGAATGGGGGTTTTATGCATAAGAAATACAAGAATAAATTTCTGCTCTTTAGAAGTTTGTGATTAAGTAAGCATGCAAAAGGAACCCTTGTTGACCAACTAAGTGCACATGTGTTATAACAGAGACATGTGTAAAGGATCACATGAACATTTGTGAAAAATTGACAATTATTTTAGGCAAAATGGGAGAGGTTTCCCAGGAAACCAAAAGTCGCAATAAGCTTGAAAAGATGGGTTACCAGCCAGGAGAGAGGAAAGGTGTCACACAGCACATGTCCCTCATGGACACAGCAAAGACATTGGCATGTTCCTGGAGTACCTTAAGATAGCCTCTGAACTGCTAGACTCTTTCTAGTCTAGACCACAGCCTCAAACCCTGATTCCCTAACAGTTTAATGAAAAAAAAAAACTCACATTGTTTTATGTATTACAATGCTTTCTCATCTTTCCTAATTATGTTCATTTTATTTATTTTGTGTGTGCGCGCGCACATGCATGCTCGTGCCATGGCACACACAAATGGAAGTTAGAGGACAGCCTGTGGGAATTAGTTCTTTCCTATACCACAGGGGTCCTGAGTATTAAGTTCAAGTCATCAGATGCAGCAGAAGCACCTTTACCCAGTGAGCAATCATGCTGGCCCTTTTTATTTTCTTTCACGCTTTTTTAAAATTACCTAGATCACTTTTTCTACTATTAAATCTACAAAGAAAACAGTTGTGGTTTTTCTCCTTACTACTTTTCTTTGTGGTGCAGCCCCTAGAAACTCATGATGACTGAGTGGTTTACTGGGAGGACACATGAGTGGAAGTAAAGCTGATGCTCGCCGCTTTCTCATACTCAGCATCCTGTCTGCTGATGTCACCATTAGTGTCTTGGATTCTTTTCATTTGTCTAATGCAGACTTTTGGTGTTCATTGAGAAGATTTAGGTGAAAGAAATTAGATCGAGGCCCCTTCTACCTAAGGGCTCCTCTTCTCTTCCTCCTGCTCACATATATGTAGTCCTCACCAGGCCACTGGAAAATTAAACTTGGGTTTTGATTCTCACTCTGTAATCTGAGCCTGGCACTCTCACTCCGAAGCCCTTTTAACCTCCCTGCTTAGTAGACCTCTGCTCTGCTTTCCAATAATCACTCATTTTCTCTGTGGCAGTCACCTCTGTCAGAAGCATATTAGAATTGTCACTGCTCTCATTCCACACAGAAAAGAGAGCATCCCCTCATATCCCCTGGTCTTATCCCAGTGTGAATACAGCATGCTCTAAAAAACCATGGTGCTCTGTCTTTAGAGTAGTTTGCAAGGTGGACTATGTGGGCCTCCAGTGCGCTTAGATTTGGAAGTTTGTATCTGTTTCCTGATGATCCCAGAGTTTGTACTTAGGCTATTTCTTTCCCAAACTAGGAGAGCATCCTTTACACACCTGCCACTCTGATGAAGTATGATAAAAACTATGTCTTCTTCTTTCTAGATCCCTGGTCCTTAACACAGTTCATAGTATGTAGTATCTAGTGTCTATTAAACAATAACAGCTTTCCTAGTACTTAGAGAGAAACAGTAAACTATCTGACAGTTCAGATCAAATTTCTGGTCAAGTTAGGGTTTTTTTGGGGGGGGGTTTGTGCATGTGTGTGTGTGTGTGTGTGTGTGTGTGTGTATGTGTGTATGCATACACGCATCACAGTACATATATAGACATCAGAATACAACTCACTCTTTCCATCATATAGGTTCTGAGGATCAAACACTAGTTTTTATTTTTATCATTTTCATCCGACTCTTCACTTAAACATACCCACTTGCTTCCTGTCTTCACTCCCTGCCCTTTTCCTTTGTGGTATTTTCTAGCATGTATATTTACTTTACTTCCTGATTATTAGGATATAAATCCCATAAGGGAAGGCATTTTCCTAATGTTTTTGTTCACTGGTATCTCTGGAGACTCTAAAACAGTACACTTGTGGAGGGCTTCGCAAATACTTGTTATGGAAACTGTTTTGGGGGATGCAGCCTGAGCATACTGTCTCTCCTGGGAAACTGCTGCTGTCCCACTTGTAGAGGCCCAACACTATAGGCTGTGGAGGGCTTATTTTCACTATTGTAGAAGTGGCTTCTTAAAGCTCAGCACGAAGTGCTGTTTAAACAGTGAAGACACACTTCTATCCATGTAGGCTCTAGCTCCTTTGTAGGTTTACAACAGCAAATACTGAGGCCTGCGTTGTACTGAACCTGTCCATAGGAGACGACCTATGCACTCATAGCACTTGGAATGGAGAGATAGGTTCTGCGGTAGGGCCAGCAGGGCCATACCTAGGCCTTCTCCCACCCAGATAGGCTAGCAGGTAGAGTGATGCTGGGAAAGGCTTTCAGGAATCATTGGCAGCTGTTTTGGAATATAAGGGAAGAGATGGTTGTGGAGCATGAATCTCAGCTCTTTCAAAGCTAATGGGACAGGCAAGTCTTGCAAACAGCCAGCCCTGATTCTCAGAGGATGTGGTCAGGAGTGCCCATTGAGCATAGGTGAAGAAGAGATTGGTGCCTTTTGACAAAAATAGAGAAGACGTCCCAGAGACGTAGAACATGAGCTGGTTATTAGAAGATGGGATGAGGCCGAGGGAAGCAGCATATAGGAAAATGGGCACAAGTAGTGGAGTCCCATAATGTGCAGGGAGTTGGGACAAGCCCACCTGTACATAGGGCAGAAATGTTGAGGTTGGAGGCAGAACAGCCTTTATGCCTTGATGAGGAACTTGATTGGGTGGGTGGGTGACAGGGCAGGTGAGTGTTGTAATGTTGAGGTTTTTCACCATAGAGCTCTGTCCAAACCACACAAAAAGAACTGGTGATCCAGTTCAGCACTTTCATCTGAAACAAACACACACGTGACTCCTATGTTGTCCATTTGCTAAGAAGGAGGCCAAGTGAAGCCAGCAGAGATAAGTCAGGTTTTCATACTGTGCATCTCTGGCTAGGTGCATCAGAGGTTTATTATTATGTTATATGTATTAACAAGAGTGCTTAGCAGGCCAGCCATGTTGGCACACACCTTTAATCCCTGCACTCAGGAAGCAGAGGCAGGTGGATCTCTGTGAGTTCAGGGCCACCTTGGTCTAACTGATGAGTTCTAGGACAGCCAGAGCTATGTCATAGAAAGATCCTAGAGAGAGAAAGAATGCCTGCATGGACATTGAGCTACTCTTAGCAACAGTGGCATTGAGGAGGTTGGAACCACCACCATCTACAGAGCTAACAAGTAATGTGGTGCCCGGAAGGTGGCATATTAATAGCAGGTCAGATCCTTTATACAGGGTAACAGACAACCCAGATGTTTCTTGGAGCTCCAGTGGTACCAAAACAGAGATGTCAACAACTAAATTAAAAAGAAAAAGACAGTAGGTGATCTTGAAGCAGGGGTAGATCTGTAATATTTACTGTTATTTCTCTAGGCTTTTGTGTTTTTTAACTTTTCATAGTAAGAAGTCTTTTTCTCAGTATAATACTCAGAAGCCCCAAAAATAATGACTCAAATATATTTTTATTCCTCTTAGCTAAATTTATTTTTCTTCCCTATAACATTAAGCATAATTCTTTAAGCATATTACTTACCTGCTATTTAAAAGTATATCTTTGACTTATACCTAATACCAGGAATAAAACAATTTAATTTATGGGGACAAATAGGTTCAAACTTTGTAACTACCCCAAAAGTATAGCTGTATAGTTAAAAAAGAGTAATTTATATAATGCCATTGTCCACGAAACAAAAGAAATGTGGATTTCTGTTTGTTTACTTGCTTGTTTTAAAATGCCACTAATTTACAGTAATAAGTTTTCGTTTTGTTGTTACTTGGGGAGATGGTATCCAGGACTTTGTGCATGTTACTTGGGTCTTCTGTCACTAAGCGACATTTCAGGTTCTTTGCCCCAAATTCTTTAACAGACTTTTTAGGTATCCAGCATATCTCCCAGTTCTTCAGAGAGCTATTGAGCGATGGTATGGAGAACCAGCATGTACTACTCCTATCTTAAAACTTCTAGCAGAACTGATGCAAAACAGGTAAGCAGCTGTGCAGTCCGCAGACAGCTGTGCAGTTTGCAGAGCTCGCAGCTGCCTGCTGGGGATTGTCAGTCAAGAGTCCAAGACAGCGGTCTGTGATAGCAACAGACATGAGCTTTGAAAGGAAGAAAGTTACCATATACTGTAGGGGTGTGGGTCTGAAAAAGACGAAGAATGAGTAGTATATTTCATAGACAGAAACTTTGGGAAATAGGGAAAGTTGAAAGACTACAGCCACTGTTATTTAAAATACTCAAAGTCACAAAATGGAGGGGGGTTGTATTTTAACTACTTCTTTGCTTAGCTAAAATTCTGTAGAATTTTAAATAAGGAAATGTGATCTCTGAGTTGAGAGGTTGTAGCTGGAGTTTTCTCCAGTCCCGCTCAGTCCCAAGTAAACACACAGAGACTTACATTACTTACAAACCATATGGCCGTGGCAGGCTTCTTGCTAGCTAGATCTTACATCTTAAATTAACACATTTCTATTAATCTATAAGTTGCTACATGGCTGGTGGCTTACTGGTACCTTACATCTTGCTTCTCATGGCGGTGGCGGCGGCTAGCAGCTTCTCCTGACTCAGCCTTCCAACTCCCAGAATTTTCCTCTCTCCTTATCCTGCCTACACTATACTTCCTGGCTGGCTACTGGCCAATCAGCGTTTTATTTATCAATCAATCAGTGCAACACATTCACAGCATCCCCAGCAAGAGGTTTTACTTTATGAGTAAGGAAATTGAGTCTCAGGGCAGTTCACTGGCAGATGGTTGTCTGCCCAGGAACTGTAAAGATGTCTCTGCTTACCTCTGAGCATCCTTCTGTGTTGGGTACATGTATTTGCAGCCACAACACTTCTCAGACCTTCTGATTGTGCAGAGCACTGCATTTATAAATACTAACCATGATCTGGCAAAGGGGTGGGGCACTGCAGCAACCTCCTGTGTTTGCCTCTTTCACATGTGCCGTTGTGGATGTGGCCTGGCACCAGGTACCTGTCACCTGTTTCCGTAGTGCCTCTGGCAGACAGCCAGGCGGGGAAGGAGTATGGGTTGCAGCCCAGCTTCCCTCTGTTGCTGAGTTGTTCACAGCAATAATTCAGTTTTTTTCTCTTAAGTGAAAGATGGACAAAGATTTGTGAAAGAAATGTATTTTCTTTTTTTTGAAAGCGCTTAGTTTTTTTTTGTTTTGTTTTAGTTTTTTCTCAAGTACCTTAAATATTCAGAGAATATGGACTTTATATTTAATATTAGAAATGTGGATTATTTATAATTAAAATTGTTAATTAGACATACATTACAAAATAGCATTTAATAGAAAAAATAATTTTCTGTGTTATAAAGCATTTTGTGTCTGCCATAACAGGTAATAGCACAGATGACTCAACAATTGCCATATAAGAATTTGTATTTCTCCGGTGGTGGTAGTGCACAACTTTAATCCCAGCACTTGGGAGGCAGAGGCAGTCAGATCTCTGTGAGTTCGAGGCCAGCCTAGGCTAAAGAGCAAGTTCCAGGGCAGGCTCCAAAGCTACACAGAAAAACCCTGTCTCGAAAAACCAAAAACAAAAAAGGAATTTTTATTTCATGAAATACTATGTACAGATTTCTCTAGAATCTAGTGTGAATTACATATTTGCATTTTCTATTCAGTTATTATGGTACTAATTTTGAAAAGCAGCAATTTGCTTAGCAAACAGAACATTAGCAATGCTTTGCCTGTGGTTTGCGAGGTAGTTTTTTTTTTTTTTTTTGGTTTGTTGGACAATTAGTTGGTGTTTTGTTTTATTTTGTTTCTTGCAGCATTGTTTAAAGACATTCCATTGTATCTTGAAGGCATAGCAGCATGACAGAGCCAAGTGAGGCAGGGAGGTGCTAAAAGCAGCTAGTACATGAGAAAGCTTGTGGATCCCTTACTCTGTTCAAAGTGCTCTCCACCTGTGGGGAGCCAGGGAAACAAAGTTTTTCTCAGAACTTGTAGAATTTATTTCTTATTAGCTCAGCTGTGTACAGTTTAAACTATGGTCTATATTGTGTAGTATATTTGAAATGTGTTACATTTGTGAAATGACCCAGTTTCCATTTGTGCATTACTAAAAGATCCTGCATCTCCTGTCACTCTAGAATTTTTTTAAAGATATGATTTATACTGTGGGAGATAGCAAGTTTGTAACTTAATAGTTTTTAAAAAATTATCCATCAGCCACTTTGCATGAAAGGAGAAGAGATAGAAGGTCTGTGATATAAAATATTAGGATATTATTTTGATAAATTAAAAAATGAACCCTTTGAATCAACCAGTAGTGAAGAAATTATTGTATATATTTTATCAGTAGCTGTTCCATTGGAGTGGCTCTTTATAGAATAATTGGTACTGAGCTGCTTCTTGTAAATGAAATTGCTAGACATGCTGATATTTGGTTTCTTTATCTGCAGGAGTAGTCTGATTTTTGCTATGTTTCTTAGGTCTCAGCGTTTGAATTTTGATGTATCCTCTCCTAATGGAATTCTTCTCTTCAGAGAAGCAAGCAAAATGATTTGCACTTATGGTAAATACCTCCTTACACACTGCTCTCTGCAGGGTACCTTCACCTGCTCCTGGAGGGAAGCAGGCTCACTGCTTCATTCTTCCGAACCTCCGTATCTGTATGAATTTGTGGGGTGAGTAATAGCGCAGAAAGCATCACTCGGGAGAGGTAATGACATCCTGGCCAACTTGATGCATTTCTTTGGGATAAAATTCCAATGTCAGTAGTAAAAAATACAGTAGACTTTTTAAAGTTATAGTGTATTCATAATTTCTCAATTTTATATCAAGGAATTTGCTGTCTTGGGTCTGTGAATTCTTAGACAACTTTGTCAGGAAATACCCTGGCAAACGGCAGTCAGTGTTTATTACAATATTACAAGAAATAGTACATTTTGGTTCTGTACTACTAGAAGTAGAGTTCCCGAGTCAAGATTGTTCTAGTCAATCACATTAAAGTTTTTTTACAATTTATTTAGCAGTTTAAGCCTAAGAACTACCATTATCCCTAACACTTGCCAATTAAGACAACTTCATTAATTTTCTTGTCGAGACTTTTTTTGAGTTATAAGCATTCATTTCTTTTTTGTTTAACAATTTCATACATGTATGTACTGTATTCTGGTCACTGTCTTTCCAGACCCTCCATATTCCCCTGATAGCCCCTTCCTTTTAGTACTCTTGCCCATGTTTGTTAGTTTTTATTTTGTTTTGTGTCCTGTAGAAGTGGTGTGATGCTGGGTTCAGAACTAAGCTTCAGAGCTTGTGGGCATTGTACCCACCAGTGGGGACAACTGAACGCTGCCCCGTCCCCCAGAATCAGTTAGTTTCCAGTAGACGTGCAGTAAGTGGAGGCTCCATGAATCCCTTCCCCACCCATAGCTGACTGTTGAGGGTCTGACTTTTGTGGACCCAGCGCCAGCACACACAGCTGCAGTGAGTTCATGATATTGCCATGGTCGTGTCATGCTTCCAAGATGGTGATTTGCAGCCCTTCCCACTCCCTTTCAGCTCTGTGGTTCTTTCTGCCTCCTCTTTGCAGTGTGTTCCCTGAGCCTTAAGTGGGTGGTGTCTTATTTAGGGTAGAGCCTTCAGCCACCCTTTATCTGCAGATGTCTTATTTAGGGTAGAGCCTTCCGCCACCCTTTACCTTCAGCATTTTTTGAAGCCATGGATCTTTGCAGTCACTTCCATTCACTGTAGGAAGAGGCTGCTCTGATTAGTAAGTAACTTTTGTCTGCAGGTATAAGCATGGTATCTAGATGACTTGATGCTGGGTTGGTTCAGCAAAGTGGCGGTATTAGATTCCACAGTGGGGCCTGAGACCTGTTCAGTCATGGATTTGGGACTGAGCATATAGTACTAGACATGGATTCCCTCCTATGGAGTGGACCACAAACCTTTTTTTTTAACGTATTCAAACCTTTTTTTTTAACGTAACGAAGTTCAACGTGTTTCCATGAGGGAAATGCAGATAAAACTACTGAGATTCCATCTCAGCCCAGTCAGAAGGATCATCATCAAGGATGCAAATGACAACAAATGCTCTATTAAGTCATTTGTCATCCATTCCTCAAGTCCTCAGAACAGGTATTGCTGGTTCCCTGACCTTGGGTAAGCTGGAGGTGGTTGTAAAGAATTGAGTCAGATACTGTCCTGAAAGACCTTAGACCAGTTAGCAGTGTAATTACTGTGGTAGTTTGAATAGGTATGGCTCCTATAGACTCTGGCACCACTAGGAGGTGTGGCCTTGTTGGAGGAAGTGTGCTATTGTAGGGGTGAGCTTAGAGTGAGGTTTTATATGTTCAAGCAATGCCCAGTGTGGCACTCTCTTCTTGTGTCGCCTGTGAACCAAGTTGTAGAACTCTCAGCTCCTTCTCCAGCACCATGTTTCCTGCCATGATGATAATGGACTAAACCTCTGAAACTAAACTCTAAGCCAGCCCTGATGAAAGGTTTTCGCTCCGGTCATGGTGTCTCTTCCCAGCACTAGAAACCCTGATGAAGATAGTTACTGTAACTACCATACTAGCCACTGTGATTACTGTAACACAAAACTGAAATTGAAGCTGTTGGCATTAAGAAGCTTGCCAGGTGTTGTGTAGCTGTCAGTTGGTCAGGTTGGAATTTCACTGGAAGTCAGTGTGACTATAGACAGTCATTTTTCATATCCCTTCCTGCTCTTGGGACGATTTAAGAAGTTTATGACAAGCACTATGTGTTTTAGTGATTTTCATCCTAAAACTTAAGGGAAACCAAAGGTCCAAGTGGGAAAACTTACCTCCAACTGTGTTACCATTGACTTTAACACATGCTCTTCGCATAGAAGAATGCAAGACTGTCCCCCATTCTCCATGGAATCCCATGCTGACTTCCAGCCTTCTGAGGTCTGAAATATTTTCTTGCCATGCTTTTCCTCTGGAGAGTCTGGCATGCTTGTTGGAGGGAGATCACACGGTTGCCATCTAGGAGTCTGGAAGATGAAAGAGTGACAGCGCGGCTGAGCAGGCCGTGGAATGCTTGTTGGGTTATCCAAGGTGAAGGACAGGGGAACCTAAGGGCCTCTGTCCCCATCCTCTTTGAGCTCCCTGGGAGCTTCATCTCTCCTGGATAATGTTTGGGTAGTCAGGAATGGGGTGGTACTAGAGAGGGCTCATTGCTTAATACACCTGATTTATTACACATTTTATGGACCATCTCTTCTTCACTGCTCTGTGAGACTGGCAGAAAAATAATACTTTTGATATGCTGTTTTATTTATCTACATTCTGTCATGATATACTTTGATGTAAGTTTTTAATTTTGCTTCAGCTCTCAGCTGCTCTTGCTGTTACAGCTCAGGGTCAGCACTGAGGTTAGCCACAGTAGCACAAAACAATTTCCTGTTTGTACAGCCCAGGTAACATTTGGATGAGGATTAAATTTTACCACATTTTCTACTAGCCCTAGCCTATTATTTCTAATGAGTTTTAAATTGCTTCAAGAACATGTATTTCAAAACTTAGTGCAATGATCCTTCAGCCTGAGCAACTTAATAAAAGAAATTTCTTTCTCTAAATTTTTGGTTAAAATGTTGCATGCAGTGTAATAAATGTTATTACTCTGGAAACCTACTTCTCAGTTTTAAGAAGTGGATGTTTTTATGCTCACTTTCCATTTGTTTAATCTTTTCTTCCCGTTGCCTCTGGGTACTGGTACCTTTAGTGACATCTGTTGGTTGAAGAGCGCACAGAGGGGAGAAACACTGCTGGTTTTCATGAGGCTGGCCAGCATGGAATTGCTTGTGTTCCTTCCTTTGGTAGCTGATTTTTAGGAAGCTTGGCTTGTAAAAAAATTAAACTTTAAAAATAGCTGGAATAAACTATGATTATTCTCTTCACTGAAAAAATTTACATTTTGAGCTGAGAGATGGCTCAGCAGAGGACCTGGATTCAATTCCCAGCACCCATAGCTCTAAATCGTTTGTAACTCCAGTCCCAGGTGATCCAGTGCCCTCTTCTGGCCTCCATGGGCATCAGACACACAGTGGTCCATAAACATACAAGTAGGCAAGATACCCATACACATACATGGATGGATGGACAGACGGACAGATAGAATTTCAAAAAAAAATTAAGAATTTTCATCTTGAAGCAACATATGCTTCTTTAACATTCATAAATTGAGTTTGTAAAGTTTTATACAAACCAGTGCTACTCCTTGTGACCAAGCTAACAAACCAGTGGTTTACTCAATGGGATTTACAGAGCCCTGGAAGTCTGTAAAAGTACCACAGAAGCTCCTCAGAAAAAAAAAAAAAAAACAACAAAAAAAAAAAAAAACAGAAGAGGGGACCTAGCCAGAAATACCAAGCTACATAGTTGCACAAACTGATTTGTTTATAAAGGATGTCTCCAATTAAGAGAATAATTCCTGGCATACAGCATTAGAAGTGGTCATATATTTACATTAAAGTGTTAACAAGAAGATAGATGAAGGCTGCATTGGTCTTGAAATACTTAGAGATTTTGTAAAATGCCAGCAGGAAATTAAGTTGTTGGAAACAAACTACCCAGGGCTATGGGCAATAGTCTTTGCTTTGTGTATAGCATGCAGATAGTAAAGCTCCCAAAAGTCTTGTGTAGGCAGTAGGATGATTATGCCTTGAGGACCCCAAAATCCAGCTAACTTACAAAAGAAAGGCCTTAAAGATTACTCCATGATGAGTCTAAGAAACTACAAGTATTAGACTAAACCTCCTTTGCACACAAGAAAAACAAAATACTAATGACTTCCTTCATCCATGCAGCTAAAGTTTATTGAGCATGTACTGTGTGATACTGTAAGTTACAAGGGATGAGAAGATAAACTCGGGATGGGGAGGGATGGACACAGATTCTTCCCTAAAAGACTTAAGGCTGGAAAGAGATTCAAACAGATTAATGAAGAATTACAGTATGTTGTGTTCTATGTTATGTTTGAAAAGTATTCAGAGTGCTCTAGAAGCCTGGAAGAGATTTTTTCCTTCAAACTCAAGGGTCAGGGAAGGCAGAATTTTTTGAAGAAATAAGAATAGAGCCCCATGGGACTAGAGAGCTGGCTTAGTGATCAAGGGCACTTGCTGCTCTTCCCAAAGACCAGACTTTGGTTCCCAGCACCCACACAACTACCTGTAACCCCAATTGAGAGAATCCAGCACCCTCTCTGGCCTACACAGGCATGGGGCACTCATGTGTAATAGACCCACACAGACATACATATAATTTTGTTGTTGTTGTTCACAAATATGTGGGCTGCAATTGGATTTGATGGATGAAAATACAAGGACACAAAGTTGGGTCTGGAAGGAGTCTAAGGAGGAGATGAATGTGATCAAAAGACATTGTATGAAATTTTCAAAATACTAATAAAAATTTTTAAAGAAAAAACGTTTAATTTAAAAATAGATATGTAACAGGAAAACTGCAAATTTCAAAATTGCTAGAGTCCTAAGTGAAAGTAAACATCCATTTCTATTATTTATGGATGTGCATGCACATATAACATCTTGTGTGTCTGTCTGTCTGTCTGTCTGTCTGTGGAGGTTAAAGGACAGCATTCAAGAGCTGTTTCTCTTCCACCATGCAAGCTCCAGGGATTAAACTCAGGTCATCAGGCAGCAGACACCCTGTAAATCATCTCACCAGTGAGAGAGACCAGCTCCCTCTTCTCCCCCAGGGTACTCTTGAGGAGGGAGAAGTGAGAAGTATGTAGATAGAAGCATAAAGGAAAGAGACAGTTAGAAACACAGGATAGCTCAGGAGGGCCTGAGACAAAACCCACCAGCCCCTTCTGTCTCTTCTAAAGGGCTTTTAAAGGAATGCCGAGGGGTGGAGCAGAGGGCCTCCCCCCAGCACAGCCCAGTGCAGACCATCCCAGACACCTGGTGACCTTGCACTTGGTCCAGCCGTCCCCTGATGCAGCCCTGCTGTGTAAAGCAAGCTCAGCTCTCACTAGGAAGTTTTTGCAGACTCCCACATACTAGCTCCAACTTAATCCTTTTAAAATAAATTTGATTGGGTATATTTAAGGAGTATAACGATGTTATGTGATGGCTACAGACAATAGAAAAGATTTCTGTATGGAAGAAGCAAATCAACATGTTAACCCTCTCCTTTTGTTTCCTCTGCTTACGTGGCAAGAGTAGCTAAGAGCTACTCATTTAGCATGAAACCCAAATGCAGGCATTGCTGTTATTCCACATGCAAGTTGGGCCATGCAGGATTATTCTTTCTACACTTGGCTTGTTTCGCTTAACATAATACAATACCCTCCAGACTCTCCAAGCTATGGCAAAAGGCAACATCTCGGGCTCTTTAAGGTGGAATGATGTTGTAGTGTGTGTATATGTGCTGCTCCTCTCTCCATTTGTCCATCGACAGACAGTTCCATTGTACCGTACGTACTCCGGCTGTTGAGTGTGCCTGTGTCATTAGATGTTATTAGCATATGATAGTTCTGTGTTGGATTTCATCAGAAACCTCATCCTGGTTCTCATGGTGTCTGTACCAGTGCTGTACAAGGGTTGTCTGTCCTCCCCATCTCTGCCAGCAGTTGTCATCTCCTGACTTGTGGGTGAAGCAACATTCTAGAAGGTCTAAGACATTTCTGACAGCGGATTTGAATTTCCTTTCTCCTGAGATTGATGATGCTGAGCATGACCCTGTGGGCTGTTTTCCATCAGACTGATTTTTCCATAGTGGAGTTCCATGAGTTCTCTGGGAATCTTGGCTACTGACTTCTTGTCAGACACAGGCTTGCAAGTATTTCTCACTATGGAAGCCACCTTTTCGTTCTGTTTTCTTAGCTATGAAGAAACTTTTTAGATTAGTATAGTCCCATTTGTTTTTGCTTTTATGACCTAAGATTTTGGTGTGACACCCAAAATTTCTGTGAGAAAGTGTACCAGTGTCCATGCTGTCCTCTCAGAATGGCAGTTTCTTCTCTGAATTTAGGTCCTCCCCCACCCCACCCCCACCCCGAGACAGGGTTTCTCTGTGTAGCTTTGCGCCTTTCCTAGAACCCTCTCTATAGACCAAGCTGGCCTCGAACTCACAGAGATCCGCCTACCTCTGCCTCCCTGGGTGCTGGGATTAAAGGCGTGCGCTACCACCACCTGGCTTTGACTTAATCTTGTTTGTTGGTTGGTTGGTTGGTTTGGGGTTTTGGGGGGGCGCTGGGGGGGGGTTTCTTTTTGGTTTTTTTTTAGTTTTGGTTTTTTTTCAAGACAGGGTTTCTCTGTGTAGCTTTGCACCTTTCTTGGAACTTACTTTGTAGACCAGGTTGTCCTTGAACTCAAAGATTCACCTGCCTCTGCCTCCCAAGTGCTGGGATTAAAGGCATGCGCCACCACTGCCCACTGACTTATCTGTTTGGGAGGCATCCAGGCAGTGGGACCAGATCTTGTGCTCATTGCATGAGTTGGCTGTTTGAAACCTGGGGCCTATGCAGGATTGTTTGGCTCGGCCTGGGAGGAGGGGACTAGACCTACCTGGACTGAGTCTACCAGGTTGACCTCAGTCTGTGGGGAAGGCTTTGCCCTGGAGGAGATGGGAATGGGGGGGGGGGGGGGGGTTGGGGGGAAGGTGAGGGGGACGGGAGGGGGGAGAACAAGGGAATCCGTGGCTGATATGTAGAACTGAATTGTATTGCAAAATAAATTAATAAAAAAAAAAAAGAAAAAAAAAAAAAAAAGGCATGCGCCACCACTGCCCAGTGACTTAATCTTTTTTAATAATTGTATTTCCACCTATGTGGTTGTAAAATAATTGGTGTAAAATCTTTTATTACTTGTTCCTTTGGGTTTGTTTTGTTTTTACATTAATTTAGTTTTGTTATGGTAGGAAGAACAAGCAACTACCATGGCGTACCTCTAGAAGTCGAGGATAACCTGTGGAATCAGTTCTCTCCTTCCACTGTGTGGGTTTAGAGGATCAGACTCAAATCATTAGACTTTGTGACAAGTGCCCCTACGTACTGAACCATGTCACCAAGCCAGCAAGAATTTTTTCACTCAGAAAAAAAATTAAAATAAGCTTCAATTCTAGGCAGGAATGGTGGCACACACCTTTAATTCCAACATTTGGGAGGCAGAAGCAAGCGGATCTCATTGAGTTTGAGGCCAGTTTGGTCTACAGAGTGAGTTCCAGGACAGCCAGAGCTACACAGAGAAACCCTCTCTTAAAAAAAAAAAAAAAAAACTAGACAGATAGATAGAATATATTTCATTTCTAAATTTGTTATTAAATTATTAGGCAATAGTATACCAAAAGTTATAAAAGCAAATTACACCAATTCTGAACTCCATCTTCTGTGCCAATGATATACAGTTAGTGTATCAGGTCACCCAGTCTGAGGGAGCTGCACTCAGCCTAAACAGGCAGCCTGTGTTCTCTTCTGCCATATCTTTTTCTATCACATTTTTCTGTATCATCTGCTTTTCCATATTTTTCCCCATAATTGGAATATCCTCGTTTTTTATGAAGTAGCATACTCAGAGACCCAATGTTAAGCTCGGTGTTTGTGTACTCACTAGGCATACAGGGAACATGAATTTGATTCCTAGCACCACAAAATAAATTAATTTAATTAAAATATCATTCATAGAGGAGGGGGATCCAGCAACATAGGCCTAGAAAGTAAAAGTCTCCACTTTAGGGTGATGAATATGATCAGAGCATCTTAGTATACTATGTAAAATGTCACAAAACATTTCATACCATTAATGTGCTCTAATAAAAATAATGCTCCATTATGGCATCACTGAGACAGCTGCTGTTAGCGGTTTGGAGTGTGTCCTCTAGCTCCTGTGTGCCCATGTGCATGCTTTGTAACTGGCACAATATACTGAGGGTCCTTGTTTTTTAATTATGTTGTGTCTGTTGCTCTGTGTTAATATGCATAGATGAGCTTCATTTTTTTTTTAAGCTGCAAAGTTTTCGTTTTGTACAGAGTTTTCTATCCAGTAGCTTGAGACAATCGTCTCTTTATTCATTCGTCAGTTTTTATTAAGAACAGCAGGTGCTGGTCCATGCTTCTTGGGTAAATCAGAGAGCGAATTGAAAAGTAATGTGAGCTATGGGAAGGAAAGTTGATGGTGAAAGGATAAGAGTGATCTAGGCATCGGGGAATGGAGCTGCAGAACTCTTTGCTCATCACTTATGGAACTCTCACTTCCCCGGGCATGAACTTTTGACCAAGCTTATGAATTGTCTACCAAGCATGAATTGTCTATTTGGAGCAGGCCTTACAATCAGAAAATAGTTTAGAGTCATGCTATGGCACCAGTGAGCTCCTGACCAGCAGGTCAGTATCCAGTGCTGGGAAGATCATTGAGGTCTTTTCTCCCCCAGTGGCCTCCATAGTACCATCAAGCACTATGAAAGTTAGCCAGCAGGCCAGAAGTTTCCCAGTCAGTTCCAAGTTGATTTCCTTGGCCTGCAACCAACAGGTATGAAACCTTCAGGAATAGGGTCTTACCATCTAGTTATGGTGAGCAACCAAGAGTAATGTCAACAGCCTGTAACTGTGAGTGTTGAATGATGGTGGTATGCCAGTGTGTATCCCTCTAGTGGGGAATCTTAAAGCTGAGTGAAGTGATGCCAGCCTAGGGAACAGGGAATATATGGCAAACTGGTATCTTTCTGCTGACTTTGCTGGAATCCAAGAACTCTTTAAAAAAATATATTTTGACACCTTATGCTGGAGAGGATGTGGAGCTAGGGGAACTCTCCTCCACTGCTGGTGGGAATGCAAGCTTGTACAACCACTTTGGAAATCAATATGGCGCTTTCTTAGAAAATTGGGAATCAATCTCCCCCAAGATCCAGCTATACCACTCTTGGGCATATACCCAAGAAATGCTCAACCACACCATAAGAGCCCTTGTTCAGCTATGTTCATATCAGCATTGTTTGTAATAGCCAGAACATGGAAACAACCCAGATGCCCTTCAACTGAAGAATGGATAAACAAAATGTGGTACATATACACAATGGAATACTACTCAGCAGAGAAAAACAATGGCATCATGAGGTTTGCAGACAAATGGATGGATCTAGAAAAAATCATCCTGAGTGAGGTAACCCAGACTCAGAAAGACAAACATGGTATGTACTCACTCATAGCAGGATACTAGACATGAAACAAGGATCACTTGTCTGCTACTCACATCACCAGGGAGGCTACCTGGAAAACAGGACCCCAAGAAAGACACAGGGATCGCCCAATGACAGAGAAATGGAATGAGATCTACATGAACAGCCTGGACATGAGTGGGGGTAATGAAAGGCGAGGGTTGAGGGAAAGAGAGCTTGGGGGAGCGGGAGATCCCAGCTGGATCAACAACAGAGAGGGAGAACAAGGAATAGGAGACCATGGTAAATGAAGACCACATGAGAATAGGAAGAAGCAAAGTGCTAGAGAGGCCCACAGAAATCCACAAAGATACCCACACAACAGACTGCTGGCAATGGTCGAGAGACAGCCCGAACTGACCTACTCTGGTGATAGGATGGCCAAACACCCTAATTGTTGTGCTAGAAACCTCATCCAACTACTGAGGGATCTGGATGCAGAGATCCATGACTAGGCCCCGGGTGGATCTCTGGGAGTCCAATTAGCGAGAATGAGGAGGGTTTATATGAGCGAGAATTGTTGAGACCAAGGTTGGATAAAGCACAGGGACAAATAGCCAAATGAATGGAAACACATGAACTATGAACCAATGGCTGAGGGGTACCCACTGGATCAGGCCCTCCGAATGGGTGAGACAGTTGATTGGCTTGATCTGTTTGGGAGGCATCCAGGCAGTGGGATCAGATCTTGTGCTCATTGCATGAGTTGGCTGTTTGAAACCTGGGGCCTATGCAGGATTGTTTGGCTCGGCCTGGGAGGAGGGGACTAGACCTACCTGGACTGAGTCTACCAGGTTGACCTCAGTCTGTGGGGAAGGCTTTGCCCTGGAGGAGATGGGAATGGGGGGGGGGGGGGGGGGTTGGGGGGAAGGTGAGGGGGACGGGAGGGGGGAGAACAAGGGAATCCGTGGCTGATATGTAGAACTGAATTGTATTGCAAAATAAATTAAAATAAATTTAAAAAAAAAAAACAGACCTCAAAAAAAAATATCTTTGGAAAAATAGCAGAGATTTGGCATTTGTTACATTGCTAGAGTTCATGAAGTAGGCCTGGTTGAAAAGATGACATTTACTAGGCTTCCTGTAAATAAGAGCTAATCAGGAGGATGCATTAGGGAAGAGTGTCCCAGGCTAAAGGAATAGACATGGGTCCTGGGGCGAGAATGGATCAGACGTGTCTGAAGAGCTGCAGAGGAGGTCAATAGCCAGAGCGGAATGAACAAATGGGAGAGTGCTGCGAGATGGATGAGTACTGAAGGCCTGTACCAGTCCCTGCTGGGACCTTAACTCCAGGTTAAACAGGCTTGTAGAATGTTTCGGGGGTTGGGTTTGGGGTTTTGGTTTGGTTGGTTGGGGTTTTTTGTTGTTGTTTTAGGGTTTGGGTTTTTTTGTTTTTTATTTTTGAGATGGGCTCTTACTTTATCTCTGGCTCTCCTGGAACTCACTGTTGTAGAGAAAGCTGGCCCCAAACTCAAAAAAGTGCTGGTAGTAAAGGCATAGACCACCACGCCCAGCCCTGTGTAGCTTTTTGAACAGAGAATGACATCCCTCTGGCTGCCTTATTAATTATAGAAAGCATAGGACTGCAAACAAGAGATGAACTAAGACTGCTGTGGTGACGCAAGCAGTTGGATAGAGACTGACCAAGGTGAAAGTAGTGGGAAATGGTGGAGTACTAGTTATACTTTGAAGCCAGAGCAAATCAAATGTGTCAGTTAGTGGAATGAACAGTGTATGGAAAGAACGTAGACAAGGGAATTGAGCAAGTTTCAAGAACAAGGGAGTTGCTGCTACCTGGGATGGAGACGCTGAAACAGATGGGGCAGCTCAGTAGCTCCACATTGATTTAGTTTGCGATGTTGGTGCCATCCAAGTACAGATCTGAATATGAATTTGGCATGTGTTTCTGGAGTCGGGAAGGTAGTTCCAAACTAGAGAAATGAGTGTAAGTGAGGTGTTTAAAGTTACAGAGCTCAGTAAGGTGGCTGGTGGGGGCAGGAGAAGGGCATATAAATATAGGAAACTTGGGGTTGTACCCCAGTGTAGCAGGGAAGGTGAAGAGCAGGGAGGAATCAGCACAGAAGAGTACCTGCAGCCAGCACTGACTAAGGGAAGTCAGACTGAGGATCTGCGACGGGAAAGCTGAGGGAGTCACCGGTGTCAGGAGCTCACTAGTTAGTAGGAATGAGAGGAGAGATGAAGGCCGTGAGTGCTACAGACCATTATTTTTTTAGGAGTTTTGTTGCAAAAGGAGCAAAATCTAGCAGCAGCAGCCAGAGAGGTTTTGTGTTGCTCTCTCTTTTGAAGTGGAATGAGTCTTAGCATGTTTTATAGTCTGATGATGATGATCTAATAGATCTTAGAGTGTTCTATAGTCTGATGATGATGATCTAATAGATCTTAGAGTGTTCTATAGTCTGATGATAATGATCTAATAGATCTTAGAGTGTTCTATAGTCTGATGATGATGATCTAATAGATCTTAGAGTGTTCTATAGTCTGATGATGATGATCTAATAACACAAGAAGTGATTGCACGGGACAGAAGGGGAGGCTGTTGCTGCTTCAGCTTCAAGCACAGAAGAGCTAGGACTGGTCGAATTGGCCGAGGGACTGACTTGCTGAGTCAGGGTGCAGCGTGAGTTCAGGTGCTTGTAGAAGGGTAAGGATGATAGTGAAAGTTTAGAATTCAGGATGAATTCCCAGAAGATCACATGTTTTCACCTTTTCACTAGGCATTAGTGAAAATCATCTCTAAAGATCGTTCTACTAATCTTATGGTCCTAACAGTTTGCTTGACTTTCCATACCCTTACCAATGCTGTGTTCATCTCTTGTCATTTGAAAGGGAAGATTGTATTCCCTCCCAGTCTTCACAACTTAATTCCATTGCAGCCCACTTCTGTCTGGGGATGCTGGCTGGTCTGCGGAGGCAGGAGTGGGTCCTGTGACCTGAGCACTGGGAATGAGCATCCTACAGTACTCCTCCCACAACTGCTGTGCTCCGTCGTCTTGTGCACTCTCTCTTCAGAGTGTTCATCCAAGCCACTAAGAGAGACTTAAGCTTGTAGAGCTGTCTGCTAAATACCAAGTTCATTTTAAAAATGAAAGGAGAAAAAGAAAAGATGAATCAATATATTGGATTGTTTTCTAAGACAGAAAGCAAGATTGTACATACTGGTACAAAGTGTAGGTGTGATATATCTTACCCCTTGCACCTTCCTTACCCCACCCCCACTCCACCCCACACTCCACTCCCAACCCTGGCATAGAGAACTGGTAGAACATGAGCAAACGGCTAAGCTGCAAACCCTTTGTTTGATTGTGTAGTGAAGGGCCGAGAGCAGGCAAATGATACAGTATTGGCTTTACCATGAATTATGTAAATAGAAGGGATTAGAGGGAAGTAACATTTTCTGTATCATGCACATCTAGCTTCATCTTCTCTTTCCCAGACCGAAGCTCCTCCATGGGCTCTTAGACTAGAGAACAAGTGAACTGTGTAATATCATACTTTACATTTATAGGGCACTGTCCCACTTACTGTTGGTAAGTGCTTTGCATATGCTGTCTCCTTTACTCCACATAAGAGCTTTGGAAGTTATGGGTGTTATTATCTTCATTTTATTGATAAGGAAACAGTGACTTACAGAGGTTAATAATGTGCCCAGATGGCCAGATAGTGAGCATTTAGGTGAGCTAGCCATTCAATTCATGGCATTTTCTTATCCTGAGGCCCTACATAGCTTTGACATGCACCATATCCCGATCCTGTGTTAAGGACAGGGACTTTGCCCCTCCCGCTAATTATGACAGATGTAGTCAATGAGACAGTGTAGTTAAGGGGTTTTGCTTTGGTACTTGGGAAGTCCTTCACTTAAGAAAAGTCTTCCTGTGGTGCTGCTGCAGAGATAGCAAAGGAGCAGCTGTTAGTGACTTCAGTGTCTGCCTGCCTGACGGGCCATTGCCTCCCCACCACTCAGTGCTGTGGTATAGGTCTCCTCATAGGAGGAAGTGCAGGGAATGAAGGATTGGAACTACACAGGTATGGGCCATAACAGGCAAGGTAAAAACAATATCTGAGCAACAGAAGAGTGTATAGTAAAGTGAGTCTAATTGCTAGACTTTAAGCCTTTTGAAGGCACAGTCTCCAATTTTGGAAAATATTACTGAATAATACATACTGGAGAGAGCTAAATTCAGTGAAAAAATAATGGCTTAACCAAGTCTTCTCTTTCAAAGTCTTTAATAGCAACCATAGGATGCTGGGACACTTGAGTAACATGAGATAATTTCCTAATTCAAACATAATTAATCATCCTTTTGTAAAGCTGTAATAGTAAATTAATAAATTAATTCAGACATGTCTGACACAGTCCAAAAGGCAGGTGTGCTAACATTGTAACTTTAGCATAGCAGAAAAGATTAGGATCCTAAATAACCTGGATGATAGATAATGTACTCCATTACCTTCAAAACTGTCCCATCGAAGTTTCTAGGCTGTCTACTAAACCTTTGCTGCAAAGTGCATAGAGATGTTAGGAAAGTAAGAGACCAGTTCTGCTGAGGGAAGAGGAGAGCAGGGGAAGGTTCACAAAAGGACCCAGGTGGCCGTGAAGCCCACAGAGCTCTTTACTCTTCCCATAAGGATAGCAGTATTAAATAAGCCCTCGGGTTTCCTTCTTTTGTCTCTGACCCTAGCAAACACAACATGTGTGAGCACCTTCCTGTCTCCAGAATCACCCAGCTCTTTCCATCTTCTATCTACAGTGCTCTTCTTCTTCAGAAAAGGAAGGGTGGGTTATGACCTTAATTTATATTTATTTGAGACAAGTATCATACTGTCTTAGTTAGGGTTTCTGTTGCTGTGAAGAGACACCATGACCACAGCAACTCTTATAAGGAAAACATTTAATTGAGGTGGCTTACAGTTTCAGAGGTTCAGTCCATTATGGCGGGGAGCATGGCCGCATGCAGGCAGACATGGTATTGGAAAAGTAGCTGAGAGTTCTACATCTTGGCATGCAGGCAACAGGAAGTGAAGTGAGTGTCACACTGAGTGAAGCTTGAGTAAAGGAGACCTTAAAGGCCACCCCCACAGTGATACACTTCCTCTAACAAGGCCACACCTAATAGTGCCGCTCCCTGAGCTTATGGGGCCAATCACATTCAGACTACCACACCTACTTTTTTAGACTCCCAAGCCTTTGCACTTAGTCTGCCCAGAACACATCACATCTCCCAAGGCTACGTAGGAGACTGCAATTGGCCCTTCAAGCATAGCCTGTTCTGTGAAGCCTTTCCTACTGTCCTCTACCTAGCCATAGCATCATTATTTACTACTCTGATAGTATTTGTCACATTTTATGGAGTTAATCACAAATCTCTTCACCCAGCCACAAGGAACTCCAGAGCAAAGATTGTTTTCGTTCATGTGTTTATCCCAGCACCTCACAGATAGTAGCTGTTAAATAAATACTGTCATATTGCATTCAGTCTTTGTGGAGATAAGGCATCTGTCTCTAAGGTGAGTTAGAATGAAGATGTGTTACTGAGTACATTCCAAGGTAGACTTCAGCTTTCTAGATAAAGCTTTTGTTTCTCAGATGTCTAAATTATAAGCAAAATCACGTGGACATCCAAGGCCATAACAGAGCAATGGCAGTATTTTAGTAATAGATCAAGAAGGGGAAACTTTCGCAGGGCGGTGGTGGCACACACCTTTAATCCCAGCACTCAGGGAGGCAGAGCCAGGCGGATCTCTGTGAGTTCGAGGCCAGCCTGGTCTACAGAGTGAGATCCAGGAAAGGCGCAAAGCTACACAGAGAAACCCTGTCTCGTAAAACCAAAAAAAAAAAAAAAAAGGGGTAAACTTTCACCCCGACTAGTTCTAGTTCATGCTCTACTAGAAGTATTGGTCCTTTTTCACCGGGCGGTGGTGGCGCACGCCTTTAATCCCAGCACTTGGGAGGCAGAGCCAGGCGGATCTCTATGAGTTCGAGGCCAGCCTGGACTACCAAGTGAGTTCCAGGAAAGGCGCAAAGCTACACAGAGAAACCCTGTCTCGAAAAACCAAAAAAAAAAAAAAGAAGTATTGGTCCTTTTTCATCTCTAAGTATGCATGTGGTTACTATGATACACCTATCAAGTGTGAATTGGAAGCACCCAAGCATCTCATAAACTGAATGTGGAGGTGCAGACCTGTGATCCCAGGATACAGAAGCTGGAGTCAGAAGAATTAGAAGTTAAAGAAAAGGAACACTATAATATTTTTAGAATAGAATCTTTTTTTCCCCTTTCATCTTTAAAACTTAAAATTTTAAGAAATAAAATAATAAAAATAATTTTATTCTGAAATTTTCTTCTAATTTAGTATAGATTAAAATGTATTAAAATTTAATTTAGGTATTATATCTTATACACCCATGTTGGGTTGAGGATAGGGAGACCACTGACTAGCTCTCTTGAAATAGTGGCATGTGTGAATGTGTTGGACCATCAAGGAAGTCTAAACATTAGGCACTAAGAAGCTGAAGCAGGATCTGAAAAGATGAGGCATAAGAAGGAAAGTGATGGCATGGAATAGGAAGCTGTGGCCTCTGCCACACATTTGGTGGCAGGCTTGAGGTTATTAGCAGAGTTGGTGGTTATGAGCAGAAAAACAGAAAAGACAAAAGAGCAGCTGGAGCTACCAGCAGTTGTGTGCCACGGCCCTCACCGCTGCTGGTCTACCCTCAGAAAGCCTTGCAGCTGCCTCTCTTCTACCATCTTGAGCTCACAGATTGCTCCTGGGGCCACTGCTACCAAAAAACATACCGGGTGATGGATTCTGAGAACTACTTCCTAGCCAGGTTGGCACAGAATAAAGTATACTATACCTCTAAATTTTAGAAATTGAATTTAGTTTCGATTTTACAAGCAGTGCTCATTTGAATAGGAAAAAGAAGAGCTAAGAACATATCTGTTGTTTAAAGAATTCCTGGATACTGCTTAGCTGCACACTTTCAGAACACATTTCAGACACAGAAATTGTTGATTATAAATGCTAAGTACTACTGAAATGTTAAAGTGATTATATACACAGTTCTTTGTCTTGCTAATGGCCAGCATATGTATTAAAGTTCTCTAAAGGAACAAAACTATGGGGCATAGTGGCACGCACTTTGGAAGGCAGAGACAGGTGGATCTCTCTTGAGTTCAAGGCCAACATAGTTGACATACCAACATACCAAGTTCCAGGACAGCCATGGCTATAGAGAGACCCTGTCTGAAAACAGACTGAACATGGTGGTGCACACTTTACTTCCAGCACACAGAAGGCAGAGGCAGGCCGATCTCTGAGTTTGAGGCCAGCCTGGTCTACAGAGCAAGTTTCAGGACATAGACCCTGTCTCAAAAAATAAATAAAAATAAGGAGCAGAACTGATAGACTAGTATAAATTAACAGGGGATTTATCAGAACGGTTTACAGGCTGGAGTCCAAGTGGTCCAACAATAACTACCTCACGATGGGTTTATCAAGACTGGTAATTGTTCAGTCTACAAGACTGGACATCTCATCAGTCCTAGTCTGGTCCTGGTGTCCTAGAGGATTCCTAGAAAGCTGCTAGTACTCAATCTGTGTTGGAATCTTGAAGAAGGAGGTTCTAATACCAGTGAAAGAATGGCAGGCAAGCAAAGAGCAAGAGCTTCCTTCTCCCATGGCCCTTTACGTTGAGGCTGGGAGGTGTGGCCCAGACTTAGGGTAGGTCTTCCACCTTAAATGATCCAATCCAGAAAAACTCTCACTGGTATGCCTGGCTGCTTGGGTTTTAGTTGATTCCAAATGCGGTTGAGTTGTAGTGGCTAACCAAGGTTAGCCATCATAACCTAGAACTTTGGGAGAGATTTTAAACTAATCATCTCAGGATCTTCTAAGACCTAAAAAATAATCAGAAACTGATTATTTTGAATAATGCCAGTAATTTCTGTGTCCCATCTAATTCCAAATCCATGAGGCTCCTAGAAATAAAGTAACCTAGAGTTTAGAATCATTTACATCTTAGGCTTTCTTTTTTTCTTTCTGACTTAGCTGGTTATTTTTAGTAATATTTTTACTCATTCTTGGAGAATTTCATACAATATATTTTGAACATATTCACCCGTCATCTCCCATTACCACCCTCCAATCTCTTCCCACTCAAGTTGAGATTTCTTCTTCCCTATCAAATACAGCTTGTTACCCAGGCACTCTTGGGAGCAGGACCTGTACTGGCGTGTGGTCAACCTACAGGGGTCTTCACACTGAGAATACTTAACACTCTCTCCCACTCTCCCAGGAGCTCTCCCATGCTGTAGCTCCTCAGCCAGTGCTGGGATTTGCTTAGCTGGTTATTTTATCCTATCTCTTTTGTTTTTTATGTTTGCTAACTCAGTTTCTCTTTTTTCTCTTTAACATTTATTTATTCATTTATTTGCATTTCTGTATGTATATATATATATATATATATATATTCGTGTGTGCACACGAGCCACAGAGCATGTGTGGAAGTCCAGTTTCTCCCTCCACCATGCAGGGATGGATCTCAGGCCATCAGACTTGGCAACAGGTGTCCTTAACCACTGATACATCTCACCACCCCTTACCCTACCTCTTTTTTTTTTAATTAAAATGTTTATTTAAGGGCTAATAGTTCATTTGTATTAAAGTACATAAACTAATCTGAAGAGTGTGTGTCTCTCATGGTTTTCTTCATGTCTACATATATATCAGTCTAATTGCCATCCAAATAAAACCACTAACCTTCCACAGTGCCCTTGAATGATTTTTTGACTTGGGCTCTTCATTCTTCCCAAGTAAATGATCTTGTATATTTATTTTTTGTATAATGGATGATTCAACTTGGGGAACAGTGTCTCACAACTGCTTTGAAGTACATCTCCTTATCACTTTCTCTCTGCCTTTACCCTACAACAGGAAATCAGATCTTGTCTCTTGGGAGTCTCTCAAAAGATCAGATTTATCCAATGAAACTCAAGGGCATCTCCATTTGCTATTCAGCTCTCAAATCTGCCTTATGTGGAAATTATGTCAGCTTTGGCGTCTTCAAGTTGTATGGGGACAACCATTTTGACAATGTACTCGAGGCCTTTGTGAAAATGCTGCTGTCAGTGTCCCACAGTGACTTGCTGGTAAGCACTGCTGTGCCCTGGGGGGTTCTTCATGTGAAAAGTGAAATACCAGCACCACAGCCTGGAATTGTTACAGCAAAACCCGGGGAATCCAAACACCAGCACATTTTATGTTTCAAAACAGCATGCTTGCTCCAAACTTAGCAGACCTGGACAGCTCTCGTAATTATTTATGTAATTCAACGCACAGGCTAAAAACGTCACAGCTGTCATTTCTAACTACTTGATCATCCAAAGTGCTCTAGCCTCTTCATATGAAAATAGATTTAGTAATGTCAGTGAATTGCTTTCAGCTATATTCATGATTCAAAAAAGGAGATACAGGATTGGATGCAGAGTTTTCCCTTCCTTTTATTCTACCCTTTAGTTTCTTGCTGCTTGACCTTCCTTTGTATTAAAATTTGGACAAGGCAGACAGTGTTAAACTGATATATAGAATGTTGTTCATTAGTCATGTACCTTGAGTTAATCACTCTCTACTTCTCTAAGCCACACTGTTTAAATGAGTGCGTTGAAGAATGTGATTTTTTGGCCCCTTTGTGCTATGACATTTAGCTTCTGTGATATATGTCAGTGATCTTTAAACTTTGAAACCATTCAGAAATGTCTGGGATGCTTGTTGGAAATGCAAATTTCTAGACTTCTTTGGCTTATCTCATCAGCAGATTTCCTTTAAAACATTTCTGCCAATTTATATAGTAGCAATTATGTGCTTGATGTGTTTTCAGTAAGTACTTGTTAAAATAACGAAATTCAGCATTGGGTTAATTGAGACTTTCCCATCTGCTCCCAGAAGTTTCATAAATGATCTGGAGAGCTTGTGTGAGAAGTGTGCCTAGATCTTACAATGCTCTCATGTACAACACACCTCATGCCAGGGTGTGAAGCCTCCTTACAGTGGAGTGAAATGTTTATTGAACACAAAACCTATATGACAGAAATTACAAAGTAGAAACTGGAATCGTCAGTTACCGTGTTCAGTCTCATTGAAAGGACTTTTCACTACAGTTGTGGTCCACCAAGAAAACTGATTTCACTCCAGGCAAACCATCAATAATTCTCAAACCTGGGAAGGTACTTAAGACTGTATTTACCATGTATGAAAAATTGCTTATTTCAAGGCCATACTTCAAAGCTTTTTATTGAGTGAGTCTGGAGGGGGGGTTGGAAAACCATATCTTGAATAAGCATGCTTATAGAAATGTTATAATCTCATTAGGTGCCATCCGACTCTAGGTTATATTTGCCATGAGTGTTATACCTTGATACTGGTTGACATTACGTTTGAGATTTCCCAGGTATTTTCTCATATAATTGTCTCTTGTCTTTAGAATATGATAAATAATCAATCATTTACCAAATAATAATTTAGTTAGATGGGTTGCTCTGCCCATGTGGCTTGACATTTACTCTCTCTCTTTGTGTAGCAATATCGGAAACTGAGCCAGTCTTACTATCCACTCCTGGAGTGTCTCACCCAGGACCACATGAGCTTCATCACCGACTTGGAGCCTCCTGTGCTTCTGTATGTTCTCACATCTCTCTCAGAGGGACTCACCACTCTTGGTAAGGGTCATGGAAAGACTTGACTTCATTCTCCTAATGTATGTGTCCACTGAGATGTTTGTCCGATGAAGGGCAAAGAAATGTTATCAACCCAACTGAAAGATTATTTTACAAGCTACTACTTGCAAATGGGAAAATACACTTTTAATATTTTGGCAATTTTTTTTATCAGTTTTGAGGTACAATTTAAATACCATCTAAGTCCAAAAAGTTCTAACAAATACATACACAATAATGAGTCACAACAGTTTATAAAATATTTGCATCACTATACTCCGTTATGTCCCCATCAAGTCTATTCCCTACCCTTAACCCTACTCCAAGGAAACTACTGTCTTTCTAGATTTGTATATAAGTGGACTCTTAAAACAAAACATTCATACACACGTCTTTATGTGACTCTGCTTTGTATTTCCCTCAGATAAATACCTAGGGTAGGACTTCTGGGTTGTACCTGTCGGTTGCTATGTTGAGATGCCATTTCCCGATGTGGCTGTAGTGTTTGCTCCAACAGTGTAGAAAGGTTCTGACTATTCCTCATCCTCACACTTGCAGTGACTCTTCTCAGGCTGAGCCATCATAGTGAAATGGAGTCTTTGTGGTTTTCATTTCAATATCACCAATAAATAATTTGAGGGTATTTCCATGCTTACTTGCTTTATCATGTATTGTGTTAGCATTCTATTGCTGTGGCAAAATACTTGAGAGAAGTCAACATAGAGCAAGGTAGGTTAATATTTTGGTTCACAGTTTCAGAGATTTTAGTTTGTGGTCCCTTGTTCTCCTCATTGTAGGCCTGAGGCAAGGCTAAAGGTTATGGCAGGAAGCATTTGACAGAATAAAGTTTCTAACCTCATGGTGACCAAGAAGCAGAGAGAGCAAGAAAACAGGTTTGAAGTCAAATGATATACTTCAAAGACACACCTCAGTAACCCACTCCTTCAGCCATCCCTACCCCATTATGTATTCAATATGAACTCCTCAACGAGTAATCTATTAATGAAGTTAGCACCTCCATGATCCACTCAATCACCTCTCTCCACCAGCAGCTGGGAATGGAGCCACCTAGGAGCCTTGGGGAACATTGTAGATCCAAACAGTAACCTACATTTTCTTGGTGAAGTGTTTGTTCATAGCTTTTACTCTGTTTTTTTGTAACTCTGTGGTTTATGTTGTTGGTGATTTGTAAGTTGTTATATATTCTGGATACAGATTTTTTGGTTGTTTAAGACAGTGTTTCTCTGTGTAACCCTGTCTTGGAACTTGCTCTGTAGACCATACTGGCATTGAACTCACAGAGATCCGCCTGCCTCTGCCTCCTGAGTGCTGGGATTAAAGGTGTGTGCCACCACCTTCAGGTTTGGATACAGATTTTGTTTGTTTATTTGGGGATTTGTTGTTGTTGTTGTTGATGATGATGTTTTTCAAGACAGGGTTTCTCTGTGTAACAACTCTAGCTGTCATAGAACTCTTGTACAATTTGTAGACCATGTTGGCCTTGAACTCACAGAGACCACCTGTCCCTGACTTCCGTGTGCTGGAATTAAAGATGTGCGCCACCATCTCCGGGTTTGGATACAAATTCTTACTCAGATATGTTTTGCAGATAATTTGAGCCTATGACATGTCTTTGTGTTTTACTAACAGTATCATGTGAAAAGGAAAAGTTTCTATTTTGAGGAAATCCAATGCTTCTTTAGCCTGAAGTCATAAAGATTTCCCATTTTCTTCCAAAAGTATCATCAGTTTGGCTCTCGTGTTTAAATCTAGATGCATTTCAATTTAACTTTTACCTGTGTTCTAGGGATCAAACATAGATTCCTTTTAAAACATAAGTATTTGATTGTTCTAGAACCTTTTATCTTTTGCTTATTTACCTTTTAATAACTACATGGCCTAATTCTATACTTGGTCTTAAATGCTGTAGTACAGTCTTTTGATATTTTTCTCTTACAAATTATTATAACATTAATTCTTTGCCTTTTCGTAGAAATTTTAGAATTAACCTATCATTTTGTGTTTCCCCACCCCTGACTGACCCCAAACAAAAGATTAGGGGAATTTTGCTTAGGACTGCATTGAGTCCTGCAGCTCCTTTTGGAGATAACAGGCATATTAGCTATATTCAAGACCAATTCTGGAAAATTCTTCCATTCTTCTACTCACTAATGTCTTCCTTAATTATGGCTTTGAATCTGAGTTTTGTATGTATTTTGTTTGATTTATAACCAAACATTTTAGGTTTTGTGCTGCTTAAATGGTATTCTTAAATTTCCTTTCTTTGCTACCTAATAGAAATAATGTTTATTTTTTTATATGTTGACCTTTCTAAACTTACTAATTGTGCTAATTTATCATAGATTTCTTAAATTTTTCTACATAAATATATCAACAACTAAAGCTTTAACTTATCTTTTACATTTATATACTAGCTAGAACCTATAAAACAGTACTGGGTTAGGTTGGGGTTATGAAAAAACAGAGACAATCGTACCAAATACCATTTTGTCATCTCTGGGATGGAAGAAAGCATTGAGTCTCATAACATTCATATAATGTTAGGTTTCTCATTAGATTTTTTTTTCCTGTCTAGGAAACCTGAACAATTTCCCAATGTGACTAGCAACATTTTGTTCCAGCCGTACAGAACGGTTCCAGGTCCTCATCCTAATAATTATGAGTCTTTAAAGTGTAATTGTCTGATATTATTATCATGAATAGTGTTGAATTGACCTTATCAAGTATTTTTTTCTGTGTACTTGTGCTAGTTAGTTTGTCAGTTTGACATAAGCTAGGCTCATCTGGGAAGATAGAGCCACAACTGAGAAAATGCTTCTATCAGACTGGCCTGTAAGCAAGCCTGTGGGGTATTTTCTTGATTAGTGGTTGGTTTGGGGGGGCCTAGCCCATGTGGGTGATGTCACTTCTGGGCAGGTGGTCCTGGAAGGTGTAAGAAAGATATCTGAATGTGAGCTGGAGAACAAGCCAATAATCAGCATCCCTTCCATGGTCTCTACCTGCCCTGACTTCCTTCAGTGATGGAGTGTAGCCTGAGATTTGTAAGATAACATAAACCCCAAGTTGCTTTTTGGTCATGGAGTTTTATCACAGTAATAGAACAACACTAGAGAGTGGGGGAGCGAGAGAAGGGGAGGGAGGGGGAACAGGGGTTGGTATATAAAATGAAAAAAATTTTAAATAAAAAAATTTTAAAAGAATATATAGGGTTTTTAATGCTAATGTATTGCATTAATATTAATGATCATGCTCAGAGGTCAAACCAACCATGTATTCCTGGATTCAGGGTGATAAGATTTTTCTTTTCTTTTTCTTTTTCTTTTTCTTTCTTTTTTTTTTTTTTTTTCCCCGAGACAGGGTTTCTCTGTGTAGCTTTGCGCCTGTCCTGGAACTCGCTTTGGAGACCAGGCTGGCCTTGAACTCACAGAGATCCGCCTGCCTCTGCCTCCCGAGTGCTGGGATTAAAGGCGTGTGCCACCACCACCCAGTGAGGATGATAAGATTTTGGTACAGATTTTTACACCTTTATTTGTATTATCAGATATTGGTGTGTTCTTCTATATTACTGTATTCTCCTATAGTTTTTATATACTGTTCTGTTTTCATAACCCTGACATATGTCAGTGTTAGTCTTGTGCCTTCTTCATAATATGAGCTCAAAAGTGTTTCCTCCTCTGCTGTGTCAGGTCTGCATAGACTTGTACAGGGTTGTCAATGTTGACTAGAGTTCTCCACTTCAACCATCTCACTTAGATTTGTCGTTGGGCAGTTTTCAACCACAAACTAAATTTCTTCAATGGCTGTTCCAATTATCTAATATATCATCAGGGTATTTAGTTGTTCATGTCTTTAAGAATTGTCCATTTTATCTAAAGTTCCTTTTATGTCATTGTCATGAGATCGTTCATAGTATCCACCTGCTATCCAGTGTGTCTGTATCGTCTGTAATCATCTGCCAGTGGTCTGTCTGTAACCTCTGCCTGCTATCCAGTGTGTCTGTATCGTCTGTAATCATCTGCCAGTGGTCTGTCTGTAACCTCTGCCTGCTATCCAGTGTGTCTGTATCATCTGTAATCATCTGCCCATTGGTCTGTCTGTAACCTCTGCCTGCTATCCAGTGTGTCTGTATCGTCTGTAATCATCTGCCCATTGGTCTGTCTGTAACCTCTGCCTGCTATCCAGTGTGTCTGTATCATCTGTAATCATCTGCCAGTGGTCTGTCTGTAACCTCTGCCTGCTATCCAGTGTGTCTGTATCGTCTGTAATCATCTGCCCATTGGTCTGTCTGTAACCTCTGCCTGCTATCCAGTGTGTCTGTATCATCTGTAATCATCTGCCCATTGGTCTGTCTGTAACCTCTGCCTGCTATCCAGTGTGTCTGTATCGTCTGTAATCATCTGACCATTGGTCTGTCTGTAACCTCTGCCTGCTATCCAGTGTGTCTGTATCATCTGTAATCATCTGCCAGTGGTCTGTCTGTAACCTCTGCCTGCTATCCAGTGTGTCTGTATCGTCTGTAATCATCTGCCAGTGGTCTGTCTGTAACCTCTGCCTGCTATCCAGTGTGTCTGTATCGTCTGTAATCATCTGCCCATTGGTCTGTCTGTAACCTCTGCCTGCTATCCAGTGTGTCTGTATCGTCTGTCTATAGTCTCTACAGTGATACCCTGGTGCTGGTCATTGTGCCCTCTCTTCTTTTCATCATTCTAGCTGTAGTTACCAGTTTTATTTGTAAAGCTTTCATTTTGATGATTTTTCTGTTTTCTGATTTTTATTTTACTAAGTACAATTTTTTATTTTCTTCAGTTCACTTTGCTTTCTCTTTTCTAGTCTCATTTTCAGATGAACATATAGCTTATTGATTTTAAACCTTTAGACCTCTTTCGTAATGTATACATATACTACATCAGCATTGCTATGAGCATATCTCAAAGATTACATGTATTCTGATTTTCTGTTATTCAATTTTAAAAAAAAAATTTGAGATAGGGTTTTTCTGTGTAGTTTTGTTTGTCCTAGAACGCACTCTGTAGACCAGGCTGGCCTCGAACTCACAAAGCTATGCCTGTCTTTGCCTTCCAAGTGGTGGTACATGCCTTTAACCCTAGCACTCAGGAGGAAGAGCCAGGAGGATCTCTGTTGAGTTCAAGGCCAGCCTGGTCTACAGAGCAAGATCCAGGACAGACACCAAAACTACACAGAGAAACCCAATCTTGAAAAAACCAAAAAAGATATATTTTTTTCATTTATTCTTTGAGGATCTCATAACATGTATATATAGTGTATTTCTGTATCCACCCTCTACTCATCCACAGCTTTCCTCAAACCCCACTCAGCATACATGTCCTCTTCCCACCTTCCTGTCTTCTTTTTCTTACTCTCTTGAATAACCCGCTAAGCCCAGTGAGTGCTGCCTGTCCACGTGCTCATTGCTGGGGCCCATCTACTGGAGCTTGAAAACTACCAAAAGTATGACCACTCTGTTGTCCGCTGCAGCCATCAACTGCTAATAGCTCATTGGCTAGGTGGGTCTTTTGAGTCTCACCCCAGTCTTTGCTTGAGTTCATGAGTCCATTAGTCATGTCATATCCAGGAGACAGCATTTCACAGGGCTCTTCCATAGCCTCCAGCTCTCAATTCTTCCTGCCCCCTCCTCTGAGATGTCCCTGGGTCTTGGGGATTGGGGACTTAATAAGGATGTCCCATAAAGGGATAAGCACTCAGTCACTTATTCTCAGCACTTTGATCAGTTTGGGGCCTCTCACCACTTCCCATGGCAAAAAGAAGCTTCTTTAACCAAAGTTACAACAGTTCAGATTTGTGGGTAGAAATATGAGTGCCTGGAAGGTAGACAGTATGACCACAAAAATGTCTTTATTGTCCTGCTGATTTTCATTTGAGCAATAGGTGATTCCTTTGAAGCATATTGCTTAGTTTTCAATTATTTGAAGATGTTCTTCACTCTGTAATTAAGTATAGTTTGTTGGTTTTTGTTTTTTGAGACAGGGTTTCTCTGTATGGCCCTATTTATCCTGGAACTCACTCTGTAGACCAAGCTGGCCTTAGAGGCAGGTGGATCTGCCTCTGCTTTGAGGACTGGGATTTTTAAAGGAGTGTGCCACTGCACTCAGCAATTCAGTGATTTTTTTTTTAACCTTTTAAATTCATTAAGACTGTTTTATGGTTCAAACTACCATGAACTTAACACGGGTACTTGTGTGAATTTGTGTTCCACTGTTGTGAAGAGCATTCTAAGTTAACTGCCATGAACTTGACACGGGTACTTGTGTGAATTTGTGTTCCACTGTTGTGAAGAGCATTCTAAATGTCAGGTCAGGGCTAAGTGGTTGATGGCGTTCCAATAATCTGTGTTCTTACTGTTAGGTTGTAGAATTTCTTTTATCTCCTTGTTCTGTGAATTGACAAGAGAAAACTACTATAGTCTAGCTATGGTTAGAGCTTAGCCCTGGTCTCCATCTCTGTTCAGTCCTTTCAATATGTGTATTAAATATTTCAAAGTTCCTGTCAAGTGCGTGAATATTTGAAATTACGGTATTCTTTTGAATTTACCTTTTTTATTATCACAAAATGACCCTCATGATCTGTGGTAATATTTTTTTCTCTGAAAGTTCTGTCTGATAATATCTGGAGTTTTCTAATTACATGTATTTATTTGGGAGTGAGGTGCGTGTGCCATAGTGTTTATGTGGAGGTCAGAGGGCAACGTTCAGGGATCAGTTCTCTCCTTTGACCGAGGAGGTCCCAGGAATCAAACTCAGGTCATCAAGCTTGGCAGCAAGCACCTTTACCCACTGAGCCATCTCACCACCCCAGAATCTTTTTATTATGTTATAAAAATGTCTATATTTAAAATTGATTATTTCTAGAGCACACGCACTTATTTCTGCTCTATCAGAAACTTGATACCTTAAAACATAATGTATTCCCTTACGGTTTTAAACCTTACATGTCTGGCCTGGGTCCGAGTTAAAATCAGGATGTCAGCACAGATTTGTGTCTTGAGAGAGATAGGTGTCTATAGTCCTAGTCTGTGGCCCAGTGTCTCCATCATCAAAGGCAGCAGCGTTGTGCCTCTAAGAATTCTATAAAGACATCTTTTGGCTGACGTCTTTTCTTCTCTTCCAGTTCTAAGGACCCTTGGGTTTACACTGGGCCTCCCATGAATAATAGCAGCCTTAATTTCCCCCTGTGAAGCCTCTCTGTTCAGTTTCTGGGGATGAGACCATGGAGGTTCTCCAGCATGCAGAGATAGCAGGGATTAGATTGTGTAGCAGAGCTGACTTTTTCTGCCCTTTCAATAGAGTTCCAGGTGTGTGGTGTAACTCCCCGTGTATTTTGGGTCTGAGTCTGCACTGCTCATGTGTGTTTTCCCACCTGATCTTTGTTCTTACTTGCCTTTTTCTTCCATCTTTTGTTTAGATTGAAGCCTATACTTGTTTTAATTTGTTGGGTTTAGATCAGTAGAGGGGGTTTTTGGTTGATCTGTTGTTTGGTTAGTTGTTTTCTCAGACAACAATGTATAATCCATTCTGGCCTTGAATTTACCCTCTTCCTGCCCTTGCCTCTGAGTAGCTGGGATTGTAGGCATGCTACAACTTGCTCAGCTCTAGTTAAATATTCTTCTATCCCCCATGCGTTTATCAGCATGCCTTTATTTTTTATTGGTGCTCTATGTGTTTAAAATGAGCATCTTTAAATAATCTTACCAAAGTTTACTTTTTATTTGTTCGTTTTGGTTTTCGAGACAGTCTCCTCTGTAACTCTGGCTGGCTTAAACTCACAGAGTTCTGCCTACTTCTGCCTCCCTAGCACTGGATTAAAGGCCTGCGCCCTCACACCCCACCCACTGCATACTTTGAAAGAGCCACAGTCTGTGTGTCGGTTTACAGCCCTAAACTCCAGTTACACATGTGCTCTAAGCCTCTTGGTAGCCTGCAGCTCAGCTGTGCCCTTCTCTCCCTCCTTCTTCGTTCTCAGTCATTTCTATAGTGCTATGTCAAGTTCACGGATTTTTTTCTATAGTATTTAATCTATCAATGTACTTTTTATTCAGATATTATCGTTTTATTCTCTAGAAATCCCATTTCTTTACATGTGTGTACACACTGTGTGCCTGCAAGTGCACACGATAGGGTATCACTTTGTTGCCTGTACTGACCATGAGTTCTTGGTCTCCAGCAATCCCCCTGCCTCAGCCTCCTGAATAGCTAATACTACAAGCTGAATCATTGCACCAACCTCTGGTCTTCTCTGTATCTTACACTCTCTTCTCAAGCGCCTGCTTTCCTTTACTTGGATGTTATTATAAGAACTCATTTTAGATCTTTGTCTCCTAAAGTCATGTCTACATGGTTTTCTGCTGATTTATTTTTACGACTCAGATATTTTCCTTATGTATGTCTTGATTTTTTTATTGGATATCAGATATTGTGAATTTTATTTTGTATAGTGTTTGATTACAATTTTGGATTTTGTTCTTTTAGTTGAGTGACTTTGGGGTTAATTTCGTTCATTTCAGCTGGGAGAGAGCATTGATTTTGGAGTTGTTGAGTTCCATACTAAGGGATAGCACTTTGGGGACACTGCAGTGTGTTAGAAGCGTCTTCAGGAGCTATTCCGGCCCTTTGTGATAATTAGGAATCTTTTGGCCTCCAGCTTTCAGCTTTGGTGAGTTTCTTCTCATGTTTGCAAGGAAGACACCAGAGAGCCTGCTGACAGATCTCTCTAATTGTCCCCTTTGTGATTCCACTCTCTCGTACTTCATACACAACTGTAGCTGCCTCGGTCTTCCATATCTCAGTCTGTTACTCTCAACTCAGCGAGACCCCTTGGCTGTATTTGGGTCGCCCTTGCTGTCCTGCCGTCTACTGCTTTGGGCAGTGTGCTCCAGCAATTGTAGGTATTACCCCATTCATTTCCCTCTCCTCTGGTTTAATAGTCCTATACTTCTTGTTGTGCAGTAATTGAAAACTGTGTTTCATATATTTTGTCCTGTTTCTGGTTGTTTATGGCAAGAGGGGAAATCCTCATAGCAGTTAATCCTTCGTGGGAAGAAGCAGGAGTCTTGTCTTGTGTTATTACAGTTTAGCTTTGACATTCTGTTATCTTACATCATAGTAACATTATGGGTTTTGAATCAGTTGCAAGCAGACGTTAGTCTCAAAGTCTAATATTCTTCAGGCCTGTGATCTGCATTTCAGCAAGGCTCTCGAGAGGCTCAACAAAACAGCATTTTAAAGGAGTGCTGAACATCAAGTCCTAAACATCAGTCAACTCCATATCACTAATACACTGTGTACACAGTGACAATGGACACATACTATGTGCCTGATTCTGTCATAGGAGTTCTTGTGTTCACTCATCTCATTCTCGTGAACATCTTTATACCAAAAGTGGGCAAAGTGTTCTAGAAGCACTGTTTGTCCTCATTTCCTGCTGGAGCATAAGCTTCTGAGGGGCAAGAGTAGTGTGTTGTTTTTATGTTTTCTTTATTCTTTGAGACTCTCGTACAATATGTTTTGATCATATTCTTATACTTCCCCCAAAGTCTTCCCAGATCCTCCCACCCCTCTGTACCCACCCAACTTCATGTTCTTTCTCTTTTACAAAATCAAACCACACATACACACACACACACACACACACACACACACACACACACACACACACACACACACACACAGAGTCTGTTTTGTGTTGGCCAGCTACTCCTGACATGAGGGCTGCACTGGAGTGTGGTTGATATACCAATATCACTCCATTGAAGAAAACCAATTTCCTCTCTCCAGCAGCTGCCAGTTGTGAATAGCTTCTTGGTGAGCAAAGGACTTTGTGCCCATTTCCCTCCTCCACGCTGTGAGTTTAGTCTGCCTTCAGCTTGTGCAGCCCTTGTGCATGCTGTCATGAGTTCGTATGTGTATCTGTTGTTCCCAGACATCGTCTCCCTTTCTCCCCTTCTTCTGCATAGATCTCTGAGCTTTAAGGAGATTGTGTGATAACGGCATCCCATTTAGGACTGAGCAGTCCAGAGTCTTTCACTCTCTGCACACTGTCCAGTCGTGGGTCCCTGTATTAATTACCATCTACAGCAAGAACAAGCTGCCTGATGAGGACCGAGTGCTACACTGATCTGTGGGTATAGAAATGTGTCGTTAGGTGTCATTTTATGTTCACTTACCAGACTAATAGTAGATTTTCCCCTCAGCCCATGACTATCTCAGGTTCTCCCTCATTAACTATTTCAGGTATGAATTCCAGCTCATGGAGCAGTCCTTAAATCCAGTTTTTAAAAGTAGTTGAATATTCTTAAAACATTCATACCACATTGCACCAGTGGGCCTTTCTTACAAGCAGATCAATATTGTAGTTCAAAGAGTTCATAGATGGGTGAGCTTGGGGATTACTTTTCTCCTCTGGTAGCATGCACAAAGCTTTCCAACACTATGAACACTAGCCAGTAGAGATAAAGCTTCCAGTTGAGCACCAGCTAGATTTCTAACAAGGATTTCAGAATTCCCATAACAGATGTCTCTTTGTTCTATCCATAAGTATGTGGTATCTTCAATAATGTGAAGAGTCTTACCGTCAAGCTGTGGAATGTAGCCAATAGCATTAGGAATACCCAACAATATTTGGGGAAGGGTGTCTGCTGGACCCCTTTGACCAATAAGGGAGCAGGGTCTTGATCACTACTTTATTTCTGGGTCCTGTATAGCAAGTGCTTGCTAAATACTTACTGAAAGAATTAATTAGGTAATATTTTCAGTATATAGATGAGTATGGTATTGCTCAGAAAGTTACATTTAGAGTCTTTCCTGTTTCTCTTCATCACACCTCCCTGCTACATCTACGTGATAAAGGTTGCAGCTTTGACAGCTGGGTACCTGGTAGAAGAGGTTATCCTGGTATTTAGGTTTTGCCTTCAACCTCTTACATTGTTGCAACTTAGGTGGCTGACCAGTGAGTTAGACCCTGTGTCTTCAATAAAGATTGAATGTTGAAAGTAGCCGCTTGGATTTTTTCTCTCTTGGTATGATACCCAAGCACAGATCTTTTACAAGTATAGAGCAAGCCCCAGGCTTACAAAAAGCAGCTCTTAATGATTCTCAACTCATTTCTTCAATAATGAGCGCTCATACAGATGCTACATACCTCGGCAGTACTGAGAGAAATAAGACATGAAGCTTGTATTTTAATGGTGAGTGACAAACAATAAGTGAAGAAACACTCAGACAAGAAAATGAGGTAGTAATTCCTGAAGCAGTGATGAGAGAAGGTCGTGGAGACGAGCTGTGTGGTGGGGCCAGGAGTAGAGGACTGCACAAAGTGCTGGACAGAGAACGGCTGCGCTGCTTGGCCGAGGGTGGCCGAGTAGCATCAGCACTTGCCTAGGAAAAGTGAGGGCAAGCAGAACATTAAGTCAGCTACACATGACCAGACCTGTTTATTATCAATAAAATGTATGTGAATGCCAAGGTATGTATGTCACCATTTGTAACATTCTTGAATGGAACGTTCAGTATTGATATACTATTACTAGTGAAACATTGAAGAAATACTTTAGAGTTCTTTCCCACCACAAATAGTGCTAAAGAGAGAAGACAACTGTGAACTAGTTTAATAGATAGGGCTTTGTGTTTAAGGGATTGAAAGTTTGGGAAATGCTTAGAAAATGAAAAAGGGGAAATACCCTATGGGGAGGGAGCACTGTCACAGTCTCTACATGCTGCATGTCCTAGTGAAGCTTCACATGATGCAAGTATGCATGGACTGCATGCATACTGTGGAGGTGAAGTCAGTCTGCTTGCCTGTTTCTACAGCTCGTCCTCCCCAATGATCCTTTTCTCTTGGAAGTTGCCTTTCAGACTATGTCTTCCCAATACCTTCGCCCTTGCTTGTGCTATGATGAGTTTTGAGCTGAAGCCAGATTTCAACTGCACCCCATTATCATCTTCCTGACTCTATTGTGCTCCTCTTGTACACAGTTAACTTTTCAGAGCAGCTTTCCATAGTGGGTCTTAGTAAACAGGAGAGCTATTAATGATGCGTGTGCTTCCTGTGGCGAGCACATGGCTATCTCAGTACCAAACAGTGAGTTGCTGGAGAGGACAGAGTGCCCAATGGTATCACAACACTTCCAGACTTGTCTGACTCACAAATGGAATCCTTTCCAAATTATTCTAAAAGCCAGGAAGTAGCATAAAAGTTAAAAAGCCATGGTGTCTGCACATTCTTTGAGAAGTCATTCTTTTTTTTTTTTGGTTTTTCGAGACAGGGTTTCTCTGTGTAGCTTTGCGCCTTTCCTGGAACTCACTTAGTAGCCCAGGCTGGCCTCGAACTCACAGAGATCCGCCTGGCTCTGCCTCCCGAGTGCTGGGATTAAAGGCGTGCGCCACCACCGCCCGGCGAGAAGTCATTCTTTGAGCCTCGCATAATAGCCTCCTCTACAGATAAAAAAAGAGGTAATGCTAATTAATGCGTTGTCTTCAGCACTAGTCATCCTGTTTTGACCAACTGCCCACAATCCTTATGATTCCACACATTTAAAACTACCTGGAAATAACATTTATCCTTTTCAATGCCCCAACCATAAATCAACCATAATGGAAACCCCCGCTTTTATTGCAAAGCTGTGTGCTCCAACCTTTGAGTCTAAAGTGTTTACCTGGCTTTTCTGCAGCTGACTCAGTGGATTAGACCCTTTTAATGCAACTTGCATGGCAGTGTGGTCACCAAATTATATGAAGACTTTAAATTTTGTGCATGATTGATAGCATATTGCTCTCTACTTAAATCTGTTTGCTTTCGTGATCAAGGCTTCAAATGTAGAAAAATGAAGGCGAAAAAGCAAGGAAAACAACTCAAGAAATGAGTATTTGGTTCCTGGGCTGCCCCCCAAAGTTAGCAGGGGACAGGGTTTCTTCCTACAGAGCAGCCTCGGGTGTGGGGCGTAATGAGGAGTGAGTTAACCAGTACATAAATGCCATAGTTTTGAGAAGCCAGGGGATGCTCCTTTCTTAAAATATTCCTTCCAGTGTTGGTGGTGCACACCTTTAATCCCAGCACTTGGGAGGCAGAGGCAGGCAAATCTTTGTGAGTTCGAGGCCAGCCTGGTCTACAAAGTAAGTTCCAGAACAGCCAGGGCTACATAGAGAAACTTGGTCTCCAAAAACAGAAACAAACAACAAAAGGTATCTTATCCCAGTGTTTTCCAAAACTACTGTCCATACCTGTCTTTGGACCTTCCTTCATCATTGCTCGGGATCCTGTATGGGCTTCCATCACTCTGTCCATGTCTCAGAAGCCCACAGACCTCCTCCTTTCTAGTTCCAGGGCTTTTTCAAGCTGGAGTGTTATTTCACTGCTAAGTATTACTAAGCATGGGTCATACCTGCTCTTGAATGTTCTCTCAGGTTAGTTTAGCTCCCCATTCTTGAAGTCACTGTTTCGCCTCTGATCTGTCAGATGTTCATGTCTCAAACATAAGATGGATAAGAAGTTGTTTCTCAGCTTCCCCCACCCCACCCACCCCGCTGCCTTTCTTTTTGTTTGTTTCGTTTAGTTTGACTTGGGTTTTGGTTTTTTGAGAAGAGAGCTTATATAACCTAGGTCGGTCAGACTGCTGATCCTCCTGCCTCCACCTCCCAAGTATAGGCTACTTTACTTGCCATTTTCATTTCTCTTAGTAGTCAAAAATGGCCAGGAATGTGTCAGCATGTCATCATTAACCAAAAAATATGGGTAGTATCACTCTAACCATATTATGATTCTAAATCACTGAAATGGTATCAACTAGGGAATTTCGGGGTTTTAGCCTCCTCTCCCCTCCCCCCTCCCTTTCTGCTTCTCCTCCCTCCCCTTACTCCAGGGCCTTAAACATGCTAGACACATACTGTAGTACAGAGCTGCATCCACAGCCTTTTCTCATTTTAAAAATGCAAACAATACCTGATATACTCAGTAGTTAGAGGTTAGATGAGGCTAGGGGTGTGGCTCAGCTGTAGAGTTCTTACCTAGGATGCATGGTGGCTTGGGCCTATCAATCTCAGCACCTGCACTAAGAAGGTAGAGTCAGGAAGAAAAGAAGTTTAAGGTCATTCTTGGCTGCATAGCAAGTCAGAAGACAGCCAGGGGTATTGCAAGACCCTGTCTCCATCAAAAACAAAGAACTTAAAGAGTTGATCATTTTAGTGTACAAAGGAAATTATAAATGGTTGCATAGCAATTACTTGCTTAGAAAACTTTCAATAACATCTCTGTTTACTTTCAAATTAAATGTATCTCCACCCATTTTTGGATGCTCTCATGTAGGAACCCAACCTACTTTGTTAACCTTCTTTCATGATACCCCTGCACATTCTTGCATGCAAGCCAAAGTCTGATCCTCCAAAATGCATTGTCCTGTTTACTGTGAGTGACAGCCCAGGAGTAACAGCAGTTTGAGTTCTGACTGTGGGGTTGTTGGTTGGTTTGGTTTGGTTTGGTTTGGTTTGGTTTGGTTTGGTTTCATTTCATGGGTGCCAAGGATCAAACCTCCAGGGCCTCATGTAAGATAGAAGTACTCTGCCACAGAGCCAGCACCACCCCCATTATTTTAAAAACATTTGATGCTTGTATATATTTTTACTTAATACTTGATTTTAATGTAGTTATTGACAGTGCACATTCATGGTTCAACTCCTTATTTACTGTCCAACCTGATTAGAGTGCCTTTGAACAGGTCACTTAAATCTCTAAGCTTCACCTATAAAATGAGAATAACTATTACAGGACTGATAAAGGTTAAAAACAAGGGCAGTGATGGCACCACTGTGGTGATATTATGTTCCCCAAAATATTGTGCACCCTAATAAACTTATCTGGGGTCAGAGAACAGAACAGCCACTAGATACAGAGACCAGAAAATGGTGGCACTCACACCTTTAATCCTAGCCTTCTGGAGGCAGAGATCCATTGGATCTCTGTGAGTTCAAAGCCACACTGGAAACAGCCAGGCATGGTGACTCACGCCTTTAATCCCAGGAAGTGATGGCAGAAAGCAGAAAGGTATTTAAGGCGTGAGGACCAGGAACTAGAGCTGGTTAAGCTTTTAGGCTTCTAGCAACAGTTTAGCTGAGATCCATTTGGATGAGGACTCAGAGGCTTCCATTCTGAGGAAACAGGATCAGCTGAGGAATTGGCGAGGTGAGGTGGCTGTGGCTTGTTCTGCTTCTCTGATCTTCCAGCATTCACTCCAATACCTGGCATCAGGTTTGTTTTTATTAATAAGAACTTTTAAGATTCGTGCTACAGCACCACACACCTTTAATCCCAGCACTCAGGAGGCAGAGGCAGGCAGATCTCCATGTGTTCGAGGCCAGCCTGATCTACAGAGTGAGTTCCAGGACAGCTAAGACTGTTACACAGAGAAACCCTGTCTTAAAAAAACAAAAACAAAAACATAAAAAAAGATTAAAAACAATAATCCATTTAAGACGTTTAATGCTGTCACTAACATGTAGTAAGCCCTTCGTACATTTCAGCTATTTGCTGATGAAGTCCTTTTTCTCATTCAACTCTGCAGAATCATTTACAAATAATGAGGGAAGTAAAATAGCACTTCCAAAGTAACAGTACAAGGGGGAAAGATGGGATTTGAAACCAGAGCTGTCCAGCCCCAAAATCCAGGGTTCCCTCCATGTTCTCAACTCTTGTTATTCTCTACCTGGAAATCTTCCTCCTTGTATCACACACAGAAATAACCTTCCCAAGCTAGCTCAGGCCATGTCCTCATCCAACTCACTTTGACCACCATTAAAACATGATCTTTCCCTAGCCGGGCGGGTGGTGGCGCACGCCTTTAATCCCAGCACTCGGGAGGCAGAGCCAGGTGGATCTCTGTGAGTTCGAGGCCAGTCTGGGCTACAGAGTGAGTTCCTGGAAAGGTGCAAAGCTACACAGAGAAACCCTGTCTCAAAAAAAAAAAAAAAAAACACATGATCTTTCCCTCAAAATTCAGCAGTTAGGGCTGGGGGGATAGCTCCGCTGATGAAGTCCTGCTGAGTGCAGGTCCCAGCTCCCCTTTGAGAAGCCAGGCATGGTACACATCACTGAAATTCATCTTGGGAAGGTGGGTGTAGAGAGATCCCTGGGCTTTCCTAACAGCAAACTTCAGGTTCAGTGAGAAGATCTTGCCCCGAAAACGAGTTAGCATATGATTGAGTAAGACATTGGACATCAACCTCAGCCTCCATGTGCGCGTGTGCGCACGCACACACACACACACACACACACACACACACACACACACACACACACACACACACAGCAGCAGCAGTATGTGACTGTGTGACTCCTTCATATATCGTTTTATACTGCGGTGACCTCTGTGGAAAGCCATGAGCTCTTTGACACCAGAGCAGGGTTTGCACCTGTTTCCCCTTTGGAGCCATTTCCCCTGAAGTACTTTGCACTAAGTAGATGCTTAATAACCAGTCAAATTGAACAGAGGTTGTTCAAGTCCCAAATGGGGAATTCTGTCCAGTTCAGACCAGGAATCATTTTCTTGCTACTGTTTCTCTATGCCAGACCCCGTAATAGACACAGGGCTTAAAGAAAAAAGCCAAACCCCTTCTCTCAAGGATTTAGAGTTTCACTGAAGTGCTTTGAAATCCTACCTTTTTAATGGAGACAATAATCAAATGAGCAAACAGATCAGTAATGGGAATGAATTGTTATTGTTTGTCCAGATACAGTCGTCTCCTCCAGCTGCTGTACGAGTTTAGACTACATGGTCACCTACCTCTTCAAGCACATAGCAAAAGAGGGCAAGAAGCCACTTCAATGCAGGGAGTCTGTGCAGGCTGGTCAGAGACTGTTACACTTTATGCAACGAAACCCGGATGTGCTGCAGCAGGTAACTTCGCTTAACGTGTTTCCCAGAAGCTGTCCTGGCCCCTGAACTTACATAAATGTTTGTCAAGAGGTTTAGCAGTGACTCCCCTTGATACTTTCCCTGACAGTGCAGAGTACACTGTCCATAAAAATCCCAATGCTGTTCATGGCACTGCAGAGTTCAGAAGGGATAGTTCTCCTGAGGCCTGAGGAAAGTGGATCAGAACTCAGACTTCTTCCGTGGACCCGTGGGCAGCTCTCAAATGTGCAGTGAGGACGTGGCTGCTGGAGCAGTTGTGTACGAGCCCCTGCTCCATGCAGACGCCTTGCCAGGAGCTGCCCATTCATGAAAGTGCAGTTAGCAGTTGTTCCAGCGTAAGATTACGAGTCACACGGTTCAGACCTTAGCCAGTGTTCCAGACAGTCAATTAATACGTGAGGATGCAACAATTTGTTTTCAGTTGTGTCTTTTAAAAAGGTTTATTTTTCATGTGTTTTATATGAGTGCCCTGTCTGCATGTACACCTGCATGCCAGAAGTGGGAATTGGATCCCATTATAAATGGTTGTGAGCCACCGTGTGGTTGCTGGGATTTGAACTCAGGACCTCTAGAAGAACAACCAGTGCTCTTAACTGCTGAGCCATCTCTCCAGTCCCTAGTTGTGTTTTCTAACTGGCCAACACAGGCTAAGTCCAAGTTTATAATTGTTTTAAGTAACTCATTTCTGCCAATCTGAGAAACAACATACATAAGAAATGAAGATATATGCCAGGAATATTCCAGAGAGAGTAAAGCCATTTTACAGATAGACCATCACTATGACTGATGTTTGTACTTCCACAAAATTTGGGAAATACATGTATACCCTTTTCGGTTTTCTTTTGCCCAGGTATATCCATAATAGTCTGACTTGCAAAAGTCAGTACCTCACTGACTATATTGTCATTAGTGAACAATGTCGTCTGAGTCAGTAGACTGTCTCATTGCACATGAACATGATGAGAATGGAATGGGAAGTTTGTGGAAAAGGTTTCCTTCCTGAATATAATGGTTTTACTAGGATCAAAATGAAATTATAAAAGTCTTATTTGTAGTGACATTTCAGTTAACTAGTTGCATTCCAAGAACAAATGGCATGAGTGTAATTTGTTTCATATTTTGAATAACTAGCAAAGGACTAATTACTACAGACTCCACAACAGCCTAGAAATATGGTTAGCATCATCCCCAGTTTTACAGATCAATATTCTGGGTGCCTTAAGATTCGCTAGAAAGTAATAGAATTGGAATTTGAACCAAGGTCTGTTTAGCTCCAAAGCCCACGTCCTTAAAACTCAAGCCACTGCTTCTCAAGGTATCTCAGAGTCACCTGGATGCCTGTGCAAAATACACATTCTGTCATGGTTAGGATGCACTTCTCTCAAACACTTCTTCCTGCAAGTCACTGCTGGACAGGTAGGGGTACACTTGCAGCCCTGTGTGTTTTCCATGGAGAAGGCTGAGGACCACTGACGTATAGCATGTCATCATTGAAGATAACAAATATTCATGGCCCTGCCTACCATGACAAAGGACAAGTCTACCACAAAATCATTCATGCTAGCAGTCAGTCATCATCACAGTATTGTCCCATCAGCTTTGAGCCGTCACTTCTAATTTGGTTGAAATTTTTAGTAAAAATCAGTAGGCTAGTAATAAGACCATGCAGGACATGAGCCAGTGTGTCTTTACTCACAATCAACATGAGTTTGTTGGTTTAAGTCATTTCTGTGTGTTAATAAGACTTGGTAATCTTTCACTTTATAGCATATGACTAAGTAGTGATATATCTTTATTAAGCAGTGGAATACATTCTATTTATTTGGGATGTAAGCTTTCAGATAACATTTTAAATATTAATGACTGGTCTCTGGTAGTCAGCATAAATATGATTTGCATTAGCACTAGGTTGTATCATCTTGAGTGCCTCTGATGTCAACTATTGGGTATAGTAATATCTGACATCATCTCCTTAGGTCACTGACAACTTTGACCTCTATTCTTATGCACAGTTTCTGTCGTCTCAAAAGCTCTTTTGAATTGATTTGAAATTTTGACTCTTCCCTTTATGAGGCAGTAAAATTGATAATTATTCAGATGGGAACTGAGCACTGAGTGAAAAATCAATTCCACCCGCTCTCTGCTGCGTATAAAATTACTTCTGAGTCTGCTGGACTGAACGGATGGCCAGAGTAAAAGCAGCAGGCAGGAGCAGTGGGAAGAATTAGCCGGACAGAGCTAATAGCCTGAAGGGATGAACCTGGAAAAGAGGGAGTGGGCCAGTTGGGGGTTATTATGAGCAGGGATGGGCCATTGATCATCTGTTTACATCAGCTTTCCAGGACCTTATAAATCAGCCCTGAAGAGTGGCAGAGCCGAGATTCAGACTCTTACCAGAGGGACTTGTATTAGATTATTCTCATTTTCACACTCAGATGAAAAGTGAGCCATTGATTATTCATTGGTTGCCCATTAAATGCTGTTTTTATAGATGATTTGCCTATCACAGAAGATAATGAACAAGGTTGCTGCTTCATAACTCGAGGTTTCAGTTTTCAAGGCATCTGTGTCGTTAAGTAATGCCTAACCCTATTAAGAGGAATGGGTTACAAATTGCTTAACAGTGCTGAAAAACTAGACCCTAATGACTAATTGTGCCTGGAGTTTAGAGAGGGCTTGTCAGCTCTTTAAACTAAACTGATGCAATGATACTGCAATTATTTACTGGTTTGAACTGTTTTCCTCCCGCCCTGGACATATTTGGCTAGAAGCGTAATTGCATGGAGAGTGTCAGTTCCAAACTGCAAACGTGATCTCAAGCTTCTGCAGAAAAAGAATGACCCTGGGTGAAGGGTTCGCAGCACCTTCTCAGGCCTTGTCACTTGTGTGCTGCCTCTCACCTGGAAGTGCATTTATTATGACCTGTCATGTGACCTTAGATCTTCCACAGTTTGTAAACAGATGTAACTTTGCAAGGACTAAAATTTATCCCATGTGAAGAGTCATTGAATTTAAGTGAGTCTGTTTGAGGTAAGAAATGCTGCCTCTCAAGTATTCCTTCAAATTAACATCTGAGAAAAACCCAGTTTGCATAAATTAAGGGAGAAGAATTCCTCAAGTATTTTTATGTCACTAGGAGAATGAACTAAAAACTTAAAAAGAGATGATCAGTAGTAGCAGTGGTCGGATTGCTAATCACCACTGATTAGTAATGGGTGAGAGTGATCTGCTGCAGGAATTTGGAGACATTGTTTATATATGTTTTTTTTCCGGTTTCGTTACTGGACATGTTATATATTTACATTCATAACCAGGAGATCAGCATTCATTCAGATACATGGAAAGACAAAAGCTGTGCCCAAATTAGGTGAAGGTTTGCAGAATCGAGGGGCCATTTTAGAGACATGATGAATTCTTTTTGTAATGATAAGGGCACTGATGCGAAACTGCATCAGAACCTCCTTAAATGTTCTAGAGAGAGTAGCACCTTGTGCAGAAAAAGAGCAGTACCTATGGACTGCCTCTGTCACTGAGTGGATTGAGCAGTTAGCGTGTTGATGAGGCGGTTGCAATCATAGTCATGTCCAAATACAGTGCATAGGAGAACCAGAGTGACTCTTACCTGGTCGAGTCTAGCTAGCTATTTGGCTCAAGTCAGCTCTACTAAAAATGCAGAGAAATTCTAATTAAGACTTTCTCTTCCTCTCCTCTTTTTTATTTCATTTATTTGTTTGTTTGTTTGTTTGGTAGCATGCCATTTAACTAGAAATTGTAAAGAGCTGTCAGGAGCTATAAGAATCATACTTCAGTATGAACATAAGCTAAAAGAACATTCACCCTTTTCCTCAATCAGTCAGTCAATCAATGAAAATTGCTTTTGTATAGTGCTCTTCATGACATGTATCCCAAAGTGAATTACAGCAAAAGGGAAATCATCTGCTCTTTTTTCATCTCTGTGTTTAGACTGAAATGATATTGCTCAACATTTTGACATACTACACGAGACATCTTTCATACTTAAGATTCCATTCCTTAATACTAAATAGGAGAAAGTGCCAGCACATACTTAACTGACGTTGAAGCTCTGGCCTATGGAACCTTAGCAGAAACACTTAAGCAAATGAAATATATTTCTTCTTTAACTCTTTAAAAATAATTAGCCATGTTTTTTAATATTAATGAATGTAGAGTTTTCTCAGAGCCCATTCAGCTCCTCTCTGTGCCCACTTTTCCTGTCCTCGTAGTTTTAATAAGCTCCTATGCTTTTGACCTCATCTTCGTCCACTGTTCCTTCGTCCTGCATCTTTCTTTCCTTGCTCCTGGCTCTGAGAAAACTCTACAAATGAATTTTTTTCTCATGATCCTTAAATTGAAAAGGGGACCCTCCATTTGACCAGCTAGTTTGGGATGGTTGATTTACAACTTCGTTACTGGAAACATGGCAGTAGACTGGTACCAGAACAGGTGGAAAGAACATTCATAACTGGCCAAAGGACTCAGAAGAAGCTAAGGGTGTGTCATCAGACAGAGAGTGGGAAAGAGGTACTCAGATGTTGTGACAGTTGTTTTCACATATGTTGCCATACTCTTAGTCCTCTTCACAGAAATCCATGCATACGCTGTGTTCTTTCTGGTAAGATGTGAAACCTCACAGTATGCAGGTACTGCTTTCAGTTCATGTGTCCACAGTGTCGGACATAATCATCAAGTATCTCAGGGAGGGGAATTAGCAGTATCATTTCACAGATGCAGAAACTGAGACAGAAAAAGGTCAAGTCTTTCCTGAGGTCATGGTCTGAACGCTAAAGAACTAAGCCATTCAGCCCTCTATTTTGTCTTTTTTCCTCTTTTTGTATATATTGGTTATACCTAGTAATGGGTTTCATTATGACATTTTCATACATTTATATAATGTGTTTTCATCATGTTACCTCCCATTACTCTCCTTTCCTCTCCCACACCCATTGCTCCCCTTTCTAAAGAACTAAAATTTTAATGAAAGTCTGTTTAACTCCATAGTTCATGTACTCACCCACAAAGCTATCTGCTCTCTCATTTGGTGGCTTCTAATCTAGGGAAGTATATTATATTGTGTTTTGAAAACTAATAATAAGGCAAGTTGAACATTGTGAGTTCCACTGGATCATCGCAAGGTAGAATGATTTAGAATGCTCATCCTTTAAAAAAAAATAAGTATACACGTGTGTATGTGTGTGTGTGTGTGTGTGTGTGTGTGTGTGTGTGTGTGTGTGTGTGTGTGTGCGCGCGCGCACATGATGCAGTGCCTGTGGAGGCCAAAAGAGTGCACTGGATCCCTTGGAGCTGAATGATGGGTGGTCGTGAGCCACCTAACATGGGTACTAGGAACAGAATTCAGGTAGCCCTCTCATGTCTGAGACAGAGCTGAGCCTCCCTCCCTTCTGGTGTACACCCAACCCTACTCACTAGTTCTGTAGGTAGGTGATGAAGATGTAACATTTGGAAGGACGGTTCCGTGAGGAAATCAGTCTGATAGTGTGATTACCTCAGGATGTTCTTTGTGAGTTTTCCCTAGTCATCTTTGAGGTTGTTTTTGAAGTTTCCTTTTTTTCCTTAATCTTTTTTTATTTTTATGCATATAGGCATTTTTGCCTTCATATATGCCTGTGTACCATTTGCATGCCTGGTGCCCGTGGAGGCCAGAAGAAGGTATGAGATTCTCTGGAATTGGGGTTACAGAAGGTTGTGAGCTGCCAGGTAGATGTTGGGAATCAAACCTGGAACCTCTGAAAGAGCAGTCAATGTTCTTGAGCACTGAGCATCTCTCCGGCCCACTTTGTGGTATTCCCTTTAACCTGGTGTCTCTAGGAGACTATCCAGACGGCAACTGCTCACAAAGGTAAATGTGCTATGTAACATTCCCTTACCCCATCACATCTCTGTCTAATCCTTAATCTCAAATTGATTCGATATGGAATGCCAGTTTCCACTTCTTACTGGTAAAGCCTTTCTCCTCAAGGAACCTTTTACCAGTGATACCACTAGTCATTTTTTTTTTATAATTTAGTCCAATTTTACATATCAGCCACGGATTCCCCTGTCCTCCCTCTTCCCGCCCTTCCCCCAACCCACCCCCCATTCCCATCTCCTCCCAGGTGGAGCTCTGGGAGTCCAATCAGCGAGAAAGAATGAGCGAGAATTGTTGAGACCATGATTGGAAAAAGCACAGGGACAAATAGCCAAACTAGTGGAACCACTAGCCATTTTTAAGCTCTGGGTCTAATACCTGGTTGCTTTGAGCCTCTCTGTGCCTTTCCTGACCATTACCAAGTGTATTAGTCAGATTTCTCTAAATCAGTGGTTCTCAACCTGTGGATCACAACCCCTTTGGAGGTTCCCTAAAACCATTGGAAACCATGGATATTTACATACAATTCATAACAGTAGCAAAATTACGATTATGAAGTAGCAATGAAAACTGACTACAAATTAAAAACAAAACAACAGCAACAAAAACCTCAGAACAGTGAGCGGGCCATGTGTGTGAGTGTGGAGTATGTGACCCTCAGGAGTTCCAGGGCTGAGAGCTCCAGTGTGGGGCTCCCTGTTGCTCATAGCTCCAACCTGTAGCACTGCTTTTGCTGGCATTTTTATCAAATTTTTGAAGTATATTTTGTTTGTTATTTTTTAATATAGTTATTTTGGTTTTCCTTATCTTCTTATTTTGCTTTTTTGTTATTTTAAAAATAACCAGGTTTGTTTGAGGCAAAAGTCAAGAATCTCTCTCTCTCTCTCTCTCTCTCTCTCTCACACACACACACACACACACACACACACACACACACACACACACACACACACACACAGAGATCTAACTGCTAAGGATGAAGTAAAAATATGTAAGGCCAGGTCTAAACCTGTCTAGGTAACAACAAGGCAATAAAAGTCCACAGGGCGGCTGGAGAGACGCTCAGAGTTTAAGAGCACTGGCTATTCTTCCAGAGGACCTAGGTTTAAGTCTTAGTAGCCACATGGCTGCTCACAACCATCAGGAACTCTGATTCCAGAGGATCTTCTAGCCTCTGTGGACACTGAATGTACATGGCACACAGACACATATGTAGGCAAAACACCTGTGTACATAAACTAATAAAATAATTATTTCAGTCCAAGAGAGAATAAACCTCTTAAGAGTGAAAAACTCAGGCTGGGAGATGGCTCAGGCAGTAAAGTGCTTGTCTTGCCTCCTACTTGTAACCCAGCACTGGAGGAGAAGGACAGGTAGGCCCCTGGGGCTCACTGTCCAGCCAGCCTAGCCTGTTTGGCCTGTTCCAAGCCAGTGAAAGACCCTGTCTCAAAAGCAGGCTAGTTAACACCTCAGTAATCATACACAGATGTACGCACACACACATACACAGAAAACACTGTGACCAAAGACAAATTTTTAAAGCCATGTTTTTAATTTTGAAAATAGAAAAGTAAGGGGCCTGTGAGATGGCTCGGGGGGTAAAGGTGCTTATGACCATGACTGTTCTTTCATCCCTGGGACCCACATGGTGGAGGAAAGAACCAGCTTGCACAGATTGTCTTCTGATCTTCACACATGTGCTATGGTGTGCATGTGTGTGGATAGATGGATGGATGAATAGTTTTGTTAAAGTGATATTTTAGAACAAATCATGTGTTCTTTTAGAAGAATGACTATTGTCTTAATCTTTTTCTTCAGTGTGTCTGCTACTTTGATTTTTGTTGTAGGTATGTTTGAGCTGCAACATAGATGTCATATTAATGTAACTTACATAATGCATTTTTATGGTGTACCTCATTTCCTCTCAAAGATCTCCTACATCTTGGCATTTGTCCAGGCCTCTCAGCACAGCCTGATTCCTTGCAGTGGTCTGTGGATGTCTCTAAAGTAAATACCCAAAATATTAATTTTCAAAATATTGTCTATAGACATAATTTTAGCTCTACACCTATTGTGGTCATACACTGCTACTATAGAATAAGCCAGATGGTAATGCTAAGATTATATCTCAACATAAAATGGCCCTTCTAAAAGTCCAGGAAAAATGTCTAGTCTACACGTGGATCAGAAAAGAAAAAAAAACAACTCTGCCAGTATTGTTCAAGTTACCAGAACAGAAAGGATTTCCACCCCATGAGGACGTGTGTTCTCACCTCTAAGCACAGTGGAAGGACACAATCCATTGATAGCATAACTTGCCTTATTAATTGAAAGGATGGAATCCACCAGATGTAGCCCAAGCCAGCAGAGAGTTGGGTGACTAAGCAACAGCAAAGAGACCATATTGAGCGAGCCAGAATCCAGTCTCCAAGTCATTTATTTCAGCCAGTGACAGTACATGTAAACTCCTGTGCCTCTGCAGTGATTGATGGTTTAATATCATATATAATTTTTTTAATGAAGGAAAACCATTTAAATATGTTACCATTTGCACTGGTATTCTCCTATGTACATAACTGCATTTAATCATTATGGGGATTGTTTTTATACTTGTGTAATTTGTATCCACGAAATAACTGTCAAAATCATCTCATGCTGTTGCTGGAAATGGTACAGTGTGCTTCATACTCAAATAGATTCATTCTTCCCTGCACATAATTAAGAGTGTTGGAGCTTTCACTGCACCACATAGGAATTCCATGTTTACATTTCAGAGAGTGAAAAATAAGCCACAGTGTGTTTGCAGGCTCTTGTTTTCTGAGGCAGTGATAGTGAAGTGCCTTAGTTTTGTACCAGTATATGATTTGAAGGGTTTGATTTTAAGACTTTTAATATTAAAATACATAATAAAATTTTATTATCTAATTACAAGAGGGTTTAGCCTCTTATTAAAGTTGCTAAATCAGGCCTATATTAGCATTATAATGGCACAGTTTGACATGGAATACTCAAAAGTCAAGTTCAAAAGGGGGGTTGAGTTGTTGGGGAGGGGTCTTTTTGCCTTACCCCTCCTCACACAAAATAACAAGGATGAAATGCATGTATGGAAGCAAACAAGGAGCAATTTGGGATGCTGGAGAAGGAGTAGAGGTGTCAGCCCAGGATGGTACCCTTAGGCAAGGCAGCTGGTATATGTAGCCTTTTGTTTATCTGCTACTGGTTTATGTAGCCTTTAGGCCGGCACCAGAAACAATCACTCCTACAGGGTCAGCTGCTGGTCAGAAGCAAAGTAAGAACAGATTTTGCTTCCAAACACAGCAGCCATAATTTCTGTACAGCTGGCACCTGCTACTGGTGCACAGCGTGAAGGTGAAAGGTCAAAGAGGCAGTTGTTCAAAACTCAAGAATGGCTTAAAGGGACTTGTAGATTAATCTGCTTTATTAACTTCTGTATATTAGATAACTATTGCTGTGAATGACAGTACATCTTTTTGAATAAGTCACATCTCTTTCTCTTTTAAATTAGCTTTTGAGTAATGAATATTAAATAGAAAGCATTTCAAGAGTAATTAAATGAAAGCAGAATGATGTCATTTTACAGTTTTGTTTGTGTGTTTATAGAATAGGGGAATTATGCTTTCCAAGAATTATGCTTTTTTTCAGTCCTTTTAAAAATAAGGAAGGAAGGAAAAAGAAAAACAGATTTCATAAAGAAGAATTGGAATAAACAGGACAGCCACATGTCCACTAGCCTTTGTCTTCAAACTGAGAAAAGATGATGTCTCTTGTGCCGTAGCATGAAGTCATTGGGTGCCGGTGGCTGGCTTTGACATTCCCAGGGGCTCCAAATGTTTTCTTTATGAATTAAAGTGACTGCAATCTGTCATCGTTCTTTTATCTACAGTTTAGCACAGTCAGTTCTGCTATCAGTCTATAGCAAATGTTCTCAGAATAGTAAAGGAGTTGTGGAAAGTCAACAACAGACATTTCTTTTCTTTCACACTCATATAGAGCAGATAGAGAATGTTTTGTAAGGGGAAACATGTGGCTTTATACAGACTTAGCCCAGTAATAATTAGACAAGCTCTATAATAGTCTCTCACCCTATTCTGGCAAATGAGATGGTTTTTATCCTCTTCATTGGTCATGATGTGCATAATTGGCTATCTGTAAACTAAAACAGAAAGAACTCAGTAACTGTATCCTTTTTTAAACCTCTGCAAAAAAATAAGTCACTGTAGAGACTTTCCATAGGTTAAGTACTGATACAAACTCTGGAAAGGTTTTTAACAAACTCTTCAAAAGGGATAGCTTTGTCTGTTGACTGACAGTGATTTTTCATCTTTGTTGTTTGTTTTAAGGCTTCTCATAAAATGAAAGTACTGTGGAGAACAAGTGTGTTTTGGGATAAGAGAGCGCAAATAGCAGCGTTCATATATATTTCACAAAGAAAACTGTGCACCAAGTTTTTATATGAGTGCGATCTTCCCTCTCTGAGCAATGTTTCTCTGAAATACAAAGGTAGCACCTAAAATCATCTTACTCCACAGTTCACTGCCCAAAGTAGAGCCTTCTGATCTCTGCTTGAGGACCTGGCCTTGTTATCGCCCTACCGGAACCCGGTTGTTCTATGTGCTTGCTGGGACTAAGGAAGTCATTGTGAAAGGAGCATCTCAGACTCATCAGATTCTGTGCTGAGTGTGAGACAGACACACACAAATACTGGGCGTGTGTATTGAAATGTGGGTTTGCAAACATGCTTCTATTTAAACCTCTTAACACTGAAGTACTTGTATAACCATTTTATAGTCTAAATGTTGGTGTTGGGACTCTGTGAAGTGTCTGCAGCTGATCAACAGCAGAGCTTGCGCTCTCACCCTGGAAACACAGCTCAGTCCCCAACTGTTTGGTTGGTTGGTTGGTGTTTTTTTGTTTTTTGAGACAGGGTTTATCTCTGTGGCCCTGACTATTGTGGATCTCACTCTTCAGACCAAGCTGACCTAGAACTCACAGAGATCTGCCTGCCTCTGCCTCCTGAATGCTGGAATTAAAGGTGTGAGTCATAAAGTATCAACACTTGGCTCAATCTGTGTTACTTATCTTCTACTGGGTTTGGTGGTTTTGTTTGCATTGCTGGAATCAAACCCAGAGTGTAGCTGGAAGTTTTCCTGTGTCCCACCCAGTCCCACAGCCACTCGGCCCCAAGTACACACACAGAGGCATATATCAGTTACAAAATGTAGGGCCTAATGGCTAAGGCTTCTCGATAGCTAGCTCTTACAGCTTAACTCAGTCCATTTCTATTAGTCTGTGCATTGCCACGTGGCTTCATGGTCGTGGCTTCATGGTATTACCTGTTCTCTCACATCTTGCTTCTCCTTGTGGCAGCTCACAGTGTCTCCTGACTCCACCCATCTTCATCTCCATCTCCAGTTTGAATGTACCGCCTAACCTTATTCTGCCTTACCATTAGCCAAACAACTTTATTTATTAACTAATGAGAGCCATGTGTATTCACAGCATACAGAAAGATCTCCCATAGCACCAGAGCCTCATATATGCTAAGCAAGTTCTCTACTACTGAACTCCATCCCCAGTTCTTCCTTCATAGATTTAGAATCTGGCACTTAGATGATTGTCAACCTTTAAGTCTCACATAGGTTGAACACTTACAAAAAAGCCAAAGCACCCATTCCTTGCCATGTGCTTAGAGCAGTAGCTGGTCTGGAAGGAGAGAAGGAAGCAGGTACTCTAAGAGGTTCTCAAATGAAAGGCCAAACAGCTGTGGTGGAAGGACAGAGATGGAGAGAGATCCCAGTGGATGCCTTGTCTTATCTAGAGAGGCCTGACTTTTTTGCCCAGTCAGAAAGCAATACATTGTAGACCTGAGATCTTTTAGATCTCTCTATCCTCCCATATTGAACTTTCTTGACTTAGATAGATACTGATGTAATGCGAGAAATCCACGAAGTCTATTTAATGAACAAGGGAGTTTATTAGGGGGTGACTCACTATAGGACAGGTATTTATTGTAGGGTCCAGGAAAGCCGAGCTATGTCCCACACTGATCTTCTTCCAAGATGTGCCTGGTCAGTCCCTGTAGCTAGAGTTTTCCTGCCTGGCCCACAGTCAGGACAAATCTCTCTCACCTGCCAGTCCCACAGCCGCTCAGACCCAACCAAGTAAACACAGAGACTTATATTGGTTACAAACTGTATGGCCATGGCAGGCTTCTTGCTAACCATTCTTACAGCTTAAATTAATCCATTTCTATAAATCTATACCTTGCCACATGGCTCGTGGCTTACCGGCATCTTCACATGCTGTTTGTCATCGTGGCGGCTGGCAGTGTCTCTCACTCAGCCTTCCACTTCCCAGCTTTATTCTCCTCCTTGTCCTGCCTATACTAACTGCCTGGCCACTGGCCAATCAGTGATTTATTTATTGACCAATCAGCAACACACTTGCCATACAGACCATCCCACAGCAAGTCCCAGCATCCAAAACCACGAGGGAGGGAAGAGGGCATGTGCACATATGTGCATCCCAGGTCTTAAGGGTCCCGGGCAGCCACGCCCCAGGGGCATGTACTTCAAGGTCATAGGCAGGTGTAACAGTTACCTGCTACCTCACTAGGAGCAGGGCTTCAAGGTCATAGCTAGAACAGCTCCCCACTACACCTATGGGGACCCAATGAGCCAATGACTATAGACTCACCTAATACAAGATATTCAACCAATAATGTGACTTCATATTTGATGCACAGCTACCACTAACCTTGGTTTGATGTTACTGCTTGCCCTTGAGAAAACACCTGCTATTTATAAACATCCTTTCTATGTGAGTCTAAGCCTGAGACTTTTTTTTTAAGATTTATTTATTTATTATGTATACAGAAGAGGGTGCCAGATCTCATTACAGATGGTTGTGAGCTACCATGTGGGTGCTGGGAATTGAACTCAGGACCTCTGGAAGAGCAGTCGGTGTTCTTAACCTCTGAGCCATCTCTCGAGCCCCAGCCTGAGACTTTTTTTATAGGACCGTTTTATTTTGAAGCCTATGACACCAGGCAGATTATCAAGGTCTGCAGGTGTACCTGTGTGCTTCACCCTTTTAGAGTTCTTTCTGTGATAAGATTCTCAAAGTCACACTGGAATGAGTGAAGGGATAAGATGGTATAGGTTTGATTCGTGGCCCAACATAACGCTTCTTCCTTATTCCTCCTCAGTATTTTAGGCATCTCTCTGTAGTGGCAAGAATTAATGTAAATACCGTAGTAACTCTTCTCACTAATACACTAAATACTGTCGCATCTAAAATCTATTGGAATCTCATAGCAACAGTAATGGGTGTGGATTCTTTAAACCTGAAAGTATCGGCACACCAGAAGTAAACTTTGGGAGAAATGTGCAGAAACTCGGACTTGAAGTAACTTGTTCAAAGTTGTACGGCCCTAGTGGTGCCTGATGCCGTGGTGATGTATCTGTATCTCCACACAGGTTTGTGTCATTAGAAACTTGGTTCCAGGGTGGTGATGATGAAAGAAGGGCCTTAGATCATCTGACCCATGAAGCAGTTTGGGGGAAGTCTGGTCTTCCCTCTCTGCTTTCTGCTTGAGCTGTGGTCCCTCCTCTGGGTGTGCCTGCTAAGTGGCACCATCCACCATTAGGCTTTTTTCAGAGGCTGGACCAATAGAACCCAGTCTAGGGCTAAAAACCTCCAAAACAAAAAGTTAAATAAGCCCCTTTTCTTTATAAGTAGCTTTCCTTAAGTATTTTATTAAAATGATGGATATAAATCAGTGGTTCTCAACCTGTGGCTCTCAACCCCTCTTGGGGGTCAAACAACCCTTTCACAGGGTCACCTATAAGACCATCAGAAAACACAGAGATTTACATTACAATTCATAGCAATAGCAAAATTACAGTTATAAAGTAACAATGAAAATAGTTTTATGGTTGAGTGACTGTATTAAAGGGTCGCAGTATTAGGAAAGTTGAGGACCACTGGTCTAGATAATAGGTAGAATTGCTTGTTCCTAGATCTCATCCAGTTTTGACCACACAAAAGCTTCCCAGGCCCTTAACCTACCATTCCTTCCCAGCATTTCTTCTTACCCATCCACCCTTGTCCAAGGGAGACAGATGAGATTTCTCCTGCCTTTATTTCTCTGGGTGGCAGTGTGAAAAGGAATGAGAAGCCTTGGAGTTTCTTGAAGGAAAGCAGAGTTGTGGGAATGTGAGGGTTGACCCAGTGGTGACATACTTGTTTTTTCAAAGATAACTGATTTTCAGACACTTGCAAGTTTTTCTGTGATTCCCAAAGTATATCACTTCATAATCATTTGCTTGGTAACTCTGAGGCAGTTCAACCAGCAGCAGCCATTGATGGAGCCAAGTTCATATAGTACGTAAAGGAAGACTTGTTTGTCTGCAGTCTGCCTACCTTTCATGAGTTAATCTTGTCCCATGTGCTCATGCAACCCATAAGAACTCTTGCCATGAATTCTATATGCCTTGTCATGCTTGGGGAATATACTGAGTGGTCTTGGGCTCCTGAAATTCCATCTTCATGTAATGCCTTTCTTTGAAAATGCTCTATTTAATGAGGACTTGCATACCATGTGTCCTTGGAATCATTTTCCCCTTTGAGAATCACACCACCCTACAGAGGAGAATTCCTAGGGTAATTGAACTGGCTTCTAGGATCAGTTGGCCAAGCCACTCATGTGGCCCAAGACTCACAATCTTAGAGTCTCTCCCATCCCATCATTCCCTCAGTGTCCTACATCACCTGGACATGGGTACCAAAGACAAGAAAAATGCCTCAGTATATACTTCCTGATGCTCCTGTGAATCAGGAATGTGAAATAATACACCACCATGAAAGATAGCAATAGAAAGTGCCAGGCTTGAAGAGAAGTGGCTTGGGCCTCAAGGCAGATCACCATAAGGAACACCCAGAGCAAGAGCTCTCTCTGTTACTGCCCATACTTAATGTGGCCTCTCAGTTCAGATGGACACAGCAGTTCCACTCAGCAGCAATTAGAGATAAGTGCATTCAGGATGATTTCTCCAAGATTAGAAGGAACAGCTTGATGGGTGGACGATAAGAGATTAATAAATACATGAGCTCCTCAAGGCCTGTTATGGTTGACTATGAAATGGCCTCTACAGGGCCATGTGCTCACTACTTATTCCCAAATGGCAGCACTATTTTAGTGGTTCTTGGAAATTTGGCAGGTAAGACCTAACTGCAGGAAATAGGTCACAAGCAGCTGGTCCTTGGGTGGATCTTATGCCCGGCTGATCCCTGTCTCTCTGTTTCCTGACCACTGTAAGCTAGGAACCTCCTGAACCACATGGTGTTCTGCCTAGGCCCTGAGACCAAGACACCATCACCTGAGCCCTCTGGAACCATGAGCCAAAATAAACCATTGCTCCTTTAAGTTGTGTGTGTCAAAGCAGTTTGATCACAGTGATAGGAAGCTAACTAACAGAACATCTTCAGCTCTGACCAGAAGTGTTCGACACATAAGAGCCTAGTAATTCTTTGAGCAGTGATTAAATATGGGAAATAAAATGGAAGGGAAAAAGAAGAAAAATTCTGTAAAACAATGCCTGGTATACAGCAGGTATGCAGTGTGTGCAGCATGTTTTCATCGAGTGTTAAGAAGATAGTAATTAAATGGTGATAACGTATGTGCTGGTGGTAGCCTTGTAGAGATAAGGAGCCATCATCCATCCCTACAGAGGCCCAGGCTGTTTTGGAAACTAGAAGTTCCATTCCAGGTGCATAATGTGCTCTTATCCCACAGAGGAAGAAAGGCTCCCCCCCCCCATTGCTCTCCTCAGCTCCCCTGCATTAGAGAGAAGCAGAAGACAAATTGACAGAAATCTGGAGGGAAGTAACTCAAGTGATTTAGGAGAATGGAAGGGCTGGCTTATGGGGCCAGATTAAAGAAGCTAAATATGTATAGCTTGCCTAAGTGACAACTAAATGGGGCATTTGATAAGTCTATAAATACTTGGAAGATGTAAATGCCAGGAGGAGAGGGAATTACTTAGCATGGCACAATGGAGTATTGGCATAATGGGATAATATTAAGAAAGGGAGGATGAAGGTTGAACATCAATAAAAAGCTTCCTGACAAGAAGAACCATTCCTGACAGGGGACACTATTAGGTTATGTGCTGTGGGCCAAGGGAAATAATGTCAGTGCCCTTCCTCAGAGCACTGGCACCAGAGCCAGCAAGGCAGGAGATGATGAGCAGTGTCCTAACTGGGGCACAGAAGCCAAGCAAGTGACCTCTGGCTGTGGCTTCCCTGTCTCAGAACAGGGAGAAAGCAGCAGCAGCTGCAGTGGTTATGGAGACTTCATACTACATCACTGCCAGAGAGAGGACACTCATTTTCCTGCAGGATGGAAATCTGCTTTCTCTTGCAGACACCATTCACCAGGTGCAACCCCTCTCGGTTAGCAGCCTCTCCTAACTCCCTGCACAGTCCACAGAGTGCGTTATTTCCCAGCACACCTTTGCTCTCCTTCTCCCTTCTCCGTTGACAGCCTGTCAGAATGCTTGTTCTCTAGAGCAGATCAAATGGCCCCTTCTCTGAAGCCTCCCTCCCTGCCCCGACCCCAGCAGAGTTGGGAATCCTCTGGCCTCTCAAAGCCCTGGGTGGGCTTGTTTGCAGCACTTAATGTACTGTACTGTGAATCTCCTCCCTACTGGGCTGCAAGTCTGTGAGAACTGGCACTGGCTTGTTCACCTCCATCCCCAGGATCTGTTTCAGAGCCTGCTCAAGCTATGGTGTCAGCAAATGTTGGAGTAGATCATGAAGGAAGTTTTGTTACCCACTCTTGTCCTGTTTCAGAGCCTGCTCAAGCTATGGTGTCAGCAAATGTTGGAGTAGATCATGAAGGAAGTTCTGTTACCCACTCTTGGTCTCTCATGCCTTGGGCTCATGTATTTATTGAGGGAAAAAGCTCCCAACTCTCAGCATCTTTGAGCAGTCTCCAGGGGGTCTCTGGGCTAGTACAGTCAATGCCATTTAGACGACTGTAGATAGAAGCCCTCCTTGTTCATGCCTTGTTTTGGAAGCCATGTTGTTGAGACTTCATGGATGTAACCTCCTTGACATTTCTAGGAAGTGCAGGATGACACCAGTACACGTGCTAACATGGAAAGCCAAAATCTCACAGGGACCCAACCCTAGACAAAGAACAAGGAATGCTGAGAGCAGAAGAAATGATCTCCTCAGGGAAGAGCCCCCAGTGGGTTTTCTAGTACCACGTGGTCAGCCCTGAAAGCATATACATACAAGTAGCATTATATGGACTGAGCAGGTTGTGTTTATATATTTAGGTAGGAGTGTCTGTGTGTGTGTGTACACAAAGAAAAAGCATCCATGAATTTGAGACAGAGCAACAAGGAGACTACATGGGAGAGGTTGGAGGAAGGAAAGGGAAGGGGGGAAATTATATAATTATATTTTAATTTCAAAATATAATTGGGGGGACCTCAAGTCTGAAAAAGCAGAGTGCCCCACTATGGTTTCAATGTAAATACTAGGCTAACGCTTAACGGGAAATGCCTTAAACACATTTTCCCCATATGAAAACATTTTTAAAATAAGTGACATAATCCTTCACTGGTGAGTGAAAATCTTTGGGGCCATCTAACCCAGTGTCTTCAGGAAATAGGGAGAATGTACCATCAGATGAGCTGCAGTGAAATTTTGAGCCTCCTCCTATAGGATGGTGACTACAAGGGAGGCCCTCATGCCATCATGCATATGTTGTTCTGTTGTGAAATATGATACTCATTGGGTAATGCTGTGGTGACTGATCAGCAAAGTAGCATGCTTTTCCTCGCTCCCTTTGATTCTGAGCGACCTGAGTCAGCACTGTGTCCTCATGGCCCTGTATGCTTGTGCCGATTGGCAGGCTGTTTGATGGCTGCTTGTTCCCAACTAGGGATTTGTGTGGTTGAACATTTCAGTCGTTGTCTGGCAACCACTTCTCTCTATTGAGAGGCTTGAATCTGGACACCTGTTTGTAGAGTTCTGAGTCTATCTGTGGTTTGGGGTTCCAGTTTTCTTTCTTAGGAGGAATGCTTTGACTGGGAAGAACCTGAGTTGAGGAGCCTGGCTGTCCTGGCTTCTGTTGCAGTCTTCCTCATCTTCACTGTTTCTCCAGGGAGTTCTCCAGAAGCTAAGCTGGCTGCCTGGCGTCTGCACCTGCCCCGGTCCCTCTCCCCAGCCTTGTCACTACTGCTCTGAATGGCAGGCCCCATCTGACAGCCGCTGTGTACTGGCCCAAACTCATATCTGTTCTTAGCATGGCACAAAAGGTCGCAGATAGCTTGGGCCTGGGCCAGGGTCTCCTCCTCACCCTCAGCTCTATTCCATGCCACCCTGAGCCTTCTATACAAGGGCTAGTCGTTCTTCAAACATGCCAAGCACTTGCTGTGTCCTGGGGGCTTTCTCATGTCATTTCCTCTCCTGAATGTGTCCGTGCTTCTAGGGGAGGCTGCATGCAGGGTTAGGACTCAGCTGCCACCTGCCCTGGGCAGATAAGGCTGGCCTTGGGAGCCAGGTGTGGCATATGGTCCTTCACTAGTCTCTCAAGCCGCCGTTAGAGGTTCTCAAAGGTGCTTCCGTGTTAGTCACCCAAGTACTTCTATGAACTAGAAATAAGTGTCACTTGAAGGAAAACTAAGGGAAATGACACAGGTCTTCCCAATATTCCCACCCACAGGACATTTAGACACTGTTTTTGACAGGTGATGCTCAATTTAACATCAAATTGAAACAATTCTATCTGATATTGGCAAGGGGTGTGTGTGTGTGTGTGTGTGTGTGTGTGTGTGTGAGAGAGAGAGAGAGAGAGAGAGAGAGAGAGAGAGAGAGAGAGAGACCGAGACCCAAATAGTGCTGAGTGGCAAGCCTGCAGCCTCCAGTACCCTGGGTTTTCTGGTTTAATGTAGCAAGCTGCTTTATGAGATCTGCAGCCACTTGAAATATGATTTACTACATGTAAAAAGTTTCAGATGGATAATGAAGATTCAGGATTGAGACTCACAGTGTAGTGTAGTCAATTTTCCTGCTGTTGCGCTCCAGTACATCTCTGCCATTGAAATGAATAATTTATTATAATTTATTTCAACCCTGCAAAATAAAACTGTTTTCCTTGTGATATGTGCTATAGCATTCAGAATAGACACATTGCATGCAGTACTCTCAATTAATTAATCCTGAAGTTTCATTCTTACTTGACCTTCTCATAAGCTAGGAGACTGGCAGGTAATTCTTTCCCCAATAAGCCATGATTAAAATGAATGTTTTGAGAAGTAGGGACAAAGTTGGTAATGGAGAAAATTGAAAGAACAGCGGTGCTGGGTTGTGTTTTTCCTTAGATTTTACATTCAATGCAAGAGTTTTTAAATATTCTAGACAATTCATCACTTAGAGCAAAAGCGTCCCTTATCTTTCTGTGAGGGGCCTGAGGAGGGCACTGTTTGTTTCTGTGTGAGCAAGTGCTACTCATTTGTGACCAAAGCTAGTTGACCTCACTGAGCCTGAGGTGACTTTAAAGCACTTTCCCCCAATTTCAGATCCAAGCTAACGCTGTGTGAAGGCCAAGTAGACAGGACTCCCGGATAGCCTCCGGGGAGCCGGGCCACCCATAATTGATTGAAGACTTGTTCTTCAGATAGGAGGCTCACCTCATCTCATATTTCATCCAATTGTTTTTCATTTTAAATGCTAAATACTTCAATTACGAGACTGCAAAAATAGTATCAGCATGTAGAGATTGCTTGATATGTACAGATATTTTAAATTTAATGTAACTTAGGTGATGGGCCTCAGTTAATCTGGAGGGGCAGAAAAATATAATGAAATATGTGCGTATTTATCCACTCTGTTCGTTTTTCATAACATCTACTAATATCACAAAGGAAGATGGCAGACGAAGGAACAATTGATTCTCCTTCCCTAAAGACGTCTAGTATCTAATTTGAGCAGGATCACATTTCAATATCTGCTGTGCATGTGGCCTCGGAACAGCACTCAGTAATGACAGAAACTCCCTTCCTCCAGCACACTGAAAGCCTGGAAGCATATCCACCTTCAGCTGTGTTCTGTCTCCCTGACCTGAACCTCTGACTGGGACAGGTGCTCTGGAGAACTGCTGTGGAGACAGGGAGATGTCGCTACTTTCTCAAATCCTATGCGTTATTCAGGCGGGTGTGTGGGGTGGGGTGCTTCGCTTTGTTTCATTTTGTTTATTATTTGTGTTACTGGTAAGGTCCGTCTTCCTCTCCTCTCTCACTGGCCTTCTGAAAGGCTGGTGCATTCCCCAGGCGCAGGGTAGCTCTTAAGAGTTGGCTGCATTTATTATTAGTTGTTCCTCAGAACACCACTAGGGCATTACCCTAGTCAGGACAGTGTGGCTCGGCTGGGGTGTGGATTAACACACAAAGCAGCCTGTCCGCCACTGGACACTGGCTTGTCTTTTTCAGTCTCCCTTCAGCCATCGAGGGCTAGGCACAGGGCTGCTCTCTGCACACTCACTCCGTGCCCTGGCCTCGTTAGCCCTCCTTTGTGTTAATCAGAGGATAAAGCCTGTTTTCCACTTGCCTCACTAGCAAGGGGCCAGGGGCAGGGAGGAAAGCGCTGGAGTTCCCTGAGTAGACTGAGGATCTACTGAGTCTACTCAGGACCAGCACACGTCCTCTCGGGACTGGTTTTTCTGTGGAATTCAAATGGGGACAAAATGGGAATCTTAGTTATGTTTTGTTTTGTTTCGTCTATTTCTTACAGCTTTACAGAATATGTGTTAGTTACAGTATTCAGCATGCTCATGTGCTAGCCATGAAAACACTTACTTTATAGGAAATATTATAACCCAGAGAAAATTAGCCTAATGTACTGATTTCTATGGTGTTAATTTAAATTAAGATACTCTCAGTGGGAGGAGAATCATTATTTTCCATGAAATGTTCAGTGTATCAATTTCCAGAGATATTCCTAAGTTTGCTATTTGTTCACTTTCACAGTCTGTGAATATATTAACTAAATTTGTAAACATTTTGGGTGGGAAGCAGAAAGATTTGCTGAAAACGTTTCAGAAGCCATGCCCTGGATTTTAACCACGGGACTTCAACATCTACATGACTCAGCAACCAGAAGCCACTAGAGCAGACAAGGGTGACATGTCCAGGAGGCCACTGAGGGTGGAAGAGTGAGTCTTTCCTGTCAGTCTTTAGAAGTCTGCAGGAAGAACCAGTCACTGCCAGGTGCTCTGAGCCTCAGAACAGCCTGAGGGGTGGTGGCCACAGGCTGGCACTGTGAATTCAGGCAGACCTTTGCACATGACCTGAATTAGCCTTTACATCCTAGCAGCACCTTGACCAAGTGAATTCCCTGGGACCTCAGGCCCTTAGTGTATACAAGTGCAAGATGGCTAATGCTCTCCCCAGGGTTAGTTGAGAATAGAGACATGCAAGTGCCTGGCAGTGTGCTGAGCGCCCAGCAGACTCCATAAACGATGGCGAGAAAGCTCACCAGGCACTGCGTACTACGGGGTAAAAATGGTGATGCCTCAGACTTTGGCCTCTGTGACCTGAAACCCCAGCCACAGCCCTTCCTGGGATCTCCTGGCTTAGGGTTCAGTATGTTTTCAAAAACAAGATCCTTGGAAGTGAACTGTCTGTTATAGTTTAGATGTTTAACCATTTCATGTGTTAGCCATAAATTAAGGCCACAAGTTCAGTTTTCTGTGTAGTGCTCTTCACTTTAATTGACACTCACTGTCTTAGCAGGAAAGTGCCCAGCCCAGCGTAAGCTAGCACTTGACTTGTTTTACCTCAGCAAACAGTAGAGCAGGAGCAGCAAGCAGGAGAGTGTCTCTTCAGTGACTGCTTCGTGGCCCAGAGGGATTGGGGGGAATCTGCTCTGCTCTATACTTGTGACTCAGGCCCTTGTCAGGGTATAGACAGAGATCACACATCCTCACTTCTCCTTCTGGGCCATACATTTGTAATTTTGTGCTTAAATGTGTTTACATGATTGCAACAGAGCACTGTTCAAATCCATGCTAATACCGCAGAGAAGCAAATGCAGTGCTTTCTGGCCTTCTTCCTGCTCAGGGTTATTTCTACAACTACAACCCTACATGAAGTTAGATAACTTTGAGGAGACCATAGTAATCTCCCTCACCTCTCTAAGCAAGATGTGAGTTGGTATTCTTCCTTGAGCCATTCAATTCCATTAGCTTACACCAGAGGGAAGCTACAGTTTCAGTATGGGAACATTATGTTTAAGGCATAGTATGTGGCAAACACAATCCAGATGTTTGGTTGTACATAGGAAATCATTTCTCACAGCATCCCTGTCACAGTCCCTACTTTATATCTGAGGACATAAAGGCAAATGCCATGGGTTAAACAGCAGGGCCAGACTTGGGCTCAGTTCTGAGTCTAATGCCTGTGCTACCACATCATTGAACAAAATTCCAGCCAAAATCTGTAAGGAGGAACCAAGTGAGGAATGAGGAATCAAATGAAGTCATGTAGAGTATGATTTTCCTAAGTAGACAGCTCCCCTTCCAAGGTAATCCCATCCCTGCTTTGGCAAAACGGCTGCTTGGATAACATCAGTGGGTACGTGTATGGTTTGGAGTATAGGCCCTGGCAAATGCAGCCAAAGTGCATTTAAAACGGCCTTCCACCCATCCCTGTAGCAATGTGGGGAGGGAGTAGACCTTGGAGAACTAGATACCAGCTACTGTACCAAGTATTCATGGCACCTAGTGACAGGATGTGGGCTGGTGGGTGCAGAGCCAAGACTGTTCCTTTCAGTGTTGACTCATGGTGTCCTTGACCTCAGAGACCACCCATCAAACCTCACACTGCCTGCAAGGGAAAGGGGCTGTGCTTCAGCAACGCGCCCAGTATTCCCCCATTGGTGGGGAAGAGAACTGAGATGCCAGAGAAATTCGCCCCATTGATTGGACTGTTTTACCACCGCTCTAAGATTATTAGAAAAAATAATTCTGGAAATTGGCTGCCACGTCAATGCCATTTAAGAAGATTACTAGGCCGGGCGGTGGTGGCGCACGCCTTTAATCCCAGCACTCGGGAGGCAGAGCCAGGCGGATCTCTGTGAGTTCGAGGCCAGCCTGGGCTACCAAGTGAGTCCCAGGAAAGGCGCAAAGCTACACAGAGAAACCCTGTCTCGAAAAACCAAAAAAAAAAAAAAAAAAAAAAAAAAGAAGATTACTAGGTACTTTATGTATTTCCAGAAAAGTAAAAAAGAAAAAAAATCATCCATTTTTGCCAACTTTATTTTTAGAAAAGTATTTTATTCAAACATCTCCTTACTTATTACAGACATAAATACATGCATTCAGACAAATGAATACACGAGAGGACCGTATAAAGTAATTGGCACATCACTCCAGGATGCTTTGTCAGTTACTGGAAGAATTTGGTGCCTCTAACTTTAATCTTCTCCATGAAAATATCCATTCTGCTTCAGATTGTGAAGCCCATAATATTTTAGACTGTCTCCGTGGATCTGTTAGTTTTGCTTGTCAATTTAATTTGTGCTCTATGACTTTGGGTGGCTTGCTAGATTGTTCATGGGAACTTGTAATCTACAAAGGATGCCCAGCATGGAGTTCTAGCCTGGAGTTCAGCATGCCAGGCATGGAGTTCTAGCCCCTCCGGAGAGCCTGGACGTGCAGTGTTTGTGTTTCTATATAGATTGGCAGATTTCGTTTGTAACCAGCCTGATCTTTGTGATGGTGGAGGGGATGGCGGCTGGCAGAGCTGCAGAGCTGCACATTACTGTCGGGATGCTGTGCCTGCAGTGTCTATAGCATGTGTGCTTTGCAACAGTCTTCAAACACCACCACATTTAATTCTCAGAGCTTCCTTGGGCTGGATTATTTCCCTCTTCAGAGCTAATGAAAACAGACACAGCAAGAGCAGTTCAGTTACTTGCTGGAGATTATAGGATAAATTAGATCACCAAAAACTTTTGCCAGGGGCAGGGAGATGGCCCAGTAGGTAAGCACTTGTGCAGACACGGGGGCCAGAGCTCAGACCCCTAGCACCTGCATGAATGCGTAAGTGCTGAGTGTGGTGGCCTGCCTGCCTCTAACTCCAGGACTTGGGAGGCAGGCAAGCTGACCAGCCAGATTGGCAGTACCTTCAAGCTGTGGGTTCAGTAATAATGAACTTACTGCTTCAACAAATGATATGGAGAGTTTGAGGAAGATACCCAACTTCACCCTCACATAGTACACATATAAATACTCACGCACACGCATTACACATATATTCTTATGCAAAAAGGAGGTTGCCAAACGATAACACCAAATGCATTCAACGCAAACCAAGTCATCAAAGCCTAGTTGGGGTGGTGTTTGTGGGGCTTGCCGGGTAATTGCCCTTTCATCTGTCCTCCCTGGGCAGGAGAGCTTGAGCTCTGGGAGCAGACAGGCTGCTGCAGTGGAAGAACTGAGCCCACTTCCTGGCATTTGCCTGGACTGGTGTAGTGGCCTTACCCCTGGCCTGTTGTGTCTCCTGGCCAGCACACTCCACATGTCTCCCCTTGGTCACAAGCCCGTCGCTAGCCACCGAGCCTTCAGGATGAAGTCCAGACTCCTCAGCATGGTCTTCCATTCTAGCCACGGGGTCCCTTACTCTTGCCGAGCCCACCATGTCCATTCCCACCTTCCTTTTACCCCTTTGTCTGCTTATGAGGAACCCCTTAGCTGTTACCTGCCCCATGGCACCTCCCTGACTGCCCTTGAACAACTTAGAGACATTCTTTCCCCCTCCACAGGCTGCTGCTCTTTTCCTAGATCTTTTTCCCACTGTTTCTCTCGGTGACTTCCCTAGAAGCTTTGAGGTCCTAGATAAGAAGAGACTGGTAGATGCCTATGTCCTGTTATCTCTTCCATGGGCCTTATAAACTCGGAAGCGAAGAGCCTGGATAAGTATGTACATGTAGCGTTGAGTGAGTAATGAAGAATGGTTTGAAAAACAACATGTTTCCTGAGCTAGCAGGAAACATGCCATTCTGGGGTCACATGGAAAGTGTTTTATTCCACTCAGTGATGAGCTACAGAGAGATGTCCCTTCATAGCATGAACTGTTCAATGAGGTGAGGAGCAGACAGGAAGGTGAGCTGGGCATTTGCGTGGTGCCTAGCGTAGAGCAAAGCATATAAGGCTTGAAAAGCAGAGACTGAACCCCCTGGCTCTGGCCTCTGAATTCTGCTCACCAAGAAGGTTCTCACCAAGCTTTTGGTGGTAGACTCTTCCTCGGGGGAAGAGAGGATTTGCCCAGAGTTTGCATAGCCTTCTAGGCTTCCAGCGTGAGAGCCGACTGTCCAGGAAAAGCCCTCTTGTCATCAGGCAGTGGAAGGGTGGAAGGAGCACATAGGAGGAGTCTGGATTCAAGCAGCTCTAAGCCAAGGGTCCCAATTTTCATGTGACTCTGTCTTCTAGATGATGTCTGTCCTTATGAACACCATTGTCTTTGAAGACTGTCGGAACCAGTGGTCAGTATCCAGGCCTCTCCTGGGGCTCATCCTGCTCAATGAGAAGGTGAGTGTGCTTTCAGGAAGGGCCGCAGGAGGAGGGAGAGGCTCTTAGACACTGAAGACCACAGGATGGGTCTTGACAACCTGGAAGGCCTTTCCCCAAAGGCTGACTCAGGTCTTCTTGAGTTAGCAGAGGCCACAGAGGCCCACACTGCACTGGCTGTGGGGATTGTTTGGCAGTATTTCAAAGTCACTTCACTTCCCTTGCCATTCCAGGGGAATTCTGAGCAACAGTCCTTTTGCCTTCTCCTCCAGCCTCCCTTTATATCTGGGGACCCCAGACACGATCCACAGGAGATGGCAGCAGCAGCCCTTGAGGGATCATGCATAGGGCCAGTATCCTTCATCCGGGGAGCATGCACCTCGGTCTCCTCAGTGTTCTGGCCACCCGACCGCCTCCCAAGCACCCTGGCTTCCTTTGGAACTTGCCCTGGCCTCTCAGCAGTCAGTAGGAACAGTGCATTACTGCTTGGAAGAATGAATTGTCTATACAATAAGATAGTACTGGGAAAAAGACAGTGAGATTAGAGGCAGCCGCATACATTAAAATTCAAACTAAAATCCCAGCCTTGGAAGGAAACTAATAGAAGAAGAAAATATATCAAAAAGAGAAGAGCTGTCTCATCATTCACCTGTGCTGAAGTATCCAATTTTAGCCACATTCAATAGCACTGCCATTCATCTTCCCTCGGTGTTATTGGGATTTAAACCCAAGCTCTATGAAAGAGAGCAGTGCTTTTAAAATGATTGAGAGGGAATAAGGGCAAATTCGGTGTTTAGAAAAAGCTTATGACATCACAATATTATACTTTACTGATGGAGGCAATATTTCATGGTTTAGGATGAAAAACTAATAATTTTCTATTTGGTGTGAGTCACTGCATCATTATAAAAGGGAAAAATAAGTCGTTTTGTGCATTCCCAGTCTTGTTCAGGAAGACATTGTGGTTTAAGTATAATGCCTCTGATATATAGTATTTAAGTATTAGTCTGACTACATATTAATTATGTGTGTTTTTTGATATGAGCTGTTTTAATGTATGATGGAAATTAAATATCATACAGCTTAGACTTGAAGAGATAAACAAATGACTGGCAAGATGTTGTCTTTTGCCGAGAATCGGCTGTTTCCAGTGATTAGGAGCACTGCTCAACATCAGAGCTTATTTTTGTATACAAGACCACAGACCCCAGCAGAAAGAGGTGGGGGGCTGAGCAGTTATTTGTGACCAGGTATGACAGATACTATTCATAGTGCCAGAAAGTGCTTCCAGAACTAAGTAGGCCCCTCTAGTGCCTGCCTCAGCAGAGCAGACCCATGTAACCCAGAAGGACAAAGTTGGAACACAGCCCAGAGCTCTTTGAGAAGTGATTCACTGAAGCCAGGAAAGATGATGAGGCCGAAGGGGAGACCCATGGCTGGGCCTTCAGTCATCCCAAGTGTTCCCTGGGCATTAAGTTAAGTCCTCCTCAGCCTGGGGCCCTTCTTCTTTCAGCCTTCCTGGGACAAGTAGAATTGAGACCCCAGAAGGCCAGGTTCAGTCTCCCACAGAGGAGGCAAAGACTCCATCAGGCTAAGTAGGGCCAATACAGCAGTCACAGGCAAGAGACTCTAAGAGCAGGGGTGATGCAAGGTACACCTAGAAATGCTTCTGCAGCTTAAGTTTTCTCTAAGGATAGAAAGTTCAGTATGGACCTGGATGAAAACCCCTGAGCATCAGTGAGCGCAGGTAGACCCCAGCTGGACTGGTCTCTTGCAAAGGTTTGGAGTTGGGACCTGACCCTGACACTGATCTGTCTCCCAACAGTATTTCAGTGAACTGAGAGCAAGTCTGATAAACAGCCAGCCTCTCCCCAAGCAGGAAGTCGTTGCCCAGTGCTTCAGGAACTTGATGGAAGGAGTGGAACAGAACCTGTCTGTCAAGAACAGAGACAGGTGAGCATTGCCCAGTGGGGCATCTCTAGGGGCATTCAGACTTGCTGAAAATAATCGAATTGTAGTTAGCACAGCTCACAGATTGATGCACCTTTTCCGTTACACCTTGTGATCTTAGACCCAGGTCAGTTCCAGTCACTACATTTTGCTGGGTATTTGCTCATAGATGCCAAGATTTTAAAAATACAGCCTTTGCCCTTAAGCAGTTTATAATCCAACAGGAAAGAAGTGAAAAATAATTAATTGGAAAGAGCAAATGAAGGGGAGCTCACATTGTCCATGGAGTTGAGGAAAGACTTCTGGCCTTTGAACAAGCACAGGCCTCAAGGGTGGACAGACCCCAGTTAAATGTTATCCCTGCATCTGTAAGCTGTGTGACAGAAAAGCAGCCACTTCTCTGCTGCTCTCTTCCACAGTAAGAAGGAGCTGGTGACGCATTGGCTGTAGTGCTTAGACAACAGACTGTCGTAAAGCACGGCTCTTCCTGCTAAGTGTTGGTTTCCTCCTCTGCCTGCCCTTTAAGAGTACCGATGGCGGCCAGGCGGTGGTGGTGCACACCTTTAATCCCAGCACTCGGGAGGCAGAGCCAGGCGGATCTCTGTGAGTTCGAGGCCAGCCTGGACTACCAAGTGAGTTCCAGGAAAGGTGCAAAGCTACACAGAGAAACCCTGCCTCGAAAAACAAAAAGGAAAAAAAAGAGTACCGATGGCATTGGCCAGTGAGATCTAACCAAACTCATCACTATGAATGAATCATTCATTCAGTTTATAAAACTGTAGGCATTTGGAACCCATGGTAAACAAATTGTTCCAAGTCCCTGGCTTCATGGAATTTACATCCTAGAGGATGGGACAGACAGTAGTCACTGATAAGGAAGAAAATGTGCTCAGGGAGAAGCTACCCCGCTGACCTTTCATCAAACACTATAGCATTTGTAGGACACACTGTCAATGTGGCCAGGTATGAGCTGTGGTAATAAAGCAAGGTCAGCTGGGGGTGCAGACACCTTCTCCTGGCCGTTCATTGAAGTCTCAAGTAATCCTCTGCCATCCAGAAAGGGACAAGCTCAGACACTGGAAAGGAAAGGCGGCTGTTGAAGTAGCGTCCCTGAGCTGCTCTGTGCAGGGGTGCAGCCATCCTCTCAGTCTTGTGAAGGAGAGGCCACACAGACCGGCTGTCGTCCACATGCCAGCACTGTGTTGAGACACTTTCAGGCATTGTCTCTTTGCCTTGATCAGAGTCGCTCCTGCATTCCCTCAAGACAGTAGTTATTCACATTAGGTACCATGACAAGTGGTTATTCATTCAGGCTGCCTAACTGGTAGTGGTGAACCAAAATTTGGACCCAGGTGGTCTAACCCAGTGCCTCTTGTTAGGTTTTTTAACAGTGTTATATAGCCTAGGCTGGTCTCAAACTCAATATATAGAAAAGGATCATTTTTTATTATTGCATTTATTTGGGGTTGGGCGTATCAGAGAACAGCTTGGCAGGAGTTGGGTCTCAGAGACCTAACTCAGGTCATCAGGCTTGACAACACCACCGACTCCAAGGATAACTAAATTTCTGATCCTCCATTTCCTAAGTGCTGGGATTACAGGCCACTGTGCCCAGTGTATGTAGTTCTGGGAGTCACACTGCCTAGTACGCAAGTATTCCACCAACTGAGCGTGTGCACACACCCACCCACTGCACGCTTGTACTCTTTTCACCACAATAGTGCCAGCTCGCCTCAGACTGAAACTCATGACCCTCTACCTCTGCTTTCTGACTGCTGGCTTCACAGACTTTCCACACAGCCACCACTTTCCACTGCCGCCTCCTCATTTTCCATTCACTAAATTGGGTTTTAGTGAAGGTTCTAATACCCACCTTTGGGAAGATGAGTAATGATTAAAGTAGTCATATGTAAGCTCAATCTAGTATTTGAGACATAGTGTAAAAAATGTGTTCATGTTTTGGATAGTAGAGCTTCAGATGCTCCCTCTCCCTAAACTGTTGAGAATGGATTTGGTGGGGACTCTTGTTTCAGGGGGTGGGGATGGCGCTGGTAGCAGGAGAGTGGTGGCAAAGTGGGCGCCCAGCTCTGAGGAGCCTCCCTGCAGGAGGGTCCTGGGTCCTGAGCTCCACGGGGCCCTTCCTCCAGCTTTCACATGGCCTGCACCCTCACTGCTTCTCTTCCCACAGGTTCACACAGAACCTCTCCGTCTTCAGAAGAGATGTGGCAGAGGCCCTGCGTAGTGATGGCAGCACTGAACTATGCAGCTTGGACATGATGAGCTGACCCAGCTCCTGAGCACGTTCTGTGTTCCTTTGTCAAGAGACTCTGGAAGGCCTGGGGCCCAGACTGCGATGCTGACCAGCCCAGAAGAGTGTATTTTTCAGAACAAGCAACAAAAGCCCTACATTTTTATAAGTCTGACCTAATTATAAAAATTTATAATAGTGCACATACAGTGTAAATTCAGTATTCAAAGCAGAACATGTTTTCAGTCTTATCTGGGTTCCCACAATGCCGAAAGGTCCAGAAACTATATTTAACCAAAGAACATAATAAACCAGGCTAGCACCTAGTTCATGGCTCTGAGATCAAGGTTGATTTGAAGATTCAGCCCTCAGTGTGGGTCCTGAATTGAGACAAATGCCATTTGAACCTGTTGGATTAGTAGTTTTTACATCTGGAAAATGCCACATTAGGGACTCTGGGCTGTGGGCATTTAGAAGGAGCCTGGGAGTGCTATAAAGCATCCCCAGGACTGCACATAGGCCTCTCTGCCTCAGCAACATCTGATAAAGTTGAGAGACAGTAACACAATTAAACGACTTACAAACAATGTTTGCTCTCCACTGGCATAAATCTGAAGTGGTTCAGTCTGGAAGAATTAAGCTGTGCGGTTGCTGCCTGCAGAGAGATGTCCTTAGGATTCTGGAAGCCCCAGGAAGAAGTTCTGGATGCACCAGTACCTAGCTAGTCCTTTTGACTCCATTTAATTGGAAGAGAAGCTGACGGTGGCATGTAGTGTTGGAAGCAGCCCTGCCTTCTTGGACCACCCAGAGCAGTTCAGGTTCTGGCTGTCGGGTTCCCAGAGGATGGAGTAGCCGCCGTCCATCCTCCACACTCTTAACCACTGTTGGATTGTGACTTCATCCAAACACAGGAAATGAAGGCCTTTACAGTTTGTGACCCGTCATAACTAAGCTATTCATTTGAAACTGCCACTGTGAAACGGGCTTCCTATCTCACTGCTGTCCTCGTGGTTCAGGCTTACAGTAAACACTGTGCCCATTATTTCTGATAAGACATGAAAGCTTGGCCTCCCTGTTGCAGGGAAGAAATCCACAGACTCTTGTTGTAATCTCGTTTCTCAGACTAGTGTTTCTTCAAATGTTTCCTGATAGTTGAGTTTTGCAACAGGCTTGTCATATAAAATTGAGCCACCTAAGTTTATCTCAAAGTGATTGTCTTCCATGTGCAAAAGGGAGTCAGGGGAAATTATGGTCTGGATGAGACTGCTTGTGGTGTTTAATGGCAGATGAGCCTGAACCTTACTCCACCCCACTCCGTTAGGAAATATAACTTCCTAGAGAAGACAAATCCTGTACTTTGAAACATCAGCTTTCAAAGGAGCTTGACAAGAATTTCACTTTGGTTTTTGTTTGGTTTTTAACTTGTTTAGTTTTGGTTTTTTTTTTTGAGACAGAGCCTTGCTGTGTAGCCCAGGCTAGCCTGGAGCATACTGTGACTCTCCTGCTACAGTCTCCTCAGTGAAGTTGACCAGCATGGGCCACAATGCCTGGCATCTTGGATTTGGGGTGTTTGGGGCAGGGTGGTTATAACTGAACTCATTCTACAAAAACTACAAATGCTTATCCCATTCCAGTGCTGTTTCTTCACAAATGCCCAGGGTCTAGAAACACTATACTGTTTGCATTAAAATGTTCACAAGAAGAGGATGGCGCGTTTCCCCTTTCTTTGCCACACAGCCAGGTATCACCTGAGAGTTCCAGCAGGTGGAGAGCCTCTTTCATGCTTGGCCTTAGAAAGCTGCTTTTTGAGACGCAGGGTCCGCCTCTGCCCTTGTGCCTCAGTGGACTTGAATGCTTGACTCACAGAGCACTCTGTAAGCAGCCCACTTGGAGAAGAGTCAGCAAGCATGGACTGCCTACTTACCCACACTACCTCCCTTCTCACTGTGCACATTAGGAAGGAAGGCCCAGAGATGCCTACAGCTACACCTACCCATCTACATCCAGAGTGAGACCCTGCACCGTGTAGTAATTTGAACAGCCCAGAAGAGCCCTCTTGGCTCCCTGGAGTCCCTTCCACTGGCATGACAGCCTACACATACCTTGGGGTTGTGGTCATGGGAACCCCTTCCAAAATGCAAAGCTGGGCTGGCTGATAGCAGCTAACTGAGAAGACCAAATTGTCCAAGTGCCAGTGAAGCTAAGCATCACACTAGAGCAGGATGGTAAGGAAAACTAAAAAGAGTAAATGACCTGTCACACTGCCCAGATGTAGCCAGGCTGGTACTTAGGAAGAAGCACTTGAGAGCCACAAGCATTTATGGAGCCCATGGAGAGAGAAGTAGGACTTGGGGTGTGGCTCTGAGGGAGCAGGTACAGGGCCCTGGGTTTCATCCTAGCACCAGAGTGAGCAGGAGCAGAGCGAGAGTAGGAAGGAGCCATTTCAAGAGAATTAGAACCACTGTACTATACCTGCTGGACCTAGCTTCCCATTAAGAATGTTTAGTATTTTCCCTGTTTGAGAGATGAGAAAACAGACTGAGAAATAAGAAAAGGCCACATAGCCGGGCGGTGGTGGAACACACCTTTAATCCCAGCACTTGGGAGGCAGAGGCAGGTAGATCTCTGAGTTCCAGGCCAGCCTGATCTACAGAGTTCCAGGACAGCCAGGGATACACAGAGAAACCCTGTCTCAAACCCCCCCCCAAGAAAAGGCCACATAGCTAGACCCCCCCACTTAGTCCAAGAGTTCTGGTAAGAGGTGAAGGGAGAGTGGGCTTCACAGTCCACACAATCAAGGCATGTCCTAACTAGCCCTCCACGGCTGCATGTTGTTGGTCAAGACCTCTTCCCTGAAGCAGTTGCCCTTCAAGTCTCATGGCCTCGAGCAGAACCCATTGCCTGCGGCCATTTTTTTTCCCTCCACCTGGCATCCTGAGCCAGGAATCAAAGTTAGGTTTCCTAACTGTACCTGTATTTTTTTTTTCTACTTAATCCCAAATTGGGTCCTCTGTGGCTGGTACTGAAGAGGCTATCAAGGGACCCTTTGGGCGCCCCAACCAGTGGGACCAGATACCTCCGGGAGGAAAGCCAGCCTAATGAGACACTTGGAGCTGTGTCGGTGAGCTCTGCCATTAATTCACCCTCCTGCTGTACTTCATAAAATCGTTCTTGAGACTTTTTAATGTTTTATTGAGGTGCAAGTTTACGAGGAAGTGAACCTTTCCAACTACAGCAAGAGTAACCTGCCTCCTTGGCATATTAAAAAATAATGTTAGTGTCGGGTTTTACGTCCCACAGTTTGGATTGCTGATAAGAGCGCTTCCCTTGACAAGATTCTTTTTGAGGTTTACAGAAAGCGTAATAAAATATGTAAGTTACATCTCCACAAACAAAAGCTATAACATAAGTTATTTATAAGCGTGAGATACAAACAGTATCACGATAAATAAGCCATAAAGGGTACCTGCACCATCCATCTTAATGTAATTTGCCCAACAAAGGGGTTGAAACGAAGTCAAATTCAGTAGAGAAAATTTGTCAGGAAGGAAGCAAAGTTGTAGAACACAAAATGGGGGAAATGGCTGGTGGGTGAGGGACAGAAATGGATGTGAGGTGAGGCTTGGAGGTCCCTGAATGAGTGCAGCATATGCTTGCCCAAAGGACTGTCCCAGCCCTCCCCACCACACAGCCTGCCATCTGTACCTAGTCCCAGCTCCAACGCCCTTCAGCACCAAACAGCCCCTGGGAAAGGAATATCCTAGTCCCTTCCCTCTGGCCCTGTGGCCTCACACTACTGCCGCTCCCTTCTGGGATTAGCCCACTCAAGCCCATGGTCTGAAACTGACCAAGCCCCAGGTCCTAGGAGCCCTTCATCTGCTCCAGTGGTTTTCATCCTGTGGGTCATGTAAACTTTGGGAAACCTCTATCTTCCCAAAAAAAAAAAAAAATACATTACAATTCATAACAGTAGCAAACTTACAGTTAAGAAGTAGCAACGAAAGTAATTTTGTGTTTGGGAGGTCACCACAGCATGAGGAACTGTATTAAAGGGTCGCAGCGTTAGGAAGGCTGAGAACCACTGATCTCCTTTACTCATCCACGAATGAGACCAAGTCTCTGCCCTCACGGAGCTGGTGGGTTCCATCGCCAAGTCAGCTGCAGCACAGTCCAGTGAGGACCGGAAACTGGGAGAGAGAAAGAAGGTCTGGGTCCAGGGGTGCTTTGGAGGATGAGAGAGCTGAGAGCTGGCCTGGATCTTGATGCCAAGGGTCCAGCCATGGATTGAGCTGGAAGAGAAGCCTGAACGGAGTCTAGAAATTCCTGGGCCCCAGTTCTCATCCTTTTTTCTTTATTCCCTCATCTACCCTAAGGAGATGCCATGGTGTCCTACCACAAATTTAATGACCCTCCAGTAAGCGAAGCCCTGCACTGAGCCCAGAACATGGACTGGGGTGCCCTAAAAGAGCTCCCAGGCCAGCAGGAGAGGCAGACAGCAGACCCCAACAGCCCTCACCGCTACATCTGTCTCTTTTACCCAGACCACCCCAGGAGTAGAAGTAGTGAGTTAAGTCAAGGAAAAGTGGGCCTAATAGTCCACTTGGTCCAAAGATGGCCTAGCTCCAGCCCTCCCCAGCAGCAGGTGCTGAACAAGCACCTCTGTGGTGAGGTCTTGCACACCCATCACCTAGGGCCCCTTTTCCTTCCTCCAGCTGGCAGCCTTGAGCCTTTTCTGATCCCCCAGGCACTTTCTTCCCAGAGCCCTTCCCACTGTGGGAAACTGTGATAAGGACTCAAATTTCACTGCTCCTACTCTCAGAGAAAGTAAGTATGAAAGTCTGGATAGCTAGGAAATTTGAGTATGTGCTCAGTAAATACTTGCTGGATAAATTGGGGCAGTTGTCATTTTCCACCCTAAAGACTAGAAGGACCCTAGGGCTCCTACATAGGATGTGTAGTAAGCAGGCCAGCAACTTGTAACGTGACGTGTGTGCCGAAGCATGTGCTTACGCCTTTTATGGAAGTAGACCATAATATTTCCCTCAGTCTTTCAAATAGGATAACTGGCCCAAATACACTTAAGGGCCTTGATTCAATCCCTACTCCATTTAAAGACAGGAAAATTGAATCCCAAATCACACAGGAAGTCGGTGGCTGAAGAATCTGAGCTGCCTGCATCCAGACTCATGGACCACTTGGAAACTGCAGCATCCTGCCACTCATTCCCAAAGCCCCAAATATCCTATAGGACTCTCAGCAAGACCACCCTTTCTCACAGCTTCACTCCCTGGGGACCAGGAGAAGATTCATGCAGCCTGCAAGTCTCTAGACCCCCAAGGATCCTGACCCCAGTTCCCTAGCTTTCAGAACCTGCATTTTTCAAACCTCTCTCTCTTCAGTGCGTGTACCCTCTCCCTCACTTCAGTTTGAATTAATAGCAGGTACAAAAGAGCAGCAACTTCACAGTTTCTGGAACACCAAATACAGATCAAAACATGCTTAGCCAAACCAGGCTTGAAGGAGACATTGCCTTGAGTGTGTTTATGTAAAGAGGGGGGAGGAAGGAATTTTGACAAAGTAAACTTTAAGCACAACAAAGAAGAAATTAATTTTTAAAAAGTAAAAGCAAGACAAACGTATGGAAAAGATGACTCAAAGAAAAAAATTAACAGATAACAAGGGGTGGGCATGTAGCTCAATTGGTAGAGTGCTTTTCTAGCACTCACAAAGCCCTGGGTTCAATTCCTGGCCCCACATGAGCTGGGCATTCAAGAGGTGGAGGCCGGAAAGGTCTTTCTCAGCTACATTGCAGTTTGAGACTACACGAGACCCTGTCTCAAAAACAAACAAGCAAAACCAGGGTAATGAGCCTGGCAGAGTGGAACATTCCTGTAATCCTAGCACTTGAGAAACAGAGTTTGGGAGCCAGCCTGAGCTCAAAATAAAAGAGGATAATGAAATGAAGCTTGCTCGTCCCCCAGTCCTAGAGATTGAGCCCAGGGCCTTCCCCCATGTTAAGTAAGGGTTCTACCACTTAACTATATCCCATCAAGGGCATTTTCCAAGACCAATAAAACAGACTTTTTTAGCAAGTGTGACCCATAAACAAACACAAAAATGTAAGAGAAGGTAAGCGGGAGCTGTCCATCCCAACATTTATTTCCTGTTACCTTTGAAAGCTGAAAGAGATGTACAGGACTGGTTTCCACCAGACTCGGTAGGTGGTTTCTTAGCAGACTGCTGAACCCCACCCAGAGTTCCTGACACAGGGGACCTCCCCAGGATCCAAGAATGCCATTTCTCACAAACTGCCCAGTGCTGCAGACCCGGCTGGTTCAGAACCACTGGCCATGACTTCCACTGACTTACTCCTCATCCCCGGCTGCCTAAATGCCCTCCTTTGTCCAAGGAAGAATAGAAGGGGGGCTGTGATCAGCAGCTCAGAGCTCTGGGTGACTGAGGACCTGGAGCCCTAGAGAGGTGAGACAGAGCCCTCACCCCTGCTGGGCACCAGGCTAATGCTCTCCATCGGACCAGCCCTTGAGCCTGGTACAAATAAAGACTGCTACACAAAGAAACTGAGGCACAAAGAGGCTCAAAGCTTCTGAGTAAACCGAGAGGTTCCTACACTTGCCCTGGAAGCAGTGCTGGCCATGCCAGCCACGTCCTGGTCATCTTGTTCCGAGGACCTTTGTGCTACAGCCTGTTGGGCATTTTCCCAGCTCCTGGAAGTGGCCAGGCCTGGAACCCAAGGCTAGGCAGGCAGGAACGGAGATGCAGTGCAGTGCGAACACCAGCCCTCACATCTGGACCCAAGTGATCTGAGCATCACTTCCCTCAGTTAAGGTCCTGTCCTCCCTGGGTGAGTGGGTAACTAGTGCCATCCCTGCCATGCAGAGTTCTCAAGGACAAGAGAGTCACCTCTGTCCTTAAAGGTACTATTATATAATCTGGAGTGTGACTGTCGGGAGTGGCATTTCTTACAGCCGCTTCCACTGCTGTTATCCCATTTTGCTCTCATGGCTACCCGGGGGTTAGCTACTCCCCTCTCTGTTTTACAAATAAAGTAATGAGGCTGGAGAAGGGAAGCAAGGAGCCCTGAAGTCCTCAGATCTCCAGCAGCAGGCCTGCATTAGAAGTGAGAGGCCCCCAGGGCCAGCACAATAGTATCTCCTATCTAAAGGTCCTTGTCTCGGGCCAGGGCATCCCACACTCCTAAACTCTCACTGTTTCCGGGCCTCCCTGCCCCAACCCAGCACAGTGGTTCTGCCAGGGCCAGCAAAGCTGCCCAATGTCACACAGCTGGTGGGTGACCTAACTGCCCACCAAGGCCTAGAGGAGTTACAAAGCCTGAGTCCTCTGGTTTGTTGAGAGCAATGAGACTGAGAATTTAAAAGCCCGCTGCCTCCTTCCTGTACTCTGATCCCATAGGCGAAGAAATACACCGATCCAAGACACCTCTGCAAAATAAAAACTACCCACAAAATGAACAGACCATAATAGAATACACCATCCATCACATTGGGCGTGGGGCTGGAAAGGGTGCTGACCGATTTTGCTGTCCTACCAAGTGCAGGGCTCGATGCTCTTAGCACTCTCGATATCTCTCTCACCGTGCACGAATGCTCTGCATGCTTTACCCCATTTTACAAATGAAAACCCAAAGCCTAAAATGATGGAGTCACTTAACTAGCTCAAGCTTACTCGGCTAGGAAGTGACCTGCCCAAATCTGCACACAACTTCTGACCAACTGCACAGAGATCGCTTGGGGTCTACACGCTCTGGGAACAGAGAAAGAGCCCTACGGGGAGGAAGTTCAGCGCTCTGAATTTACAGCCAAACGACTTTACGACCTGCGGCTAGGAAACGACTCTGGGTCTCACCTAGGCAAGGAGAAAGCCCCATATGGTGCTGGCCACGGAGCTGCCGGGATGATGTGGACAGTCCCGGAGGCGACAGCAGAACTTGGGGTGGTCAGCGCCTGGACTGAACTGGAGCTGGCAGGAGCTCGCTGCTCGAATTGCCTAAGAAAATGTCTCCATTTGCTCTAAATGGGAACTGCCCCCTCCTGTACCACTAGCGAACTGAGGTCCCCAAACCTGCTGACCCTCGGAGGGATCCCCAAGCTCTCGACCACAGCCTCGTCTATCCCACAACGAATTTTGAGGGTCCGGATCCCAGCTCCCCACCAAATGACCTCGGGTCCCTAGTCCAGCTGCTCCCGGCACGCGTGGGCACCTGCGAGTCACCGCTCAGTCCTCCTAGCTGGGGCCAGGGAGCGTCTCCAAAGTGGCCGCGACGCCTCGTTGGAAGCCTGGGAGGGGGCGAATTCTCCCCACGCGGGTGTCCTCGGTGGCGTGGAGAACGCTCCGGTGCTCTCCTTGATCCACGCGTGGACAGCTCCGAGCTTGCACCCCACGAAGCGACGCTTTCGTTGCTCCGGCGGAGGACGAGCGGCCCAGAGGCTTCCGCAGATTTCGTAGGACCGTTCTTGGGTTGCATCTCCATTGTAACTGAAGATTCATTTTGTTTGGGGTTTGCTCAGATGAAAAAATTTAGAAGACAACGAAAATCCCCGCGGCAAAAGCCATTTCCCTAGCAGCGCGCCTGCCGGCGGGTGAGGCGGCGGGAAGCGGCCGGGCCCGAAGTGGGGAGCGTCTGCTAATTGCAGCTTCGTTAGATTTCGGGTTTGAAAGGCTGCGGTTCGGGCGCTAATATCCGCCGCCCATTATCCCGGCTAATAAATTTGACCTATTGTTCGTTTGTTAAAATGATGTCACCTTGGAACAGTCCCTAAGCTCCTATTTCCATGAATTAGGCCTTTATTGAAAGCCGGGAGCCAATGAGAGGAGAGAGGCTTGTTGATCGCAGCCAATGGCTGCGGCGGGAGAGGAATTAGCAGCGGAAACTCCAGGTTCGGTTCAAGAAAGATGACACAGAGCCTGTCGGGCCCGCGCACTCTTGGCAAAGTTTCAGTGCGACTGGAGGCGCCGGGCGCTCCATGGCCGCGCCGTAACGGGGACCCAGCCGCCTCCCCGCCCAGCCCAGCCCAGCCCTTCCGCCCGCCCAGGATGGAGGCGCCCGCCAGCGCGCAGACCCCACACCCGCACGAGCCCATCAGCTTCGGCATCGACCAAATCCTCAACAGCCCGGACCAGGACAGCGCGCCCGCCCCGCGGGGCCCCGACGGCGCCAGCTACCTGGGAGGGCCCCCCGGGGGCCGTCCGGGCGCCGCGTACCCATCTCTGCCCGCCTCCTTTGCGGGCCTCGGCGCGCCCTTCGAGGACGCGGGATCTTACAGTGTCAACCTAAGCCTGGCCCCCGCTGGCGTGATCCGGGTGCCAGCGCACAGGCCGCTACCCGGGGCCGTGCCGCCGCCACTGCCCAGCGCGCTGCCCGCCATGCCCTCCGTGCCCACGGTCTCCAGCCTGGGCGGCCTCAATTTCCCCTGGATGGAGAGCAGCCGCCGCTTTGTGAAGGACCGCTTCACAGGTGAGCAGAGCGGGCCACCAGGAGCCAGGCCTCGGCCCTCTGGGGGCCAGGGGCGCCGCGCCCTGTGCACTCCACTCCCAGGAACGATTTCAGAGGCCCAGGCACGGTGGAGGCCTCGGCTCCCAGGGCTCGGGGCGGCCGTGGAGGGGAGGGTAAATCGGAGAGTTGCGGGAAAAAGAAACCAGCGTCCCCGGGAAGGGAAGGGTGTCCCTGCCTGGCTTGGTGCCGCCTGGGACACGCGGGACGAGCGAAATAGCGGAGCACTGTGTCCCACGGGGCTCCACGTGCGGCCTGAACGGTGGTGGGGCTGGGCTTCAAGGGGCCTCATGTGTCTCTGCAGCGGCGGCCGCGCTCACGCCCTTCACCGTGACCCGGCGCATTGGCCACCCCTACCAGAACCGGACGCCGCCCAAGCGTAAGAAGCCGCGCACGTCCTTTTCCCGGGTGCAGATCTGTGAGCTGGAAAAGCGCTTCCATCGCCAAAAGTACCTGGCCTCGGCCGAGAGGGCGGCGCTCGCAAAGTCCCTCAAAATGACAGACGCGCAGGTCAAGACCTGGTTCCAAAACCGGAGGACCAAGTGGCGGTGAGAGAGGCCCGGCCCTGCCCTTCACCTGCCCCGCCCTGCGCCGCAGCCCAGCATCCTGCCCTCTCCTGTGCTACCCCCTGCCCGCGCTCCCTGGACCACGCATCTCCCTTCTTTTCCAGACTTGTTGTCCTTCCTTCCCACCGACCTGTATTCCTCTCTCCTTCATCTCCCATGCCTCGGCGTCTACATTTCCAGCCCCATCTCGCCAGTGTTTTGTCTCGCCTCTTTTGCTCATTTGGGTTCCTCCCACCTGCCCCCCACCACACACATCCCGGGCCTCCCACACTCTCCTCCCTCTCCCGATCCAGCCCACCCACTCGGATTTCGGATTGATAGCCAGGGCGGTAGGGTCCTCACTCCAACTCTGTTTCTTTGCTTTTTGTTTTTATATGCGAGCCTTGCTTCCATCCAACCCGTAAACGACGAAGCGATGTGTCCTTAGAGAGGGCTTCAAGACAGTGCCTGGGAGAATCTTATCAGACTGACCCCATCCGGGGCCGCCCAGCTGGTGGTGCACAGCCAGCCAGTCCACCCGTGGGCCCAAGTGACCCCACTGGCCGCAGGGCCGAGTCAGTTATACATTGCCCTGCCGTTGTTATCCCGCAGGGGGTAACAAAACACACAAAAAAACAAGATTTATTGTTGGCGAAGCCACAAAATCCGGGTGTGCAGGTGGACAGCGGGCAGAGTGCCCTCCCAGCGCCCCCGGGGTGCACAAACAAAACCCAGCGGTCCCACCCGCCCTTCCGCCCCGCGGGCCTCCGGGAAAGTGTGTGCGGGCGGCGGGCGGCTCCTCGCCTCGAGGGGCTAAGCTGCCCCGTTCCCGGGAGGGCTGGGGCCCGCTGGTGGCCTAGCAATGCCCAGCGCGTGACGGTGCTGTCCCTCTCCCTCCCTGGGTGCAGGCGGCAGACGGCAGAGGAGCGGGAGGCGGAGCGGCAGCAGGCGAGCCGGCTCATGCTGCAGCTGCAACACGACGCCTTCCAGAAGAGTCTCAACGACTCCATCCAGCCCGACCCACTCTGTCTGCACAACTCTTCGCTCTTTGCTCTACAGAATCTGCAGCCCTGGGAGGAGGACAGTTCCAAGGTCCCTGCTGTCACCTCGCTGGTGTGAGCCGCCAGCGCGCACCGTAGCTACGGATCGCCGCCCCCACCAGGCGGGGCGCCCGGGTCCCCCAGCCGGGCTGGGGAGGGAAGCTGGGCCGAGAGGGGCAGGGCGGCCCGGCTCGCGTGGGCCCTGGGGCGCGCCGCACAGCGCCGGCCGCGGAGGGGGGCTGGGCCCGGGTCCGCGCGGCTGCACAATCCGAGCCCCCGCCCCGCGCCCCGTCCCGCCCCAGGCCCGGGCCTGACAAAGAAGCGCCTTACGTTACTCCGCCCCGCGCCCGCACCCCCGGGCTGGGCGCCTGTATTATACTTTGTACTTTTGCCCAAACGTGTAAATAATAAAAGTTTTGGCTTTTTTCTTTAGAAACCGGCCACCTGCTTCCCCTGCGGGGCCGCTGGAGGAGGGGCAGCCGGCCCGGCGACCGGGGGAAGCGCCCGGGGGCCGGGGGCACCCTGCGTTTAGGCTGGGGTGTACGCCTCTCCTTTTCCGTTCCTTTTATTTAAGTCGTTTTATTTAATAAAAAGTTAGCTATTTCACTTAATGCCGCTTTTATTTCGTTTTCGTTCCTCGAACGCTCGGCGACCCCGGCCCTTGCGCCCCACCCCTATGGCGATCGCAGCCGGTGTGCGCGGGCGCGTCCAGGTCTGCGAGCTACACTGGCTTCGCCCCAGCCCGAACCCCGGCCCGGGGCCCTGCGGAGGATGCGCCGTGCAGGTCAGTTTCAGAAGCCGGTTGCGGGATGGGGAGTGGACCTGGGATCCAGCACCGCGCTGCTGGGAAGGCAAAGTTCCGGCCTGAGCGGGTTCTGAGGCGTCGCAGGTCGAATCCACCTAGTGGGTGGGAGAAAGAGGAAACGCTGGACACTCTCATACCCAGCTTTGGGCTCTTTCCATAGCCGGGCGCCACTCGTGGACCCGGCTCTGAGGGATCTGGGCACCCTGCGAGCACAGGGCCCGGACACGGTCCGAGCTTCTAATGCCTGGGATTTTCGCAAGATCCCAGGTGGAGCATGACGTTATACGACGTCACAACGATCTTTCACTGCATCACTTAACACGAGGGACCCGGGGTGCCCCAGCTCCCAGAACCCTAAGCCTGAGTGTAGCAGCAGCCTGGCGTTGTCCTCTCAAATTTCCAATGGCTGAACTTTGGAAGTTTCTAGATTGCGAGATCCAGAGCGAAGGGCCCCTGCCAACCACGATAAACATGCACCCCGTCCCTTGATTTTTTTTTTGCCCCTTTATAATTCTTGTGGTCTTTTAAAAACATTTTTTTTAATATTTTCCGGTCTCTCCATTCTTTCTCTACCATATTGTCCGTTCTCTCGTTTATCCCTCGTGCTCTCCGCACTCTGTTGTGTGTGTATGCCGTTGTTGCCGTGGTTTCTCTACGGTTTCACGCTTCTCTTTCCAGTTTGTCCTTTGTTGCCTTTAATTTCTCCGAGCGCATTTCTTGTTCGTGGCCACTCTTCCTCCCGATTCTACTCGGATCCCTTCTCCGCCTTTTCTCTTGTCTTTTTGGTGTCCCTTCCTGCTTTCTCAGAATCTCTTCGCGTCCATTTCAGTCTTTGTCTCTTTTTCCTGTTTTAGTCTTCCCTTCCTCCCTCCTCCAGACTCCGCTCCCGGTAGCTCCCAGCAGCTAAACACTTTGGGGGGGGGGGTGTCCTCCTTCTACCCCAGCAGTCCCACCCCACCCCGCTGTGTCTCTCAGAGCCAAGCACCACCCTGCGGGCTGTGGCACTGGGGAGTCTTCGTTATAAGCGGGCTGAGGAGTTGACAGCCCTTACGAGGCTAAGGGAGCGAACACCGGACTAAGAAGACGCCCCTATCCCAGCTCCTGCCCTCGCTCGTACCTCCAAGCCCTTCTAACCCTAAGTCTGCTCCTCTTGGGACTTAACAGACACCACCGGGGGAGGAATTAGGGTAACTCAGACTTCGGGTCTCCTCCCGAGACGTTTTCTTGAAATGCTCTCATTTACTCCGCTGAAAAGCTTTTGAGGAGCGTGCTCGGGTGGTGGGAAAGATTGGCCCTTGGGCTGGGGAGGAGGCCCTTCTTTGCCAGGCCATCGGCTCCTCCCTCAGGGCTGGCGTCTCTGTCTGGTTCCTCCAGGATTTCCTCTACTGCGCTGTAATAAGGCCTACCGTTTTTACTTTTCTAAATTATGTGTATTGTTTTGACAGGGTCAGCCTCGATTCTTAAACCTCTGGGGGCACACACGTTGTCTTTTTCTTCCTTGCAAGCTCTCCGTCTTGCACAAAGGGCTCTGGTTAAGTAGCCCAAGGATCAGGTCCGGGACTGGGGTTCCCACACTCGTGGCCTTAGCCAGTTCGCGGCCTCTGAGTCATTTGCCCCAGCTAAGCCTTGCTGAACTAGATGTCGGCTACCAGTCTGATTGAGTTAGGAGACTAAGCCAGATCCCACGCGTGTGGGCTCCGGCGGCGACCATCTCTTATCCAGCTCACCCAGAGCAGGGTGGGCGCCCCCAGCGGGTGGGAGCGATTGCTGAGCCGCAAGTGAGTGTGGCGCCTTCCACTCACGACCTGCCAAGCCCTAAACCTTCCTTTCTACTATTGTTGTGCGGGGTGAGAGGCGGGATGAGAGGCGGAGGCGCGCCGTTGAGGGACAATGCTCTCGGTCTCCCCACTGGGAGGACCGTGGGTTAGGGTCGGAACCACGACAAGGGTCAGGCAAGCTTAGAGGTTGAGCTGAAGGGCTCGTGCTTAGCGGTGCTCCCTCAGCCTTAGGCTGGGCGGAGGCTCCCGTCGCCAACCGGTGAGTGCTGCACCAGGGGCGCAGGCCCAGCGGCTGCACAGCGGGAAGCCGCCAACGGCTGCGCCGCTTGAAGCCTCTTGACCCTTCTCAGTGACCTTGCTCGTTGCACCCATTTTGCAGATCTGAGATTGCCTGGCTGGCTGAACCACTGGGTAGCGCAGGATCGCCCTGCGCGGGGTTTCGAGGCAGCACCTAGTGCCCACCTGGGGAAGGCCGCAACCAAAGCACCCAGGGCCAGGGACAAGGCCTCCAGGACGCAGCCTGGAGCTAGGTTTCTCAGCTTGTGCAGTGTGGGATTGAGGGACGCAAGGCCACTCCGCCCCATCAGAGCCCTGCGGAGGGAGCAAGGAAAACTCCCGGGTTAGTCGCCCGCGCCTGCACGAGAAAAGGAGGCCCGGCAGACCGAGCTTGGTCACGGTGGGCTTTACCAGGGCATGCACGCCCTCGAGGTGTGGATACTCTCCCCAGTTTGCAGATGAAAACACAGAGAAGTTCCGAGGTTAGCTCTAGCTGGTGTAGCCGCGACGCCTGGACATTCTTGCCCGGCAGCAACCGCTCTGCCCAGTGCTTGGCCTATGGAGACTGGAAAGGGCATGGAGCTTAACCTTAAGGGCGGGAAGGTGGTCTAGTGCAGCCACCCTGACGAGAGGTCCCCAGGTCTCAGTGAGGCTGAAGGGCCTTCCCACTCGCACTTGAGCGATGAACAACAGGGTCTGGGAGTTGAAAGGGCGCCCAGTGTCTCCGGCCTCCCAGCCGTGCCTGCCCAGCCATTGTCGCCATGCATGCACAAGTGGGGAAGCCACCCCAGGGTGATAGATCCAGCGACCGCCCCAAGCCCGGCAGCCAGAGCGTGAAGCAGGCCAAGCACAGGCCGCTTCCCCGCGCCAAGTGCCCCCCCCCACCCCACCCAGAAGGCTACCGCACCCGCCTCAGGGACGGCCAGACCTGGAGCCCAGGTTTAGAAGTCACAGAGTGTGACCTCCCAACTACCCCTCCACTCCCACGCGCGCAGAGACCGGCAAGCAGAGCAGGGCCTAAATTACAGCCATGTCACAATGTCACACAGAAGGTTCCTGGGAACCTTCCCCCCAAATCCTGATCTCAGCCTGGGCACAACTAAAGCCGAGGCCCGGAGGAGACGAGCATTTGGTGAATGCGCCTGCATTCCGCACAGGGAGCGTTTCCGAAGGTCGCGGCCGTTTTCCTGGTGCGAAATCCACGCGCCCCCGCTTTTTCAAGCCGCGATCGGCGACCAAGGTCCCAGCCCGGGCCTCGCTGTCTGAACGCAGTCGTTCCTAGTGGAATCCATCTCTGTTCGCACCTTCCATTGAGACACACCCAGGCGAGGGGAAGCAGGGTTCTCCTGTCCCGTTCTGGGTGGCGCTGAGTGAGTGATTTCTACGCTCAGCGCCTGGTTTACTGATTTGGTTAAAAAACAGACGGCGAAGACTGTTCAAGAAAAACAACCACAACCATAGCTTACGGTACGGTACAGCCGTTCATAAATTTATCGCAAAAATAAAGGCGTTGAAAAATGCTTTCCGTACAAAACAGTCTAACTGAACGTCTACGAATGGCACAGGGGCTTAATCACGGTGTTGCTTGTGGAGGAAAGGGCAGGCACGGAACAGCGTCCTCCCTGGCTGGCGACACTGGTGGGCATCTCAGACCTGGACAGGAGCAGGTTTGTCAGTATCCTGACATTGCGCATGACGGTGCCTCGGTGACTGTACTTGTCCTGCACTTGAGCTGAAACGAATGTTCGCTTGTCAGACAGGCTACCGGGTAGGGAAGTCGTTATTAAACCCCTTCGGTATGCTCCCGGGCAGTGTGGGGAGGAAGTAGATAGGGGAAAGAAAATACACGTATTCGAGCTTTTTTTTTTTTCCTTCCCACCATCCACCCTCCTATCTCTAGAGCAGTCTTGGGTTCCAGTTCTACCAGTGGGGAGCTGAGCTGACAGATAGAGAAGGCAGGGGACCAGAGAACCTCGCTCTGACCCCTTAACTGTCTGGACTACAGTGGCGCTTTGTGCCCCTCGGCCCCCCCACCACCTCGTGCTGGCCTTGGAGTCTGAACCACTGCTGCGTCCCTCACCACCAGAAATCGTAGCTGGGAAAGCTCCTCCGCAGTGGGGTCACTAGACAGGTTTGTGCTGATACACACTCCCCTGATTTTGAGAAGCCAAATTTTCACGTAGCGTGAAAGAAAGTCTTTGGTTGGCTTTAACAGCTTGCAGAGCAGGCCCAGCCCTGGATGCGCATGGCCGATCTCAAGCCCTGTTGAGGGTGTCGTTTCGATGAGCAGAAACTCTTGAGCGCCTGGGACCTAGGTGGACAATGGCACACTCTTTGCCACCTTCGTCCGCCATTGGGGGGAGGGGGGGCAGGAACCCTCCTTGCTTCTGCCAGCAAAGGCCGCAGCAAACAAGAAGAATGCTTGGGCTCCTGGGAAAGACAGCGAGAAGGTGGCCCGGCATGGTTCCCTGTGGGCTGAGTTCCCTGGGGCAGCAGAAAGGGGTGCTGGATTCAGACCGCCTGAGTGAATATGCTAAGCAGTCGCGTGTTCGCATCTGCCGTTTGGGCACCACAGCTGGGGCACTTTTGTTCCTAGGACAGAGTGGGAGCTAAGGAAGATGGGGGCGGGGAAAGTAAAAAGGAAACCCAACCCCGGGAGGATCTGTGAGCCCCCGCCCCCACCCCCCGGGCAGGGGTGGACTTTATTAACGCCTCCAGTTTCAGCTCGTTTGGGGCGGGGGAGAAAGGGGGGCTTCGAGCAAGGATGGCATAACGCCAGTCCTCAGCTCTGAGAGCCCCTTCAGGATGGCAGACACCTGTACCCTGGCATGGTAGATCCAGAGGTGGACTGGGGATGGATGGCCAGCAGTAGCTGCGTTGAGGGCGCCTGCGCCATCTGACTAGCCCTCAGGCAGCCCTGGAGGTAGGTGCACACATATAATCCCCATTTTGCAGATGAGAAACTGAGGGGCATCACAGTATCTCAGGGCCCCGCTGGTGCCAGGGCATTAATGGAAGCCAAATAACCCCAGTTCACCAGCTTTACGCTGGAGGGGCCTCAGACCTCCTTGTTATTAAAACTGAAGTCTTTGTGTGCCTGCCAAAGGGAATTCTGGCCGCTTTGAATATCATTACCTTTAAGCAGCACAGGATATAAACCAGAAAGTGTGGGTCTGTTTATAAACATTATCCCGAGCTAGCTTTGCTCCAGTCTCCCTGTCCTTCTCTTTAGAGCCACTTGAAAGAGGTTGAAGATGCCCATTCTTCGTTTGAAGGAGTTGAAGGACCCCTGGTCCATTCCTCCCTACCCCAGCTAAAACCAGGCTCTAGCAGATTCTTGTGGGTGTGGATGCCACAGGTGGAGTCCTCGACCCCTTCCTTCCAGGTCAAAGAGTGGTGTGGTGGTGTGGAGTCGGACTCTGAACCGCTCACAACACAAGGGACTCTTTACTGGCCGGACTTTGAAAGGTCAGTTTTTCTGTTCAAGAGAGTAAGGGGTCTTGTTCCGAGCATCCGCCTCTTTGTCTGCAGCCAGGACAACTTCACTGTGACTGTTGTTAACCAGCAGGTGAATTCCCACATATGGAGGAGACTTTCTGTTTGCTCATACAGAGAAGCAGCAAAGCCAGGGACCCCCAGCCAGATGAGTTAGCCCTGTGTATGCCCAAGGCCAGCACCCTCACTTGCTTCAACCTCCGTGTGTAGCATCTCCCAGGAAGAGGACCTTTCCAGAATAGATTGTTGATTGACAGTTGAAAGTCCACGTTATTCTAAGGGAGAGTAAGTAGCTAGGTCCTGGAGCCTCTTGTGGCTCATTCCCTTTGGTTGCTGATGTGTGGCACACTGTAGGTGCTTAGTACATGCTTACTAAGCAATAATAGTAATAGTAAATAGCATTTATAGATTACCTACTGTGGGCCAGACACCGGACTAAGCATTTTATCCAAGTATCTTACACACTCAACCCTTAGAGCTAGCGTAGGAATTCAGCAGACATCAATATTTCATTTTGGAGAACAGAAACGTGAGGTTTGGGGATATTCAGATCTTCCTGATGTTGAATAGAGTAGGACATGGATTGGAATCCAGCTGCTTGGACTCCAGAAAACAAAACTAATTTGTGCTAAGCACCTACTGTGTGCTGAGCTCTGGGCTCAAGATCTCACGTGGTCCTTAAATAATCTTACAAAGGTCTGAAGGCCGCCTTTCAGCTTTACTGTGTGTTTGCCCGGGTCTAATGCCTGCATCAGGCAGCAACCCATCTAGATCCAGCTGCTGACGCTCCACTCCGCTTCTAAGCCAGCTTTGAAGTCTTCAGTCCAGTCAGGCACTCTGGGAAGGAGCAGCTGCAGTGATGGGGGGGGGGTGGTGCCACCAGACAAAGCACCCTGCCCCCTACAAGCATTTCCTGGGCTCTGTCTGAGGGAGGGACTAGGAAGTGTCTGGAGAAATCAGGGTCAGGATGGGCAGGGGGATGCCTGAGCCCGCACAGTGAGGGTCCTTGCAGCTGCCCCCTTGTCCCTCCTCTCGCCATTTCCTCCCTCCCCTCTTCCTCATCATTTCCTCTCCTCCTCTTCCCTGTCTCCTTCCTTTCCCCTCTCCTCCTTTCAACCCTCGCTGCTGCACTTTCTGGAATCTTCCCCACCCACCTCCATCAGGGGCTTCTTTGATGAGGCCTTTCATACAAGTCATGTCCAAAGCAGAGGAAGTTGGCATCCGTGCTGCCCCGTACATCTGAGATTTTTAAGATCAAGTAAGATGGATCGCTTTGTGGATCCTCAAATTCGTCAGGTGGAAGGAGCCAAGGGCCTTGAACCTGGAGTTATTCAATCCTGGGGGGCAGAGACTGGGCTGTTGTCTTGGATTTCTTTCTTCCACAAAAACCAGTTTCTGCCAACCTGGCTGTGCACTGTTCCAGCCTATTATGGAGACTCTGTGATGTTAAGCCAAATGCTGTGCACTTAGTGGGTGGCTCTTGGAGTCTCAGTGACGTGCCACCCAGAGTGGGAGATCCACCTCGTGAGCTGACTGCCTGCACTTGGTGAGTTGAGGTCAGGGTCTCCTGCTACCCCTGCAAGAAGGTTCTGTGCGTTTGCTCGAGAGGAAGTTGAACCTGCACTGCATGTAGTTTAAAAGCAATTTGTCAGTGGCGACAATTTACAGAAATATATTCCTGTTGCAGCATCTCCCGATTGCTGGGATTTATGGCTTCATCTCTCAGCTTTGAAAGCACACTCGCATGCTCCAGCAAATGGAAAAATGTATGAACAATTTGTTGGCTTCTTTTTTTTTTTTATCAAGTTTCCCCAAATATGTAAACTCTGAGAGCGCCTTATTCTTTTTAAATGATCATTCATTTGTCTCCAGACTCTATCTTTTGGCACAATTTATTATTCTCTATTTCAAAAAACTTAAATGCATTTTGCATATTAGCACGTAACTCTTGCTCCTGTCTCCTCAGTTGTGGAAAGGGCTGGATTGCTTTTATAAAGAAAAAAATGGCTAATAAAATTGGCCTCAGCACCATTGCTCTGCAATTCTTATGAACAGTAAAGTGGTACTTACCGTCATTGATGTTAAAAGCTATTTCTAAATTATGGTGCCATTTATTATCTCTAGTGTCCAAAGTAAGTTTAAATGATGCTTATAATTCATGTTTTACCAAATTTCCTTTTCCCCCCGAGGATACCTCTGATTAACTTATGCACATTAAAGCGCTTTTTAAATTCTTCTTTTATTGCCATTATGCTCTGAAAATCTCAGCGATTCTCAAAAATGGGTAATAAACTTGAGATAAAATGCTGCAGTTTTAGATCAATGCTGACATATCACTGTGGTGATTTCTTCAGAGCTAAAGTGATAATGCCTCATATTTACGGGATATATACTAGGTTATTACTACAGTATTACCATTTTGTTCTAAGATGAAATGAGTAATTTGCCAATTTATTAAACAGTTACATTTAAGTATTGCTTAGGACATTACCACCCCAATCTGTTTACTTAGCTTGAAGAGTCACCATTAAGATACCCTGTTTATTTAGGTAAAATTTGTAATCATCTGCCTTCCATTAACCAACTTATTTTTCTGCAAGGCTAATTGTCTGGAAATGAGTTTCTTCTTATTTACTGTGCTACATTCTGCTTAGCTGGCTAAAAATGTCACCCCAGCAAGAAGTGCTAGGGAAATTAATAATACATACAGAGAACAGTTTTAATTAGTATAATACCAAATGTTAATAAAAGATTTATGACGCCTTAAGAAAGTTCTAACAGAACAGATCTTATCAGCTTCAGGCTCCGTTTGTCCAGAGGGTTCTGCTGTGGCTACGCCCTCTAGAGGAGGTCAGATTTGGGTGAATCCCCCATTCTGCGGAGCCTCCCAGGAGCACAGGCTAGAGATGGAGAGCTCCCCTTGAAAGGACGTTTGTGGGGAGCTAGGAAGGAAGCGCGTGCCAGGGGAGGAGTCCTCAGGGCCTGGAAGTGGGGTGTCAAGGCAGCTAGTCTTCTACTGGAGAGGAACCACCCAGGCCAGCTGAATGGCCTTCTGGGCACTTCCTGGGGCACCAGTGATCTTTGGTCCAAATTGGAACCAGAACTTCGAGAAAGAAACCGGTCTGCTGTTAGTTCAAAAGCCAGAGGGAGCTAGGCAGCCAGACACATGGGCGAAGGCTGAGTAATGACTCCTGAGCTGCTGTCTGCACACACACACACACACACACACACACACACACACACACACACACACACACAGCTGTTTTCATCCCAAGGCATGGACAGTGTGTTTTCCTCATCTGGCAGTAGGAGACGAAGTCTGAAGGGTCAGTCCCAGAGCTAAGGTTGTAAGTAGAGTAGTGGAAAGGGTTTGGACGGGGTGTGTGATAGCCTCCTGAGATGCAACCCTGCCGCCTGGCTGGTTGCCTGCACGCCTTCCACATCACTCTGCCAAATGTGGGTCCAGATGGGGACACTGAGTCAAGCAATTGGTCTTCCTAATGGGTGAGCTGATGGTCCCTTAGCCGTGCCATTTCTTCACGCCCACATTTTTCTTGCTGTGGAATGATCCGGAAAGTCCACGGGTCATTTCTTGCCTTCAGAGCAGTGTCTGGCACATAGTAGGCAGTTTTAGACAGTTTTTAGGGACCAAAGGAAAAAGGAAAGAAAAGTGGGTTCAGCTTTGCAGTGTGAGCAGGGAAAACCCCAACCCCTGCAGCTGCAGGAACCTGGGGCCAGCACAGCACACACCCCACTGGGTGAGGAATAAGAGCTTATTACTGCTGCCGGTTTCCAGCCCCCAAGGACCAAGTCTCAGGAGCAGTGGGAATCTTGTGTACAGCGAGCTTTGTCGTTTTTTAGCACACATAATAAAAACTGACCAAGCCACCGACTTTCCTAAAATTCTCTCCAATTTAAGAAACTCCATCTCATGAGGCACTTGAGGGCTGATGCCTCTTTTATCTTACCCTTGATTAAAAAGAAACAACAAAACCAACCAAAGTTCTTGGAAGTCTTCCAGGCTATGTGACAAAACAGCATGGACCACTTCTAGGAAAAGAAAGACAATGGGAACTGGAGAGATGGCTCAGCGGTCAAGAGCACTGGCTGTTCTTCCAGAGGTCCTGGGTTCAATCCCCAGCAACCACATGGTGATTCACAGCCGTCTATAATGGCTCTATGATGAGATCTGGTGCCCTCTTATGGCATGCAGACACACATGCAGACAAAACACTGTATATGTAATAAATAAATAAATCTTTAAAGAAGAAGAAAGAAAGAAAGAAAGAAAGAAAGAAAAGAAAGAAAGAAAGAAAGAAAGAAAGAAAGAAAGAAAGAAAGAAAGAAAGGAACACAATGTCTAAGACCTGAGCCACCCTGAAGAGGGTACAGGAGGCTTTCCTGTAGCTCCCTGCTTTTCAGGAACAAAAAAAAAAAAAACAAACTGTGAGGGGGCTGGAGAGATGGCTCAGCAGTTAAGAGCGCTGGCTGCTCTTCCAGATGTCCTGAGTTCAATTCCCAGCAACTACATGTGGCTCACAACCATCTGCAATGAGATCTGGTGCCCCTCTTCTGGCATAAAGGCATACACGTGTATAGAGCACTTATATACATAAAACAAATAAATAAATCTTTAAAAAAAACAACTTGTAATCTATTCACGAAATGGACTATTACTCAGCAATGAAAAGGAACATAGTCCTGAGACATGCCACAGCATGAGAGGACTTTGAAATCATGATGCCATGTGAAAGAAGGCACACACAGAAGGGCGACTATGACACGATGACACCTGTGTGAAATGTCCAGAAGAGGTAGATCCATAGATGCAGATGGGGGGTGGGGGTGGTCTCAACAGAGAGAAAGGAAATGGGGGAAATAGGGGATAATTACCTGCTGGGAAGGGACAGTTTCTAGATGATGAAGGCTGTGAAATTTGACACCGGTGATGGCGGCACAGTGTTACAGAGGCACGAAGCCATGAACTGAAGCTTGTGTTGATTTATCAGTCAAGACTGGAACTCATAACCCTCCTGCCTCAGCTTCCTGAGTGCTGGGAGTACAGGCGCGCATCTGGCCTGATGTGATGGGAATTTCACCTCATTTAAAACAAAACAAAACAAAACACTTTTTAGGAACACCAGTGTCCTAAGTTACAAGTTCCTACAGGTTCATCTTAGCAGTGGCTGCAAGAATGGGAAACCGGAAGTGACCATACGCCCATCATTTTGAGGTGAGTCATTCAAGATCAGTCATTCCATGGCAGCTATGAAAACACTGGGAAAATGAACAGATGCACCAGACAGTGGAACAGTTTAGCTACAAAACAGCTTCCATGGTATATGCCATTAAAATACACACACACACACACACACACACACACACACACACACACACACACACACGCTGGACATGGCTCAGAGGTTAAGAATACTGACTGCTCTTCCAGAGGATCTGGGTTCAATTCCCAGCACCCACATGGCAGCTAACAACATCTGTAATTCCAGTTCCAGGGGACCTAACACCCATGGCAAAACACCAATGCACATAAAATAATAATAATAATAAACATAGAGGTGCTCTGTGGGGGAAATGAGGACACACAGGACAAACATCTGCAAAGACAGACACCAAACTGACGTTCCACAAGGTCACAGCTGAGGAGAGAATGCTGGTACAGAAGATACTCACTTTGTGAACTGCGAAAAAGTTGAAGACTTTTTGAAAACACATGAATATATTTTTGGAGTAAATTTCAAAAGCATATTTTTAATATTTTCAATTATATTTGTGTGTGCCTGTGTCTGTGTGTGAGTATACAAACAGGAATACTGTACCCTGTGTCAGAGCCCCCGGGGCTGAAGTTAAAGGTGACTGTGAGTCACTCCGTGTGGATGCTGAACCCGGGACCTACCTCTGCAAGAGCAGCAAACACTCTTACCCAGCCAGCCATTTCTCCTGTCCAGTGTGAATATATTCTCAGGAAGTCATGAGTTACAGTAATGTGCAAGATGCAGATGGTAATAAGGACAAAAGAAAACAGCCACCATCCTGCCCCGAACACTGCAGCTTCTGTAATTCCTGCCTTTGTTGGTGGTGCTTTTGGTGCAGAGACAAAGGCCTGGTGCATGTTAGGCAAGTGTGCCTCCACTGAGCTCCATCCCAGCCATGGTGGGTTTGAAGGGTTTTGTTTGTTTGTTTGTTTGTTTTTTGGGTTTTTTTTGGGGGGGGGTACCAAGGTTTGAAGGGTTTTTTTTGTTCGTTTGTTTTTTGGGTTTTTTCTTTTTATTATTATTATTATTACTATTATTATTATTAATTTTTTAAAAATTTATTTATTTATTATGTATACGGTGTTCTGTCTGCATGTATCCCTGCAGACCAGAAGAGGGAGCCAGATCTCATTACAGATGATTGTGAGCCACCATGTGGGTGCTGGGAATTGAACTCAGGACCTCTAGAAGAACAGCCAGTGCTCTTAACCTCTGAGCCATCTCTCCAGCCCCTATTATTATTAATTTAAAAAGTAAAAAGAAAAGAAACAACCTTCCCGCATGGCCTCCGTGTCTTGTGTTGGTTCAAGGCTTGAGATCAGAAGCTCAGGCCCCAGCCATGGAGTTTTTAAATGACCTACATTTGCCTGCAATTTTCAGAATCCAGAATAGAGACTCAGAATGTGAAATCCTCATGAGGGAGTGGCTGTGCCACTGATCACAGTACTAGGGCTCGAGGACTCGGCTAAGCACCCAAGCTGAGTGCCTAGGGAAGTGCTTTGTTACCACAGGGAAGGTGTTTTTACCCTGAATGATTGGCAGGATTTCCTGTCTTCCTTTTGTCTTGCCTAGGTCTGCAGAGTAGCCAGGAGTTCAGGAAGGGGACCAATTACTTGAACTAAATGTTCTTCCAGGAGCCTAATACCAACTCCTGTGATTTTTCAGTTTGTTTTTCTATGGCTTGTTCTCAAACATGGTCAGCATTTTCATCTCTGTCATTCTTTAAATGACAGAATTCTTAGACACAGAGGAACGGAATCAATGGGCCATGTGGGCTTCAGTGTTTGTATGTTTCAGGTATGTGTACTGTGCACATCTGTGTGCATATGCCGTGATGGCCTGGTGTCAAAATACTCAAGGAGAAGAGAGTCAATTTTTCTCTGCTGTTTTCAATGTATTATTTTCTCTTGGATCTAAATAATTAATAAGGAGGCCCTTTGCCATAATTAAAATGGATGTCCCTGCATGTCAACACCAATAGCTTTTCCAGTAATGAACACATTCAGATCCCCATTAAGTATGGCTGCTCCTCAGCCTTGGTGGCCACACTGCAGAGTGCTGAGGGATTGCAGTGGGTGAGGGAAGCCAGATGAGCTCGGTGGAGAGGAGGCAGAAGCCTGAGAACTGACTCCAGCTTGGACCAGATGGTGAGCCACGCACACAAAGGCCTTGCAGGGGCAGGCAACTTGAGGACTCAGGGTCTCTGGGTTATGTCTGCTTCCCAGGGTCCTCTTTCTCAGCCAGAATCTGCAGTGAAACCTCTCACTGAAAGGGGAAAGGTAGAATCTGGAACCTTCTAGGCACAGTTAACCAGTTATAAATACCAAAGCCAGCTGGGTGGTGGTGGTGCACACCTTTTATCCCAGCACTCAGGAGGCAGGTGTAACTCTGTGAGTTCAAGGCCAGCCTGGTCTACAGAGTGAGTTCCAGGACAGCTAAGGGTTCTTATACAGAGAAACCCAATCTCAAAAAACCAATATATATATATATAAAAGGCTCAGGGTCAAAACACAATCTTCTCCTAATATGTGACCATAAAAAACAGCCCTTCTTGGGGTCAGGGCTTTAGCTCAGTGGTAGAGAGCTTACCTCCAATACACAAGGGCCTGGTTCCATCCCTAGCCCCACAGTGAAGGGTGAGGGGAACCCATGATCACTGCAGCACACTTCCCAGGAAGCAACCTAAATATTCATGAATGGAAGCATGATGAAGAAAATGTAGTAGACAGATTCCTGTCTGGAAAAGAAGGCCGTCCTGTCTTTTGTGACAGTCTGGGTGCACCTGAAGGGTAGTCTGTGATGTCCTGGGTGGGTGCACCTGATGACCTGGGTGGGTGCACCTGAAGGGCATTGTGTTAAGGGACTAAGTCAGACACAGGGAGACAGATGCTGGGTGATGCTGGCTGAACTCATGGAAATAGAGTGGACTGGTGGGTACCACAGCTGGGAATGGGAACTGGGTGCATCCTGTCAGTAAGACAGCCTGAAAACTTGAGTGCTAGACTCACACACAGTAGGAAGGCTGCTGTTGAGTCATTATGTTTACATTTCAAAATTAGGAAGGAAGAAATTTCAAATGCTTTGGTAGCTGAGATGGTAGACATGTAAATTCATTGGTTTATCATGCATGCATATATTAAAATGTCAATTGTACCCCATAAATACGTATAATTAGCATATTTCCATTATAAAGATAGGGCTGGAAACATAGTAATAGAGTGATTGCCTAGCACCCATAAAATCTTAGGTTAAGGGGCCAGGGGAGGGACACAGTGGGGCAGGAGAGATGGCTCAGCAGTAAACAGCACTTGCTGCTCTTGCAGAGGACCCAGGTTCAGTTCCCAGCACCGACATGACAGCTCACAGCCATCTGTTGTAGACAAATTTCTGAACAGTCTTATTAAATAAGAAACACAGAGACAAATACAGGGGTGAAAGCCGTAGAGATCAGAGAAATAGTGAGAGCCACCAACCAACCTTAGCTCACCACGCTGCTGTAGCTTCCCAAGAGAACCAGCTTCTTCCTGTCTAACCTGTGCCTTTATTGCCTTGCTGTTCTGCCTTCTCATTGGCTCTTAGCCCAGCCACCTCACTTCCTCATCACTGCCTGTCTGTACAGACCTCCAGGTCTCTATGGTTGGTACTGGGATTAAAAGCATGTGTCACCATGCTTGGCTGTGTCCTTGAACACACAGAGACTCTGCCTGCCATGTGATCGGATTAAGGGTGTGTGCTACCACCACCTGACTTTTGTTTATGGCTGGCTAGGACCTCTGATCTCCAGGCAAACTTTATTTATTAACATGCAAATAAAATATCACCACAATCTGTAACTGCAGTTCCAGGGGATCCCATTCCCTCTTCTGACCTTCGCAGGTACCAGGCATGCAGATGGTACATACATATGCATACATGCAGGCAACACACTCACACACACTGTGGTAGTCTGAGTGAGAATGGCCCCATATGCTTATATGGTGGAATGCCTGGTCCCCAGTTGGCTGGAACTGTTTGGGAAGGGTTAGGAGGTGTGGCCTTGTTGGAGGCATGTCACTGGAGGTGAACTTTGAGGTTTCAAAAGCCCATGCTGTTCTGAGTGAGCTCCTGCTGCCTTGGGTTTGTGGATCAGGATGTAAGCTCTCAGCGATTGCTCCAGTGCCATGCTGCCTGCCTGCTGCCTGCCTGCTACCATGCTCCAGCCGTAATGGGCATGAACTCACCATCTGAATCTGTAAGCCCTATAAACTGTTTCTTCTATACGCTGCCTTGGTCATGCACGGTGTCTTATAACAGTGGTAGCAAGGTAACTAAGACAGACATAAATTAAAAGAAGTAAATCCTGAAAAAGGAAGAATGGCACACACATCGACACCTCCGCGGTGGAGAACTTGGAGTAAGTCCTGGCAGACACGTGTTGATCAAGAAAACAGAATGTCCAGGGACTGGGCTCAAGAGAAATGATGGACAGAGTTTACAGGCCAACAATGCTGGTGCCCTGGGATGGGAAGAGACAAGGATGGTGTGTGTGTGTGTGTGTGTGTGTGTGTGTGTGTGTGTGTGTGTGTGTGTACAGAACCGGGTAAGAGTGCCCAGTGCACCCAGACTGGTGAGAAAGGATGCCGCCCTCAGCGAGGGCTGATTCCTGAGTCTAGGAACTAGAAGGGCTTCTTGTGTGCAATACTGCTGACTAATGGATTATAAGCCTGGAGTGTGGAAAGGTTTGAAATTCTCTAGGCAAGAGCCAAGCATGGATGCACACACCTTTAATCTGCACCTGTGAGGCAGAGGCAGGTGGTCTCTGTGAGTTCAAGGCCAGTCTGATCTACACAGTGAGTTCCAGGGCAGCCAGGGCTACATAGTGAGATATTGTCTCAGAAAAAAAAAAAAGCAGAAGGAGGAAGAGGAGGAGGAGAGGGATGACAGACAGACAGACAGACAGACATTCTCTAGGAAAGTCTTTCTTGTGGCTATAAGGAACAGGCCTGAAAGCAGGACCACAGGGCCCGGGCTGTATAGCAAGGGTTCCAGACAGGCTTCAGAAGCCTCTAAAGCAAGCCAATCCAGGGCTTGAATGAAAGGAGGTAGCTGGTCTGCAGGATAGACAATGGAACTGAAACAGAGTGAAGCATGGCCCAGACCTCATGACATTCAAGTCACCCCTAACAGGGAGGCAGAGGAGAGACCCAGTACTCCCACTGGGTATGCCATGACCTTGAGCTGGTCCCTTGCCCTGTGTGGAGCATAGCCTTTGCTTCTGTAATATGACCACATGTGTGTTATATGTTTCTGCCAGCACTTCCTCCATGAAGTTGGTAGTGGTGATAACTGTGATCTGTCTGACAGGCATAAGCCAGTGACCCACAATGCACCTGCAGAGGGACATGCACTGGGAGCCCTGCCTGGATCCCTGAGCATGGGAAGCGAATCCCAGACACCCTTCTGATGGAGAAGACTTTGAATACGGGAAAGAGGGAAGCAGGAACTCCAGTCTAGATACTTGTCTAGCAGACTCTTGTTGAAAAAGAGAAAAGGGGGCTGGAGAGATGCTCAGAGGTTAAGAGCACTGGCTGCTTTCAGAGGTTCTGGGTTCAATTCCCAGCAACCGCATGGTGGCTCACAACAACATAATGAGATCTGGTGCCCTTTTCTGGCATGCAGGTATACATGCAGACAGAATACTGTATACATAATAAATATATAAATAAGTCTTTAAAAAGAAGAGATGAAAAGAAAAGGAAGTCGTGGTGCAGTGCGCTGGAAGAAGTCCTGGGCGTCCCGCCTGCTCACCTGTCCACTCTCCCCACTGTCTACCTCCCTGGACTTGTCACCTGACTCCAGAGGAGGCGAGTGATGATGGAGCAGATGAACTTCAGGCCAGGACGGAGCTATCATCTTGGAAGATGACTGCTCCCTCTGCCATGCTGTCCTTCTCTAGCTCCTCGGAGCAAACGGGCGTAGTGCTGATGACACCTGTTTACAGCGTCTGAGGAGCAGACATGCTGAGACACTAGAGAAGCACATAGACTTGGTTTCTTCCACACGTTCAATGTCCCATGATTCCCGGGAACTCTTTCATTTTGTATTTTGTTTTTTGCCGGTCTGTATGTCTGCGGCACATGCATGCAGTGCCCTTGAAGTCCAGAAGAGGCTGTTGGATCCCCCAAGATCTGGAGTTGTGAGCTGCCAGGTGGGTGTTGGGAGTCAAACCCAGGTCCTCTGGGAAAGCAGCCAATGCTGTTAACTGCTGAGCCATCTCTCCAGCCCCCTGGGAACATGTTTGGTTTGGTTTGGTTTGGTTTGGTTTTGGTTTTTTTGAGGCACTGTTTCTCTGTGTAGCCCTGCTGTCCTGGAACTCGCTCTGTAGACAAGGCTGGCCTCAAACTCAGAGACCTGCCTGTCTCTGTCTCCTGAGTGTAGGGATTAAAGGAGTGCACCATCACCGCCCGCCTGGAATGTTGTTTTTTGCTTTTGTTTTTGTTAATCATTTATGGGGCAGGGAAGATGGCTCAGCAGTTAGAGGCCTTGCTGCTCTTCCAGAGGACCTGAGTTAGTCAGCTCCCAGCACCAACCACCTCAGGTGGCTTACAAGTATCTGTAACTCCAGCTCCACAGGACCCAATGCCCTCTTCTTGCCTCCTTTGGCATCCAGACACATGTACTCACACCCACACACACAGATACACTAACATAATTAAATATAAAAAGCCGAATCTTAAAAATATTTACATTTGCCTTTCATCCCAGCACTCAGGAGGCAGAGGCAGGTGGATCTATGAATTTGACACAGAGAAACCCTGTCTAGAAAAACCATACACACACACACACACACACACACACACACACACACACACACACACAAAGTAGATTTAATCCTAGTGTCTAATGCTTTCTTTGAGGAAAAAGCTCAAAGATAACTTACTCCCACAAAAGAGAGTTGTTGGGATGTGGGAGTAGGGTGGGAGAAGGGGATGGGGTGGGTGGGATGGGGAACTGCAGGCCCTGGCTACAAAGGGCTTTTCTGGTGAAGCCTAGTGGTACTGTGCGCCAACGCCGGCATTGGAGGTCAAGATGAGAGTCGCCAGCTGTCCTGGCCAATGCTTTTGCTTTGCTTGACTTTGGGGTTCGTCACACAGTCTCATTATGTTGCCCATGATGGTCTAGAACTTGTGATCTCCAGTCATCTTGTCTCCAACCTCCTGAGTGCTGGGGTTACAGATGTATACTACTAGGCCTGGCTGAAAAAAAAAAAAGAAAAAAGGGAAAAAAAGTGCTTTGAGTCAGCAGGAGGCTACAAGTGTTTTGCCTCAAAAGAGAAACTGTAATTAAGGGGGAATCCCAGAGGCTGTACCTCCAAAGTTGTGTGTAATATATGGCCTATTTGCAAAATATTGCGAAAGAAATCTGGCAGATTGCTGGACGCCCAAGCCCTGGAGCTACCACACCACCACACACACACACACACACACACACACACACACACACACACACACACACACTGAGTCTCTGTGGGGCTCTTCTCCTCCAAAGTGCCCATTGTGAAGTGTTGAGAAGGCTGAAATCTAATCCACCGTGAGTGGCTCTTAGAAGTGAGGATCTGGGAGGCAGTGAGACCCACTGATGCATGCTGTCCTTTTGAAAGGGAGACCAGAAGACACCGTGCACTCTAGTGCCCTGTGGCACTTGGGACTCTGCCAGCAAGAAAGCCAAGACCAGATCCCACCCCCCTCCAGCTCCCAACCTTCTCCCCACCCCTCCCACCCCCCCACACCATCTCCCCACACACCTTGGACCAAACATGTGAACCAGTTGGAGCTTTCCAAGTTAACTCTGCAGGTCAGGTCAGGTCGGTGGTAAGGTCCAGGCCCGCCCCCTGTGTCGTCTTCTCCGGGCCTGTCGGATGCATGAATGAATCCTACCTGGGCCACACTAGGCAGCCCTGAGAGCTGACTCAGCCTCCAAAGCAGCCCGAGCCAGGAGATCTGCTTGCAAGCCCTAGGACACAAGCCTGTACCCTGGGTCTGCGCTGAGGGTACTGTCTGGAGGAAATGCTAGTAGGGCGCCAATCCTCTCAGTCACTATAGGTCAGTGCAGTGTGCTGGACAGCCACAGCCTTGTCCACCCTCCCTCCCTCCCCCGACCCAGACAGACTCTTGCCCGCTCAGGCCTCCCTCGCCGGCTACGATCCAGAGCTTCTCGGGTTCCCCCACCCTTCTGGAGTCTGCTCTTGGCTATCGGAGTCCCACCTCCTTGTCCCAAACACAGCGGGCTGGGAGCTCCAGGGCTTTAGGGGCGGCTGCTCCTCACCCTCTACCAAGCTGGGCGGAGAGCTGGAGGATTAAACCCCACTGCCTGGCCCCGGTGGCAGGCTGTCTAGAAGCCCGCAGGAGGTTAGCGACCCAACCGCCCCTCCCGAAGGCGCTTGCACGGGTGCCTGGCTCCCGCTTACCCTGCAGTGCAGGCCTAACACCGTGTTTGCACCCAGAGTCCTCTGACCCATCAAACTCGGCTTAGCCACACCGAGCCAAAAGCTCGCCATAGCGAATTCTTGGGGCCTCGCTAAAAATTCTGCGTGCACAAACTGGGCGTACCGCGCTGCCCAAAGAGCACATCTGTTCCCCATGTTGTGAAGCGACAAGCTGTGAGCAAGAACGTCCTGACAGTCCTCCTTTCCGCGTGTTCCTGTCATGACAGAAGTCTCAGGCTTGTCGTTTTTAATGATTGCCTGGCATTCCCTTGCTGGTTCCGCCCTGTGTGCAAGGCCAGCTCAGTGGCTGCCCCCAGTGCTCAGAGACCTGTTATCATCTTGAAATTCCTAATGGAGCAAGGGATTTCACGCTTTCATATTGCTGTGGGTTCTCCCTGGTACCAAGTCCAGAGGACCCGGGCTTTAAGCATTATAAATGGGGCAGTGACAACTATCGAGAAAGGGATAAACAAAGATAACACAGCAATAACAAAAGATTATACACTGTGTTGGCAAGAGGGACCACAACAGACACCCTCAAATCCTGTGGACAGGACAGTTAATTGTTCAGCCTTCTGTAGGGCGATTCAACAATGTCTTTACCGACTAAAAATGTTCATTCTCTTTAAAGGATTCCACACTCAAGTTTTTAGTAAATAGATGAACTTCTCTGCTTATTCAAGGAAGTATGTACAAGGTAACTCATTACAGCATCATTTAAAAAGCAATTGATTGTAAATGGCCTAAGTGAATCTCAATAGGGACTCATTTAATAACACAGATTACCTATGTCATGAAGTCCTTTGTTAACCATTTAAGAAAGGGTCTGATAGGAACAATCTCTAGATCTGTGGCAAAGGGAAAGCCAGGTACAGAGCGGCAGACTTACATAAAAGCGTGGGAGGGTCTCCATGCAGAGGTAAGGAATGCACAGATCAACTCTGGAAGCACGGACGAAGAGCTGGTATCCTGACTGTTCTTGGGCAGTCACAGATCACTAGTGTTTGTATTTTTTGTTTGTTTGTTTGTTTTTGGTTGTGAGCCTATCTTTTAATAGCTGAGCCATCTTTCCAACCTGATAGCTACCCTTAAAAAAAAATTTATGGGCTGGACATGGTGGTACAAGTCTTTAAACCCAGCACATGGGAGGCAGAGACAAGTGGATCTCTGTGAATCACTGTGAGTTCAAGTCTGGTCTATGTAGCAAGTTCCAGGACAGCCAGGGCTGTGTAGAAAGACCCTGTCTCTAGAAAAAAAAAAGATTTATTATCTGTCTACGTGCATGGGGGTATATCTGTGTGTGTGCACAGTGTGAGGATGACCAAGGAGTCCTCAAGGAGTGTCAGATCCCCAATAGTTACAAATAGCTGTGAACTCCCTGACCTGGGTGCTAGAAACTGAACTGTCCCCTCTAAGAGTAGCAAGGACTGTTAACTACTGAGCCATCTTCCCTGTCCAAGAACCACCCTTTTCCCATGGTTTTACTTTCCAGAGTTTTAGTTACTTATAATCACCCATGGTTCAAAAATATAAAATGGGGAGGAGGGCTGGAGAGGTGGCTCAGTGGTTAAGAGCACTGGCTGCTCTTCCAGAGGACCTGGGTTCAACTCCCAGCAACCACATGGCAGCTCACACATGTCTGTAACGCCAGTTCCCGGGGATCTAACACATGCAGGCAAAACACCAACGAACAAAAAGTAAGGATAATAAATTACTTAAAAAAAAAAAAAAGGCCGGGCAGTGGTGGCACACACCTTTAATCCCAGCACTCAGGAGGCAGAGGCAGGCAGATCTCTGTGAGTTTGAGGCCAGCTTGGTCTACAGAGTGAGATCCAGGTCAGCCAGAGCTACACCCAGAGCTGTCTTAAAAAACTAATATATATCATATGTGTTAATTATATTATGTTAATATATTATTAAATGGAAAATTCTAGGGAAAAAAGTTTGTTTCTGTTTTTTGTTGCTTTGGAGCTGAGGATTGAACCCAGGGCCTTGTGCTTGCTAGGCAAGTGCTCTACCATTGAGCTAAATCCCCAACCCGGGGGTGGGAGGTGGGGAGTTTTATAACTTTTTTTTTCTTTTTTTTAGTTTTTCCAGACAGGGTTTCTCTTTATAGCATTGGCTGACCTCAAACTCACAGAGATCCACCTGCCTCCGCCTCCCAAATGCTGGGATTAAAGGCATGCGCCACCACCGTCAGGCACATTTCATAACTTTTAAACTGTGTACCTTTCGAAGCATGCCATCCCATTGCCTCCCACTTAAAATGTAATCTTTTCTTGCAGCGTATCCATGCTGCATATGCTACTTGGTGGCCGCCGTGTTGGTTGTCGGATGTGGGTATGCCTATTTGACTTAGGATGGCCTTAAAGTGTAAGGGGTGGTGATGCCGGGGTGACCCCTTACAGGAAGCAGAGAAAGACAGGGCACTTCGTGAAAACAATGCAGCAGATCTAGGACAAAAAACTTGGGTTTGAGAGTTCGGTGCTATCTAAGGTTTGGGACGCCTGCTGGTGAGGGCTCGGTTGTCCCTAACCCCTCCTGTACATTCACATGCCTTTTCCTTCTCCTGTGTGTGCTTTTCATAATTCCAAACATTTAATACTTAAAGATGTACAATTAAAACAGAAAAACTGTGCAAGCAGACTCTCGGAAAAGCAAGGCTCCCAAGGAGCCCTGCTGGGAGCTCAGGCTCCCAGTGTGGCCGGCCACTTGAGTCACTTGAGCTCGGGTTTGGATTGCCATGATGACAAGTGGGCATTTCCCTCTGCGGTTGCCGTGGTCACAAGGGGTGGTTCTTGTTGAATTCAGGGCAAAAGAAAAACCTCTTCTTGAGTCCATGTGTCCTCTACGTTTTGAAAAGAAGAGTGTAAAGTGACTGTCCCAACTCCCCCTGCCAGCAGGCAGGAAACCCAGAGACAATTCCAAGCATAATTACTGCTTAGTAGTTGGTGCAGGATTTTCTGTCCCCTGGACTTGGTTCTCTCTTTCTAGTACATGTTCTTTGTTCTGGCTTCCCAAATTTTATTTTACATTAGATCGATTTCATTGTGGATGAGCTAAAATAATATTTAGGGTTTTCAAAGGATTTATTTTCTTCCTTACATTTCCTTGTCTCTGCAGCGACCCCCACCCTCCACCCCCATTCTCTCTCAGTTGTCAAGACCAGGTGGCCTTGCCTCAGGGAAAGGATGTCACTGTAGAAGGATGAGAAAAACCTCATGCATTTCAAAGTCCAAGCCCCAGGGATGAGGGGCTGGAGCAGCAGCTTTGAAAGAAGAGGTTCAGTGGGGCTGGAGGAGAAGGAGGAAAGGAGATGGGAGCCAGGCAAGAGCAGAAACCCAAAGCCTGTGGAACACAGCAGACCTAGGACAGAAAGGGCTGTGTGGTTGGCCCACAGCACTGGAGACCAACTCTCAGAGCTCACTGCACCGTGTGTGACACAGGAAGTAAGTAGGATGACTGCCATGAGCCAAGGTAGAGCATCGGGAATTGCTCGGAGCCTTCTGGTTGAGAATGAGGACCACCTGGCAGCATCCTTTGTCTGTGGTCCAAGGCTGAGGTGAGACCATTAGCCATCACCAGATGCCAGCCATCATAGACAGTGGTGAGAACCAGTGAGTGTCTCAGGCCCCAGGACTTAGATCAGCTCTGAGAATCCAGAGCTCAACTGAGATGAGGAGGTTACCATGCTAATCAGAGGAACTGAGTTTTCCTGTAGAGAAATACAGATTTCACAAACCTGAGTGGTTCTACAGCAAAACCCTCGGTGGCGTGGAATGGACCAGAATGTGGAATTAGATCAAACAAAGAGCCTTATCCTAAAAGGGATCATTCCTGGAACCTTCTGCAAAAGGATGCCCCAGGATAGATTGTCCCCTTGGGAGCCACATCAGTGGGCTCTCTGCTGAGGATAGAATCTCTATACTTGAGACACAGTTAGAACAAATGCTTTCTGCATCAGCCAGGGGGACCTGGTCCTGCTTGGGGTGAGGCTTCACGCTTCAGGCAGAAACAACACTGGGAGGGGGTTCTGTGGACTGCCTGGCTAGTGCCACTCGGAAATGTTGTTTGGAGTAACAGGTGACTGATGCTCTGGTCTGGAAGCTTCTGCTAGCTGGGCTCCCTGGCTTTCTGTCACTGCCGGAGACCGCTTTTGTCATCTGCCCGGGGTTGTCTTATCAGTCTGACCGTTTGTTTACCTGTCTTTCAAATAAGCATAAGAATAATTTCTTCGTGGGGGACTGGCGCTGAACAGATGTTCGCAGAGCCCCGTAGGATCGCCGTGACAGGTCCCTCAGTAGGAATGAGATCGTGGTTATGTAATAATTTCTCCTTCTAGTTTTGATTAAAAAATGATACATGCGCATCTATGTGCACAAATGTGTCAGTGCTAATGGGGACATGCGCACTGGAACCGGCTCCTTACATATGGAGTAGAAGGACGGTGTCCCCAGAGCAATATCTCAGAAAAATCGCTTCGCATCAGGAAAATGGTCAGGAGAAATCATCACTGTAAGAAGTTGAGATGTTTGCGACCTATGTGCACCAAACATTCCTGGTGACGGAGACCTGTGGCCAGGACAATCAGAGGCCGCTGAGCCTCACAGAACCCTTGAGCACGGCCATGCGGCAGTCTCTAGTGCCCTCTGCTGTAATTCGGGAAACAAACGCTTCTTTAGGGAGCGGTAAACATTGCTGCAGGGGAGGAAAGCCAATCCGTTCTCTCTCTCCTCGCAAGTTTCTACCTGGCTTGTTTCACTTACCATAATATCGTCCTCTACAGCACAGCGGGGCGGCTAGAGTTTATAACTTATATATTTTGTGAAGAACAAGAGGGAGATATTTGGCGGTTCCCAGTGCAAAGAAGGGATGAAAATGCCAGAGACAACCATTACACGTTGTATGTAGGCATTGGATTATTCATTGAATTATATATTGTACATGTGGAATTACTATATGCCAATCTAAAAATGCCTCCACATGGACTTGACCCTACCTTCCCACTGTTTTCAGTTATGTGGGTATGGGGCTGTTTTTCTTGTTGTCTCAAGGATGGAGCAGAATAGGAAATGGATCAAATATCAGCATCAAAAAGGTTGGAGTCTTTTGGCATCATCTAAGAAGGGAATCAGGGTAATTTTATATAATTCCACACTGTTGTGTTCTAAGGGTTCCTTCTAAAATTTCTTTTCATTTCTTTTTTTTGCTCATCAAGCAGCAGAATGCTTGTATTTGGTCCTACATGGAGCATTCTTAGCTGGCTTGGTCCCTCTGCCTGTGACTTTCTGTCACACCTGGGTATGGCTCCAAGATGGAATGCTCATTTAGTCTCCAAGTGAAAAGGATATTTGCCCATTAATTTCAACTCTGGCACTCCAAGCCCCATATAAGGCACAGTTAATATAATCTCACTTCAGATGACACTCGGAGGAGCAGGAAGACAATTTGTGGGGGGAGAGGAATCAGAGGCAGCGCACATTTACCAGGAATGTTAATATTTACTCCTGCAAGCTTGGTATCTGGGAGACGGCATAGTCACTAAGTGGGGATTACATCTTCAATTAAGTAGTGGTGGCTGGGGACCCGGTGATGTTTCACAGAGGGAAACTGCCGAAATCATACTTTAAGGAGAATAATTTTTTTAAAAGCTACAAAAAAATTGAAAGAGAAGCCCTAGGGGGAAAAATAGAGGGAACATTTCTGTTTGGGGAATCCTAATATTTCGGCTGAACACATTATGTAAAATTAAATACTATTTTAAACCAAGGAGATATGATATCTAATTAAGTTTTTGTGGTTGATGAGCTTGGAGAGGGTTGTGAATGTTGCATCCATCGAACCACAAGAAGTAGAAAAATTAAATAACACAGTTCTATAGCGACTTCAGCCAGACATCCAGGCAGACTTCCGTGTTCTCCCTCCAGTAGGGCCCCTTCTTACAGCTCACCAAAGACAGGGAAGATGAGAATGTGTACAGTGAGCTCATTAGATCCCAGGACAGCCCAAGGAGGGTGCATCCAGGTTGTCAGCCTCATTTCCGAACTGTGATATAGACTCTGGAGGCCAAGGGCTGCCATCCCAGGTCATGCCAGAGGAAGAGTATAAAAGGAACCATACCACAGGCTCCCAGGTCGTTTGCAGGAAGGCACTATGGGAAACCAAGGCTGCTTCTGTGATGAATCAGGCACCAGACAGTGCGAAGGCTAAAGGCTCTTGGGAATTCTGGACTCTTAATGGGAGGCCTGAAAACACGAGAGGTATAAGATTAGGTTAAAAGACTTTGGTTTCTTAAAAATTATGTTTTGAGAAGTTGAGTTTTTTATTGTTGTTTGTTTGGGGTTATTTTTTGATTTTGGTTGGTGTTTTCTTCTTCTTCTTCTTCTTCTTCTTCTTCTTCTTCTTCTTCTTCTTCTTCTTCTGCTTCTGCTTCTTGTTTTCATTTTTGTTGTTGTTTTGTTTTTTGTTTTTTTGAGATAGGATTTCTCTGTGTAACAGCCCTAGCGGGCCTGGAACTTGCTTCGTAGACCAGGTTGGCCTCAAACTCACAGAGACCTACCTGTCTCTGCCTCCTGAGTGCTGGGATTAAAGGTGTGTGCCACCACACCTGGCTTGAGATGTTGGGTTTTAATGAATAAGCACATGAATGCACGCTCAGTCACTTTGATACGATAACTTTTAAAGAGTAGGAATCAAGAAACTACCATGTAGGGCTGGAAAGATGGCTTAGAGGTTAAGAACTTTACTGTTCTTGCAGAGGACCCGGGTTCGGTTCCCAGGCACCCATGTGGTGGCTCCTAACCATTCATAACTCCAGTTCCAAACAATCCAACCCTCTCTTCTGACCTTCGTGGGCACCAGGCACATACACGTACATATACATACATGGAGGCAAAACCTCATGCACATTAAAATAAATAAATCTAAATAAAACAAAGACATCTTTAAGAAAAGAAACTACCACGTGCCAGTCCTGGTAGTATTTGCCTGTTCTCTCAGCTACTTAGAAGGCTGAGGCAGGGGGATCACTTAAGCCCAGCAGCTCAAGACCAGCCTGGAGCCCAGCATAGTGGTGCACGCCTTTAATCCCAGCATTTGGGAGGCAGAGGCAGGTGGATCTCTGTGAGTTCTGGGCCAGCCTGGGCTACAGAACAATTCTGTCTCAAAACCAAACAACAGGAACAAAAAGACCAGAAAGCAAAGAAGAGAAGGAGAGAGGGATGGAGGGAGAGAGAGGAGAGAAAGAGAGAGAGAGAGGGAGGGAGAGAGGGAGAGGGAGAGAGAGAGAGAGGGAGGGAGAGAGACAGAGAGAGAGGGAGAGAGAGAGGGAGGGAGAGAGAGAGAGAGAGAGAGAGAGAGAGAGAGAGAGAGAGAGAGAGAGGGAGAGGGAGAGAGAGGGGGGAGAGAGAGGGAGGGAGAGAGGGAGAGAGAGAGAGGGAGAGAGGGAGAAAGAGAAGGAAGGTGTCCTGGCTGGTTTTGTGTCAACTTAACATAAGCTAGTCATCAGAGAGGAAGGAGTGATCCATGGGGGAGGGCCCAGTTCATTGTGGGTGGTGCCGTCCCTGGGCTGGTGGTCCTGGGTTCTATAAGAAAGCGGGCTGAGCAAACCATGATGAGCAAGCCCTATTGGTTAAAATATTAAGGCATCTCCACGTAGTTAAAAGGAAGGTTTATGTTGTGGGGTAACTTATAAGTGAAGGGATAGGTTACAGGGTCTGGGAAAGGTGCGGCACAGTCCGGCAGTGTTCTCTGGAGAACTCTGCTCCGTCTACCTCCAGTGTCCAGGGTCCAGGAACCAAGAGAGCTCCCCCATCCGGATCCCGGGTCTTCAGGGGTCCTCTCTCGGCTCCTCCTTGTAGGCGTGACAGTTACCAAAGCCTCAAAGGGGGTGGTATTTCCAGGTCAAAACTGGAACGGCTACCCACTACACCTCCCCCTTTTGTCTAAATAAGAAGGTTCTAACCTAATATGAGACTATATACAATAGGAATGATTATCAGATATTGTCCAGGAGTAATAAGGGATAATGACCTAGATAAGATGGAACTACAACCAACGCGAACAATATCAAACAAGAGACGCATACTAAAATCCAGAGAAGTCTGGAGCATAGGTAAATGGCATGTTACAAAGATCATTCCAAAAGGTGTCCTATCCTAAAGAACCTAAATCTAATACTTAATAAGTTCTATCTAAGATATTATATATATATATATACTGCGTTGTAACTATAACTGCTAGTCTTCAATCCCATCAAAGACCTGAGAAATGGAAGATGGATGCAAGCAACTTTCGGGAGTCTTGCAAGAGTAGACAGAGACAGCTGGCAGCCTGGACAGTCACCTAATGTTTCTCAGCATTGTTGGTGCATTTAAATTGGCTACAGGCCTAGCATATCTTACAGACAATTTTCAGAAGCAGGAATTCTGAGAGACCATCTTACCCTGTCTTGGCAGAGTTCAGTAGTCACTTTTCCTTGTGTCCCACTTGTCCAGAAGGACAGCATTTGTGCTGTCAGCAGTTGAGGCAAGGGCAGTTCTTTGCCCAATAGGCCATTTTGTGCCAAGAAGACAAACTTTTAAATGGAAATGTCTTAGAAGCCCAGTGTTCTCTCGGTATCAAATTGGTGCCGCCAGGAGCAATTGTGTATCATGTCAACAGAATTCTAAGTTATTTAAATGCCATATTCTCTAGGTCTATGAAGTGTTTGAAGATTACCTGTCCATCTGTATGTATGTATCTGTGAATCTGGATAACCTAACTAACGTAACTATAGAAATGACAAGCATAGGTGACTATAAATCTATAAGTCTTATCTACCGAAATAACCTAAGGACTAAGGCTTCATGTAAACAAGGTAAACAGTCTATAAGCAAGTGTATGGTAAAGAACGATGACTTCAAAGTTGTGACAATAAAATCTTGTCAACATTTTAGAAGACATGGAAGATTCGTGCTACACAAGCCAGTAAGCAGCCCTCTTCCATGGCCTCTACATCAGCTCCTGCCTCCAGGTTTCTGCCCTGCTTGAGTTCCTGTCCTGACTTCCTTCAGTGATGGACAGCAATGTAGAAATGTAAGCCAAATAAACCCTTTCCTCCCAACTTGCCTTTGGTCATGGTGGGTGGTTTTGTTTTTGTTTTTTGTGGGTTTTTTTTGTTTGTTTGTTTTTTGTTTTTTGTTTTTTGGTTGTTTTTTTTTTTGAGATAGGGTTTTTCTGTGTAGTTTTTGATGCCTATCCTGGATCTCGCTCTGTAGACCAGACTGGCCTCGAACTCACAGAGATCCACCTGCCTCTGCCTCCCGAGTGCTGGGATTAAAGACTTGTGCCACCACCGTCCAGCCTTGTTAAAAAGTTTTAGCTTCAGTATTATCTATTTGCTCCCTAGCTCCTGACATAAAAAAAGCAGGGCCAGCTGGGCAGTGGTAGCTCACACCTTTAATCCCAGCATTTGGAGGCAGAGGCAGGTGAATCTCAGTGAGTTTGAGGCCAGTCTGGTCTACAAAGCCAGTTCCAGCACAGCTAGGACTGTTACACAGAGAGACCCTGTCTCAGGGTGGGAGTGGGGTGGGGTGTTGGGTTGTGGGGTGGGAAACAGGGCCATATTTAATATTTGAGGGAAAGGAGGAAAAGAAGAATTCTCAGGACATTATTCACATGGACTTGACAGAAATTTGGTCAGAGGGTTCTCTGAAATTAGGATACTCAGATTATATCTTGACAATGGGGAAGCTGTTTTGAGCAGTTACAAGAGAGAGCTCAAAGAGGCTGCTCTTCCCTGGTCTATCTTGTTCCAAAATTTGCTGTGACCGAAAGGGGTGTAAAAATAGATGGCCAGGGCAGGCAAGTGTCACTGACAGACACTTGGACACTCCCAAGTAGGACTCTAGAAATGCCACTCATTGAACAAATTGCACCATTAAAAGTCGTAATAGGCCTAAAAGCCATTCTTGAAAGAACTTACAAAGTAATTTGACCTACATAATCGCCTTGTTAAATTCATTTGATAGCATCAGACCGTTAGTGAAATATGCATAGTGCATTATATTAAAGAGAAAAGTACCCCTCAATTGGTATCTGATGTGCACTTGGCAAAAGTAGCTATTAGTTGCCTATAAAACTCCTGGACATGATTTGATTAACGTGAGGTCATTTTACTTTGTAACGTATAGGGGGAGGGTCATTGCAGGTCTGCCCCTGCTTACTAGGAAATATTTAACAAAGAATGTTTTATTTATTAGCATAAAGAGACACTGTGGGTTACTGGGTGATTGAAGTGATGATGCAGCTGCCACACTCGTCAAAAACACAGCTGTAATTCAATAGCGAGGCGACAGTCAGTCTCTGTCTTGATCTATGCACCAGCGAACTGGCTCTGAAGGCAGGACATTGCCTTCTTCAAATGATCTTCACAGATTTCGGTAATTGAACATTATCAAAAACAAACAGCAACAGCACTAAACCCACAGAGCGATTTCCTCAATTATGAATTCATTTTCTATCTGCGGGAGCCCCAGTATTTTGTCTTTGTATTTCCCACATTCCAAATCAATAACCAAGAATGATAGTCAAAGTCTAATCTTTGTGGGCAACACAGTTCTCTTTTGGAAGGGAGTCAGTCGATGAACATGAGAAGAAGAAAGGTAAGTGAGATGACGGACAGAGGTCCAGTGGCCTGAGTCCGTCCTGTGGCCCTGACAGGAGGGAGCTTTAGGTTCAAGTGAGGGAAGAACAGGGGCCAGAGGGTCCTACAGTAAGGAGCAAAAGGGAGGGGCCGAGGCAAGAGGATTGGGCACCTGAGGCCACACAGGACTACCCTGCATGACCTTGTCTCAAAAACCAAAACAGAACAAAAAGTCAGAGGAAAATCCAATAAAGGGATCGAAGGCAGAGAAGAATCCTCATGCCCCGTCCCTAAGTGCTGCGTTCTGTACCACTCTCTACTTAACACAGAAAGCTGAAAAGCGAAAAAAGAAAAGAAACTTGTTTTTTAAAAATGCCAAATTGAGTACGATTGTTATTATTTTGTGCTTCATGTCCCTTTGGTTTGTGCCAATGTAACCTGCATTTGTCAGAACCACTTCATGTCAACATGAAACTTACTCTTCTCGCTGCTTGTTAGGGAAAGCATTTAGTGCAATTCCACTCTCCATACTTTAATCTGTTTTTAAGAATTTTATCACTTTTTTTAGAAGAGAATATTTGATGAGAATTATACCTTGGACATGAAATATCCACCCCATAAAACACCAGGTTGTTGCTTGATCCTTTTTATAACAGGTTTATAATCACGAGCCACAAAGAAAATAGTCAATTTGTTCCTTACTCTTCCAGACTGTGTTCTTTGCCCTTCAGGATAAAGTTGGTGATATTTCAAGGTAAAACATTTAGATTCTGCTTTACTTTAAGTCCATGCCAGGGCCGGGCGGTGGTGGCGCACGCCTTTAATCCCAGCACTTGAGAGGCAGAAGCAGGCGGATCTCTGTGAGTTCGAGGCCAGCCTGGTCTACAAGGTGAGTTTCAGGACAGCCAGGGCTACACAGAGAAACCCTGTTTCGAAAAGGAAAAAAGAAAACAAGTCCATGCCAGGATATGCCACAGACCCCTTCTGGAGGATGCGGGAAACCGGTCCCGCCAGTTAGCCCCACAGCGCCCTCTGCTGTGACTGCCGGGCTTTGCTCCTTCTAATGATGCAGCCAGACAAACCCGTCTTTCAGCAAAGGGTCATTACAGGCCAGGGGCAGACTGTCAGCTTTTAGGACGGAGGCAGAACGCTGACAGTGAGCTCAAATCCAAGCCAACTTGGATGTTCCCTGACTGAATCCGAGGATTTCCTATCCTCCCTTCTGGCTGCCTGTGTCCAGCCTGTACCAGGCTTTCCTGCCCATTTCACCATTCCCTGCCCAGTCAGGATTTACCTCCTGGTTGTCTTGTTTCCATGAGGGAATTACCCATCACTCAATTGTTCAGTCCAGACCTCGGAGCTGTGATTTCTCTCTTTCATAGGGCATGGAGGAGACATTTCACAAATAGGTATAGAGGACTAAAGAAGCAGGTATAGAAGGCAGAATATACTTACTACAGAAAATGAGAGACGCTGATGAAAAAGAGAAGCAGGTACCCTTTCCAGTGGGTGGCCCTGTGTGTGGAGAGGAGCTAGGGAAAGTTTGCACTGTCTCTGACTCTCCTTAGGGGGGATAGATCATATTTTGACCCCCTCAACCTCTAATAGGCAGGGCAAAGAACAGAGGATCCTGTTTTAAATTTCTCCGATGCCTGGTTCTGATTTAAAAAGTATAAATGACATACATTTGGACAGCACATGTACAATTCAAAAAGTGAACAAGCTGGGGTGTGCTCAGGATAAGGATCTTCGGCCCTCCATGGGCACTGTACTAACATACAGATATACCCACAGGCAAGACACCCATGTACACAAAAGAAAGAAATGCAATTTATTTTATTAATTATATGTATATGTGCATGTATGCATGTATTCTCTCTCTCTCTCTCTCTCTCTCTCTCTCTCCCTCTGTGTGTGTGTGTGTGTGGGGGGGGTACTTGGGCAAAGAATGTGTTTGTTTTTTGCCCTGGTCCTAAAAATCTGCCCGAGGCTAAATTGAAGATTTTTGGATTAATGGCATCAGCAGAAGACATTTCAAGGCAGCCTAGTATTGACTGTGCTGTGTAGTTATTGGTAATCACTCTTATGCAGACCTATAACGAAAAGGAGCAAGCTGGACAAAGGGAAATACAAAACGTACAGTTTGAGGAGAAAAGGAGCCCCAGAGCTCATGGACGTAAAAAGTTTCAAGAAAAGCCTGAAGCTGAATGGAATGGAGGGAGTGGTGACCTCGGGCCAAGACCCCACCTGGCTAAGCTCACCATTTGTGAAGTGGAAGGAAAGGCAAACTTAAGCAGCGAGGAGCCATCTACAACAGAGAGCCGATGCAGGAGGAATTGAAGGAGGAGAAGGAGCCCTAGCGAGCGAGCACCAGAACTGGGCAGCTTCCAAGCCAGGCGGTGGTGGCACACGCCTTTAGTCCCAGCACTCAGGAGACAGAGGCAGGCTGATCGCTGAAGTTCAAGGCCAGCCTGGTCTACAAAGTGAGTTCCAGGATAGCCAAGGCTGTTACACAGAGAAACTGTCTCGAAAAACAAACAAAACAAAACAAAACAAAGAGATGAAAGAAAAGGGTTGTGAAATCTACCCCTATGCCCAAAGAAAGCCACTGAGGCCAGGCATGTGTCAGGGGTGTCCCTGCATGAAAGCCTAGGCAATCCATTACATGAAGTGAAGCTGGAGCCTGGAATGGGTTGGGGACCCCATGATGTTGGAGGTGCCAGAGTCATGAGATATCCACCAGGGAGAGCTGCAGACAGGGAGTGGAAGCAGCCCAACAGAGAGAAGTGGGTTGCAGTCAACAGAGCCGAAAGGAGTTGGAGATCTGAAGAGCGTTTGGACATCAGACATGGAGATGCAGAGTTTAGAGCTGGCCCTGCTGGTTTGAGGTCTTGGCTTTGGTTTGTTTTTTCCTCACTACGTTCCCTTTACTTCTTTTGGAGTGGTAATGTATATTGGGTCATCGTATGTTGGAAGTATGTGATCTTTTTTTTAAAATTTTGATTTGACAAGGGGTTACAGTTAAGACCACCACAAGTCTCAAGAGACTTTGAACTTTGAACTTTTAAACAGTGTTGAGACTGTGATAGACTACGGGGACTTTTGAAGTCGGACTAAATGCACTTTGCGTTACAATATGGCTACAAGCCCGTGGGGGGACGGCAGGGAGTGGAATGTGGAAGTCTGAATAAGAAGGGCCCTGTAGCATCACATATTCGCTTGCTTAGTCAGCGGGGAGTGGTGCTGTCTGAATAAATTAGAAGAATTAGGAGTTGTGCCCTTGGTAGAAGAAGTATGTCCCTGGAGAGTGCCGGCTTTGAGGTTTCAGAAACCCATGTCAGGCCTACTTTCTCTCTCTTGGCCTGTATATAGATCAGTATGTAGCTCTCAGCTACTGCTCCAGCACCATGAATGCCGCCATGCTCCCACCATCCTGATAACGGACCAACTCTTTGAAACTGAAAGCAAGCCCAAGAGTAGCCTTGGTCATGGTGTCTCTTCACAGCAGCAGAATAGTGGCTAAGACAGTGTGCATGTGTGTGCAGATTTGTGTGCCTGTGGGTACGCATCTGTGTGTGCGTATGCCTGTGTGTGTTGCAGAAGGCTGTGAGCCACCCAACCTGGGTGCGAGCCGTGGCAGTGGGGGTGTCCTCCTACTCTGCCTCTGGAGCGCTAGGATTAGAGGTAAGTGCTGCCACGCCCCTGGCTGCCTTTGAATTTTCTGTGCAGCTGAAAACCATGAATTCCTGAACCTCTGGCCTCCATCCCCACCCCACCCCCAATCCAGCAAGTGCTGGGATTACAGTTGTACACCACCATGGTCAGCAGCAGTTTGATTTTTAACTTCTGAGGAACTTCCACAGTTTTCTACAATGGCTCTTCTACTTTACATTCCCACCAGCAGCACGCGAGGCTTCTTTTTCACATCTGAACAAGTGCTTGCTACATTTTGCCTTTTTGGATGCCCCAGACAGGGAGCTCATTGTGGTTTTGATCTGTGTTTCCCCATAAGCTGTTGAACATCTTCTCAAATGTTCTCGGCTTTTAGAAAGTCTCTCTCAGAAATATTCATCAGATCCTTTGCACAACTTTGAATAGGGCATATATATTTTTTTTCTATTGCTTAGTTTGTAACTGTTGGAGTTTCTTATATATCTTGCATATTTAAGGAACTAAAAAATTGAAATTTGTGAGTTGTTTCTTGACTGATCTAAGTTTTCCTTTGCTGTGCAGAATGTTTTTAGTGTGCCCCAGTCCTTTTTGTTTATATTTGTTATCTGTTTCTGGAATAATACCTCTCCTCATGAATGTTGCTGAGCTGCTTCCAGCCCCTCTGCAGGAACTAAGGGGTCAGACTTTGGAATAACATAGTTTTAGTTTAACCGGTTTAGCAAGTAACAGATCATGGCTAGGGAGATGGCCCACTGACTGCTCTTCCAGAGGACCCAGGTTCAATTCCCAGCACTCACATGGCAGCTCAGGACTGTCTGGAATCCTAGTTCTAGGGGATCTGACACTCTCATACAGACATCCTGTTGGTTTTTTACGGCGCTCTTACCCTGCGAGAAAAAGTCACGAAACACGACAGAATCCACTAACAAGAGTTTCATTAAGATAAGGGAGAGGGACAGATGTGCACAGGCCTGCGGAAAGACACACGAGTGAAGGGGGCCTGCGAATCATGATGCTGGCTTATAAAGGCTGGGCTGCGCACACAGGTCCATGTGGCTACTCTACGCGTGCGCATAGATCACGTGGTTGCGTTATGCTCTTTACACAACTGCGTAAAGCCACAGGGTCCTGGTCATGCGAGATATCTGACCCAGAAATGACTAGGTGGAAGTGACTAGGTCCCACCGGGCATGCGTGACCATGCCCAACCGTGGGGGTGTGTTGTAAATTCATATTATCCCAGACTCTTTGTTGTCTTTTTTTTTTTTTTAATGGCAGATGAGTGGGTCGTCGTTTCTCTCAAAGACTGCTTCCGGCTGACTGGTGGACGTTGGTTGGCTCTTGGGGGAATGGGGAGGGGAGTTTCTGAAGTCCTGGGATGATGATGGGCCTTCTGTCATCCGTTGCTCTGGAGCTGTCCATCCTTTGTGGTGTGGCTGGGAACCTTTTGTCTGACAAGATACTGGTGACACAGAAAAAGCTTAGAGAGAAAAGAATCATTATTATTTTATTTTTGGAGTGTTCCCAGACCAGAGGAGTTGGCACTTATCTGAGGTAGATCGGCCTGTCCAGGTGGAGGCCTGTTAAGAAGTGGCTGTGAGAAAATTTGTGATTATTAGGGTGTTTTAGTACTCTGTTTAATTCTTTACCTGAGACAAGCTTTATTAGAGGTAGTTTATTCAAGGCACCTGTTCCCTTCACATACTTTTAGGACAAAAAACACCAACACACATAGCACATGAAATTAAAAAAAAAAAAAAAAAGTAACAGATCTACTTGGTTTCATCCCATCTCCGTTAACTGTGTATCAGCCTGGTTTACAAAGTGAGTTCCAGGACAGCCAGAGCTGTGTCTTGAAAAAACAAAACAACAACAAAAACAAAACAAAACAAGAAAACCTCGCTGATCTTCTCTATTGAAAAAGGACAGAAACTGGCCGTGGTGGCTCAGACTGGAATCAAAAAACTGGAAGCTAGGGCGGAAGGGTTCTGAGTTCGAGGTTGTTGGGGTTACATATTTTAGGGTTACTCCTAGCTCAGTCCTAACTACCTTTGAGAGCCCGCAATGCTTTGTGTTGTAGTTTCTTGTTAAGTTTTAACACAGGACATCACAGAGAATGGCTATCTACCAGACCCAGTCCTCACATCCACTGTGTACCAGTACCCCAGGTGTCGGCTGATCTCCACAGCCAGCACGGAAGTGCCCATTGTTCTGAGAAAAGCACAGGAGGAAGTTGGCAGCCGCCACACAAGTATGCAACCAGGATTCATGAAACTGGAAAAAATGCAAACAGGAACAGTGAAAGTAAGAGGAGCCGCTTGGTGCTTCCTGTTGTCTCATGAACTGTTGTTGTGAATCTCAGGGGAATCACTCCTGCCTTGGGATCCAAGAGCCATAAGGCCCAACGTTCAGAGGGTGGGAATCCTGGCTGTACACTGGTCATTGCTCTGGGGGGCAATACTTCATCTTGAAGGGTGGTGCTCTAGCCCAAGAAGACACCATCATCCAGCTGGAAATGTAAACGAATCTTTACAAGGTCCCCAAGTTCTACGAAGGCAGATGCCTTTTTATTTTTATTTTTATTTTTTTTGGTTTTTCGAGACAGGTAGCCCTGGCTGTTTGGGAACTCCCTTTGTAGACCAGGCTGGTCTCAAACTCAAGAGATCCATCTGCCTCTGCCTCCTGAGTGCTGGGATTAAAGATGCGTGTTACCACCACCCAGTGAGGGCGAATGTTTTGACTGGTGAATTCTGTGGGCAGGAACCCATCTGCTATAAAGTCAGAAGCTGATAGTGAAATCCACAGAGGGAGAGTTTTGACAGGAATATAGGAAGGAAGGAAGGAAGGAAGGAAGGAAGGAAGGAAGGAAGGAAGGAAGGAAGGAAGGCAACTCTAGTCACAAAGTCTCTATTGAAGTCAGGGCAGGCGACCATCCCTTCTGATATGGAAGTGACCCGCTGAAAACAATCCCCTTTGGGCTGCTTGAGCCTCTGAGGAATGGGCTGCATGGAGGCCTGTGGTTGATCTTTGCGTTGGTCTATTCGAGTCCATATTGCTAAACTTTTGCAAATCTTCCATTTCTGCCACTGGCTCTTTTTTCCCCCCAAGAGTTTTGAAGGCAAGGGTGGAAGTCGCTGGGGAACGAGGCTGACTGAAGATGTCAGAGCGGGCCATCTTTCCCCATGATTATGATTCTTCTCTGTTGATGCAACTCTGGTAAGCAGTCTCACAATGCAAGGACCTTGCATATTCTGCATCCATTCAAAAGGGTTTGTCACAGACATTACCCAGAGTTCCTTAACACTTATTTTTTAGTCATGTGCGTTCCAGGTCCCTGCCCATCAGTCAGTTAGTTACTACCCATGGATCACTGTAGATCTGTATATCCAGTTACCACTTTTTGTAGGTAGAATGAATATCCATCATAGTGCTCAGGGTTCTGTCACGAGAGCATGTCCCTTCCATGGTCCCTTGGGATGGTAGACAGAGGTAACAGTTACCTATCGCTAACTGGTCACTCTAAAATTAGTAGCTCAAAGTAGCAATGAGGTGTTTTACACCTGAGTTTGCTACTGGGACAAGGCTTGGCAGAGAAGGCTCGTTTTTGTTCTAGGTGGTGGCAGCTGGGAAACTTGATCAGGATCTGAAGGATGGACTTTCACATAGTCTCAGTTATTTGGCTCATGATTTGAGGGTAGGGTCTTTCACGATAGGAAAGGCATGTGGAAGTCAGGCTCATGGTCATGACCACAGAAGGGAGGCTGCTTGCTCATGACTCAGTAGACCAGGGAACAAAGCTGGAACACATGTGAGGCTGGGAAAAGAAGCCTCAGCATCACCCCTGTAGTTCACGTGGGACTGGCAATAGTTGGCAATCCCACCGTCAGAATGGGCATGCCTCATCCCACCCAGTGCGAGAGCTCAGAAGGGTTCAATAGTAGATGGAATCATCTCTAGATTATTGGCTGCTTTAAATCTACCTTCAAAGCATAACTCATAGACAGTTAGACTCACTCCAAAAGCTTATTTATGTGTTAGAACAAAACTTAATAGCAGGAGATGGAAGCATGGCTTAGCTCTTGCTGAGGACCAGGGTTCAGTTCCCAGCATCCACATGGCCACTCACAGTATTCTGTAACTCCAATTCCTGGGAACCCAACACCCTCTTTTGGTCTTCACAGGAACTGCAGGCACATGGTACACAGACATGCACAGCCTGCAAAACACACATACCCATAAAATATAAATACATATTTAAAAAATACTTACTAGCAGTTTTGAAACATACGGCCATTAAGAACTAGTAATCTGTCATCCAACAACCAATCTCTCACTTTCTCTTTCTTTGTGGTCCAGGGGATTGAACTCAGGGTCTCACACATGCTAAGTAAATGCTTTACCTCTGAGCTACAAGCCCAGCTCAAGACCCTCTCTCTCTCTTTCTCTTTTTGAGACAGGGTTTCACTGTGTAGCCCTTGTTATCCTGAAACTCATGGACCAGGCTGGCCTTGAACTCAGAGATTAAAGGCATGTGCCACCATGCCCAGCTCTGACTATCTCTAAAAAAAAAAAAAAAAAAAAGGAGGCTGGGCAGTGGTGGCACATACGTTTAATTCCAGCACTCAGGAGGCAGAGGCAGGTGGATCTCTGTAAGTTCTAGGCCAGCCTGGTCTAGATAGTGAGTTCCAAGACAGCCAGGGCTACACAGAGAAACCCTGCCTTGGGGGGAAAAATAAAAGAAGAAAAAGGAATCTCTTATGAGAGAAGACAAGAGAGAGGATAGAAACATATTTCAGATGACAACAGCTAAGTTTTTCTAAAATTGATGAGAGTAAATATCTAAACGCTAGGAAACTCGGTGAACCCTGAGACAAAAGAAACATGAGGGGACATGTACCAAAGTACATCGGAGTCCACATGCTCAAAATCAAGGGTAAAGAGGAACTCTTTTCCTTCCTCCCTTTCTTCTTCCCCCAGCCCCACCTCTTTGGACAAGGTCTCATGTAGCCCAGGCTCATCCTGAACTCTGATCCCTCTGTCCTCATTTTCTCAAGTACTGAGATTATAGGCAGGCCACACTAGTCTGAGTGAAACATCTTACACTCAGCCAGGGATACCATACCTGATCCCAGCACTCTGAGGCTGAGGTAGGAGTGTAGCATGAATCTTAGAGAGTCTTATTAATAAAATCGAACCCGGGGCCAGTTGTTGGGGTGAAATGCTGGATGGTCAGAGAGACAGAACAAGCCACAGCTAACCTCACCTCACCAATTCCTCAGCTGGTTTTGTTTCCTCAGACTGGAAGCCTCTGAGTCCTCATCCAGAATGAATCTCAGCTGAACTGCTGCTAGAAGCCTGAATGCTTAACCAGCCAAACGCTTAACCAGGCAAATGCTTCTAGTTTCTGGTCCTCATGCCTTATAAACCTTTCTGCTTTCTACCACCGCTCCCTGGGATTAAAGGCTGCTTTCTGGGATTAAAGGCGTGAGTCACCATGCCTGGCCATTTTCAATGTGGCCTTGAACTCAGAGATCCAGAGGGATTTCTGTCTCTGGAATGCTAGGATTAAAGGCGTGTGTGCCACCATTTTCTAGCCTCTGTATCTAGTGGCTGTCTGTTCTCTGACCCCAGATAAGTTTATTAAGGTACACAATATTTTGGGGAACACAATACCACCACACAGGAGGACTGCAAGTTCAAGGCTTGTGTTATGTAAGGACACCTGTCTCAACTGCCATGGGGGGGCGGGGCAGGAAGGATAAACAAACACACAAATGCAAGCTGGGGATGCGGGTCAATGGTAGAGCATGTGTTTGCCTGACATGCGGGGCCCTGGGTTCAATACCCAGTACAGGAAAAATAAATCAAAACCAGACCAAAGCACAAACAGAACTTCCAAACCTATAAATCAAAGCAGACTTTCTGCTCGGAGAAAAACAAAAGCCAGGGATAAGAAAAAAAAGTTTGAGAGAGAGAGAGAATTTTTCTTGTGTTTTGGCTAAGCAAAGTTGGGTTTTGTTGTTGTTGTTGTTGTTGTTGTTGTTGTTGTTGTTGTTGTTGTTCTAGGCATAGTGGCACAAATCTGTAGTCTCGATACTGGGGAGGCAGAGGCAGGAAGCTCCAGGCCAGTGCAAGCCCAGCCTGGTCTACACAGAGAATTCCAGGTCAGTCAGGGCTACATACCTTGTCCCAAAGAGGACAAAAACAAAACAAAACAAGACAAAAACAACGAAAAACTCAAAATGAAAAGCTTCCATCATTCAAAAGTTTTTGTTTTGTCATTGTTTGTTTGTTTGTTGTTCTTATACAGGATCTCTCTACATAGCCCTGGCTGACCAGGCTGGCCTCGAACACACAGAGATCCGCCTGCCTCTACCTCCTTAGTGCTGGGATTAAAGGCGCGCACCACCATGCCTGGCTCTTCACAAGGTATTGTTAATAGAAACAAGAACATCAAAAGCTGTCCAGAGAGTGAAATAGCAAGTTACAGGCTGGGAGAGTACTTACAAACCACAGGAATGGGAAAAGATTGTGTCCCCAGTAAGAAACTCCTCCCCTAAGTCAGTGTAAGGTGAAAAATAAATCTTAGACTGTGGGGGCTGTAGCTCAGATGGAGAACAGAGAGTCAATATTTTATTTTAAAATGCTAAGAGAAGGGCAAAAGACGAAGAGACGTTTCGGGCTCCTTCAAACATATACCCCAGAGTGGTGCAACTAAATCACTGTAAATTTATTTTTGAGGAACCTTCAGATTTCCTTAGTGACTCTACTAATTTACATTCCCAAAAAATATATATAAATGTTCATTTTGCCTATATCTTCACCTACATTAATTTTTTTTTTACAATAGATATTCTAACTGGAGTTAAGAGACTCTCCTTGTGATTTAGATTTGTATTTCCTCAATGGTTAATGATACTGAGCATTTTCATATATTTATTATTTATATTTCTTCCTTTGAGAAATATCCATTTAGATAACGCATTCATTTTAATTAACCTATTTTTATTAAGGTCTTTTTTAGTTTTTATATATTTGGGAGATTTATTGTTTGTCTGATGAAAAGCTGGCAAACATTTTCTTTCATTCTGTGAGGTGTTTCTCTGATCTGGTAATTGTGTGGCCTTTGCTGTGCAGACAATTTTTATTTTGATGCAAGCTCATTTGTCAATTCTGTACAAGTCCATTTCTGAGACTGCATCATATGAAGCTGTGTTCAGATATTCATAAGGATATGTGTACAAAGATATCTACTAAGGTACAATTTGACTTTGTTTTTCTTTTGTTTTTTGAGACAAGATGTCACTATGTAACTTTGGCTGTCCTGGAACTCACTATGTAGACCAGGTTGGCCTCAAACTCATAGAGCTCTGTCTGTTAAGACATGATATATATATATATATATAATTAATTTTTTTTTCTCCCAAGACAGGGTTTCTCTGTATAACAGCCCTAGCCGTCCTGTAACTAAACTTACAGAGATCCACCTGTCTGCCTCCTGAGGGCTGGGATTAAAGGTGTGCACCACTATGCCTGTTGACACTTTTTTTTTTTTTACTTTTTTACACATTTTTTTTTAAGATTTATTTATTTATTGTATATACAGAAGAGGTACTAGATCTCATTACAGATGGTTGTAAGCCACCATGTGGGTGTTGGGAATTGAACTCAGGACCTCTGGAAGAGCAGTCGGTGCTCTTAACCTCTGAGCCATCTCTCCAGCCCCCAAGGCCAACCTTATTTCTTTTTTTTTTAAATTTATTTATTTATTGTGCATTGTTGTTTTGCCTGTGTGAGGGTGTCAGTCCCCTGGAACTGGAGTTACAGACAGTTGTGAGCTGCCATGTGGGTGCTGGGAATTGAACCTGGGTCCTCTGAAAGAGCAGTCAGTGCTCTTAACCACTAGACCACCTCTCCAGCCCTGACACTATTTTTAATAAGAGGAAAATTGATACAATTTTAGGCTACTAATAGAGGAATGAGCAGTTGAATTATAGCATATTCATATTGGGTAAGAATGTGTGGTGAAGGCCGGGCGGTGGTGGTGGCGGCGGCGGCGGCGGCGGCACACCTTTAATCCCAGCACTTGGGAAAGCAGAGGCAGGCGGATCTCTGTGAGTTCGAGGCCAAGCCTGGTCTACAGAGCGAGTTCCAGGAAAGGCACAAAGCTACACAGAGAAACCCTGACTCGAAAAAACCAAAAAAAAAAAAAAAGAACGTGTGGTGACTGTCCAGAACAACATACTAGGCTGTGGTAGTGCAAACCTGTAATTCTACCATTTGAGAGGTGGTGGCAGGTTCAAGATCATCTACTGCTCCACAGGAAGTTAGAGTCCAGCCTGGGATTCAGGAGACCTTGTTGCATCAATCCAACCAAGAATAAAATCCTAATTAAGTAAGAAAGTAAATAAATAAATAACAAAAGCAAGTTGAACAATACTCAGCCACATCAAAATACACGCAAAAGTGGGATGGTGGTGGTGCACTTTTTAATCCTAGCACTTGGGAGGCAGAGACAGGCAGATCTTTGTAAGTTCAAGGCCAGCCTGGTCTACAGTAGAGTGAGTTCCAGGACAGCAGAGCTGTTAAACAGAGAAACCCTGTCTCAGAAAAACAAACAAACAAAACAAAACCAAAAAAGAACACACACACACACACAAAGCCTCCAAGCCTGTATTTCTTTGTTTGTATATATGCTACCTTTAAATAAATGTGGAGGGATATTTCTACAATTATTCTGTGGTTAACCCAAGGAAATGGAAACTGAGTGATAGAAAGGGGTATGTGTGTGTGTGTGTGTGTGTGTGTGTGTGTGTGTGTGTGTGTGTGTGTATTTTTTTCAATTTGCATAGGCCTATATAATTGCAATGAAAAAGACAGTAAACATTCATGTATGGTTATCTTAAAAACACAGGTTTTGTTTGGTTTTCGAGACAGGGTTTTTCTCTGCAGCCCTGGTTGTCCGGGAACTCGATTTGTAGACCAGGCTGGCCCAGAACTAGAGATCCACCTGCCTCTGCCTCCCAAGTGCTGGTATTAAAGGCTTGCACCACCATTTTTAAGGTTGGCTTAAAAACACATTTTTAAAAAACAAAACAAATACTTGATTCTGATACAGTGTAGGGGTCTTGATTAGGTTCATTTTCTCTGCCAGTTAAAGAAGTAAAGGCAGGCCGGGCGGTGGTGGCGCACGCCTTTAATCCCAGCACTTGGGAAAGCAGAGGCAGGCGGATCTCTGTGAGTTTGAGGCCAGTCTGGGCTACAGAGTGAGTTCCAGGAAAGGTACCAAAGCTACACAGAGAAACCCTGTCTTGGAAAACAAAACAAAGAAACAAACAAAAAAGAATTAAAGGCAGGAAAAATCTGAATTGCAAGAGAACTCTAAAACTTTGCAGAAAGGCTCAGCAGTGGGTGGTGGGCTTCCTGGGGGTGAGGAGGCATACACATGCAGAGCCACACAGTGTGAAGACTGCCTGTGAAGCTGGAAAACCCAGCCTCTTCTTCAGGGTTAGGGTTCTAAGTCTCTGACGAGTTTCCCTCCCCTAATCTAGAGTTGGTCAGTTTGAAGAAAGTTAGGATGTGCTGATTGGCCAGCCACAGACTTGTTGAGCCTGTCTGTCACCAGGAAGAGACAAAAGGCTTGTAGGAGGTCAAGTTAGGAGGTTAAGGAAGAAGCTGGCCATCTTGGAGATTGACACCTTTATTATCTTGCCTTGTCCTCTCCCTATTTGTCTGCCTAAGAGGAAGTCGTTGTAATTCCTATTCTCTCAATTCCATGAGTGTATATTTAGACAAGGATCCTGAAATGTTTCAAGTGTGTTAATTTACATTAATGATAGCTCCCAAATAGTTCAGTATCTGCGTGAGTTGCATTTCCTTTATTTATTTATGTTTTGGCTTTTTGAGACAGTTTTATCTGTGTACCCCTGGGTGTCCTGAAACTTGCTCTGTAGACCAGGCTGGCCTTGATCTCTGAGATCAGCCTGCTTCCACCTCCAGAGGAAAGGCATGGGTCACTACTGCTCGGAAATCGGGAATCTAGGATGCAGGGATTAAAAGTGTGGGCCACCACTGCTCGGAAGGGGAGAATCTAGGAAACAATGAAGTACTTAACTTTGACCCCTACTGGCTCAAAGAACATCCTCTTGCACCTAGACTAGATGCTTTCTCATTTTGAATGGCCAAATTCTGTTCACTTGTGGTGAGGGACGTTTGTCAGGGTGCAGTTTAAAACACTAATTCCCAGCCAAAGATTCAAATTAAGGCTCCTGTATTTCTTAAAAGTCTTATGTTTTCACTTGGAATGATGAAGATGACTTGCGTGTTCTCAATTCTGCACATTCTTCTAAACTTTTCGAAAGATGCTCTTTGGAGGTGACTGACTCGGGCCCCCTTTGGTCCCCAAATGACGTAAAGCTGAGAACTTAGACTTTGGAGACGCTGCCTCAGAAAAGACACAAAAAGCATGGCTGACTAGTGGCAAGCAGAGAATCATTCTCCTCAATGACTGGTCCACTCTGCCTTTGGTTCCTGAAGCTCTATGGAAAAAAGATGAACTAAAATCAAGCCTTCGAGGAGGTCAAACCCTGAGATGATGGCTGTTGCAGGTCTCCGGGGAACCGGAGGGCGGAGAAAAGAGAAGGGAGCCGCTGTCTGGTTCCCTGCTGGCAGCCGCCATCTTCCAGGGTGGGCTGCGCAGCCTCTCCGCACAGCGCCCGCGTGCAGAGGCCCAGAAGACGTGGAAGCATTGGAGGCCGGGAGTGCGCTACAAAAGGAAAGCGCGCCTGCGCTAAGGCGGCTGCGCTGGAGGGGCGGGGCCAGGAGCCAACGCGCGTGCGCATTGCGAGCCCGCCAAGCACCTGGAGGAGGTGGGGGGGCGAGGTAGAGGGGCTTGGGGTAGGAGTGCGCTTGCGCAAGAGCGCGACGGTGCGGGAAGTAGGGGATCCGGAGCTCGCTCGCGGAGGCGGGACTAGCGCGGATCTCGCGAGATTTCCTGCGGCCATATATACGTGTGGCGAGCCCGCGTCCTTTCCCTGGCGTGATTCCGTCCTGCGTGTCTGTTCTGAGGAGCAGAAGGCAGTTTCCTCCGTCCGACTTCTCTCACACCGAAGTGCGCGCCTCCACCTCATGGAAGATTCGATGGACATGGACATGAGCCCTCTCAGGCCTCAGAACTACCTTTTCGGTAACTGCCTGGCGGGGAGGGCTTGGGCAGGGCCTGGTGGTTGGGGGGGGCGGGAGTCCAGCCGAGGCCTGGCGTGTGGAGGACGCGGCGTGGGTGGAGGCCGGAGGGCTGGGAGGAACCGCCTGGGCCGCGGGACCGGGATGGGAAAATCGAGGCCCGGAGGCTGAGAGCGGCCGTAACTTAGGGCGGGAGCGGCCCAGGCTCGAGCCTCGGGCGTTGGGAGGTCGGTCGGCCGAGGGTGCGAACTTGTTTGCGGCGCCAGCAGGGGCTGCGGCGGCACTTCATCCTCGAGCGTGGAGAAGTCCGCAGGATTTGCCTCCAGGCAGCTCGTTTTCATGGCCGGGCCCCAGGCGGGTGGCCCGGGCGAATGGTGACTCTAAAGAGAGGCCTGCGTCGCCTTGGTGGGACGCCACATGTGCAGTCCGCTGGGCTTTCCCCGGGCCTCGGCTGCACTCGGGTACATCCAGGGGGTTCGGCCACTATCAGGGACTCGGCCCAGCAGGCACCCTGCTGCGGAGGGGGCCGCAACCCCTGGGAACACGTGGTTGCCACGTGGTTGGGGGGAGGGAGGGGGGTGTGGGCTCTACATCCGGGCTCTCTCGGTGTCTTGTCAAGCCTGAGCCGTGGGGTCTTGCGGCTTAGTTGAGTGTGCTGGGCGGGAAATGCTTAAGTATTGATTTTGAAGGTCTTTGTTCAAATCTTTTAGCATCCACCGTGATGGTGGTGATTTTTAGAGACCCCTTTCTGCCTCTGCGGTAGGTGGAGTCATTCCTACCCTGCAGATGACTGTACTGATGGTTGAAGTAACTTGATGTGAAAGAGTATCACTAAATCGAAACCATCCTTTTCTCTAGAACTGGTGATTTTTTTTGTTTTTGTTGTTGGGGTCGGGGAGAGAGAACTGCTTTGTTGAGCAGATCTGAGGTTAACTTTGGAACCTGGGCTTCTGGGGATCCCACCTGAACACTGCCACCGCAGTCTTATTTTGGTTTTCAGTGACTCACGATTTGGCTTATTAGCTATGTTGAGATTCGTTTACAGCAGCAAACTATGGCAGTAACAGTTGTGTTTTTTTTTAAATACATCACATTAAAGTTTAAAACAATCCCTTCCCCCATGTTTAGTCCACACTAAGCATAAAGGCTTTATACCTAGCCATTCTAGATAGCTACACGTAAGCTTTCCCTGTGGTGATGTGTGACCACTCTTAGTTGGAATAATTTCCTTCAGAACGTAGATAAATTGGCTTTGTGAAAATAGTAAGAAATAATGGTATGTTGTGTTTAGCTCTTTTAGGACATTGAACCTACTTTGAAAAATGGTAATGGTGCCTCATTCATTGTTGACAATGAAATATACTATGAGAAAACAGAACTTTTATGGGCTTTGTGTGTGGAGAGGAATCCACGGAACTTTGTTTAGTTGAAAAAGTAGGTGAGTTAGCGATTGATGTTCATCTCTTTGCTAGGTTTGCTTTATTTTTTTACAGGTTGTGAACTAAAAGCTGACAAGGATTATCACTTTAAGGTGGATAATGATGAGAATGAGCACCAGTTATCACTAAGAACGGTACTTAAACTTTGAAACTATTTAGCCATTAAATTATAGCCACTGGGTTCTTACTGTTGTGATTTATGTCAGGAGTTCGTGCTTTCTTAACTTCTGGAAAATTTTTATAACTGAGTTTTTTTTTTATGTAGCTTAGGTATGGACTGGTAACAAAGAATGGGGCATCAAGTATATTTTCTTTCTTTTGGGGGGGGGCGCTGAGGATCAAACCCAGGGCCTTGTGCTTGCTAGGCAAGCGCTCCACCACTGAGCTAAATCCCCAACCCCCAACCCTCTCAAGCATATTAAATGAGATGATTAGTTATCTATCAATAGTGGGGAAAGGCTAATTAAAATTTTGAAGAGTATTCATGAACAGCGGGGACTTGAAAGTATCTTTTCGTTCACAGGTTAGTTTAGGGGCAGGGGCAAAAGACGAATTACACATCGTAGAGGCAGAAGCAATGAACTATGAAGGCAGTCCAATTAAAGTAACACTGGCAACTTTGAAAATGTCTGTACAACCAACAGTAAGTACATTTTTAAACATGGGATTTCACATTGGGTCTCTTAAGACTAATTTAAGATGCACAAAGATGCTTCAAAAAGCTACATCTGTGACTGAGATTTTGTGCTGCTTCTAAATAGGTTTATTGATGTATAAGTTTGCTGGTGATACTTGGTGTAAAATATTCTGCACAATGTTTAATGATTGAACATTGCTCATTTTTAGGTTTCTCTTGGGGGCTTTGAAATTACACCACCTGTGGTCTTAAGGTTGAAGTGTGGTTCAGGGCCTGTGCACATTAGTGGACAGCACCTAGTAGGTATGTTTTTGGTTTTCACTTTTAAATATACTGTGGTATTTCCTGCTTAGTTTCCAATTGGAACTGGCTTTTTTCTTTTAAACATTTGTGTGTTGACACATGTTCCATGGAATGTATGTCCAGGTCAGACAAGACAATTTGCCTAGAGTCTGCTACTACCACCTGGATCCTGGGGATTGAACACTGATCAGGTTTAGCCACAAAGGCCTTATTACCAGTTAGGCTGACTTCCAAGATCTCCAGTTTGGACTTTGTAAAGCATGCTTTATTTAGTTCTAGTTGTCTTATGCCAAAACGGGAATCTGGTAATGTGTGTTTAGAAAGGTCTGATTTTTGCTTATTAAAACTGAAGTGAGCTGGGCGGTGGTGGCGCACGCCTTTAATCCCAGCACTCGGGAGGCAGAGCCAGGTGGATCTCTGTGAGTTCGAGGCCAGCCTGGGCTACCAAGTGAGTCCCAGGAAAGGCGCAAAGCTACACAGAGAAACCCTGTCTCGAAAAACCAAAAAAAAAAAAAAAACTGCAGTGAACATTTATTCTTTTAGTTTCTGATCCTCATTTGCTACCCTTAATGGAATTTTTTCATGTTGGGGCTGGAGAGATGGCTCAGCGGTTACAACCATTGGCTGTTCTTCTAGAGGACCCCTTCCAGAGGACCCCGGTTCAGTTCCCAGCATCCACATGGCAGCTCACAACTGTCTGTAACTCCAGTTTCAGGGCATCTGACATCCTCACACCGATACACATAAATTACTGGAAAAAAAATACCACGTATTATCTACTGTTAAGTTCTGAAAAGTATATCTAATTTTATTTTAGCTGTAGAGGAAGATGCAGAGTCAGAAGATGAAGATGAGGAAGATGTAAAACTCTTAAGTATGTCTGGAAAACGATCTGCTCCCGGGGGTGGTAACAAGGTTCCGCAGGTAAAAAGATTTTTTTTTTAAGTTAGAAATCATGTGTTCTGGCTTTCAGTTTGGTTAACCACTAAGGAATGGCTCTTGCTCATAAATATCTCTTTTTCTTTAAGAAAAAAGTAAAACTTGACGAGGATGATGAGGATGACGACGAAGATGATGAGGATGATGAAGAGTAAGTATAAAGTAGTATTTTAGAAACTTGACATTACATATACAAAGGCTTTTAGAAATTGATTTGCCTGTAGACTCTTGTAAAAGTGATTATATGTTTTGAAGGTAAAGATTTCCTGTGCCTGTAAAGGATTTTGCCTGTGACTTTCCTTATGACAGGCTATTATAAATGGGACATTGATTTTTTATTTTTTACTTGAGTTTAAAATATGGTTAAAATAAGTTTCACTATGATCAAGTGGTATCAGTAAACAGATATGAAATGTCTTAACATGACAATTTGTTATCTTTGAATATATCCTTAGGAGTTCTGGGATTGGTCATGTATATTTACTGAAAGAATATTATGTACGAGGATTAAGAACTGTTCCAGGAAAACAAACTTGGGGGATGGTCTTGAAATAAACTAGTGAGCTGGGTAATGGATGATAGATATATCAGTGGTCTCATGGGATGATACTGGATAGTGATAACTTTCATAAGTATGAAATACTTGGAATAAATCATTTTTAGATAATGCATGACATTACCTAAATACCTTGTATGAAATTACATGGTTAAGAATAGCTGAAAAGATAACTCAGTTTATGGAAATTGGCATTGTTTCTGGTAACAGAAAGTATTTCAACGTTAGATTCTGAAGCCAATGTCCTGTGTCTTTCCCCCCCAAAGGGTTTCTCTGTGTAGTTTTGGTGCCTGTCCTGGATCACGCTCTGTAGACCAGGCTGGCCTTGAACTTCTGATCCGCCTGGCTCTGCCTCCTGAGTGCTGGGATTAAAACTAAAGCCAGTTTTATACTAAAAATAGTATTAAAAAATCACCAAAAACATTGGGTTTAGCATGTGACTTTGACATGGTATAAATTCTAACAAGACAATTTCCCCCACTACTGAGAAGGTAGTTATTACATGAAGTTCATGCTTCCATTTAATGAGACTAGTGTGGAAAATCTGTGGCCACCGTTGGTAGAACTTGTGGATTAAACTCAGATCCGAATTAACTTTGTGTACTTAATATATATACTTAATGGGTACTTAGATGGTCTTACCTAGTAATGTGATTCACTCCATTTTATTTTATTTTTTTTAGATTTATTTATTATGTATACAGTGTTCTGTTTGTATGTATGTCTGCACGCCAGAAGAGGGCACCAGATCTCATTACAGATGGTTGTGAGCCACCATGTGATTGCTGGGAATTGAACTCTGGACCTCTCTGGAAGAGCAGTCAGTGCTCTTAACCTCTGAGCCATCTCTCCAGCCCCATATTTCACTCCATTTTAAAAAGCATACTGTGTCTGAAGAATATTTTGTACTTAGTATTCCTCTTATAGCAAGTACCATGTGGATCCAGATCATAATCTCAGATCTAGATTGTGAAAGTGAGAAGCATCTCCTTTTTTGAGATGTTAAATAACACTCAAGTAGTTGGAGGTGGATTGTTCTGTTAATTGCAATCTGGCAGCTTAATTCTAATGGCACATATATCTTTAGGAAGAGCCAATAAGTCTTGCCAAACACTGCACACACATTGGAATGAAGAAGTGTAAAAGCAGAGGAAAGCTTTGATTGTCCCAAGGAGAAGCATTAAGACAACAGTGGTAGATTCAGGACAGATTTAAAATTTTTATTGCATATTTGTATTCCCTGCATTTATTCTCCCACACCAGCATTTCACTGTTGTGTGGTCCTGGCTGTCCTGGGTCTCATTGTGGACCAGGCTGGCCATGAACTCAGATCCACCTGCCTCTGCCTCCCAAGTGCTGAGGTGAAAGGTGCACCACCACAGCCTTTACTCTTCCTTAAGCTGTAGTTAGCTACTTGTGAATTTTGTAGACTAGCCATTTCAAAGTAATAATTCACATAACAGAAGATGGTTTCATTTGCCTGGCTTCACTGATTTTTACAAAAATTGATTCTTGTACTCTTAACTTTCATGGGATGAGAAATCTTGGGGATATGCTGTTGTACTTAAAGAGTAGCTTGAAGTACTGTCTTCATGTTTGGTTTGCATTCCCTAGATGACTAAAATGATCATCTCATGTTTACTGACCATATTTTTATTCCTTGCACAATTAGATACAAGCATCTTTGCTCTTGTTAGGGGGCTATCAAACAAGTTAATTCGTTGATTAAAGGTGCTCCCTAAAGCTTGGTTTCTTTATTTGATGCAAAACGTAGAAACTTACCAAGTTTACTGTTAATGAAAATTACCTTTCAAGTTTTGTAGCTTATTCCTTATTGAGACCAAGTATGAAAGAAAAACTCTTTAGTTTTTCCTTGTGCAGATAATTCTTTTCTACTGAGGTTCCTTGAATATCTGAATTTTTTAGGGCCAATAACTACAAATGAATAATTTATGTCTGAGGAGTGTTGCCATTTTAGCAGTATTAACTCCACTGATGTTGTTGTTGAGCTATTTTTTTTTTTTTTTTTTTGGTTTTTCGAGACGGTTTCTCTGTGTAGCTTTGCGCCTTTCCTGGAACTCACTTTGGAGACCAGGCTGGCCTCAAACTCACAGAGATCCGCCTGGCTCTGCCTCCCGAGTGCTGGGATTAAAGGCGTGCGCCACCACCGCCCGGCTGTTGTTGAGCTATTTACAACTACAGCAAAACCAACATTTTATAACTCTTAGTAACTAGTATTAGGAGTAAAATACTATCCTTTTGAGTACTTGAATTTTGCTTAATAATTGGTTGGATTTTTATTTCATGTGCATTCTTGTTTACATATAAGTGAAGGTGTTAGATCCCCTGAAACTGCAGTTAGCCAGCTAAGAACTGGCATGTGGGTGCTGGGAATTGAACCTAAGTACTCTGGAAGAGCAGCTAGTGGTCTCTTAACTGCTGAACCATCTCTCGATGAGTAACATTGTTTTGTTAGATTCTTAAATATTTTTGGATTTTCCAGACAAGGGTCTCTAGCCCTAGCTACAGGCTGGCCTCCAACTCAAGATTGCCTACCTCTGCCTCCTGAGTGCTTTGATTAAAGGTGCTCCCTAAATAAACACTTCGTTAATCTATTCAAATACTGGTGCTGTTTGACTTGTCTATTAAAAACTGGTGCTGAAGGTAGCTTCTTTTGTCAAATTGACCAAATGTTCTAAATGTCTTGATTGTTTATTTGTAGTGATGATGATGATGATTTTGATGATGAGGAAACTGAAGAAAAAGTTCCAGTGAAGAAAGTGAGTACATAACATGCCATGAGGTTGAGGTGTCAGGTATATAGTTAACAATAAAAGAGCTTGGAATTTCTTAGTGCTAGTAGTGAAAACTGACTTGGTGGTTTCATATTAAAAATTGGTCTGAAATAAATAGACTTAAAAAGTTTGAAAGTGAGAAAGTATCTTTCCAACAATTCATTGCATATACTAGTTTAGGACACTGTTGTCTTTGCTGGAGGGGGCCATACTGATTAAGGCCATTCTCTAATTGCAGTCTGTACGAGATACCCCAGCCAAAAATGCACAAAAATCAAACCAAAATGGAAAAGACTTAAAACCATCAACACCAAGATCAAAGGTAAGTTCACAGGAAACAAAACAGATAGCATTACTGTATAAGAAACTAGTCTGCCTAAAATTTGGTAGGTGCTTGAGGAACTTAACCCTGGCTTCATAGTGCAGTGCTAAAATTCTCCAATACTTAACTCTGAAGAATATGTTCTAGGGTGGGCTCTAAGCATCAATAGTGAGCTCTTGCTTCATTTTGTAGAGCTATTGAATTCTGAGCTTTGAATTTATAATTTCATTTTTTTTGCTTGTGTGCATACATATGCCCACTGCATTTGTTTTATAATTCAGGCCAACACACAGGAGTTGATTCTCTTAAAGATCCTTGTCAGGCCCCCCACCTCCAAAGCCAGATGGTGGTGACATGTGTTTTTTTAAACACTCAGAAGGAAGACGCAGGCCGGTCTAAAGTATTCCAGGACAGCCAGGACTGTTAAAAAACATGCTTATCAGGTTTGTCAGCAAGTGCCTTTACACTAACCTTGAGGCATCATTCCTGACATTAGATTTTTTTTTTTTTAAAAAGAATGATCATTTTGGTTTTCTGAGAGTCATGACAGGCTTTTTGAGTAGCTACAATCATCCCTCAGCCTTTCAAAGGATGAGAATAAAGGTGTGAGATAGCCTGGCTAGGGACAATCTTATAATTATCACAAAATTATATGAAGTTATATATAAGGGTTTTTTTTTTTCATTCAATAATTACATTTTTTATTTTATTTTTTTTTAAAGATTTATTTATTATGTATACAGTGTTCTGCCTGCATATATGCCTACGTGCCAGAAGAGGGCACCCAGATCTCATTACAGATGGTTGTGAGCCACCATGTGGTTGCTGGGAATTGAACTCAGGACCTCTGGAAGAGCAGTCAGTGCTCTTAACCTCTGAGCGTTAACACCCATTATGCAGGATACACAGACAAGGAACTTCCCTTAAGCATTCAGGAGGGTGGAACTTGGGAGGGAATTAGCATAGGGAGGAGGTCAAGGTCAGCAAGCAAGGCAACAGTTGCCCAAAACAGGCCAGGACCCTACAGGTCCCCCTTTTACTAAAAAATGAGCTTCTGACTTCTATTGCTTGGGATGTCAGCAGTTCACCTTACCCATCATGGAGATTCCTGCCCAGGCCACACAGGCGCTCTGTCTTAGGTTGGTGAGCGCCCCCAGGCATTACCCGTCTCTGAATACTCATTATCATACAGGCTCAATCGTGTGTGAGTTGCAGAGTTAACTGCTGCCAAAGATCTCAAAGTGGTACTGGGCTTGCAATCTGTGTGTTCCATACAGAAAAGACCAACAGAGGTCCTATCCCACCCATAGCCAGTAGGCTAAAGGCAACTGAGCCATTCCCTTCCTTAACGAGGCTTACTGCAAATTGGAGTCCTTGAAAGATGGTATCCCAAAAGCAAATGGAACTTGAGTTTATAAATTTATAATTTTCAAAGCCAATCGAGATGTATGTAACTATTAAATTTATCATGCCCAATAGAATGAAAGAAACTGTTAGCTACTTTTGCTGCCAGGGTCTCCACTGTGCTAGCTGTAGTAAGCAATTATGAAATGGTAATCCCAGAAACAGTAGCAGCGGTGGCCGCCATTGCTATAACAGCAACAATGGCAGCAGCAATGTCAAATTCTCTTTTGGAGCGTGTGGACATCCACTGGTATGGATACAACTCCAGTAACACGAACCACCAAGGCCCATTTTTCTTGATCCCGGCATGACTTAAGCTGGCAACTCTGCAAAAGAACAACTAAGAACCATAAAGAAGAAACAGGCAGCTCATAAGGAGCATATATAAGGATTATATTAGCAACTTTTCGATACTTCATCTATAAAGGATTGTAAGAATAATTGAGGCATCATGATAATTGTTACTTGATAAGAACTATACCTTTAAACTTTTTCCAGGGTCAAGAGTCTTTCAAAAAACAGGAAAAAACTCCTAAAACACCAAAAGGACCTAGTTCTGTAGAAGACATTAAGGCAAAAATGCAAGCAAGTATAGAAAAAGTGAGTAAAATTACCTTTGAATGGATTGGTCTTTTTCCCCACTTTGTATGGGTGGTTGGGTAAAAAGTAGATTATAGAAATAGGTGTATTCATAATCTTTTCCATATATGAACTGTTTTACTAGAATAAAAAGTACAAGGATGCATGCTGATCTTCTAACTTAAAACATAAGTGAGAACATGACCTTTTCTGGGGTTGTGCTGTAGAACCAGCAGAGGGCGTTTGGGTTTTCAGCTGGAAAACAGCTGGAAAAGACTTTAAGACTTTGGCTGCTTGAGATTATAACTAAGAAAAAAAAAGGATCACCTTTAAGTATTTCCCAGCAACATGAGTAATTTCTGTGCCCTCTATACCAAAACATCCTGAGTCTATGACCTGGAATTTGTATGTGGCTAATAGGCTTATATCTAGTCTTAAATATTTATCTTTTGCTGTTTGGCTGCTGCTAAAACTTTATGTAAAAAAATGGGATAATCAGTTCAAATGTTTTTTTGAGAATTAAAATTCTCCCAAATGTGATTCTAACATGCTAGTTATTAGGAATAAATGTGGAATGATAAGGAAAAATTGCCCTTTTCCATGTTTTTCCTGTCCCGTAGACCTCACATGGCTTCAGAAGATTTTCTTCCTTTGTGCAGCCACCAGTGGATTGGAAATTAGCACTTTAGTGCCAGCACATACAATATTTACACTGAACTTTAGCTTTCCTGGTGTCACTCACTGATTTATTTATTCCTTGCATACACTGCTAAAATGGTGCCCCTCCCCCCCATTTTAATGTGGTCGTATCTCCTTGGTTTAATTGCAGGCGCATTGAACAGTCCTGGGCACTACTGGTAAATTAAGCCCAAAGATGGGGAAAGAGGAAAAGGAGAAACAAATATAGTCCATACTGAGTACCATCAACAATCCAGACTGAAGTCTTCTATTTTAATCTCAATCCCCTTTCCTGATTGGCCATCCATTCCCCCCTTGCACGCTGGAAGCAATCTCTTATTTTCCTAAAGCATTTTTCTTTCACTCTTGTGATGCAGAGAACTTTACTGCTTTCTACACTTGTGCATATGCCTCATCTCTGACCATGTTTTAATACCTTTGTATCCTTAGCTGCTCAATAAATTTTTGAATGAATCAAATAAGAATGTATGTGACAATATTTTAAAATTACTGTAGTGACTTACTTTCTAGGTGATGGAGGCAATTGTTTCTTACATTTGGAAGGAAGCCTTACTCTTGGCTAAACATATAAAACAATGCAAAAAGCTAAAAATTTGGTTAACCAAATGATGCATTTAATGAAATGAAACACGGGATGATAATTTGTAGTGTAGTGGTACTTATTTTTATACTGATAAATTAAGGTATTTAGGCAGTAACTAGTCTTAGGAATTTTGATGACAAAACCTTAGGTATTGGTGATAGTGTGTTATTTGCCTATATTCATAATTTGAAACAAATGCCAAATTTGTGCTATTTAAGATAGTTAAGAGATTAGCTACTATTAACTTCAATTTGTTTCTAGGTAAATGGTGTGCTATCCAAGGTTCTTTCTTGGGAAACACTTAAAGTTCTTGATTAACAGATTGGATTGAGTTTAGTTTTGGGTGATAGAGGGTGATAAAACTAAAATATTGCATAATATGGTTAGGCACCCAAATTGACTGTATTCCTGTAGAATTACCTGTAGCTTGAGTTGGACTTTCAGCAATTGAAAGACCATAGTCAAAATGTGCTATCTTAGGTTCTTTCTGGGCCCCAATTATGACATTGTGTTTAAAGTTGAAGGGACAAGGAATGACGTGTTCATGTAATGGCATGCAAATCTGGGAATTTTCTAATGAGATCTCAATTTCTATGCTCATCCGTAATGATTCTTTTTTTCCTCAATAGGGTGGTTCTCTTCCCAAAGTGGAAGCCAAGTTCATTAATTATGTGAAGAATTGCTTCCGGATGACTGACCAGGAGGTAACTGAATTTCCTGTGGACATAACAAAACACCAAACTTTTCATTGTGATTTACGATTTTTTTTTTTAAACTTTTAGTCTCCTAAATTGTTGGCTGTGTGTAAAAGGTTCCTAACCACAGACAGTTCTTAAATACATGGAAAGAATTTAATTGGCAGACAGAGCAGATAATTTTTTTAGTACACATTTTTCCCAGCTTTTAAATAGTTGTTAAATTATCTCTTGGTTACTGAACCTAGTTTTACTCTTGGTAGTGTGTTGGCTGAGAAAATAGGCTGTGGTTTTCCTTTGCTCCATTTGGCTGCTTTACAGTCTGAAACTTGCTCTCTTGGGAGTGATAGTATCTTCTCCAGATACTAGATGGGTTAAATTTGGAGGTAGCTTCTTAAAGCCCTTACAACTGAGGTTTTATGTAAATACCAGAGAAGATGTTTATTTTTATGGTGCTAGAATTCACTTGGACCATGCAAAGGCAAAGCGCTGCCAGTGTCTTCCCAGTGGCATGAATTTCAGCTTTATTTTAAATCGAAGCTAGAAGTGGGAAAGATAAAGCAGTTAAACTGGTTGTTAGATCTTGCACAGACCCTTTAATAGATTTCATCAATACCAAGTTTCTAATAGGTTTCTATACTTAACCTTTTTACATTAAGTTAGAAAAATTGGGGGTAATTAACCATTTGTATTTAAACATTCCTTAAATTCTGAAGACTAAAGTGTTGAGCCACAGGCTGAGGCAACATTGTGTAGGTAGCTAACTCCGTTTTTATGCTTACTGAGTTAAGGGATCTTATGCTATAGTGGAGTTGGTGGAATGAAAAATTGTGAACCGATGAAGTATTGATTTGTATAGTTACAATTCTTTACCATTTTTTCTCTTTACAGGCTATTCAAGATCTCTGGCAGTGGAGAAAGTCTCTTTAAGAAAATGGTTTAAACAGTTTGAAATAATTCCATCTTACTTAATTTCTGTAACAGTTGATATATCCGGCTGTCCTTTTTATAATGCAAAGTGAGAACTTTCCCTACTGTGTTTGATAAATGTTGTCCAGGTTCCATTGCCAAGAATGTGTTGTCTAAAATGCCTGTTTAGTTTTCAAGGATGGAACTCCACCCTTTACTTGGTTTTAAGTATGTATGGAATGTTATGATAGGACATAGTAATAGTGGTGGTCAGATGTGGAAATGGTAGGGAGACAAATATACATGTGAAATAAACTCAGTATTTTAATAAAGTAACACTGTTTCTATTTGCTTATTTAACTGTTCATACTTTGAAGTTAAAAATTTCAGTGACCTCAAATCATTCATGCCTCCCCAACTATTCCTGATCAGTTTTGGTCCATGTAAGTTTAGTCATGGACGTTTAGGGACTAATACCCATTAACCTGATGATCTAAGTTGGACCTAACCATTGTGACTTACCTGGTTTGCTGTGGTATATTAACACAGTATTGTCACAATGCATGGGAGAGTCCTTATGTACTTAAACAAAATTCAGTGTCTTTAGGAGGATTTTCAGTATACCCTCCATTTTAGTCTTGCTGGTTTTAAGTGTGTTTTCTGTATGATCTGTTTCTCTACAATTCAACAATTGTAAGTAATCAGTTCTGGGAATTTTCTTAATTTTATTTTTAACTCTGTAAATGGATGGTTGTTTTGAGTATCTAAATCTGGCTGGTAATTGAGAGACTGAAGTTATCCAGAAGGTCAAGTATAGTACTGTTTTGTCTATTCCAAATCATTTTAAATTTGAACATTTTATAACTTTCAGTCAAGAATTGTTTCTCAACCTTTTACTGGGTAAATTTTAAACATACAGGTACACAACAGGCACACAATCATGACATTTTTTAAAAAACATACAATGAAGATTAAAGTAAAATTTTCATGAATTGCTTGATTTCTGCATGAAGGATACTTGGCTGAATATTTGTAAATTATAGGGTGATTATCAATATGGAGAATACCATTTTAGAAATACAAATGGTAAAAGTATGTTTGAGGCATTTCAGAAGCCCGGAACTATCCTAATTGCAAGCCAAACTTGAGTTACCAGGATGAAACTCTAGTAAAGTATTTTCTCACTATCATCTAAAGATGTTAAGTACATGCTGAGGAAGGATAGGAAAACATTCTTACATTTAATGTGGGCCAGTCACCAGTTTCAGGTAGTGCCTCATACAGAGTATGGTAGGCAATTAGTGCTGATAATTTCAGAAGTGGAGTTAACATTTACCTTTTGAAGTATTAGTGGAAGGGGAGAGGTCTGAGGTGTTAACATGAATGTGAAGCTGCTTTTGTCTAAAATTCACTGGGTGAAAGGAACATAATTTGTTTCCATCTTGTTGAATGAAAGCAGTTTGGTTGACAAAGTTCCATCCTTAAAAGTTCCACACAAAACTTGTTTGCTAACTTCGGGTTTAAGATTGAAGTACATAGAATATAAAACATCGAAGATTTCTGTGTCTCAGCATATTGGGGTGGATGACTGCATCTGCAACTTCCATTTGTGCAGTGTGTATAGTTCTCTATGCGAGAACTATAGAGCCTCAGGTAAAGCAGCGTTGGCTGGAGTACAGGTTGAATCTCACCTGCTAGATGCGCATGTCCACATAATGCCATTGCTAGTGCTTTGTGAGGCACCAGCAATAGGTATAGGGGCTTGAGCAGGATGCGTTTTATCTTTGTCTATATACTATGCAAGACTCCAGGAATGTTCCCATTCAGGTTGTCTGTTTGCTTTGTTAATAAGAACAGTCATTTAAATACCATATACTGTGTCCACAGTTCTACAAGTGCTTGGGGATAAGTGAAGCAGGACTTAACATTTTATTGTGTACACCGTTGATAATTGTACTTACAAAGGTGTGTAGCTTTATTAGAGTAAGGAATAGAGTGCAGGTGCAGGACCACCACATACTGGAGACCTGAACAGGCTAGACTTCTTGTGCTGCTGTTTTTTTGTTGTGTACTGAGCATCCGACCTAGTTTCCTCATGTGTACCATCATTACTTCAGCTCTAGTCCTCCATTTTATTCTATACATATCAGAAGTAGTACTTGGTTTCTGACCTTGAGTTTCAGCTCTTAGTGATCAAATAAATATAGCAGCAGATAACTAGAACAGGATTCCACTGGTGGAATGGAAAGAAAGGATCTTGTCCTAATGGACCATGTTGGCGGTGATGTTTGTACATAGGTGGGTTTGTCAACTGATGCATTAAACTCAATATAATCCCTCAAAGATTATTCACTACACGATTCCTTATAAAAGCCTCCTGCCTGCAAGGTACTGGTTCTGCTCTTTAGTGCGGTCTGGTCACCCAAAACCATTACACTGCTTTCTCTACCTTTGGTCTCAAAACCTACGTTACTAAGGTCTTTGGACTACCGTTCTGCAGTTTATAACTTCCATCTCACCCCCTTCAGGATACTGGTTTAAAAAAGAAAAACCTATCTCTTATTCAGCTTCCCCAGGAAAAGTGGATTTATTTATGTTTGGGGTATGCTTGTGTGTCTTGCACATGCATGATTGTTAACCTACATGTGGAAGTCTGAAGACAAGTTCTCTTGCCTTTACATGGGTTTCAGGGACTCCATGGAGTCAGAATCTCACTGCCATATACCCCTTTCCCCTATTTTAAGCTAGGTACCTTGTCTCAACTAGGACAGACAATAAGGTAGGATCTCAAACAGCAGTGGAGTAAGTTATCAAATGAGCACCGTTAAGTACCATCTTGAACATCTTTGACGCGTATGCTTATTGTGAAACTGGGCTTCAGGGTGTGTAATTGAGAAGGAATGATCTAAGTGGCTATGTTTGAAGTCAACATTTTGCCTCAACTGTAGAATGATCTTGTCTATGAGGTTGAGTGATATGAAAAGACTGGAATTAAGGTTATTGACAGCTGAAATCTTTGGTTGACTTCAGTATGTACCAGTTCTCATTGTATATTCAGCCGCTGTATTTTGTAGGCAAGAAAGAACACTCAAGTCTAAGACCACAGGTGCAAATACCCTAAGCACTTAACCCGCTGAGCCAGCTCTACAGTCTCCACCCCCTTTTGTTCTGAGACATCTCATGTACCACACCCAATGGCTGAGCCCAAGTATAAGCCTGGAGTGATCTGCAGCTTCTACCTCTGAAATGACAGGGATTATATTACAGACCTGTATGCTTTTACCCACTTTAAGGGGGTGTTGGGAATTGAACTGTGGGGTCTCCACTGAGCTACATTGCCTGGGACTGTTCAGAATGCCACTGGATTTTGGGGGTTTGGGACTGTCTTGAGAGATGAATGAGGCCATCAAAACATTGTAGGTTAGGACAATAGTTAACCATTGCAAAACTAATGAAAACTGGAAATAGAATGCAGATAGGAAGGAATGCTTAGCCAGAAGATAAAACCTGTACATCACCTCCCAGGGTGTGTTGTGTGTATGCACACCACGCACTTTTGAGAGACTGTAAAGCAAGACCAAAGGCATTTGAGTTCATTACTATTTGTGGTTTGTCATTTTACTGTCTTCAGGATTGGTTGGTTCATTAATCTCCAAATTTAGGAAGTTACTAATAACTTTGCAAAGTTCTGGCTGTCTAGAGAATGCATCTACATAAAATGAATCTATCCTCACGCAAGAACTATCTCAAAGCACAAGCTTTTGCAAAGGTTTTTAGGATTTGTGTAGTGCGGTGTCCCATGTCATCCATCCCCTACCTCCTCCCAGGGTTTCTCTGTGTATCCTTGGCTGTCCTGGAACTTGAACTTTTAGAAATCTGCCTGCCTCTGCTTCCTGGGAGTGCTGGGATTAAAGGCCTGTGCCACCACTGCAGGGCTCAGGATTTGTTTTTAATACTGTCTCATTAGCCTCTGCTTTGAAAAGGAACTGAAAGTTTCTGACAGGCAGGTCTGATACTTCAGCAGTAACACCACTGAGCAGCCTCTCTACTGTATGCTCCAGAGAACGGGCAATAGCAACCACAGCTACTGACCAGGTTTTAAACCAAATAATCTGAATTCCTGAGTTTTGCATTTTGAGCTTGTTCTTTAGTTTCTTGCCCACTGTGACCTGTTTGCCTTAGCATCAGCCCAAAGTTTCGCTGACCCAGGCTCTAGACAGAATGAGGCAGTGCTATGACAATATCTACGTTTTGGGCTTAATGGACAGAAAAAGTTCAGGGTTGGTGATCAAGGGCAGGAAAACAAGCTGCTTAGTGTGCGAACCAAAGAGGGCCTGGAGTGAGCGCTGACCAGAGTCCTGGCTACTCAGGCATATAGCCCGTCAGCGCTGGGGTTACAGCAGCACTTTCGAACCGCTAGGTGGTAGCCGTGTGCTTCCAAAAACCGGGTCACCTACTAGAGAACGCAGCTGGAATCCCTAGAACCGACCTTAGAGTCCCAGAGCGGGGGAAGGGAGAGAGACTCTCCTGAGCCCTTTCCATCTCCCATGGCAGGAACAGAAGAGAAGGCTTCACTTAGTGTAGACATCCCATAGTGGGGAGGGTGTGAGGGATTATCTTGCGTTGGCCTCAGGGCGAGGGTAAACGCGACTCCTTTTAGTTGAGCCACTCCAGCTGGTGGGCCTCGCCTGTCCTCGCCCTGATTCCGAGCACTAGTGGATATGAGTGCGAACAGCAAATGTGAGGGAGGCAGGACGCTCTGCACCTAATTGCATTCTTTGGGAACCCCGCCTGCTCCATTCGGCCAATATTAGCGTTGTGACACAGAGCTCCGACGGCTCCCAGCGCTCACCAGCTCCAGCCTCGTGGGTTCTGCCCTGCTGAACGGCCAGTCCCATCGCAGACAGTCTGAGTGCCTCCCCTCCAGCCCTGAGCCGCCAGAAGAAGGAGGAGGCAGTGGAGAGGCCGCGGCAGGCAGGCAAGCAAGCAGGGCCGGCTTTGATGTGGGCGCGGCGCACCCAGCGGCTCTGAGCGCCCGTCCGGCCGCGCCCCGAGGGGGGAGCCCCCGGGCCCCGCATCCTCATTGTGCCGGCGCGGGCCCGGGCCCGCCCCCGGCCCCCCGCCCCCTCGCCGCCCGCGCGTAGAAAACGCCCGGGCCGCCGCCAGCGGTGGGAGGCGGCGATGCGCACGGCCGGAGAGACACGGAGGAGGAGACATGAGCCGGCGGGCGCCCAGACGGAGCGGCCGTGACGCGTTCTCACTGCAGCCGCGCGCCCCAGCCTTGGAGCGCTGACCCCGGCCCCGCCGGCCCCGCCAGCCTCGCGCCTCGGCCGCGGGGCCCCCGCCGCAGCCCCCGCCGTGCATGTTGACCCTGGACTGAGTCGGCAGCCCGCGTCCTGCGAACGCCCAGACGGCCCTCCTGCCCGCCTCGGACCAGCTTCCCCGTACCGGCCGGGCGCCTCCCGCACCGCGGTCGCCCCGCAGCCCCCGCGCCGGCTCGGAGGGCGCAGCGCTCGGGAGGAGCCGCGCGGGGCGCTGATGCCGCAGGGCGCGCCGCGGAGCGCCCCGGAGCAGCAGAGTCTGCAGCAGCAGCCGGCGAGGAGAGAGCAGCAGCAGCGGCGGCGGCGGCGGCGGCGGCGGCGGAGGCGCCCGGTCCCGGCCGCGCGGAGCGGACATGTGCAGGCTGGGCTAGGAGCCGCCGCCTCCCCCCCGCCCCGCGATGTATTCAGCGCCCTCCGCCTGCACTTGCCTGTAAGCGCCCGCCTGGGGCTGCCCACCCTGCCTGGATGCCTGTCCCTGTGCGTGTGGCTCTGTCTGTCTACCCGTCTGCTCGCATGACTTTTTGCCTGCGTGTGTGTCTGTCTATCCATCGGCTCCCTCTCCCTCGGGTCCCACTGACCACCTCTCCCTCTTTCTCCCGCAGGTGTTTACACTTTCTACTGCTGTGCTTCCAGATTCAGGTACGTGGACTCCAGACTGAGAGGTTCTCCCCCTCCCCCGCGCGCACTCTTCCTAGAGGTTCGGGCCGACCCCCCTTCCCGGGACCGCGCCCCCTCTCGGTGCCCCACCCCTCCTGGGCAACAAGCCCAGTGCACCTGTTCCCAGGGCTCGGAAGGGCGGCTTCGCGCGCGTCCTGCGCTGGCGGTGTTGGGCCAAGGGCTAGGAGCTGCTGCGGGGCTCGAGCCAGTGCGGGCTGTCGGTAGATTTCCCAGAGCCCAGCGGCTCAGCCCAAGCGCTGTGCGGGACTCCAGCCCCCGACCGCAGCTGGCGAGGGGTAGGGACCTAGGGGTTTTTCTGCCAACTGTCCCTTTACAGCCTGCTTCTGCTTGCAGACAAAAAGGTGGTTTTCAGCTGAGTGGATTTTGAGTCCAGTGAGAGCTTTAGTTGTAAATTACTCTGTGTGTGTGTGTGTGTGTGTGTGTGTGTGTGTGTGTGTGTGTGTGTGTGTGAGAGAGAGAGAGAGAGAGAGAGAGAGAGAGAGAGACAGAGAGAGAGACAGAGACAGAGAGAGACAGAGAGACAGAGAGAGAGACTGCTCCCCATCCTGCTGCGCTCCGCTCCACATGTCCTTGCCCAAGGTGGTGCAGCCCAGGGCTTGTTCCCTGCTTGGTCCCCGTTCGCTCTCTGTGCATCAGAAGAGGGCTTGGCGCTCAGCCTGGAAAGCACTTGCTAAAATCTGATCTGTTACTTCAGCAGCTTTCAGACTCGGGAAGGTCTTGGCACACAGACAGTTGGAATGCTCTGGCTTCCAAAGCCGTGGAAATGAAGGAAGGGGGGGGGGGTAGGGAGTCGACTTCAGCCCCGATTAGAACCAGACCAGGGCTGCCTCAGCATGGTGTGTGTGTGTGGTGGTGGGGGGCAAAGGGAATAGGAAACACCAGCTGCCCGATACCTCCACCTACCTACAGCTACAAGGGAGGGGACTCAGGATAAATTGGACACAGGCCAAAAGAGGATTATCTGTCCCCTCCCCCTCTCCATGAAAGGCAGGTGTCCTTGCTGGGCTAGTGGGAAGATGCTTGGTCGGAGCACTCTGAGTTCTGGAGATGTCTGGAGACAGCCCTGTGCATGGACCAGAGGTGGTTCTCTCAGATTTCTGGTATAGGAAGCTTGTGTGTAACTGCTGCCTGGTCAGTGTTCGCTATTGGGTCTCCTGCATCTCTTTCCACTGGTTGGAGAAGACTGTTCCTTGGAACAGGCATGGACACTCAGGGCAACCAGTTGAGACTGGGGACTGGAAGGCTACATGGATGGACAGACTGATGGCCTCTTTCCTTCTGTTGGCCAGGCTGAGGTCCCCAGTGACTCCTTGAATCAATACAACTGGAGTCAGTAACTTAACGCTGGCTGTTTGCCAAAGCAGATGTGACCCTGTGTGGTGAAGCGGGTGGGGGGGGGGATGGTCGATTTTAGAGAAAAAGGCCAGTGCCAAGCATGGGCTGCTAGTTTGTCTGCAGCTGAGTCCCCAAGCAGAGGGCAGGTTCCAGGGTCACTCCAGGGGATCTTCTTGTCTGGTTGGGCCGAGCCTGGGCAGGAGCTGAGGAAATGGGTGTGGAGGCAGAAAGGAACCTTTGGATCTTGCTGCCCAAACCTGCACATGCTTGCTGCTCTGGTTCTTCTTTAAGTAGGGCCCGGGAGGGGCTGCCGGGTGGTCTTTGTGTTCTCTGATGGGAATGTGAGGGAGAGAGTCTGGACTCTGCTTCCCACCTCCACCTCCTGGCCAGAACTAGAGCCAGCTCTTCAGGAAGGAGCTGGGTGGTCTGCTTGGGTTAGGCCAAGAGGCAGGATCTATGCAGGTGAGGGAGCCTCCCCTTCCTCTCTTCCACCCCCCTTCTTTGACCCTTTGTCCCCTGCAGCCTCTCCACTTCTGAACTGCATAGGGCTGGTGTTTTAACCCCTGGTCTGTATCGTTGGGACTGGCTGGGGGTGTCCTTGAAGATCATTCAGAAAATAGTGTGCAAATTTGGTGTGTCTGGAAGAGGAGTCATAGCAATCCACATATATACATATATATAAAATCTAATGTGTGTGTATATATATATACATATATATATGTATGTATATGTACCCAGGATTCCTAAAAGGTAAATAAATACCAGGGGGAATAATTAGTAGGCTCATGGTCACTTTAGTTCAGAGACAGGGATGGAGTGGCCCTTAGTGGTAGAGATGAAGATGGCTTCAGATGTGTGGATTGCCATGAGTCTGAAGTCCGAACCCTGCAGAGGCAATTTTGTCTGATGCTGTGAAAGCAGGTGTAGTCCTGGGCAGGGTGCACAGGGTCATCAGCAGTAGGAGTGCCTTTGGTGCAAGTAGACCAAAGGCCTTCCTTCCCATGTGAGGAAAGGGCCCAGGGACTTGGCAATAGGTGATCTCTGCCGGACCCCAGCTTCAGTGTGCCCTGCCGGTGGTTCTACCGCAGTTTGAGTTGCATCGTTTGTGAAAGGTGGCCCTTAAGTTGAAGCGCTGTGTGACGGGAGCAGAAGAAATGTTGCTGATTGTGACCCACTCAGGGAGGCATGTCGGCCAACTGAAAAGCCAGTGTACTTCCATGTTCACTATTTTAGGGGGTTTGGTACAGTTTTAGCAATGGAATTTCTGGGTGCCTCCCCTCCTCCTAGCCCTCAGTCACCAGGCCTCAAATAGATTCCCCCCAAGTCAGGTTTCCATGAACACAGTCAATGCCAGATACTGTCCTCCGCCCACTGCCAGTGTGGTGAGCCCCGCCTTCACCCACTGGCCACCCTGGGAAGTGGGAAGCTGGGAATTTAATAAAACCCCTTCATCCTTTCTCCACACGACTCAGGACACCGCAGATAGCTCAAATCAGAAGAATTTTAAAAATTTCCGCGGGGAGCAGGCAGCGTGACCAGTAAATTGCTTTTCTGCACTTGGCTGAGCTCTGACAATGACACCGGGCCCGGCTTTTCACCACGCTCTGCCGGCACCTGCCCAACATTGTTCCTGCCGCCAGGCTCCACTAGGTCCTTGCCTTCCTGAGACAGGCTAGCATAAGGCAGGCAGGCCAGTGCGGGAGGTGTGTGGGGGGGGGGGGGGGGCTTCCTGCAGCCTCTTGTCCCTCCTGCTAGCCCCTTGTTCTTCCCACAGAGCTACTTCCTGCCTCACCAGGAGGTGTTGGAGTTTGGAGTTCTAGTCCTACCCCTGCTTGGCCTGACCACCCTCATCTAGCCTCCTCACCGTTGGATGGCACTTTTAATAACTTAAAGCACCACCATTCATTGGTCCATTCAGTTGAGTTTCCCTTAACACTCAGCCTGCTTCTTGTTGACCCTGGGGGTGAGACCTAGACAGTCCCTGGCCTCAAGAGTCTTCCAGTCTAGAGGGGGACACTTCCAGATGCTCCAGCATTGTGACATCTCTTCCACTTTCTGGGAAGTGACTTGCCTGGGTGCAGAGGAGGGTGGCTTGTAAGAATGTAAGGCATGTCATGCAAGGAAGCTGCTTTCAGCTTTCTATAAGGAAGCCAGGTAGGATGGAGTCACATTGCTGCTTCACAGAAGGAGGAAGCCGGATATAGAATTAGCTAGGAAGGGATTTGTTCAGGGCCATGGCTACAAGCCAAGAATCTGGATTTAAGATCTTGTATTAATTCTATCTCTTCTAGAAGGAATCCTGCAGTTTCCTAGTAGGGGAGAGAGTCCCAGGAGGCAGGCATGCAGGGGGTCCTTAGTGGGAAGTTCTGTTTAGTGTCTCCTGAAGGTAGGAGACTCTAGTAAGACAGATTCCTCCCTGTCCCGGTCAGGAGGCTCCACTCTCCTGGGAAAGTGCTGATCTTTGAGGGCCCCGGAGCTAGATGTGGGTGCCTCCTTCCCAGAGAAGAAAGAGGGGAGGGGTGGGGCACCCTGCCAGCATTCCTGCAGCCAGGGAAGGTCACCCACTTGCTTTGAGATAAGGAGGTGGATTTTTAAAATTTCTTGTGGTAGGCACAGCCAGTGTCAGTGGACAGGGGGCAGCCTGTCAGAGTCCCAGGCGTAGCCTCCTCCCTGCACTGGGGCAGCAAAGGAAGGCTGAAAGGGAACAGGGAAGAGGCATCTATCCCAGGACAACTTTGGGGTTCTGACTTGGTCCTGTAGCAGAAAAGTTCTGGGGGTGCCGGCCCACAAGGCTGCTGACAGCAGCTCCAGCCCACCGTGTTCCCTGGGTGTCGGGCATTGTCTTACACTCTCCCGGTTAGAGCTCACCACCAGCCTGGGGTTGGGGGATGCTGTAGATGGAGAACAAGAGCCTCCGAAGGGCACGCCGACCTGTCTGGTCACACAGCAAAAGGGAAGCAAAGCTATGGATTCGACTCCGGCTGCCTGACTCTGGGGCCCAGGCTAACAGGCAAGTGAGGGCTTTTACATTCGTACAGCCTGGTTCAAACTGTGGCTCTGCCTTCTGTGTGCTGTGTGACCTTGGGGCAAGTTACTTAACCTCCCTGGGGCTTAACATCTGTATGTGTAAAATGGCAAAAATACCACTCTCCCCTCCAAACAAACAAACAGACAAACAAACACCTCAGTAAAATAGTGGCTGTCTTCTAAGGGAAGTAGATGTCTGGGCCTGAGGGCTGTGTCTCTGGTCCAGGAGGATTCTTGCCTGCCTCTGTTGCCTGTTGTGTATAGCAATCGCTGCTTCCTCCTGGTGTGTGTGCTGTGAACAAGGGCTCTTCTGATGAATCTGTGTGTGTCTGTGCTCTTGACTGCTCACTAACAAGGGCCTGTGGCAGACCACTGGAGGAAAGAGCATTCGGACATTTCTCCCCATAGGCCAAGGCAGGAGGAGAGGCACCTGGCCTTAGGATGAATTTAGGTCAGCTGCCACACCGTGGACCTGAGTGTGGGAATTTGTTCTGGAACATCAGTGGGTAAGGGGCCTCTTAGGCGGTGGGCTGGCTGGCTAGTAGTTCTTATTTTCTGACATCTAAGGGACATATAAAATGTTGCTGTGTTGATGACGGGGCCAGGGACACTGTATACTGATCAGCTGAGGGCCACAGAACAAAGACCCCAAGGTTGCATGATGAGCCTCTGCCTTGGCTCAGTTCACCCTGGGCCTTTGCTCTACTTGGTTTATCCCGCTGGGTAGGAGTCGGGCACTGGCCCTGTGCACCGGCACCAGAGAGGCCTCGGTTTTGATTCCGCAACTCTTCAGCCCATGATCGGTGGCCTTCATCCCCCTGCTCCTGTCTTCCCAAGATCTGTAGAGTGGGTCAATGTGAAGCACCTCCCTAGGGTTAGCAAGAACTAAATGAGCTATTACATGGAGAGCGGCCAACACTCAACCAATAACTGAGTGGTTGTAATTGCCTGGCCAGTTATATGCTGTGTCCTAGGTATACCATGTGCTGCCACGTGCTAGAGAAAGCAAGGGAAGATGTGTTCCTTGGATGAGTGACAGCAGGTCCTCTGGTCTGTTGGGAGCAAGGGTCTGAACTCAGGGCTGTGTGTTATTCCACCATTCAGGTTGCATGGCTTTGGGCAAGACCTTCGAATCCCTTGAGTCACTGCTTCCTCATCATCTATAAACAGGGATTAATTATGTAATTCCCAAGGCTTTGCCTGGTGGTGCTCGCCTGTAACTCAGCACTGGGGAGACTAAGGCAGGATATTGAGTCAGCCTGGGGCATATAGTGAGAACCTGTTTCAAAAAGTCAAAACGACCACAACAGAATTCTCAAGCATTCCCCATAATCACTGATAGGTGTAATGAAGGCTATGTCTTGGGCCAAGTATGCGGTAGACACTCGTAAACAAATGACGAACGAGCATTTACGAGATACCTGCTGTATTCCTGGCCCCCATGTGGATTTGGTCTTCAAGGCTTCAACTTTCCCTCAGTGTACTATATGAGGAGGTAACAGACACTTTGGGTTGATTCCCCTCTCCTCCACTTCCTGCCTTAGACTCCCATGGTTCTTGTCACTCTCTTTGACCAACTGCCTTCTTTGCAGGGACAGGAAAGAGCCTGGGCTCTGAACTCAGTTTACTGGTCACACCCACCAGCTGTGTGACAGACAGGATTGACTGCCCCTCTGTGCTCATCATTAATGGAGCACCAGGATACAGCATCGGCCCTGGGGTTGCTGGGAGGGAGACTGTGGTCCCTGGGGGAGCCGTTGGCACGGAGCCAGGCTTTTCAGATGTTAAGTGAAACAGAGCTATAGCTCTCAGCTATGGACTTCTTGAAGCCTGCTTGCCCACCAACCAGCTTGTACTTATTCCTAGAAATTCAGGGGAGGGCAGACCCTCGCTGCAGGCTCTGGGCACTGAATGGACCCTCTCAGCTTGAGCGGAGAAGCTTGGGGGCCTGGACCTGGACTGAGTGAGTCCCTGTGCCCACTGTCCCTGTGCTAGGTGCTGGACCCCTAGGAGATTTAGACCTGTCCCAGCCCTCAGGGAACAGGAACTGAGGGCTGTTGTTGGAGAATAGAGCTTGGACCCTGAAACCAGACCTGAGCCAGAGCAGTGGACCAGATGAAGAGTGTACTGTGAACCTGCACGTGCATGTGTGTGGGCTTGTGCATGTGTATGTAAGGTCACCGAGGCACATGGAACAGGCTACCTGGAAGTAGGGAGCAGCATTATGTGTTCAGTGTGCTGCAAGGCCTTTGTGGTGGTTGGAGCATCACACTCAGGAATGGGCTGATAGAAGAAGCAAGCCCTCTTGGGCACTGAGCACCAGAAAAAAAGCTTGTTTGTCATCTCCTAGGCATGATGGCTACCCCTGCCCATGACTTCAGGGAGATGGAGTGATATTGAGATGCTGGCAGTGGGAGAGATGGGGGGAAAAGAGCTCAATCCATCCAAGTCCTGTCCCTATCCAGACTAGCTCCAGGATTGACTACCTGCCCGGTATTGACAATCTGTATGGAGAAGGCTGATGTATGGGCAGAGGGAGGCTGGACCTTGGACCCAGCCCCCATTCTGCAGTGCCCCACCCATGCTGATGGCTTGGCCCTGTCAATCAATACATTGATAGCCCTGGGAGCTTAATGGACAGGCTGGGGGTGGGGAAAGGCCCTTTGCGGCCATACTGTCTATCCAGGCTGCAATGGGTGTGGGGAGCATGATGCAAGAGGCCATAAGCTTGGGCTGTCGGGAAGATGGGGCATCAAAGAGGCTGAGAGGGGGCACCTTAGTCCCCTTTTTATGAAGCAGTGCCAGTTAGAGAACACTAATGCTTCAGGGCTGAATGTGTTAGATCTTGGCTCTGCTGTGTCCTGTGCACCTTGGCAAGTCTCTTCCTCTCTGTACTGCCCTGTGTCACTGGGAATACAGGGGTAGTATAGCTTACACTTGCTCAGGTTTGGTGAGGAGTGAGCTGATGGCCCCCGGGCGGTGCCTGGGAATTCAGAACCACAGGGAATTTCACCCTTGATATAGCGGGAGCTGACTCCAGGCTGACTTCCACCCTCGAGCAAGCATTTGGAGGGCTGCCTTTTGGAGTGGAGAAGGAAGCTGACTTTACTGGGGTTCACTCTTAGAAGGCCTGAAGTCTTGGATTTGAACCCAGAATTTGGAAGCGCTCTAAAAGCCCTGGCCTCCTGCTGCTGCTTAAAGCCTGTGCGTGCCCTTGAGACCAGGGAGACTCTTCACTCCTGGGCAGGGTACCTAGCGATGGACATGGATGACTGAGGGTAGCTGGGGCAGATCAGTGGGACCCCATTTCCCTCTTGCCCAGAGGACTTCAAGTTTCTAGCTCCTCCATGGATAGTGTCCCTCCCCCTCAGCCATGCCATAGGTTCTGATCTGGCTCCTGTCCCGGAGGAGCTGTGTCCTTCTGCATGCACGGTACATGTTCAGATCTCCCAGGGATGGCTACCCCATGTACAAGCACTGAGATGCTGAGTCAGTACACCTGAGAGCCTAGATGGCTACTAAAACCTAACGGGTGGGTAGCAGATGCAGCGTGGATACGTTGGACAAAGAACAATGTGGGATTTTATCATACTACTCATAACAGCACTGAACTAGAAACATTGTTCATGTTTAGAATTTTCCATTTAATATTTTTGGCTCTTAGTTGACCAGATATAGCTGAAACCAAGGATAAAGGGACACTGGTGAGAAGGAGGTGGTGAGAACAGGTGGTAGTACTTGTGGATGAAGTGGTTGGCTTGAACTCTAGATACATGGGAAAGTTGTGTTTGACTCTTGAGTGCCCTCCTCACTAATTCTGTGACTTAGGACAAATGATGTGACCTCCCTCACTTTCCCCAGCTCTAACATGGGGATGATAATAACTCCTGCTTAGGACAGCACTCTGACTGTGTAGGATCAGTCACCCACAGTGGGTCTTTCAAAAACCTGGCTGCTGAGCTGGAGAGCTGGCTCAGTGAGTAAAAGTGCTTTTTGTGTGAGTGTGAGAACCCGAGTTCAAATCCCCAGAGCACACATAAAATTGAGCATGGCAGTGTACGCCTATCATCTCAGCTCTCCTATGGCAAGATAGGAGGTGGAATCAGGAGGACCTCCAAAGCTCATGGGCCACATGGCCTGGTGTATACAGCCGAGAATAATAACAGAAAGAGATCCTGTCTCAAAGGGGGTAAGAGACAAGGACTGACATGTTCTCTGACTTCCATACATGCACCTCAGCATATACCCACCCCCTCCAAATAGGCACACATACACAAGTGCACACCCAAAGACTGGAAACCCCATGACTGTTCAAAAAGCAGGAATTAAAAAAAAAAAGGATGTAATGGCTGTTACAGTTACTAATGGAATTTTTCAAAGGTAAATGTTATAAATAATTCCCATTTTGCAGACAAGAAAAGGGTAAAGAGCTCAAGTGAGTCAGCTATTGTGGTTGGAGCCAGGTAACCTGTAGGCCGAACGGTACTACTTTTTATCCTGGTGTCAGAGGTTCATGTGACTGACCTGGATCTTGATGGAGGTCTTCAGGAGATGGCAATGTGCAGGGTCTGAGAAGAATGGGAATGCTCCCAAACATGCTTCTCAGCGTCAGGGGGGCTGAAGCCTTCAAGGAAGCACAGGTGGATGGTGAATGGCAAGTGCCCCTGTGGAACAGGACACCTTGGTTGGTCTCTGGAAGCTGGCAGAGCTCCCTTTCATATGGATCAGATGACCAGGATGAGGGCGGTAGGCTTGGAGTGCATATAGGGGCTGGGTATTGTGCCTGGGAAGCTGGGGCCTGGCAGGTTTCTGAGCAGGAAGGTGCACCCTTCCCTCAACTGAGAGCACTGTAGATGAAGACAGGATGTAAGCCAAGGTGCGTGGCTCTGTCTGCTGAGCACCCTATTGGCATTCCTAGGCTAAGGCTTTGGGAGAGCCCAGGATCGGAGTGAGGTTCGAGCCTATAGGGTCCTTGTTGCTCAGGTGCAGCTCCTGGACTGAGGAACAAATATTTGGGAAAGGGGAAGGGCAGGTTGGGAGTACTCGGGAGTCTTAGGATGCATGGACAGTATCAGTCACCCACTCTGGAGGGTCCAATTTGACCAGGGATCACCTGTGAGTGTGGCATTGAGGGAGGTGGGGCCATTTTGTCTATGTATTAGATCTTCTGGCTTTCTTGTGTGTGTTGTGGCTTTTGGCTCATCCCAAAGCTTTTCAGCTCTTCTGAACATTGTGCATCTGGAGGGGTGTCAGCCAGGCAGACCACTCTTAGGCACCATAGCCAAGAGAGCTGCCACTCACCCAGCTAGAGAGCAGGGGCAGTAACTCTCCTGAGGCAAGATTGCACTGCATACGGAGTTGCATGTACTCATACCCAACCTATGGCTCTTGAGAGGTGGCCTCAAAGTCCAACTTGGGGAAATAGTTTCTCCCTGGCTCCCTGATATTCCATAGCTCTGGAGCTGATGTCAGTCCAGGGGCTTCTTAGCAGGATTCCTAGAACAAAGTGATGTGCAGCTCCCATAGTATGGCATCCCTTGCCTCTCTGCCGGGCACTTTAGTTATCTGGATGGAAAGATAACTAAATCTTGCTGCTGGCCTCCAGGTGTCCCTTATTCGTGGCCAGTCATTTGGCAAGCACTGCTGATTGCTTCCTGGGGACAAGCTGATACCTAGGGATGAGCCTGGTGGTAACTCCAGAGACAATAGCATGTCCAGATCCTGCCCTGTGAAGGGATCTCTAAAGCAGGCTTCAAATGACAGGTAGAAGGGGCTGGTGCCCTGAGCCTACCAGAGGTTTGGATAGGAAGTCTAGGCTATCCAGCCTTTCCAGAAAAGGGGCCCAGTTTCCAGCAGAGGCCACCAGCTACTTCCCTAGGGATTGACCTGGTCAGAATATGGCGTAAGTGGTGGAAGCTAGGCAAGATGGATTGTGCCCCCACATCCTGGTGCAGGGCCACCCAATAGACCTTGCTGACCCTGGGTCACTCTGCTACTTCTGTCCAGCGGGCCAGGAAGAAAATCATTATAGAAGGGCAGCTTCTAGGGTAGGGAAGTGCCCCTTGGGAGCTGGGGGTGAGGAGACTGGCTTGACCTCTAGTCAATAGGGTCTCCTGTGAGAGGAGGAGAGAGAGAGGACAGGGATGCTGTGCCTACTTTCGGGGGAGGGGACAGGACTAAGCTGACTCCAGGAATCATTCCAGAAAGGTCAATGGCTCCAAGTGTGGGGTCTTCCTGAAAAATACCCTCTAGGTGTGGGCGCCCCTGGATGTCAGGGTGGGAGGAGAGGCAGTCCCTGGTGCTGTGGCTTGGCCATCGTGGTTGGTGGAAATGGAAAGAGACACATAGTGGCTGCAGAATGGACATTTGTGAACCTCAATTTCTGCTTAGCTGAGCTTCACTTGGAGTCTTGTTAAAAGTTCTGACGTTTGCTCAGAAGATGTGGAAGGAACTGCTGTGTTACCCTTTGTATTTAGTCTTCATAGCAACCCCCAAGGTAGGTACTGTCTACATCATGTTCATTGTGAAGAAACTGAGTCACAGAGCCTCGTAGTTAGGGCTGAAACCGATACTTGGGCTGCCAGGGTCCAGAGAGCTCTAGCAATGGTTGGGTGAGCATTGCTTTTCTGGGAATGGGGTCTTGCACGCTAGCATTGTGCTAGACTTGGTGGGTTCACAGAACAAACCTGTAATTCTAACCATTACCCCGGGACATCTTGCTATAATTCTAACCCATGCTTTAGGACTTGTTAAGACGGGATGGGCCATGCATCTAACTAGCAGGTACAGGTGAATATAACTTAATTCTTAATGGCATGGCAGGACTTTATCTCTTCACTCATTCATTTACTCATTTGTTGAACAAGTGCTTGGGTGTCTGTGCTGGGGCTGCAGGGCCAGTAGCACAGGAGAGAGAGAACTCTGGCTTTCATGGTGCCGCCAGTGTAGTCGGAGCAGAAAGACAAAGACTGAGTAGGTAGATGGTATGTTGAGTCACACAAGCTAGAAAGACTCTCATAGCAGAGTGGAGGCATGGAGACTGGCGGGGGGAGGGCAATCCCAGGAGGCCTGTTTGAGGTGACGTCTGGGCAGAGACCTGAGAGAAACGAGTGCAAAGAACTGAGAAAGCTTGAGAGCAGCAGTGAGAGCGTGTGCCAAGGGCCTGAGGTTGGTGTGTGCTAAGTACGAGGAAGGTTCCAAAGACTTTAAAGGTAAGGTGGCTGGCATGGAGGAGGAGAAAAGCATCAGGGGCTGCCGCTCGGGTCTAGAAGCCTCAATAAGGACCTCTGAGTGTGAGGAAGCCCTGAGGAGTGTGGACAGGGAGGATTCTATGGGAGGGCTTTGTTTGGTGGAGGATGGGTTATTAGCAGAGCAAACATGGACGAGGCTGAGGAGGAGATGGGTGCATACTGTTCAGGCAAGGGGCTGTATTCTTGAAGAGGTATGGGAGCAGTGAGTGTGGGTGCAGCCTAAGAAGGCTTCCTGGAGGGTGTGGCTGATGAACTAAATGGCAAGAGGTCCGCAAAATTACCGTGGGGGATATAAATTGGAAGACGATACAAGTAGTGAGCTGGGACATGGGCCAGTACCGTGGAGTGAGTGGGAGGGTCCCTGTGGAGATCCAGGAGAAGCGGCATGCTGGAGGCTGGCCCAGTGGCCAGTATTTGAGACTGCTCGTCCTATCCCTTCCCTGCCATGTGTCCCTCCGACTTCTCCCCAAAGCCCTGTGGACATTAGTTCTCTTCCTAGTTGCTCAGGCCCTCCTCATAGTTCCAGATGCCATTGGGATAGGGGCCTCTGTACTAAAAGGAGATCGGAGGCAGAGCAGCCTGAGTGCCGAGGTCACAGAAGACCTCGTGCCGGCGAGTGGGAAGATCTATATACCCAGGCCTGACTCTCAGCTTTATTATCTCCCAGGTGCCTCAGTTACCTTGTCTGTGAAATGGGGCCTGGCCAGAGGTGGTATAGAGGAGAGACATGGCTGACTCACCATTTCTCCTCCCCTTGCGTAGGTGTTGGCAGCCGAGGAGAACGTGGACTTCCGCATCCATGTGGAGAACCAGACGCGGGCTCGCGATGATGTGAGTCGGAAGCAGCTGCGCTTATATCAGCTCTACAGCAGGACCAGTGGAAAGCACATTCAAGTCTTGGGCCGTAGGATCAGTGCCCGTGGCGAGGACGGGGACAAGTATGGTATGTGCCAGACCCTGCCCATACCCCTTGTCCATACTCTTCCCAGCCCTGGAGAGTCCTCGTTCAAATCCTGGCTCTGTATTGGGCTGAATGCATGGTCTTGGACCTAGTGCTAGCCCTCCTGGACCTCAGTTTCTCAGTCTATAAAATGGGGACTCATTAGTGAGTCCTTAAGACACTCACTGATGTGAATAAAAAGTGCCCCCTTTCATGGTGGCTTGGGTGGGAATGCCCAAATGTCAGTGGCTACTTCCTGTACCATAGCTCCCTCCCTCCCAGGTTCAGCTGCCCTGAGGGATGGAAGCCTCTGGTCATGCACTATGGATGCTCTAGTGGCCATGGAAGTCATCTTCATGGATGCGTATGGGAGTATGCCTCTGTGTGTATGCAAATGTGCATGTGTGTGTTTAAGCTTGACCTTGTACACCCGCAAGACATGGGTCCTCACAATAACTTGGGCCATGGACCCTTTGACCTTCTCTTGGTCCTGGAACAGCCCAGTTCTCCTGGAGGAGCGGTGCTGAGGGACACTTATAGCCTTCCTCTGCTGCAGAAGTCAGAAGAGGGACACTGGGCCTTTTTCTCTTCCTAAGCTCCCAGCCCACGAAAGCCCAGGGCAGTGAGCAGAGCAGACATAACTCCACCTCCTCAGCGCTTTGGAGAGGATTCAGCCAAGATAGATGCTGGGCAAACACTGAACATGCAGATATTTTATTTAAAATTGCTAGACAGGGCCGGGTGGTAGTGGTGAATGTCTTTAATCCCAATACTTGGGAGGCAGAGGCAGGCGGATCTCCAAGTTCGAGGCCAGCCTGGTCTACAGAGTGAGTTCCAGGACAGACAGGACTACACAGAGAAACCCTGTCTTGGGGTGGGGGTCAGGGGAGAGAAAGCAAAGTAAAACAAAACACCAAACCACTTCTTTAAAATTGCTAGACAGGAAAGGCCCGGGGCTGCCAGGAAGCTTCTTTCTGGTCCTCACCCATCTCTGGGATGCACTGGTTCGGTCCTCAGCGTACTGCTTCCTTGGGCCCAGGTTCTAGAGGTAGTGGCTGGGGGCAGGGTCCTGCATGTGTGCCGAGCCTGCCAGCTTCGCCTGTCTGGGATGGTGCCCTACCGGCCCCTGCCCGTTGCCATCAGGACATGACAAGAAGACGAATAATTTCTTGGACCTTTTATCTTGGACACCATTTATTTTCCCACAGCCCCAGGGCAGGACTGACCTCATGGTAGGGCCCTGAGTGAGGCAGCTGCACCGTGCTGGGGGCTGGGCCAGGCTGGGCAGCATGGGCTGGGTCCCGGCCCGGCACCTCCAGGCCAGCTGCCTCCTCCGCTTCCTGCACAGTTATTCTTTCGGGCTCCTCTCCTTTTCCCCCCTTCTTCCTGTTTCATGCCCCTTTCCCTCTTTGTTTGGGTCCATCTCTGCTCCTCCCTCCCCAAGGTCTTCCTCTGTCCTTCCTTGCTCTGACCACAGCGTCCCTCCACGCAGGTTTCAGGCCCTCTGGCTCTTGTGGGGGGCACCCCCAGATGCTGGGCTGTGCAGGGCAGACCCAGGTGGTAGTTTTCCCTGGGATCTTCTGCCCAGTGCTGCCAGGGAAGGGGCAGCTGGCTGGCCAGGCGGGAGGAGGTGCCCTCCTGGGGTGTCCCCGGAGCTCGCTCTGGCCCCTCCAGGCTGGAGAGTACAAGGGGGGGTCAGACGCTGGTTGAGCCATCTGTCCACACCCTGGGAAGGGAGGCAGGGGCTGGGGAGGGAGAGGAGCCCAAAGTGGCCCACACTCTCTGCAGACCGATAGTCTCTGCCTCGACTGGGCCACTCTGTTTCCTCCACCCAGCGCTTTGCCTTCTCTGTCCCCGTTTCTCATCTGTATGGTGCCGTTAACACGCACGTGGCTCTCTGAGGGAGGGGTCTAGTCAAGATATCCTCGCTGATTCGTGGGTGTCCGGGTGTGGTCTGAGCTGCTGCCACTCTGACCGGCACCCAGGTGGTGCTGATGGAACCCCGCTTTGATTCTAGAACCGGCCTGGCTTGCTGCTCTCCTTGGCCTTCAATCCTCCTTCTCAAGGAACATGTTTACATGCTCTTCCAACCCCCCCCCCCCCCAACACCCAGGGCAGCATGGGGCCTTGTGGGCTGTCGCTGTTCCATTTGAATGTCCCATTAGAAACGCAGATGAGGCTGGGAGACCCCATCTGTGAGCCCTGGGAGAGACAGTGAGACAATAGGGCCCACTGAGGCTTCCAATCTAGATGATCAATACAAATATTATTGGGAGGGTGATTTATGTGACCACGCAAGGCAGGAGGATGGGCCGCTTCTCTGCATCAGGAGCTGCCTTGCTGGGGGAGGGGCAGCAGGATGCAAGGGCACTTGAGAACCTGCTCTGTCTTCTCCGGGCTGGGTCGGGCCACCAGAGTCTTGTGATACCCACTTGGCTTCACGGCCTTGTGTCATCTGCTGAACCAGATGAAGTATAGCAGATGGCAAATGGACGCTTGCCATCCTCAGCTTCGGGTCTGTCGTCCAGGGCCTGGCCTCTGTACTGGGTCCTCTCATCTTGCTGCTTCTTTGTACTTCCTAGTACTTTCTAGAAGGTGGTTTGAGCCACGAGCAAAGTTCTTCTGGACCAGCCATGGCTGAGGCTGCAGGCCCCTGTTCTTATGGTTCCCTAGTCTCTGAGTCTGACCCCTCGGTCCATTTTTCTGTCCACCAGTCCGAAATGCCACTCTGTTGTTCAAAGACTCATGTCACTTAGAACCTAAGTCCTTGGGTCTGCCAGAGGCCTGGGATGGTTCTGCTCGTGAGACACCCCGTCCCTCCATAATCTCAGGCAGCATCACCTCTCCTTGAGGACTGGGCTACACCAGGCATGGTACCTTGGTCAGGCCAAGCACATTTCATCTAAAGGCCTAGGATGCTCTCCACCCACACATTCCTGAGACCCGCCCCCTCATCTCTGCCCTCTCATTGGGGACCCCATCTCTGCCCTTCTACTGGTGTCCTTTTCTCTTATGGTCCGGCATCTTGTTATATGCTTCCTCACTCTGTCTCTCAGGAGACATTCTCGGCACTCATAGCCAGCCACAGAGAGGTGATCGGGATTGCCCGAGTGCAGGAACCCCTCCAGTGTGTACCTAAGACTGAGGACAAGGTAGTCACCCCAGGACCTCAGGGCAAAAAGCTTCTTCCACACTCAGGATGCCCGGGCCCAGTGCTCAGGCAAGCCCTTCTCCTTTCCTCCCATCTGTTTTTTGTCTTGAGAATACAAAGATGAGCAGACATGGCTTCCCCTAGGGGCCCGCTCCTCTGGCATGGGGTCTTTGCATCTCAGCTTAAGCCTCCCATTCTCGGCCTTGCCTCTGTCCCCAGGGAGCAGTGGCCACCCACGCCTTGTGGATCCCACGTTGAAAGGGCCGTGTTAGCGCTACAGCCAGGATCCAATATAGTTTCTGATCAATCCTATTGATTTTTTTTCTTTCCCTCTTCCTTTCTGGTGGCCTGCAAACCTCCCCAGGGACTTGTAGAGAAGGGGAACTCTGGGCACCTGAGCATGCGTATGTAACAGCAACCGAGTAACGGCTGCAGAAGACAGCTTTTCAGCTAGCCCACCTTCGGAGGAAAGGGAGAGCTGACTGGTGGCCCTTTGGTGCTTTTGGTGGCAAGGACATGTCTTCATGGGAGGGCACTGTCTAGAGAGACCAACAGCTCTGTAGTGTGGGAATGTGTCAGTCGGTCCCTCATGCACACGGATCTGCCCAGCCTCTCCCCAGTGTGTGTGTGTGTGTGTGTGTGTGTGTGTGTGCGCGCGCGCGCGCAATAGGTCCTGGGGGATTTCCCTGGACAGGGAAGTACAGGGAGATCTAACCCATCCTGGCTTTCTTCCCTGGATTGCCTCTCACCGAAGCAGGCTCCCAAGCCTTTCTGTCTCCATTGCCTTTGTATCCCCTACCATTTCCCACCCTTTAAACCCAGAGTCTAAAAAAGCAGAGGCCCCGAATTGCTTTTGGGAAGGCCCGCTGGGGACCTACACTTCAGTGTCCATCTGTCCATCAGGACCTTTCTTGCTGTTTGAGGTCCGTCCTGTTTGCCCAAGCTCTGCCCATGCAGCTCAGGTCCAATCCCTGCCTGTCACCGTGAGCTCTGGAGTTGCAGTCTGTCCTCATGTTTCCACCTTTCAGTGTGTCTCTGGGCAAGCGGCTCAGCGGCTCTGCGGGGTTCTCCATGTGTGAACTGCTATCACGGTCCCTGCCTCACATTCCATGTTCTGACTCCCAGCCCACTCGGGTGATACACACGATAGGTACTGCCTGTTGTTATCAGTCTCTCGTACTTTTGAGATCAGGCGGGCCTTGAACCTGTGATCTTCCTGCCTCAGCTTCCCAGTCTGGCTACGGGTGCCATGTTTTTTCTCCAGGCATATCAGAGAAGCAGAGGGAAAAAGACAGTGGGCTGCTTCATAGAAAGAGCTTTTGTCTGCCCTTCGCCCTGCCTTCTTGGAGGGCTTGGGGAATCCTCCTCTTCTGTCTATGGCCTGAGTTTAGCCCCGAGTGCTCCCATGTTGACTCCAGGTGTCCTCTGAAGGTGATCTGGGGACTCCTCCCCTTTCAAGGTCATCTGCATGGGAAGCTGGGAAAAGGATGAGTCACCCCTGAATTCTGTCTCAGGAAAGCAAGGCCGGAGGAAGGAGCCCCACTGCTCCAGCCAGGGCTCATTCACCTGGGAAAAGGTCTGAGAGGGGGGAGGGGGTGAGCAGGCTAAGACCAGGACTCTGGGGCTGGCCTGCTGGGGATTGCTTTAGCCTCACTGTGAGCGCTGTGGGAACCCAGTTTCTACACCTGTGGGGCGGGGACAGTGACAGCAGTGCTGACGTCATAGGGAGGGTGCAGGGGGAAAATGAGATAGTGACCCAGAGCATCACACGCCTGACACAAGCGTGCGCTTCTGTCTTTTTCTAGAGGGGCTGATGCAGAGGAGGCCTCAGAGTGACTTTTCCCTGACCCACATACTTCCTTTGACACACAGCAAGGGAGTTTTCCCTGTCCCCGTGGCTGGGGATGTGTGGGTAGGAGTCTAGAGTTCTAACAAGGCATGGACAGTGTGGGGAGTCACAGCAGGAGAACTAGAGTGACAAGGACATTGAATCAGAGGCTGATTAAACTTATCATCGCCAGCTCTGTGACGTGTCGCTTCACCAAACTGAATCTTCCTTGAGCTCTGAATCATGCCCGTCATCACCTACATCCCGAGGCTGTCCATGAACTTAAAGTAATTTAATCAGTGGCCATTTACTATGAGCCAGGCCTGGGCTGGGCGCTACCAGTGGGGAGTAAGGACAGCTGTCCTGTCTTCCTGGGGCTTACCCTGCTGGTGAGGAAGGACAAGGTAACAAATTGTGTTAACTTGCTATTATTATAATAAAATATCTGAGGTGGTCAAGTTAAAAAGAAGTAAGGTTTATTTTGGCTCAGGTTTGGAGGCTCAGTCCATGATTGGCTAGCCTCTTGTTCCTGGGCCTGTGGCAAGTCAGAATGTTATGGCTTGAGTGTGTAGAAGAGGAGGCTTACCTCCTGATGGCCGGGAAGCGGAAAGAGAGACAAGAAGGGGTGTGTTACCTAACTTCCTCCTCTGGACCTCACATCTGAAAGGACCTAGTAATGCTGTAAGCAGGCAACTTAGCCTCCCACACATGGGCTTTGGAGGGAACATTTAAGATTGAAACAATATCAATAAACAGTTGTAGAGTGCTGGAATACACTGCAGAGTTGGCTCAGCTGTTTAGAGCAATTGGCTGCTCTTCCAGAGGACCCAGGTTCAGTCCCCGGCACCCACATGGTAGTTCACAGCTGTCTGTTCTAGTTCCAGGGGACCTGACACTCTCACAACAACACAATAATACTGTACAGAAAACAAACAAACAAACAAGAAAACAAAAAAAAAATAGAGTGGCATGGGAATCGGTGCGTGCTGGGTTGGGGAGGATGGTGCTGATATCAGACAGTTACAGTCAGGGAAGGTGTCTTTCTTAGTAACTCTTTTAGTTGGTAAAGAGACACCACGACCAAGGCAGCTCCTCTACAATAAAGCATTTAGCTGGGGGCTTGCTTATGGTTTCAGAGTTTTAGTCGGTGATCAGCACGGAAGTAGGCATGGCAGCCATGGTGCTGGAGAAGTAGTTGAGAGTTTTATCTTGATCTGAAGGTAGGGGTGGGGGGATGGGAGAGAGAGAGAGAGAGTGCGTGTGTCTCTGAGAGACTGGGCCTGGCATGGGCTTTTGAAACCTCAAAGTCCACCCTCCAGTGACACACTTCCTCCAACAGGGCCACACCTACTCTAACAAGGCCACGCCTGCAATCCTTCTAATCCTTTCAGGTAGTGCCACTTCCTGAAGAGTAATCATTCAAACGTAGGTGCCTATGGGGGCCATTCTTATTCAAACCACAGCATCTCTAAGGAGATGCTGTTTGGCCACCTGGAGGGATGAGACTCAACCATGGGAAGGTTTGGGCAAAGCAACCTCCAGGGAGACGAGCAAGCACAAAGGTCCCACTGCAGGAACTAAGTGTGTCAGAGAGATAGCAAGGGAGCCAATGTGCTTGGGAGGCCGGGAAGGACAGACAACAGGGGCCCGATGATGTGGGTCCCCGTGAAGAGCTTGCGTTTTCTCTAAGCTGCTTATGAATCCTGGGAGGTTTTTCAACAGGGAAGAGATGTAATCTTTTTTTTTTTTTTGGTGTGTGTGTGTGTGTGTGTGTGTGTGTGTGTGTGTGTGTGTGTGTGTATAGAGGTCAACTTCATATGTCTTCCCTCAGTCGCTCTCTATCTTTAATTTTGAGAAATGGTCTCTCACTGAACCTGGAGATCACAGATTGGCTTAGATTGGCTTAGACCGTTTGGCCCGTGAGCTTTGTGAATCTTCCCATCTCTGCTTCCCTAGCACTAGGGTTACAGATGTTCTCCACCGTGCCCAGCTCTGACATGGGTTGTTGGGGATCCAAACTCAGGTACTCATGCTGCATGCCAGGTACTTTACCGACCGAAGCACCTTCTTAGCCCCATCAGTATTTTAAAAGGACACTTCCAGCTGATGTGTGGAAGGAATCCCGGGTGAGAGTGGCAGAGGGAGGTGGCCGTTGAGCTGGACGGGCTGGTGGGGGAGGGGGTGGCAAGATAATGTCATCCCCCAGGCCAGCTGCAGGCCCTGCCAACGAAACTGAGCCAAGATGAGGCTTCTGCTCCTGAGAGCTGCATCTTTGGAGCTCGGCTGTCAGAAGCGGGTGGAGGATGAGGAGGACCAGGAAGGCTCTGGAGCAAACCAAGCTTGGGTGGAGTGTCTGTTCCTCTTTCTCTCCTGCTGCTGCTGCTGCTGCTGCTGCTGCTCTGTTACTCCCCAAAGACTTTACATAATTCTGGCCCGACTCCCGCCTCATTATGTCATTCTCTGAGTGGAGTCTAGGTCACTCCACTGCATGCTGTGGTCAGGGTGGGTAGGAAGAACAGACTGCTAGTGGCTAGCTCAGACCCTGCCTGGGCTGGATGGGGGTGGCTTGGCCTGTGGAGCGTGGAGTTGAACTGAAGCCCTAGTCTCTCTACCCCAGGCCCTTTGGATGTCCCCACCCACCCTGGGGATACGGTGGGATGGGGGGATGGCCAGGTTCCTTGCTGCTGAGAGGTGGCGCAATGTTGGGAGTGGCTTTCAGAGGCAGCCAACCCTGCCGTTGGTCCTCCCGCTGGGCTGTTGCAGGGCACCTCACTCCTTACCCTGGGAAAAGAGGACGAGGGCCCCTTACTTCATGTGGATGTGGGGGGAGCTTTAATTGTATCCTATGGAAGCAGATCTTGTCCATGGAGGAATGGGGGTGAGGATGGGCCCTATCCCCAATGCTTCTCTCATCAATGACAGACTCCCTATTCCCAGGTGAGTCTGCTCTTCTCCTAAGCTTGACTCCACGGCTCTAGAGAGAAATAGAAGGGGGCCGAACTCCACCCCCTTGCACCAGGGAGGAAACTGAGGCTCAGAGTGGGGTATGGTGATCCGCTCAGGGTTCAAGTCATACAGTGTGGGATGGCACCAGACCGGTGGCCATTGTCAGAGGCCCTCTCTGGTGTGGGGTGCCTGTGCCTGGAGAAGGCTGAGTAGGTTCAGAGCAGGAGCAGGGGCAGGGCCTCTGGAAGCAGGCTCCCTTCCACCCGCATGTGAGCATGTGGGTTTGGCCACTGGGCGCTCTTTTCTTCCAGGAAAGGTTAAACTTTGTAGCTTTTTAGGAAACTTAAAATGAAGGTTAGTGAGTTCCCCCTCTGGCCCTCTAGAAGGAGGCACTCTCATGCTACAGGCCCCCCAGGCTCTGTTGAGGGTCAGGACAATTCTCCCCCAGTTCACTGGTGAAGACCCTGTGGTCCAAGGCCACACAGAGGTCAAGTAGAGCCTGGGGGTCAAGTCCATGTTTAGGCATGCCAGACTCTTGCCTTCTCTACACACATGCAGTCCCCACTGAAGCTTCTAGAACTTTCTCACTATGGGAGGCCTGAGTTCTACCAGGAGATGGTAGAGCAGCCTGGGGAGCTACCGTGAATTTCCCGAGCGAGTGAGTGGCAAGAAGGACAAGGGGTTTGAATGAGGGCACGCAGCGTACATAAGGCTAGTTCACGTTCCCAACTCAGTGTTTACTGGGGGGGGGGGGGGGGAGACGCGGAAAGAGGAATGTGCCCCACCTTGCTCCCAGAATTACAAAATTCTTGTTAGGTCTTTAAATTTTATGTAAATTCTTTTTTTAAGGTGGGAATCATATTTTAATTAGAAGTGGTGTCAAAGGAGGGCTAGATTAATTATGGAAACCCCAAGTTCCAGGTGGTTTCAATTTTCACAGCAGGGCACCAGGGCCTATATTTGTAAATGTTTTTTATTAAAATCATACCTAGTGTATTTTAGAGGCACCGAGGTACACTCCTTGTGGCTCCGTAGATACTGTACTCAGGAATTTGGGCCTGTGATTGTGGAGAAGCAAGTCCCTTGTCACTGAAATGAAACTTTTGTAGCTGAGGGAGGGGCAGGTGCTGGAAGTGAAGGGTCACAGCCAAAGAAAACAGCCATGGGGGAGGGGAGTGGTAATGGAGAAGGTCATGGGGGTTCAAGACCAGAGAGGAGTGAGAGCCCACCCCAGGTCACACTGAATCCTACAGGGGGAATGTGGACTGGCTAGCAGGAAGGTCACTGATGCCTTTGTCTGCCAGGGGTTTCGGGGAGCAGTGTGGATACCTCCATCCTGACCCTGAGGCATGGGTGGGCTCCGGTCCTGGGGATGGGGGAGGGGGGGAGACTTGGGTCCTGACCAGACCTCTGTGGTCTTGAAAGAAAGTTAGTTACCCATCAGTCAGGAGGAGGGAGATTCTGAACATAGACTCTTTCCCAGGGGTGCAGCACCTTCACCTCTGTGTCTTCCTGTGTCAAGTGGCCAGGTCAAAGGTGCCAAAACTGCATTAGTAGGGAGGCCAGATGTTTGCCCTTGGGGAAAAGGACATCTGACCTAACTTTTGAAGGAAACAGCATGAGGTCCCGACGGCTCTGTGTGTGTGTGTATGTGTGTGTGTGTGTGTGTGTGTGTGTGTGTGTGTGTGTGTGTGTGTGTTCCTTTGGTTACTTCTCTGGGTATTCTGTGTGACTGTTGGTCCCACTTTGAGGAGTGGGCTTGAGGGGCTAAGAGGTGTGTGAGGGGGAAAGGCCACAGACAGAACTCCTCTCAGACTGGATCATGGGGGAAATAGGAGCAATTTCTCTCCCCCTGTCCCAGAGTCAGGGTGTTCTCATGGGACCTACCAGAATCCTCTTCCATGCTTGACTTTGGGGAAGTGAGGGGCCAGGGGTAAGGTCAGGGAGCATGTCACTGGGTCTTTAGACTATACCATTGCCTCTGGTTAAAAAGCTTGTCTTATTCTCCTTCTGCCTTTCGAAGCCCAGCTCCTAGTGGAGACAGATACCTTCGGGAGTCAAGTCCGGATCAAGGGCAAGGAGACCGAGTTCTACCTGTGCATGAACCGAAAAGGCAAGCTCGTGGGGAAGGTGAGTGCTGAAATCCTGGGTGCTTGGGAGTCCATTCAGCCAGCTTTGGAGAACTGGCAAAGTATATGCAGGGTCCTGTTAGCCCTACCTGGAACACAGGTCTGGTAAATATACGTGGATGAGGGAGATCAGCACCTGACAGCATCTCTCTTCCAGGCATCGAGGTTTTTTGTTTTCGTGCCTGCAGCAGCCAGGTTGAGATATTTATGGCTGCCACTTGGTGCCACAGAGCCCTGGACTCTGCTGGAGAAGGATGTGGAGTTCTGGCTTGTTCTATAGGGAGGAACCCCTGGGGCAGCCAGCTCCTGTGCTCGTGGCGTCTGGGAACAGGGAACCTGCAGCCCATGGGCTGTGACTGCAGGGATCAGCTTAACTATCCTCAGGGGTTGGCAGCAGCCGCAGTCTCCAGAAAGTCACTCAGAGCTGGGGCCCACGGTTCCATCAGTTCAGGAAGATTTTGTTACTTTGGACAGACCAGAGAGCTGCAAATGTCGAATTAGTGTTTCTGTGTGTGGTGTGTGTGTGCGCCAGAGAGAGAGAGAGAGACAGAGAGAGAGAGAGAGAGAGAGAGAGAGAGAGAGAGAGAGAGACAGAGACAGAGAGACAGAGAGAGACAGAGAGACAGAGAGAGAGAGAGAGAGAGAGAGAGAGAGAGAGAGAGAGAGAGAGAGAGAGAATACACCCACTTGCCGGGCTTGGATGCTCTCTGAAGTCTGCCCTTCATCTCTCTTCTTTATATTCTCATGTGCTTGTTTGTGAGGGTCATGGGCTTGTTTCTCCCAAAGGTTCAAGAGGAAGATGTCACCCATAGAAGCTCTATAGTGAAGTCACCTCTCTGTCCTCTGCTCTCTTGAGGGACTCTCCCTGCTTCTAAACTGAACTGAAGGTGGAATCTGTCTGGACAGGTGGTGTGGAAGATGGGCCTCTGCTTAGGAACAAGGTCCTGGGGAAATTGCTTCCACTATACCTTCTCGGCATAAGCGGGGAGTGGTCAGTCTTGTTGAAGTAATTTTTGTTTTTTTGAGCCTTTTGTTCTTCCCTCTGTCCCTTTATCCCTGGGTGGAGGACCAAGGAATTGACACATGAGTAATGACCACTTTCTCTAATTGAACGCCTACTGTCTCACAGACATCAGGCAAAAAAAAATACTTGCAGATGATTTTGGCAGGTTGGCATCACGACCATTCCCATTTCACAGGTGGGAAAGCTGAGAGCTGGCCACATTCCTGAGCACTGATCCCAAACTCCCATACTAGCGCTAGGCGGGATTCAAAGCCGGGTTTGGAAGGGAAAGATTCCAGCCACACACCCATACCAACCCAAGCTGCAAAATAATAGTAATCCGAAGAGCACTGGGATGCCGAGGAGTGGTTTCAATTAGTGATTCACTTTCCGCCGCCTTCGCAGGCCGGCCGGCAAGGGGGTCCCTCAGCGGCTGGGGCGGCGGGCAGGGGCGGGTGCCATGTCCCCTGGCCCAGCCCGTCCCGTCTTGGCCAGCAGTTTCCTGCGGCGGCGGCCCAGCCCCGCGTCAGGCGCTTTGTTCTGTTGCCCGCCTGGGCCTCCTCCCAGACCAACCTGCTCTGGGTTTGAGCCTCGGTTTTCCCCTTTGCTCCCCCTGTGCCCAGCGTCTGCGCTGCCCGGTGCCGCCTCCCTGCCTGCGCTCTTCCCGGCATCCTGACCCCCAGGAGTGCCATCATGGGGTCAGGAGAACGACAGGTCCCCTCGGGCTGGAGCCCTGCCGCCTCCCGCCGGCTGGCCGCTGAGTCACTGCTTCCACAGGAGCCGGCTCCGATTTCCTGCCCCCTTGCCCTCTCTCCCGTCATTAATATTGGTGACGGTTCAGCTGGCTCAAGGCACAGCAGCGAAGTGGGCCGGGTCCCCTGTCTCCACCTCTGCGCCCTCCTAGCTCAACAGCCTCTACCACCCTTCTGGGCCCAGGGGCTTGCTGGCCCCCCTATCCACCTGTGCTGGGTGGGGTGGGAATCAGCTTTGGGTAGGCTGTCGATGGCAGGCTCCCTGCTCACTCAGGCTGGGTCCTGCGGGGGAGAGTCCCCTCTTTAATGGCTGGGTGTGTCTCCTCCTTACAGTCTCAGCGCTTTCCAGATATTGTCGCCCCCAAACTTCATTGCCTTGCTTGGGAAGTTTCAGGCCTCCTTGGAGCCTTCCCCTCCTCCCCTAGACCAGCTTAGGGCTCATTCAGCTCGGCCTCTCATATTCCTGGAAACCTATGCTCCAGGCTCTCTGAACTGCTCACACCCATTCCCTGGATGTAGATTTAGGGCTCCGTGCTTGAGCCTTCCCAGCCCTATCCTGGTCTCTCCATGGACTCTTCATGGACATCTCTAGATGTCCCTGGCCCCTAGTTAGCTCACGGTCTGCCCACAGCTATGCCTCCTCTCGCTCACCTGGATGTCACTCCTTGCCCTCACTCATTCAGGTCTGCATTCTCCTTCAGGCTGGGAGCTCATGCAGAGCCTGGGGGGTGGGGGTGGGGTACCAGCACAACTCAGAAGCAGGGATATTGGCTCTTGCTTTCTGAGATGACTCAATCTGCTGCAAGAATGATGCCTACCAGACCAGGGAGCCTGGTGTCCTGGCCCACTAGGTGTCCTGGCCCACTGAACCTTGGAGCCTTGTCTGTAAGGGGGGACTCATGTAGACATTTAAGCAGGCTCTTCCTCCTTCCCCTTTCAAATACAGGCTTATTTTACTCTATTTTTTTGAGACATGGTCTCCTCCCTCGAGGGCTGTACTGGAACTCTGGAATTCCCTATGTAGCTAAGGATGACCATGGACATCTGATCCTCCTGCCTCTACCTTCTGAGTGCAGAGATTAGAGGCATGCATAACTACCCCGATTCATGTGGTGCTGAGAATGCACCCTGAGTTCTGTGCCTGTCAGGTAGGCACTATATGGACTGAGCTACACCCCCAGCCTGAAGCTGGCTTTGGCATCACTGCCAAACCCCTGGGCCCTCTGGCCTCTGCTGCATTGGAGTGCCTGAGCAGGATGCTTTCCTCTTTCCTGTGGGTTATAGGTATCAGCCCTTGCACATCTCTGGCCAGAGCAGGGGTCATGCATTGAGCCCTGAAAACAGCTATTTCAGATGCACTAGCCATTGGCTGGAGTCATTCCCTCTGTCTGTCTCGGAGCCCTGCATGCTCTGGTAGCCTGCTCCCAGCCACCCCTCTGAACCTATCCACTTGGCCAGAAGGTAGCATAGCCCAGAAAGAATTGCTGAGCATCTCCTATCATGTACTAATCAGAATCCCCCCTCTCCACCTGTCCTTTTGGGAGTAACAGAGCCTCAGAGTCTTTCAGGGCAGGGGATTAAGGCCACTTTGGTTGTAAGTCACTGAAAAATTCAATGTTTTCAGCAGAAGGGGATTTTTCCTCCCTCATAGATCTAAAATCTCTTGGTGTTAGGTGAGGTGTGATTTAGTGATGTTATCAGGATACAGGTCACATAGAAGGACTATGACTCTCATTGGAAATAAGGGGGTGGGAAGTGGAGTTGGAGGAGAAGGCTGATCTCTACTAACTTTCCAAGGCTCTGAGGTTACACTCGAAAAGCTGATGCCCCTGTTTGCCTTAGCCAGCAGAGTCCGAAGTTCTGAGCTGCAGCCCAAGCTTTGATTTTTTTTAAAGTAATTTATTTATTTTTTTTTAATGTCAATGTAAGTGACTTATGGTCATAGAAGGGGTCAGAAACAGAGGCAATGGTCAAGCTCAGGTGCAGCCTGCTGTTAGCCTCTTGGCCTTTCTGGCTGAGTCCATGGTGGAGAATCTGTGCTCATCATTGGCTCCTACTAGTTCCCAAGAGCCCCTCTGTGCCCATGTGGTGTTGGGACCAAGCCAGAGCCCAGCTTCCCAGCCCTCTGAACATAGAAAACATAGACATGTACTGAGCCTACATGCCTGATCTGTGCTAGACCAACATCTCACTTTGTGCCCACGTTTTACTATGTGCCCGTGGTGGCTCTGTGAGAGGTGAGGAGCTCTGGTGGCCATCACTCACTCTGCCTCTTCTCCTCTCCCCATGGACTTCTCCAGAACTGGACATGAGACCAGGATGTTAGGGGGCGTTGTCAAGTGCCATGACCTTGGGCAAGCAAGCCCCTTGGCCTCTTTGAGCTGTTCCCTTTCTCGAGGCCGAGTCAATCTCAATGACTAAAGAGAGCGAAATGACATAATGGATGTGGGAATGTCTGGCCTGTGGTCAGCAATCAATAAATACTGAATGAATGAGTAGGGAGACCAAGTGGGCCAGGAGAAGGCTCAAGCCCTCAGCTTGCTCTGTCTCCTTGAACAGTGAGCGAGTCCTTCTGGAAGGACATCTGAGAGGCACTGTGAGGGATTCAGAAGGTAGGTTCTCTTTTTTTTCAGGCTCGCTCTTGTGTCACCCACTTACTCCATCCGTCTTGGTAGGCTCTCATTTGTTTGACCACAAACCCCGTCTTGGGCTAAGGCCTGTGCTCAGCTCCTAGAGTAAGTCAGAAGCAATCCTGGTCTCAGGGAGCTCTTGGACTATGGAGGAGGCAGGTAGATAGATGCAGAGTAGAGTACTCTGTTGGAGCATGGGGTAGGAGAGAGAGGTGGGTACCCGGGGACTTCCAAAGATAGAGTGTGTGAACTAGTAGAATTCTAAGTGCAGATGCTCAGTACATGTCTAAATTTACTTCAAAGGACTGGGAAGCTGGGCTCTGGGCTGGTTCCAGCACCCCAGGACACAGAGGGGCTAGGGAACCAGTGGCGGAGCCTATCATGAGCACAGATTCTCCACCATGGACTTGGCAAGAAAGGCTAAGCGGCTAACAGTAGGCTGCACCTTTGTTAGACCGGTGCCTCTTGAGGGAAGTGGAGACGCTGCCTAGAGAGTGAAGCAGCAATCAAGGGGTGCTTCCCACAGGAGGTAATTATAGAGCTGAGCTTTGAAGGACAGAGAACCAGGACGGTGTTGTCTAGCTCTTGTTCCCGTTGCTTTGACTTGGGTGAAGATCACATAAAGAGTTGGAAGAGGAGCTTCTAGACCTTTCCACAAGAGACCTAGAGCCAAGAAGAGATCACTGGCCTCAGCCGGCCTTACACACGTTTTTCTGCGTTCCTTTATAATAGTCTTACTACTATCTCTGCCCAGGTTGTCCTCTGGGTATCGTGTGTGTCTTGAACCTGCCCTCGGTCTGTTCTGAAGCTGGCTTAAAAGACAGCATTTCCCAGAGAGTTTCTCTACCCAGCCTTTCTGCAGAGTTCGGCACTCTGTCTGCAGGGACTAGGTTTGCCCTCCTCTCAAAGGTGAATGTCCTGGAAGCTCCGGCCAGTTTTCCACTTCAAACAAAAGGCTGGAACCCTCACCTCAGTCTCCACACACAGCCAGACCGCTGGGCTTCCAACTTGGCTGGGCGGCCGTCCGGAACGAGGAGTGGGCCCGGCCTAAATTTGGAGATGTTAGCTGGAAACTTGTGCTGCTAAGTCAGCGCGTCCAACTTTGTGTTTCCCATTGTCTCCCATGAGCCATTGCTGCTCCAGGAGGAGGCCCCAAGGTCTCCCCAGCGTGGGTTGTTCAGGGTAGTCCCAGCAGAGCCACCTGCCCTTTTAACTTGAGGTATTTGTAAGGTTGAAACGAGGCAGCCGTTTTACCAGCCTGAAAGGAAATCCTGCTGGGTAGCAGTGCCAGAATGAAGAAACCACGAAGCCCTGGTCACTACACTTGGGCTGTGGACCCAGCTGCATCTGCAGGTCACGTGACCTCACCACCACGTGGGCCAACGGTGTCTCATTTCCTTTAACTCAGCTGATGGTTTAGTCCATCATTTGTAAGAGAAATGGGTCCTGGCAGGTCTGCACAAAATCTGCCGTGAAGTCAGCCGTTCAACTCTTCTGCGATACAGTTCAACACACTCTGTACTCAGTGTGGGATGTGGCACACTTTACTACTTGGTATGAAGCAAGCTAGGAACCATCCAAAAATAAGATGTAGCATGGCCAAACTCCACAGGCTGCGTCAGGGGGTCCTGGGGTCTCAGGTTCCTGAATAGATGTTCCTAAGTCTTGAGAGACTAGATATGCAGGGCAGAGAGCACTGACCTTGGAGCCAAAAGCCAAATGAACCCTAGCACATCCGGTGACCTCAGGGTGGCCAAGTCCTCCTCCAAACCTCAGAATCCAGGCAAAAGAGTACAGTGACTTCTGCATCATAGAGACAGGCGAGGAATGGCACTTGTAAATGAGGCTGACGCACAGGGAGACTCTCCAGGTTGGCTCTGCTGGGACTACCCTGAACAAAAGACGGTGGGGAGACCTTGCGGAGGCCTCCTCCTGGGGCAGCAATGGCTCATGGGAGCGAGTGGGAAACACAAAGTTGGACGGGCTGATTTAGCAGCACAGGTTTCTTCTCTGTGTGTTTTGTTTTGGGCACTGGGGGTTGGACTCACATAGTACACTGATTGGTGGGCTTGGGTCACATGTCTGGGAAGGGGTTCCTATTTGATTGGCTAGATCTAGGTCTGTTGCTCAAGTAGGGATGATGTGGAGCCTGTGAGGAAGGATCTTAAGGATGGTGTGGACTTCTGCAAGACAATGGAACTCTGCTCCCTGCGTGGAGGACTGAGCAAGCTGGGAGGGCCTATAACAAAGAACTATTTGCATCTAAGGAAGCAAAGATTAGCCCCTTTCTGCTGTGGTGTCCCAGCTTCAGCCACATCCCAGCGCCCACTCGGAGCTTCGGAGCTTCGTGCCTCCAATGTCTTTTCCCTTTATTTTCTCCTGCAGGCAAAGGCTTCCTGCCGGGCTTTAGTCAGGCTCCCGAATCTTCTCCTAGGCCCATCCTTACAGTGCTTGTGAAGTCTAGTTTTAAGCAGAGCCCTCCTTGGTATCTGATCACCTGCCATGTCCACAAGGCATGTGTGCTCCTGCCTGTCTTCAACTCCTTCCCCTGGCGAAACTACACTTGCTGGTGCTGTGAGGCTGGGAGCTGAGTGAAGCCTCTCTAGACCTGGGGGGACCCGGGTGCAATGGGCCCCGGTGCCCACTCCCATCACTGTGGCTGTGTGTAAAGTCCGCTGTAGCATACTTATTGGGGGATTATTGACTCTCCTTTCTTTGACGCTCCTTGTCTTTCTCCTGCAGCCTGATGGTACTAGCAAGGAGTGCGTGTTCATCGAGAAGGTTCTGGAAAATAACTACACAGCCCTGATGTCAGCCAAGTACTCAGGCTGGTACGTGGGCTTCACCAAGAAGGGGAGGCCTCGCAAGGGTCCCAAGACCCGGGAGAACCAGCAAGATGTGCACTTCATGAAGCGTTACCCCAAGGGACAGGCTGAGCTGCAGAAGCCCTTCAAGTACACCACGGTCACCAAGCGGTCCCGGCGGATCCGCCCCACTCACCCCGGCTAAGTCCGGCCACACTCACCCCTAGAGAACTACATCAGAGGAATATTTTTACACGAAAAATAAGGAAGAATCTCTATTTTTGTACATTGTGTTTAAAAGAAGACAAAAACTGAACCTAAAGTCTTGGGGGAGGGGAGGGGTGATAGGATTCTACCGTTGACCTGAACCCCATGACAAAGGACTCCCGAAAGGGGACTGCTGTCAACCCACAGGTGCTTGCCTCTCTCTGGGGGGTGACAACTCAAAACTCATCCCCAGAGGAGGACTTGAATGAGAAAACGGCGAGAAACCAAAGTCCTTTCCCCAAAGGTTCTGAAAGCAAAACAAAAACAAAAACAAAAAACAGAAAGGAAAAAAAAAAAAAAAAAAGGAAAGTAGTGCCCCTCCCCTCCCCACCCCTCTCCCTGCCCTAGACTCCAACAAGAATCGCTCTCTGGTTTGCAGTCATTTATTTATTGTCCACTGCAAGCTGTCCCGCGACACCGCGCAGGGAAGGCGCCCCTGAGAATTCTCCGCGCCTCGACCTTCCGACGACAGACGCCTCGTCCAATCATGGTGGCCTGCCTTGCCCGCAGTTCTGGAGGATGCTGCTATGGACCTTCCGTGACTCACGTGACCTAGTACACCAATGATAAGGGAATATTTTAAAACCAGCTATATTATATATATTATATATATAAGCTATTTATTTCACCTCTCTGTATATTGCAGTTTCATGAACCAAGTATTACTGCCTCAACAATTAAAAACGACCCACAAATTATTTAAAAAAAACCCGTGAGGAGTGTGGTGGCTGGGGACCAGGCTCTGGCGGGGCAGTCTCTGTGTGCTTTTTCCTCTTGGTCTTTGTGCTGAGGTCTGGGCCACGAGCATTCATTTGCTACCATGGCTGTGTGCTGGGGCCACTGTTCTAGGCACTGAACAGGCAACCTCAGAGCACATGGGAATCTGTTTCAGATTCAGAGAAATCAGTGTCCTTGATGCAGGGTTGGACTCAAATCATTTGTTCATAGGCATTGACATGGCCTCTAGTCTGGTCTGGGCTCTGGGGATTTACCCCAGCCCACAGGGAACTTCACCTTTAGTAATTCAGATTCATTGCTTCATTGATGTGTGTGTATCCATTTTTCCTTGATTAACTATTTTTGCTAAGTGTTGGGAATCCATCAAAGAACAGTTTATGAATCCCACAGTGTTTGGTCAAGCTCAGGCTGGATTCTGAGGTCAGTTCCATCCTTGGAGTTTCTCTCCTACGTGTGAGTCTGGCTTCGGTCGGTGGCTTGGAGGACCTGCTCTTCCAGGTGATCCCAGGGCTGGAAGCAGACTCCAGGGAGCACTTTTCTTGAGGCCTGAGTGAGCCACATCCTTCCCTCCTGCTGCCCCCAGTCCAAGCCTTATCCTTGGAAAACCAGCTCTGGAAGGTGGGAGGGGACCCCCAGGCCCCTTGTCATCCTCCTCCTTTGAAACTTACTCCTGCAGAGACTGGCCAGAGGGTCCTGTGTGGGGCAGGGATTGGGGAGAGAAGTCTTCTGGCCAGGGAAGGCCTTGGGGGGCTTCTGAAAAGTTGCCCTGGACTCTGGACAAGCAAATCTGCATTGTGACCTGCCCACCACCCTCACCCCTTCCTCACCCCAGCTCCTGCCTCTTGGTTTGCCCGCCTGCCAGGTACAGCCTGTGTCCTTGAAACTTTGTGAGGCCCTCTAGGTGCCCAGTGGGGTGGGAAGTTCTGTGATTGTTCCGTTTGTAGATGATGAACTGAGGCTAAGAAGCATAAAACTGCTTGGCCAAGATCACTGAATAAGACAGAGGCAGGGCAGGCCCCTTCTGAGACCCACTGCCTCCTCCCACATCTGACACAGATACTCCCAGGCTCAACAAAATCATCTACTCGATCAAGGCCTCAGTGAAACCCTTGGGGAGAACCCTAACGTGTGGGGCCTGGATGCACCACAAGGAAAGTGTGTGGCAGACCGCAACAGCTATCATGGCCACATCATGGCCAGGAAGAAAAAGAGGGAAAGGGGACTAGGCCTGGAATCCTCTGACCCCTTTCAAGGATGCACCGCTGGGGATCTCCCACAGGCTAAATCTCTTTCCAGTAAAGTTGCCCCAAGGACCAAACTTAACATCCGACCTTTGGGAGACCCTTATTCAAGCCATAGTGCCTAACTGCCGGGCACCCTTCTGTACCTGTCTCTTCCTCTCTGTTCTTACTCTTTTGAAAACTGGAACCAGAATTGAGGTATCCATTCACTCACCCAGACAATACCATGCTCACTCTTGCTGGCTGCTGCTGTCCCAGGGGCTGGTGACAGCAGTGAGCTGAGCAGCAGTCTCTAGGGATGAGGAAATGGCTCACGGATAAAGAGCTTTCTGGAACAAGCATGAGGATCTGAGTTTGGGCCCCCAGCACTCAATAAAAGCTGGGATCGTAGCACTGGAGAGGGGAACCCAGTGATAGACTGCCTCTAGGGCCACAGTGGAGCTGAAACGTGAGGTCCAGATTCAATGAAAGACATTGTCTCAAAGAGTCAGGTGGAGGACAGTAGGGGAAGACACCTGGCACTGACCTCTGGCCTCCTTATGAACATACCTGGGTGTGTGCACCCATACACATAGGTCCGTGTATAACCGCGCACACACACACACACACACACACACACACACACACACACACAACTGTGGAGTATGATGTCAGGTACCGGGGAAAACTGGAGAAGGTAGGGGGAAGGAGTAGGGCTGCCATTTCAGAGTGGGCAGAGGAGGCTTCTGGAAGGGATTTGTTTGGGCCTGAAGGACAAGAAGATGCATATCTACACCAAGGGGAAGAGCATTCGGCAGAGGGAGCAGAAGGTGTGAAGGCAGGAGCCCTGTCGTGGAATAAGAAGGCGAGTGGGGCCGTGAAGAATCATGGAGTCAGGGTCTGGAGGCAGCTAGACTTCGCCTCAAGCAACTGTTTGGTGTGAGTCAGGCAAGGAAGGGCCTTTAACTTTGCCGAGGAGAATGGCAGATTCCAGTCTGAGGCCGTCCCAGAGGAACCTAGGCTCTCACAGACTCGGTGTCCAGAAACAGCAACCCTGAGTCGGCTCAGGCCTCTGAGCTTGGCCCCCAGGGTGCCCTGCTTCCATTTCAGGCTCACTGGGCCTGAGGTGGGAAGATGCAGCAGATGTGGCCCAGCTTCTTTTTGCTCTAGACAGCACTTTCTGTACATTTCCGGAGTTAGGAGAAATATGTGAATGATAAGCACAGTGGGCTGGCGAGACGGCTTCCCTGCGTGGATGATGTCTGCTTAGGAACGCTCACTCTAGGGAGAAGGTCAGGAAGGGCTCCCACAGTGCAGCTGCGCAGAGAACCTCAAGAAGCACAGTCACCATGTTGAGAACGCATGCTGTGTGCCAGGATCCACCACGAGCGGCTTCTTGGGCAGTCCATTGTCAACTGTACTTGATACATCCGGATCAGAGAGGAGGAGTCCCTTGCTTGAGGTCACACAGCTTGGAAACAGAGAGCTAGGATTTGAGGCCAGCCCTGCCCATCTCTAATGCCAAGCTTGACCCCAAGTCTGGGTGCTTGGAGCTGTCTATATTTGCCAGAGTTCCAGAGTCTTCACAACTCCAGACCCATGGTTCAGCCTTCGTTGGGAGCAGAGGGGACCTGTGAGTGAGTGAAGTCCTCGGGTGGGTGTGTGTTGTTGACACGAACCAGTCCAGGACCAAAGCCTCAGACCCATGGGAAAATGGCAAAGCCTTCCCCCTGGGCGAGGCTCAGAAGGACGGCAAAGCCTTCCTTTGGTTTGCATGCGGACGTTGACAGTGTGTACAGGAAACCTCCACTGCAGCTTTCTCTCCCTGGATGTTTATGGCCTGCAGACTACCTCTACAGGGATTGGCTAAACTTGCCTCCCTGTTCAGCTGTATATGATAAACACGCTGAGCTTCCAGGGTGCCACAGCTTCTCCATTCAAGAACCCAGACCAACGGATGCCAGCTTTTCTGGCGTGTCTGTCATTTCTTCATGCCCTGCCACCCCAGTGAAGTCAATCCCCAGAGCCCTGAAGGCTGCAGTGTGCCTTGGCGCCCACTATGCCTCTTCCCACCTCCCCGTGCGTGTCCAGCCTCCCATGCCCATTATTGCTTTTCCTACTCTCTAGACAGGACCTGCGGTGGGTTTTTGACCCATCCACTCTGCCTCACCGTGTGACCTCAGGCAAATCACACCCTTTCTAGGGTGGTTTCTTTCACATCCCGACAGCTTTGTCCTCATGGGGCTGATGTCTTGTTCTGCAGAGACAACAGGGGACACTCCTGTTGGGCAGGAGCAGGGGCGCTCTATTTCCTGGTCTCTTTGGAGACAGGTATCCCAGACCAGGAGAGGAGCAGGGACTCTCGGGACTTTCCAGTGACTTATGCCCCAGCCTGCTTGATGGTAACAGACACGAGGGCTATGGCAGAGGAGGTAGTGGGAGTTCGTGCAGTGAGTGAGGGGTCAGGATGACTTCGTCATTGGCCAGCCAGGCCCACTAGCACCCTCCTTATCTGTTTCTCTGATCTGAAGCAGGGGCATAGCGGAGGGACTGCTGGAGGGGACACTGGCTCTTCACCCTACACTCACAGTGGGGATGTGTGCCTGGGCATTGGACAGGGGTGCAACGGGGTCTGGGCATAGCATTTCAAGGTGATGGCAGGAATGGTATGGAGAACACCAAATCTGGGCTAGAGTGAGTTGGAGGACAAAGTGCTTTCGACAGCCACCCAGGGGTGCTGTCTAGATGGAGTCTCCCTGCAGGCTCTGCAGTAGCACATGTCTGATTCTGACTTGTGGTTCCAGCAAAGCTCTTGGTATCTCAGCTGTTACCATACGGAGCAAGATGTCACATAGTCTCCTTTACAGATGGGAAAACAGACCAGAGAAGAATGGTATTGTTCCCAGGACCCATGCTAGGAAGTGACCGAGCTGAGATTTGAACCCAGGTCCCTGATCCCGCGTCTCATGTCCATCCTGTGTTTCTTTTTGTGGGGGTGGAGTGGGGGATAGAGTCAAGGCCTGGGGCAGGAGGCTAGTCTGGTGTTGGGGGGCAGCTTAGGGCTTGAGCTGAAAAGCAAGGATGCTCTCCTGGCCGTGGGGCCTACTGGAGCCTTGCCAGATCAGAGCAGCATTCCAGGGGCTTAAAATCCCTGTAACGGGCATGTCCCTCTCTTGCAGGCAGGGAACGGGGGCTTCCAGAGAAGCAGTAGTGAATTAGGAGCTAAAGATGTCCAGGCAGTGCCCCAGCCAGGCAATTAGCTCAAGGTCTGTTGCAGACATTAGGCAGAATTGGGGACCAGATGGCTGCCAGGATCAGTTTTGCATGCTGTCCTGGGACAGGCCTTGCCTGGCCTTCTGGCTGCCGTTTCCCGCTCCGGCCAGGAGGGAAGGTGGGTAGGTAGCCTTGGGTGTGGCCCCCCTGCTGGGAAAGCCCGTTATTAGGCAGGCTTTCCCCCCTCTCCGGGCAGTGTGCAGGCCTAATTAGCACTCGGAGAATTTCTGTCCGCTGCCCTGCGGAGGGGGGCTCCCACCATCGTCCGAGGCTGAGGGCCTGCTGGGTCCACCCCATGCAGGCTGAGGTGTCACCAGGCAGCACATGCTGCTCAACCAGCGGCCCTCTCTGACTTTTCTCGTTTGTTGCTCTCTAGTTCTCCAAGTTGCTTCTTACCAGTAAAGAAACGGAGGCACAAGCAGGGAAGCTTGCTGGCTGGAGGCCATTTGTCTGATTTCCCCAACCCTGCACGTGTTTATTAAGCCAGAGAGGTCTCCCTTGGTGATTGTCCTGGTTGCCCAGAGTCACACAGTTTAGTGAAAAAGCCAGGACTTGAACTTACGCCGATTAGGCTAAAGAGCCTTAACTCTCCCCCCAGCCTCCAGTTCTCCCTGTGATGTGTGAGACTCTTTGGGCTGTAGGACACACAGGACACCAAAGCCCAGAAAGAACCTTATTCGTATGTATGGCGGAAAAGCGAGCTGGCAGCTGGCTTCAGCTAAAGCTGGTCCAGGCGCTCGATGTCTTCGCGCTCCATCGTGCTGGGTTTCCTCTGATTCTCGGGAAGAGGTTTCTTGTCCTTCCCACCTTCCATCCAACCAGATTTATAACTTCATCCTTCTCAGAGGCTCCAGCCCCCAGATCCTGCCGACTCTGATCCGATGAATCTCTCTCTTTTGTGCTTTTACACCAGTCACTGGGGACGCAGAAGCTGATGTAGCCAGGACTAGATCCAGGGCCAGTCAGTGGATCTAGGTTGGGATAAGGAAAAGCCAATTCCATTGAACTATAATCTCTGAAAGTGGGACCGATGATGGGTCACAGCAATGATATACCAGGTGAAAAGCCAGGGCCTGCCAGGGGCCCTCACCTCAAAGCATATTGCAAGCCCAGAGACACAGGTTGCTGGGACCCACCTAACAGGCTCACCTTCAGAAGGGCCTGGGGGGGCCACTCTCAGCTTTATGCTGCTGGCAGGTTCTGAGGATCGTGATACTGCAGGTTCCCATTCTTCTCCTCCTGTGTTCTGACCCTCAATGCATGCTCCTGTGCCATGTGTCCCCACACCAGACCTTCAACTTGGGATGCAGTCACCTCAAGGCACGTGATACCTTCCAAGAGGCTCAGGGACCAGCACTCATCTCACGGGAACGCACACAGATCTTCAGGCTCCCTCAGGGCTCTGTGTTAGCTTGGCCTCCTGCACATGTCCCAGGGACCAACGCGATCTTCTGCCCTCCTTTTCCCACAGTGGCCCTTCTCCACTTCACTGGAGAAGGCGGCAGCTCTAATCACAATGCATTGCTCTTTGGGCCTTGCCCTGGGCTGTGGAAAATTCTAGAGCATGGAATCCAAGGTAGGGATGCTGAGTCATGGTGCCTTCATCCTGTGGGAGGGACCTCTGCCTTCCCTGCTTGGTATCCACCAGCCTCCAGAAAGACGAAATACGGCTTTTGTCTTGGCCCAGTTGGGCTGTTCTGAGCTCAGGCATAGCTGGGCAGCAGAGTGGCAACAGCTTGGTTTGGCTACCTTGTCCTCTCTCATTCTCCCAGACCTTGCCTTGCGTTGCAGTGAGTGGTAACAGAGGGTTCCTCATAGGGAGAGAGATACTGATGGCAGTAGAAGCTTGACTCTGGAGACACAAACTCAGGGCTAAGTACTCAGTCCATTTGACCATCAATACTTCTACCTTCCCATGCAGATGCCCATCCATCCACCTGTCTATCCATGCATTCATGCATTTTTCCATCTGTCCATACATCTATCCACCCATCCATCTACTCACCATCCATCCATCTATCCACCCATCCATCCACCCATTTATCCATCCATCATCCATCCATCCACCATCCATCCACTCATCATCCATCCATCTATCCACCCATCCTATCCCCTCATTATCCACCCATCTATCCACTCATCCATCCACTCATCATCCACCTTCCATCCACCCATCCATCCACACATCATCCACCTTCCATCCACCCATCCATTCATTCATCTACCCACCCATCCATCCACTCATCATCCACCCATCCATCCATCCATCATCCATCCATCTATTCATCCATCTATCCACCCATCATCCATCCATTATCTACCCACCCATCATCTAGCCATCCATCCACCCATCCATCCATCTATCTGTCCATCCATTGGCACACTCACCTACCTATCTACCTACATACTGTGTAAGATTTGGAAAAGGCAAATCCCAGTTGGGGAGCTATGCCACTCTCCTGTCCACTACTGTCATAGCCTATGTCTCTGTGAATTCTCCGTCTCTCTCGGTTTCAAAGCAGGAGTGAAATGTTCCCAAATTACCTATTTTTTAAAATTACATTTATTTACCCCTGTGTGTGCATGTGTGTGAGTGCCGCAGTACATGTGGAGGCCAGATGACAGCTTGTGGTACTCAGTTCTCTTCTTCCACCATGTGGGTCCCTGGATCAAACTCAGGCTTGGTGGCAGATGCCTTTGCTTGCTGAGCTATCTTGCTAGTCCCCAAACTCACTTTCTGCAGATTGTCCAATGTAAAATACCATGCACTGGTGCTTAGCATGTCCCTGTCGAACACGTGTGTCCTCACTTAACTTTCATGCAAACATTACTAGATTCTATAAATATACTTTCTGTTTGGCTTTGTTTTGAGACAGAGTCTCCCTATGTATCCCAGGTTGGCCGTAGCCCAGGCTGCTCTGAATTCCTGATCCTTCTGCCTCCACCCCCTGCACGCTGGATTACAGACATGTATCACTCTGACCAGGCCCCCGCCCCCCTTCTTTTTCCTCGCACCTGAGGGCACATCTGTCGTTTGCCATCTCTTGTCACTGACATGGATTTGTTCAAGATCTAATGAACTTGGTTGTGTGAGATAAAGCTTCTACCGGAGTAGCTGTGATTTTCAAAGTTACTGACAGGGTCTCAGGAGCAAAGTAGGTTAAGGCTGTCCTAGCCCAGCTGGTGCACATGCACAGATAGGCAGTCTCAATCGTCAACGCTCTTCTGGCCTCTGGCTGCTTACACACCTTCCACATCCCTAGGAGGACATTGTGGGAAAGCCTGGGCATACACCAGCTTATAAGGCGTGGGTCTGCCTCCCTGTCTTCTTCCTCTCCTCCACTTGCAATGTTTCTGAGGGCTTACTCTATCCTGGGCTCCTTGGAACCCCAAAGTGAGTGTCACACATGTGGCTGAAAAGCAATGTAGTCAATAGCAACCATCGTGTGATAAAGCACCACCATGGGAAGGACTGCACACACGCAGTCAGAGAAGCCTGCCTGGGAGGAAGCCACACTCATGCTGAAGAGAGCAAAAATTGGAAGGGAGAAAAGGGGTGGGATTCTCTGTGGGGCGTTTACCCACCAACCCCACAGTTCCCCAGGGTTTTCTTGAGTACGAGCAGCAGGAAATATTAGATAGAAGGATTTAGATTGTAGAGATAAACAGATAGGAAATAAAGGATAGCCTCAAGAGGGCCTGAAACCTATTCCAACGGGCCGACTGTCTCTGCCCCAGGGTTTTTATAGAGACACCAAGGGGTGGAGCAAAAGACCTCCTCCCCCAGCACAGCCAAGGGCAGACCATCTCAGACACCTGCACTCAGGCCTGTGGTCCTAATCATCCTCTCTATGCGGACCTGCTGGGTAAAGCCATGAGGAACCTGAAAATGGGCTCCCACACTTCTCCTAGGAGGACATGCATTGGAAACACCTGCTGAGAGAGCCGGTCGCAGACTCTGGGTGGTCCTCCTCCTTATGTCTTCCTCCTGCCCCTCCCCCCCCAATCCGTTCCGTTCCACCATATCAATGTGACTGGCATTTGTTTACCTGGAACCTCCAGCTGGGCCAACTTGGATCCCAGAGAAAATCCAGCCCATAGAAGAGGCTCACAGGCTAGTGACAAAGTCAAGCTCACAAGCAGGTTGATTATTACATTTTGGAGTGGAGTGTGGCTTGGCGGTAGAGTGCTTGCCTAGTATTCAAGAGGCCCTGGGTTCTAGAACCAGTATTAAAAAAAAATGTGAAAGAAAACATGTATTTGATATAAGTGTAAAGTAATCCAATGAGACTAGACAAGACACACACAAACATGGCGGGGGGGGGGGGGCAGGGAAAGAGAGAGAAAAAAGAGAGGAGAGAGAGATTGGACATGGAGGGGACTTTGTGCATAAGAGGCTAGAAGGGGGAGACAGAAGAGATGGTTTCAGCCATTGTCTCTGCAACTTCTGTTGGTCATGGGGCTTTTCCAAGTTTCCTGAAGGTAGACTCTAAAGGGAGAGTGCTGGGGAGAGTGTGCTGACGTCTCAGAACACAACAGTCAGCTCTGAGCACACAATGGGGAAGGGACCTCAGGAGGCTGCCCCCACCCGAATCTGTGCGATGATTCTCGACTTCCCACACCCACCATGCCAATGTTCCCTTTGCCAGTAACTGGGTTGTGATCCCACTCTGGCCAATGAGTTATAGAGGTGGGGAATCTTTTCTAGGGAGACTTCTTAACTCTTAGACAAAAGGGAGAAGGCATAGTGACACAATCTTCGCACTTGGAAATCAAAGATAGAAGGATTGTGAATTTAAGGTCAACCTGGTCTATACAGGAAGACCCTCTCTCAAAACAACAGCAACAATAAAGTCACAACTCTTTTCTGTGAGTTTGGTTTTTTTGTGAGGATGCAATGGCTGGAGCTATTGCAGCCATTTTGCACCTGCCAGGAGAGGAAGTCACTGCACCAAGGAGGACGGCAGAGCAAAGGGATGGAAAGAACGAAGCCACGTGGGGTCTTGTCAGCTGAGGTGATGGAATTTCCTTGGATCTGCTTCTCAGTTGGGGTTTTATGGTGTGTGCTGCTGAAAATTCAAACCGATAGAGAAGAGGAGGCGAGTCCTGAAGAGAAGGGAGGGTGGTCCAGGAAGGGGAGACGGAGTCCACAGCAGTGCTGAGAACACTGGATAACTGGGAAGGGCAGCCGAGTCCCCAGCAGGTCCTGAGGTGAGGTTGCACAGGGCTCAGCCAGACAGAGCAGCAGCCCTGAGCCCTGTCCTCCGAGGCTCTCGCAGGGCTCCCCTCCTCAGCTGCCCCCCTCCAATCTACCTAGGAGGGCCGTGCAGGTAGGAGCCATTGAGGCCCGGGTGCATGTACCAGTCTCTGTGCCAGCCCCGCACTGGGCTGAAAGGGTAGACTGCGGCTCCCCCTGCACAGAGCTCCCAGACGGGGTGCGTGCTGGAACAAACCTGCTATAAACACACGCTCAGCCTTCAGAGGGAGGGCTGCAGCTGGCTCCGGGACTAACATTTGCTTCCTATTTTAATGTTGTGAGTATATTTGATGATCAATTTCTATATATGGAAGAAACATAAATTTCCCTTTTAAGTACATATGAGCAAGGGCAGAAAGAGTTAATTAAAGGAACAATAAAAAGAACGTTACAGGTGGCGCGTGAATGTGCAGAAACGCGTGCAATAAGAATTTAACAGATGTGTGTACTCAAGCATATGTGTGCATATGTGTGCATATGTGTGTGCATGAATGTGCGTTGCAGGGATGTATGCATATATGTTGCATGGATGAGTGTGTGTGTGTATATTCATGTGTGAGTGTGCATGCATGTGTGTGTTTCAAGAGTGTGTGAGTGTGTGAATGTGCATGTGTATATAGTGTGTGCATGTGCATATGTGCACATATGTGTCACATGTATGTATACATGCATGTGCCTGTATGTGTTGCACATATGTGTGCATGTGCGTATGTGTGTGTGAGTGTTGTTTATCTGCTCAGTTCTTCCAGGCCTGTGACAACAGGTTCTTTTGGAATTACTGTGTCTGAGTTTTCAACATGGCTTTCCCGAGAGATGCCATGTACATGACCATGGCTCTCTGCTCTTCTGTTGCTGGCTGGTCCTGAGTTTGTATCCAGAAAGGGTACCCCACCCCTGGAGACAGGGCTGGGACGTGCAGGGCAGCTGCTCCCTACCCCACAAGGGACTTGAAGGCAGGATGGGCAGCTAACAGGGAGCCTTGCTGTGTGATGTCACAGTGAGGCATCTGTAAGCTGAGAGTCGCCTCTTCATCGATGAATTGGAAAATAATTTACCTTTGGCATGCTCCTTTTATTTGTTTTCTATTGGTATTTTGATACAGGGTTTCTTTGTGTAGCCTTGGCTGTCCTGGAACTCTCTTTGTAGACCAGGCTGTCCTCAAACTCAGAGCTCCACCTGCCCCTGCCTCCCAAGTGCTGGGATTAGAGGTGTGCGCCACCACTACCCGGCTGGCATGTTTCTTTTAAATACCTTATTTAATACAGTCATTAACGATGGACACACAGGCATTAGATCTATAACTCCTGTTGGGATACAACCCACCTAACATGTCCTCTCTCCCTAAGGCAAAATCTTGACAATTATAAACATCAAAATCACCAACCAAAGGCAAAACTGAGCAAACTTTGCCCCCAGATGGCTCTTTGAAAAGATACTTCGTTTCCAGTATGAGAAGAGAGGGAGAGAGGGAAGGCCAAGGCTTGCCTTGTTTGATGCTGGCTGGAAATGTTTGCATCAGGTGATCTAAACATTTATATCACTCTGTGTGTGTCTGTATTTGTCAGGGTCTCTATAGGAACAGACCCCCCAAAATAAATGCATAATGCAAAGGGAATTTAGCACTGTACACTGGAGAGGCTGGAAACCTGCTCAGTCCACAGGGCTGGGCACTGCAGCAGTCCCAGCCTGCTTTGAGGGCCTGGGGCTAGCTTAAAAGCTGCTGGCCTTCAGTCCACATCGGAAAGTCTGAGAATCTGGGGCCTGATGTCAATGTTGGGTGGCAGCAGCAGCAACAGCAGTAAGATGGATGCACTCGTTAGCAAGACACAAAGGTGGACAGGCAAAAAGAGCATGGCTTTTCCTTCAGAGCTCCCTATGTCTGGGCTGCTTGCTCTGGGGAAAGGGCTTCTCTTGTCAGTTAATCCTTCCTGGGAATGTCCTCACATACCTACCTAGAGGTTGTGCCTTTTACTTGATTCCAGATCCGGTCAAGTTGACAATCAATATAAACTGTCACAGTGTCCATGACTACCTGTCAAAAGGCTATGGATATTGATTTGGGCACTGTGAATACATTTTAGTAAGTTGACAAATATTCAGTCATAGATTCAATCAATCAACCAATCTATTATCTACTTATCAACCATCTTTGTCATCTGCTTATTATCTATTTATCTACATATCTGTCTCCTACCTACCCATCTATCCATCCATCCGTCCCTCAGCTCAGTGGGGTATCATCCATCAGTCACCGGCTCTAGTTGTCTGTCTGCTCTGGTTTGGGTTTCAACTTCTGTTTGGTTCTAGGGGCGATTCCAAGGCCTGTCCCGAACCCACACCTTTTTCTTTCCTCCTGTGCTGATCAATAGCACCAGGCCCCCAGCCGTTCTGATCTAGTATATGAAGCACACAGCAGGTCCTCAGAGAGCTCAAGTTCCTTCCTTGAAGGATTGCAGGGCTGACTAGTGAGAACCAAATGGCCCCTGTGGCAGAGAGAAGCGGCCATGAGAAGGTAGGCCAAGAGATTGAAGGTAGGGAGATCCCAGTCTCCAGCTTTCTCTACCACCCTCAGCAGCGGCCATCATGACTTGCCGGGTTCCAGGACAGATGGAAGTCACTGGATTACAGACGGATGGCAAGCTATTTTTGGTGGAGTTGTGTGTGTGTGTGTGTGTGTGTGTGTGTGTGTGTGTGTGTGTGTGTGTGTAATGTACGCACTGAGGTTCTTGGCCAGCGCCTCTGTTTGTATCTGCTGTCAGCAAATCAGAGGCGCCATCCACATTTGTCATAATTCATTACACTAATTAGCCACGTTTGAGAACTGGGCGCGGGCCAGCAGGATCAGGAGGCCACCACATTGTTGTGTCTCAGCCTCTTGGGTCAGAATTTCCACGGTCTGATGGGCTGCCATCTCCTGCACATGTGTCCCCTCACATGAGGACCCTGATGAAATCACCATGCTTACATCTGGGACTGTTCGCTGCAGATGATGCCCGTGGCAGGAGGCCAGAGGCAAAGAGCATTCCAGAACTTGGCTCTAGAGGCCCCATGCTGTACCCAAAGGAGTTTGGAATTACCCTGACGTCGGATACCAGGCTGAGCATCCTTCTGTGGTCTGTCCATCCCTGACTAGTCTCCTTGGCTCAGGCTTTGAGTAGGCTAAATGGCACTGGCTGCATCAGACCCATTGAGACCCAGTTAGGGTAAGCTATTTTCTCTAGTCCCATTGCAGTGGGCACAGCCTTAGCCACTTCCGCTGTCAGGCTTGGGACCTTTGGTGGCTCTGCACTTTTGCCTCGTGCAAGTCCCGTGTCCTGCTGGGTCCCCTTCTTAGTGTCCCTCCATCCCTGTGTGGGATTCCGTCATCTCTCACTTGGACAACAGCAGTGGCCTTGTCTTAGCCTCTTTCTCTGCCCCTTTTTCCTGCAGCCAGAGGCTTCTCTCTCTCTCTCTTTTTTTTTTTTTGAGCTGAGGACCGAACTCAGGGCCCGTTTGCTAGGCAAGTGCTCTACCACTGAGCTAAATCCCCAACCGAGGAGGCTTCTCTTAAATGCAAACAGAAGCTGCGGGTCCCTCTCAGGGACATTGCGACTGTTGGCCCTCTCTGACCTAGCCCCGCCAACCACCTCCTGTTTCCAAGCCTTGATTGCCAGCCTCCTCATCACTTCTCCCCACCTGTTTCTTTGACATAAGTCAGTGTAACGGCTAATCTTGACTTCTCACCTTGATTGGATTAATACATACCTAGGAGATCAGTAAAGCACAATACTGGGCGTGTCTGCAAGGCCCTTGCTAGAGATGATGGTGTAGATGGTTTGGAACCAACAGATTTAACACCTGAACAGGTAAGGAGGGGTGGGACTTGGTTGAAGGAAGCATGTCACTGGGGCTGTGTCCTTGGAGACTATATCATAGCCCGCTTAGTTTTTATATTCCTTTACTTGCTTCCTGTCTGCCATGATGTGGGCTCCTCCACGCTGCTTCCTGTCCATTGTGGATGAAGATTCTTTCCCATCACCTCCTCCCAATGCCATGATGTTCTGTCAAAGCCAAGGAGTCAAGAAACCATGGATGGGGCACTCTGAAGAATTCTTCCTTTGAAGTTATTTATGTCAGATGTTCCATTGGTGACAGGAAGCTGACAGAAAGGATTGGTGTCAGGAGGGCTGTGTGTGGTCATTGTTGACCTTGCAGTCTTTTATTTTTGTGAAATTTTAATTTGTGTGTATACAGTTGAACCCGAATTTGTTGATTTGACTAGGCCGGTGAACTCCAGGGACTTGTCTCTCCCTCCCCAGTGCTGGAATTACAGCCACACCACCGAATGCTACATGGATACTGGGGGGTCAGTGTCCACCCCCCCCTTCCTGCCCACCATGAACTGAGCAGCTTCTGTACAGACTTCCGCTGCCATGATGTTCTGCTTGGCCTCAGCACAGGTCCAGAGTCAACAGAGCCCAGGACTGTGGACTGGAATCTCTTAGACTGTGGACTGAAACACAGCTTTCATACTTTAAAATGGACTCATCAGAGATTTCATTACAGCAATAACAATAGCAACACAGCTTTTGCTGCATGTAACCAAAAAAAACGGATTCTTGAATTATCAAAGCTAATATTTGTTCTACGTGTCAGGTCAAGGGCAATTTTCTTTATTTGTTTTGACAAAACAAAGCCCTCGGTTCTTCCCATATGCTCAGTGAATGGGCCACGCCTAAGTGTTTAGTCACCTAGTCTTTGCTGCGTGGACACCAGGTGTTTGGTGACATTTAAGCTACTAGATCAAAACCTACCCGAAGTTAATGCCCAAACTATCCCAATGTCTTAAGTCAATACATTATCCCTACTGACCAAGCTGTTTTGAATTAAGTTTTCTGGGGTTTTCAAGTTAAGGAAGACGTCGAATCACACACTGTGTTTGGATTAGACTGCCTTCTGCTGGCTGTGACCCGGGGTCGGGTGGGAATGGGGGGTGGACTTGATCTTTGAATCATCTAAAACTCTCACCAACTTCTTCCCTCCCTTGGTGATAAGGACACCCTCTGCCTCTCATTTATAGTTTTCAAAGAACTCATATCCACTATGTCATTTAGACTACAGACAACCCTGAGGTGTGCGCTGATTGTTTCCATTTTACATAAGAGAGAACAGAGGTTCTGAGGAACCTGCCAGGGACCACACAGCAAATGAGTTTGAATCCTGTTCTCTAATTCTAGACCCTTTCCTTCCCTTCCCTTCTTAGGTCTGGAGATTTGGACTCAGGTTTTTGTGTATGCTAGGTAAGTACCCTACCACTGAGCTATGTTCTCAGCCTTAGGATTTATACTCATTCAGTTATTTAAGAACACCTAAACTGCCAGGCAGTGGTGGTACACGCCTTTAATCCCAGCACTTGGGAGGCAGAGGCAGGCGGATCTCTGTGAGTTCAAGGCCAGACTAAGTTCCAGGACAGTCAAGGGATACACAGAGAAACCCTGTCTCAAAAAAAACAAAACAAAACAAAACCCCCAAAACAAACAAAAATAATCCAAAAAAACCCAAAAGGCCAAAAAAAAAAAAAAAAAAAAAAGCAAAACAAAAAAGCACAGGTAAATTTGTTGAATGCCTACGGTGTATATATACAGCTTGCTAAACTTCAACAGTACATCAGTGAACTTGGCAGGGTCTCTATCTATCAAGGGTTTGAGGACACAGACAGAAAGTTGCAGTGACATGGAAACAGATGTGATGCGAGGTGGGTAGGTGGCGGGAATTGCCTTTTTATTCTGAGCTTGAACAATAGGGTCGCAAGCCACCACTGAAATGAACAAAACTCAACCACTTCCAATCTATGTGTCTCACTGCTCAAGATTCAGATTCTAGGCTTGAGTGTAGGGGGAGCAGGTGAGGAAAGACACAACGGAAGGTGTGTAATGGGGACTAGGCAACTCCCTAGGAGGAAGGTGGGAAGTTGTTAGGAAGCAGGATGCTGATAAATGTCTGCTGTAGGTGAGGATGCCCTGGCTGCGGACAGCTCTGGCTATACAGTTGAGTGATAATAAGCACTAGTGTTGCTGCGAATTCTAAACTGGCTTTTATCAAGTAGAAGTTCGATTTTTGTCCTCCTGGTCCTTCCAGCTTACTTAGCCCCATCTTCTGTGCCTGTTTGTAAACATTTTAGGGGAAGGTAAAGATGACGAGAAGGGCCAATCTTCATCATAACTTTCAGGAACGTAGATGCCTATTGTGGGCTCTCTGCACCATTAATGGCAGACACGACTGATGATGGATTCTGGCATTCTTTCCCCTTGAGCCCTGATAAAATCTCTGTGCTTTCACTGGCCTCCATGCAGCCACAACCAATGGCTCAGAGTTTGCACATGACCTGATGCCTATTGGCCAGTCCTGTTTTGGAGACATGAGGTCTTAGTATCTCATTTGTCCCCTTTGTTAAATAAGGGCCCAATGAATGTATCTATGGCTTCTGAGCATCTGGGTCAGGAAGGTCTTTCAGAGACTGGGTGAAGGGTCACCTCCATGGAGTCTCCCCTTTCCCTTCCTGGGGCTTCAAGATTGGGTCATGAGTGGTGATCAGACTTGCTGGGGAGCAGGGGGTGTGTTTTTCTCCTTTTTGGCAGCTCCCCACAATGGCTAGGACCATCACACCAATTAGGGAGTTCCTACTGTGCATGCCTGTCCCACCTCTCAGCTGCAAGTGCTAAGCCTTCTTACTGATGAGGACACTGACCTTGAGTAGCACCCTTACCCAGGCACCAAGAGAGAGTAGGGTCTCTGTCACTTCTTGTGATTTGCCAGCTGTAGTTCCATTTAAGCCACCCTCCCCACACTCCCCAACAGGGGTGTAGATTAGATCATATTTTCTAGAAGCATTTCAGTTCATACAGGGTTAGTTTTGCTTCTCAGTTGTGACACACACTTGCTGGTTACCTGTGAAGACTGTCTCTTCATTTCCCAGTCTCTCTTGCAGATCAGTAGTAGAAGGGTGGCTGTCCCTGGCCAGAGAATACAGACAAGGGAGTGGTGCAATTTCTGGGCCACGACAAGGGCCTTGGTGGCTTCCCTGGGGATGATCACACACCTGGCTGAGACGAGCCAGGCTACAGCTGGAGGCACCATTTGCCTTCCTGGGACCCTGCCGAGAGCTCTCCTTGCTGGGGACAGACAGTGCTGTACAGAGCCACAAGCAAATGAACAGCCTTCTAGTTCTCAGGCCTCCTGTTGTCTCTCCTCACTTCTACCTCGCCATCTCCTTGTCCTTCAGAAAAATGCTCAGCAGCTTGGAGCTGCTTTGGTGACTGTTGCTTGGACTTCAAGACCTGTGGCTTAGAGGACTGCCACCTCCTGGAGAGGACTTCAGAACATTTCCAGTGCTGGCGCCCAAGTTAAGGGTCTGTTACACCCCACGCAAGGGCTGTATCACTGAGCTCCAGCTCCAGCCTCCAGATGAGTGTTCAGGCCTGTGACTTTGCTAGAAGTGCTGGGGGTTCCTGAGGAGTGGACAGGGGCAGCACTGGACGCTTTCTCCAGGCCTGAAGGGAGAGTCCTATCTGGCATTGTACTCCCATAGGAAAATTAGAGGGGAAGGTGCGCAGTGAATGCTGGGAAACTCTTGGGGGGAGTGGCCTGGTGCATTGACAAGGACCACACTAAAGAAAGGGTAGCCATGGGTGATATGCTTCTCTCTGCTCTCAAATACCCACGTTTTTGACCTCCTTTCCCATTACATCTGCTGGTTGCTTTCAGCTACCTTACCAAACCCTATTCCTTCTCTGTGTGGCTTCAGCAATGACCACAAGCCTCCTCCCAGCCTCGGAGTGGTTCCCTCAGGGTCAATCCTGCTTTGACTGGGGGATGCCTGAGAGCAGGGTCCGGACTGTGTGAGGGAATGAATGACAGGATTTATGAGTGTGCACCAGAATGAATCTGTCCTTTTAGGAGTCATGGGGGGCTAGGGCTCTCTGTGAGCCCTGGGGTGGTGGTATTGGTCGCGGCAGCGGTGGCCCCAGTAGGGAAAGAGAGGGAGAGATGCAGCTGCTGGGATGGGGTTCTCCCCCTACCTGCCTGTCTTCTGGCTCCTGCTCCCTCAGCTTCCTCCCCATGCTGTGATCCGAGGACCCTCCTGGCCCTGCCCTTCGGCTTTCTTGGCTGGAGTCCTTCAGAAGCTGTTTCTCTTGGATGGAGCATCCCCTCCCCAAATCCCCATAAAAGGGTCAAAGTATTTTCTTTGACTCAATAAAGCAATGAAAGGCCAGAGATGTCTTGAGAGCTGAATTTGCATTTTTCCTGGCTTGTTCAGCCTTGAGCCCCGAAGCCTTTAGACAATCGTTCAGGGAAGCCCGCATTATTGGATCAGCAAGCACAAGAAGAGGAGAGCTATTCTGCTAACCAATGGCAGGCACAGACTTGACCTTGGGCGTCTAAACTCAAATCTTGGGGAGGCCATTCTCTTCTAGGTGGCCTCTCTGCTTTGCTTTGATACCCCTTTGTGATGGCACAGGGATGGCTTGGGGTGGGTTCTGGGAACACGGACTCTCTCTGTGCAATGTTGTGTCTCTGTGCACTCTGCTGGGCAAGGCCACCTGCAGGTAGAAAGATGGCAGAGAAGAGAGGAGGGGTTGCCTCACAGGGATCCCTACTAAGTCCCTGCAGGGACTGCGAGTCTGGGTGGGGGTGCAGAGCCAGCAGACCTGTAGAGAGAAGTATGCACCAACTGAGTGCAGTCTGATGCCAGTAGCTCATTAGCTGCCACATGGACCTCATAGCCTTCTACATGGATACCAGGTGGGTACCATCATTGCCATCTTATGGATGAGGACACTGAGGCCAGACAGGTGACCAGTGGTGGTCCTGGACTGACATCCAACATTTATCAACACCCCAAGCACAGGTTTGGATTCCTCCTAGTTTGGAGGAGATTTGAGGTGAGAGGTGGCAGGCCCAAGAGGGGGAAAGCATCAGGTTGATAGGCACCCAGTGTGGTGGTGCCAGGCAGACCCAGTGCTCACCCGGGCTTGTGGCTGTGTGTCTTTAGATGGCTAGCAGGTGAGGTCTTTCTGTTCTTGTGGGGGTCTGGATTCCCCTTGGCCGGTCCGTTCTTCTGGAAGCCTAACCGCTTTCTCAGTGTACACAGCTGATCTCACCTCACATTCCCCCTGGTGGGCGGACCGGCTCCTTGGGAAAGGGGGTTCCGTTTTTCCGACGGTCCAACCCTCCGCCCTCCTTTGCACTCATTCGCCTTGGCCAGCCCCGTGGGCCCAGCTTGAGAACAGCCGCTCACCCTCCTGCCAAGCACGGAGTGGGAAGGGAAGGGCTGTGCAGCCCAGCCAGGAGTCCCAGCCAGGGAAAGATCAGCTGAGATGACTGTGGCTGCCGAGGGGCCAGGACCAAGGCACGGGGACTTGGGACTGGGAGAGGCAGAGGGGTGGCTGGAAGGTCAAGGGGTGAGCAGAGGCTCTCTCAGTCCAGCTCAGCCCGGGTGCAAGAGCCCTAGTTTCACAGCTGCAGCTGGAGGGGCACAGGGTAGGAAGTGGCCTCTCGCCTTTCTTCTTAAAGGGGCCAGCTAGACCTCTGAAAGAGGTAGGTCCTGGGCTTAGCCGAGAGGTCTGAACTGAGGGCCTCCCCACTAGTGAGTTATCCTGCCAGGAAGACACACATCCAACCCTCCTGCCTGCTACCATTACAGCATCCAGCAGGCTTCCCCCTAGTTGTGAGAACAATGGAGTTGGGCCCCTAGCTGCTTTACCCAGAGTGCCTAGTCTTCCGTCGGTCTCAGAGAGGTGCTTCAGAGGTGGCTAGTGACCCGATCTGGTCAGGGATCCCAGGTTCCAAGAAGAGTCCTTCTCAGACTCTCTTTGCGGTTTGCCAGGCCAGGAGTCTGTTCAGTCCCTACAGATTCTGACAGGGCCGGGAGTGCCCCATGCAGCCTGTTCTGGGGCCCTGTCACCTCACTCAAACCCAGGCTCCCACATCGAATGCTATTCACACGTCATGAGTTAAGAGTGTAGTTTAGTTAGTGGGACCATAGAGCAGTCAGTGGTGGGGCATATGAGGATTCCAACGAGTGGGTGCAGCCCGAGTAACTAAACATGACCCGATCTCGAAGGGTTCAACCAATGGCAGCAGTTATTATTTATTTATTTACTTATTTTTCATAAATGCTTTCTGCAGAGGACACTACCTGCTGCTTCAGGAAACTGGGCAGCTGAGATGCAAATGACGTGCTTAAGGTCCCACGGTAAGTGCCCAGCAAAGCTGGGATTTGAGACCACTTCCTTCTTGTCACTGTGCATTGCTTTACACTGCTTTTAGCCCCAGGAGTACATAGTTCGGAGCAGGGCTCTAGGCTGGTGATTGCTGATGTGCAAGATGGCTCTAGCCTCTCACCAGCGCCTGGGGCCAGGGGGTGACAGATTTCTCATTCCAGTCGTCTGGTTCTGTGGACCTCCGGGGAGAGCCATGGACAGTTGGGCTGGGTAGAAATGGCTCAGAGTCCTGAAGCCTCCCCCCTTCTTCTTGTCTCTGCTTCATCTCCATCTGTATTTTGGAGTCTTCTCACAAAAGCGAGCGGAGTCTTTTCTGAGCTTCACCCTGTGAGAAGGCTTCTAGGACACAGGGCACTGGAAGGGGGCCTGTCCAGGGAAAGTGAGCTATCTGTCGGTGCGGTCTCCAGCCTGTGGCCTCAGCCCACAGCTGGGCCTGGCCTGCTGCTCTGCTCTCCCCAACCCCCCCCATGAGTCCTTAGGGATTTTTCTGCTACAAACTGACCCTTTCTTGCTGAGGAGGCTTCTGTTCCCTCACCCCCAGCTACACACGCTCGGCTGCTATGGGTTACTTTCCTGTGGTGGTGTATATGTGTGCTCGGGTGGCGGTGGGGGTATCTCTCCGATTCCAACAAGGCAGGATGCTGAGCACACGCTGTGCCTCATGCATGGAGCCCCTGTGAGTCAGCCTGGACTGGCTCAGCCGTCCTTCCCAGAGCCTCGCAGTCCTCCTGGCTGCCGTTGCCTGCAGATTCCCGGCGAATGGTGCTCCTGAGACCTGCTGGGCCCAGGCCGCGTCATTCCCACCCTCCCTGAGCCCAGGGACCAGCCAGGCAAGGTTCCAGCCCTGGGAACTCCGCCTGCAGCCTTTTCCCCTTCTTCGAAACTTTGCTCCGTGATTCAATGAAACATCTCGGCTTCCTGTCGCCTGCTTGGAGAAGCTGACCTTGGCGCTGGAGGGCAGAGAGCATGGCGCTGGAGTTCAGGTGCTGGCGGGTCTAGTCTGCCTCCGATGTCCTAGGAGACGATGGAGAGTCTGCGCAACCTAAGCAGAGCGTGAGGATAGGGAGGGTGAAGGTGAAGTAGAGGAAGGAAGAGTGAGAACTGCCTTTGGACCCCCTCAGGATTCCCCCAACTACATGGTTTGTTCCTCCTTGAAGAGTGCTCTAGAGTTCCCAGGGGTCCAGACTGTTCTACTGTCTCTCTGGAGTAATGTGTACACAGATCGCTGCTCTGGACTCAGCTGTTGTGGTTCTGAATTGGGACTCACCTCTTGCCCTAGGAAAGCTCGGGAAGAGCTGACCTACTGTGGTCCCTTTCCAGCCGGGCGCAAGGCAGGCTAGGGCACCACCACTGGGAGGGGCTCTACCACTAGAGGGCGCACATCCCCAGTGCGACTAAAAAAACAAAACAGCTTACCCCAGGTGAATTCAGCACCAGCCTTCATGGAGTATTTTTTTATGTTTTTGGACCCCTTCCACCCTCTTGGGACATCAACGGTGCTCTTATTCCCTCTCACCACTGAGGTCCAGAGAAGCGACATGACTCACTCAGCTCATTCAGCTTCCGGCGACAGAGATGGGACAGACATCCAGGCTCAGAGTGGAGGCTCAGTGGCTCCCAGAGTCAGCTGTTGCATCGAGGGGTACTGTGGCTGGAATGTCTGAACCCACAGAACCAGAGGCCACCAAGCAGATGGGTGCAGATAAACACCCAGCATACCCTTTCGGTAATTACAGCAGAAGGGTAAGACTATGGAACGCTCACCAAGCGCTAGCATGCTATCATGTGCTCTGCATATATGAAGTCGCTTAACAGAGTTGTGCCTCTGTCTACAGGGGATCACCTTCTTCTGATACCAGTCCCTGCATATAAAATGGCACTGCATTTGATAATATGTGAGCACCCCCCTCTGTACTGTCAATCATCTTTCAATGACTCATACTGTCTATTTAGTGGGAATACTAGGTCCATAGATGCTATACTATATTGTTTGGGGAACAGGGATAGGAAAAAACGTTTGTTCATGCTCAGTGCAGATGACAATTTTGTTTTTCATTTCCTGGTTGTTTTAATCTGCGGTTGGATGAATGTGCCAAAGTGCAGCCCTTGGGTGCAGGGGGCTGGCTGCGCCTGTAGCAACTTGATTGATGGACTCGGGTTCTAGGGTTGATTGAAGTCTGCAGAAGGGCTCAGCAAGGCACCCCTCAGCCCCAGCTTACTCACTCACTGGCACCCAGGCCTTTTGCCTCCAGAGCACTGGATTCTTAATCCTGACACTGTGCTGTTCTCTTCTTTAGATTGCAGCTGGAACCTCTGTATGGGGTGGATGGAGGTGCAGGTGGCACAGGCCACAGGTGGAAAACCCTGGATCAAATACCCGCTTCTTTCGGCAGAGAAGAGCAGGAGCTTGTCAAGAACTGGTGAATGTAGAGCAGAGCTGGCCCTGGCCCCTGGCCTGCTGCTGGCTCACACCATGTGCCAGTCACACTGGCATCTATCTAAGGCGAGGTCCTTTAGAAACCACACCTGGAATGCCTGGGTCTGACAAGAGATCTTGGGACACATGGACAGAGACAGCCAAGGGATGGTTTGGGAGACACATGGTTACGTCCCCATAATTCCTATCAACCTCTCCCTCAAGTATCTCACTTAAGATCTCTATTTTTCCTCTGAGCAGTGTGCTATTCCAGAGGTTCTTCCATGTAAGAGAGAGTGGCCTGTGGCCTGTAGGCAGGATCCATGACCTCATGGCAGTAAGTCCCCCTTGGGAGGATTGAGGAGTGATATGGACCCCAATCTCCACGAAGTTCTCCTTTGTACAGGTTCTGCCTAGGGATCATCCTGCTCCTTCACAGATCAGTCTCTGGATTTTCTGATGTCTCCCGTGAGCTGGGGATGATTATCGGTAGCTGCCATGTACTTCTAACTTCCTGCAGCAGCAGAGTGTCATCAGGGGCTCCAGGTGATGCTGGACACAAGCATCCAGTGGGACCAATGCTAAGCAAGTTCATACCAAAGGATACTGAGAGGTATGAGCTTTTAAATAGAAGTGTAGAGAGGCTGAGTGGGCGCCCACAGGTGCATAAGTTCCCATAGCTATTAAGACAGTGCTGGGCCGTACCCTGGTCAAACAGGTGTTATCTTCATGGAGTCCTTGGAGCAGACTGAGACTGGTCCCACCACACAGTTAGTATTCATGCCCATGTGTAGATCTTACACTGCCTCTTGTCCTGCTTGTTCAATGGGACATTAACAAGCCTGGTGCAATCAGAGTCTTAAAAAGTGTTCCACTGGAATCCTTGGAAGTACAATAAAAAGAGTTCTGAGTATCCTGTTAGAGGAGAGGAAGGGAAAAGCTATCCGCTGCCTTAGTGGGAATAGCAGCTATCTGAGTATTGGAAATAGATGCCTTAGTGACAATGTAGATACATGAGCACAGATACTGTTTGTGTGTCTCAGCCTCAGCAGATGCCACAGGAGCAGAAGAACCACCCAGCTAACCCAGTCTTGATGCTGTTCTCAGACACTGAGTTGTGAGTGATTTGCTATTGGGCAGAAAGAAAGACATCTGAACCAGTCCCTTCTGGGGTTGTCAGTAAGGCTGGGGGTAGGATTAGAACTCAGGCTGCATTTTAGCTCCTTTCTCTGGAAAGAAGAAAACCAAATTTCTGTGAGTTTGGCACAGTTCCCTAGGAATCCTTCTTGAGCAGAAACAAAGGACAAAGGACAAGAGAGAGAGGGAGAAGGAGAGAGAGAGAGAGAGAGAGAGAGAGAGAGAGAGAGAGAGAGAGAGAGAGAATAAGTTGGAGGCTAATCCATGTTTGTGTTCTATTCAGCCCATTTCCTCCTCCAACTTTTCTTTCCAATCAAGATGCCATGTGACCAGTTGCCAGGATGTAGGCTTCCTCATTTTATTTAGGATAAATTATAGGTGTGAATGTATTCAATTATCTTCCAAAAATGTTGACTCAGTTTATATTTTCTTCAACATGAGAGAGAAAAAAATGTGTTCGTTCATAACCTTATAGCAATCTTCTAAACATTTTCAATGAGTAAGGCATGAAATGTAATGTTTTATTGTTTGTTTGTTTGTTTTGAGACAGGATTTCTCTGCATAGCCCCTGGCTGTTCTGGAACTCGGAGATCTGCCTGCCTCTGCCTCCTGAGTGTTGGGATTAAAGGTGTATACCACTACTACCTGGTTATGCCTTCTTGTTTCAATATGGAATTAAAAGAAACTTTATATATTTTTTAAAGATGTATTTATTTATTATGTATACAGTGTTCTGTCTGCATATACACCGGCAGGCCAGAAGAGGGCACCAGATCTCATTACAGATGGTTGTGAGCCACCATGTGGTTGCTGGGAATAGAACTCAGGACCTCTGGAAAAACAGCCAGTGCTCTCAACTGCTGAGCCATCTCTCCAGTCTGAAACTTTATATTTTTAAAGTGTGTGTGTGTGTGTGTGTGTGTGTGTGTGTGTGTGTGTGTGTGTGTGTGTCTATGTGGAGGCCAGAAGCATTGGATCCTCTGGAGCCGGAATTACACGTTGCTGTGAGTCACTTGGCATGGATTCAGGGATCTGAACTTGGGTCCTCTGTAATAGCAGTACACATTCTTAGACACCGAGCCGATTCTCCCGCCCCTAAATGTGGAGTTTTATGGTGACCAACAAGGTGGGTCTTCCCACATGTTCATCACACTCACATCATCTTGTGTCATGCTTACACATGGAAGCATAGCCTTGGGGTTGCAGCTATCTGTTTTAACACCCGCTGAGAGCTCAGCATGGCTTCGAAAGCAAAGGAATGAGTGAGACGGAGAATGAATGAATGATTGACCCTGCATAGCCACTTTGCTCTGAGAGATGAGAGAGAAATCCCCTTCGCCATCTGATTCCATGACTCAAAGGTGAGTATCTTGGGCAATTCTTGGTTAGGGTTTCTATTGCTACCACAACTCCACAACCAAAAGCAATTTGGGGAGGAAAGGGTTTATTTCAGCTTACAACTCTTAGGTCACACTGACTAGGAGAAGTCAGGCAGGAACTAAAGCAGAAGTCATGGAGGGGTGCAGCTTACTGGCTTGCTTCACATGGCTTGCTCTGCCTGCTTTCATATATACACTGGACCACCTGACCAGGGGTGCATCACCTGCAACGGACTGGGCCCTCCCGTATTAAGAAAACAAAACCAAAACCCTCTAATTAGAAAGATTCCCCACAGGCTTGCAAACAAGGCATTTTCTCTGTTGTGGTTCCGTCTTCTAAGATAACTCTAGCTTGTGTCAAGTTGACAAAACAAACAAACAAATAAACAGAAACAAAAACCAACCTAGACAATTGATCCCCTTGTCAACTTGACACATAAACACATCACTATTAAACCATAACCTTGCCTTTTTTGTTGTCCCCAAGATGTCATATTAATATTATCATGACAATAAAAAACATTCTAATTTTTAAAAGTTTCAGTCTTTAAACATTAAAACACTTTAAAAGTTCAGTTTCTTTAAAGTATCCAAAGTCTCTTTCAAAGTTCAAAGCCTCTCTATAATAACCAGTCTCTATAAAATTACAAAGTCTCTTAATTGTGGACTCCTATAAAAAAAAAGTTAAATACTTCCTTATTCCAAGAGGAAAGAACCAGGACACAGAAACAATCAGACCAAAGCGAAACCAAATTCAACAGTGTAAAAAGTTCGAGGCTTCCTGTCTAAGACCCACTCACCATCCTCTGGGCTCTAAAGGACGCTGGCAGCTCTGCCTCTCTTGCTTTACCACCCACAGCCCATGCGAGCCGCCTTGTCGACTCAGGCCAGTTCCACTCCACAGCTGTTGCTGTCCTTGGTCATCATTCTATGTATTGGCATCGTTAAAATGCCGGACTTCCTACTGCAACTAGGTGGTACCTTCAGCAGCATCCTCTCTTGGGTTCTCTCCAGGGACTCTGACCTGCCATGTGGTGTCCAGCTTCAGCTTCTCTCCACGACCCCTTTAATCCTGGGGCTTCTACTGCAAATAAGGCTGCACCTTCACCGAGAGCCTCTCCTGGCCTCTCTTTAGGGACTTTAGCCCTGCCACACAGTTTCAAAGCTCAGGTGTTCTTCATCCCTCAACATCAAAACCACATGGGTGACTCCTCCACATTACCAAGTTCGGTGCCAGCATGCAATGCACCCTTGGCCCCCTCTGGACTATATTTTCTGTGTGCTGACCCTGAGAAAACACTTCCCAGAAGATTTCTCCTCAGTGATGCTGGTCTCTTCTCAATCATCACTTACTGCTCAGTTCCAGCTAACCAACATCAATTGTTCCAGCAAAGCAAAAGTTTCACTTTATGTGCATTGGTGTTTTGCCTACATGTACATCTGTGTAAGAGTGCTAGATCCCCTGGAACTGGATTTACAGACAGCTGTGAGCTGTGGGTGCTGGGAACTGAACCTGGGTCCTCTGGAAGAACAGCCAGTGTTCTGTGTAGATGTACCCAACCGTCTTATTAAATAAGAAACACAGAGCCGATTCAGAGAAGAAAGCCAAGAGGTCAGAGCTAAGAGCCTCACCCTTCCTGATTCAGCGATCCTCTTCAGCCAAGAGAGCTCTCCGAAAGGGGGCTACTTCCTGTGTGTATATCTTTATATAGTCTAGCTGTTCTGCCTTCTCATTGGTTGTAAATCCAAACATGTGACTGCCTCGTCACTGCCTGAATGTACCGCCCTCCAGGTCCTTAAAGGTGTGCGCCATCGCCGCCACACACTTGCTATGGCTCTAATAGCTCTGACCCCCAGGCAACTTTATTTATTAACATACAATTAAAATCACATTTCAGTACAAGTAAAATACCACCACATTTCCCCTTTTCTATTTTAATAAAAAGGAAAAAAAAAGAAAAAGTTTGTAACTAACAAAAGAAAAACTATATACAAAAGTACAATGACTATATACAATATATACAAGTAATAAATGTCTAAACAATGTCTAGTCCATTTGTATTTGACAAATTCAGAGAAAATAATTTCATTATCTATCCTATTTTGTTAAGTCCAAAATGTATCTAATTCACTTTCTATCCTAATTAATCTTCAACTATAATTAACTAACCTTCAACTATAACTAACTAATCTTCAACTCCCTCAGAGACCCAAGAAGGAAATAATATTAGCTAACAAAAATAAAAACAGAAAGTGCATGCAAGCAACTTCCAAAAAATTTGTGAGTTGACAGAAATAGCCAGCTCCCTGGACAGTCACCTGAGGTTTCTCCGCAGTGCTGGGGCATCATCTTCAGCCTATAGGCTTAGCGTATCTGACAGACTCATTTGTGAAGTAGGATGTACACAAGGTCAACAGTTCAACCTCACATTGGGTGAGAGCAGTCCATGTACCAGAAACACCTGAATACAACTAGTGTCATGTCATGATTCAGGATTTTAAATTCTGGAAATTGTTGATCGTTTTTTAATTCAGCTGTCCATTCTTCTTGGCTGTGTATATATGGCTTCATCTCAGCATCCCGTTCTTCTCCATATCCCTCTGTCAAATGCCAGTCTACTATTGAGAGGCGTGAGCTTAGTGACTCTTCAAGAATAACTGTTTCAGCTGCTGTTCCATTACACATCAGAAGCCATCGGCCCACTTCCTATTCAGCTGCCTTCGAAGAAAAGGGCACTGTACCTTTTCCGAATTGCGAAGACCACTTCAGGGATGGTGCCATATTGTCCTGGCCTCAGAAGATGCCTTTTGATAAAGCCATAACCACACTTGTTTAGGAAAGAATCAGTAGTCCTTTGTTTCATGTCCTGTCTGTCCATTTTGTCAGCAGTTGATTTGAGGACACTTTGTTGTCCAGTGGCTAACTTTTGCCACAATGAAAGTTAACTCCATGTGCAGTTTCTTCAATGCCCATATTTTCTCTGAAGTAGATTGGTACTGCCAGGAGCCGACATGTCTCATAATCATAACAAAAAAGAAAAAATTTCTAAGTTATTAAAACATTTTAAATGCCATATTCTGTAGATCTCTGAAGGGTTTGAAGATGACCTGTCTAAAATATATCTGCTCAATTTTTAAAACATATCTAATATGACTACAAGTTCTATTGTAATGTCTAACTACTAACTTTCATTTCTTTATATCCTAATAGTTGGTAATAATAACATTCAAGGATCAGAAAATTGCATTGTTAAATGAATGGTATAAGTACAATTAGAAATATACATATAGCATTTTCTAACAATATCAATTTCAATATATATAATTTGTATACAATATAAAACAATCCAATCCAATGTAAAATATTTAAAACTAGTGATTGTCTTTTTCTTCTTCTTTCTTTCTTTCTCTCTCTTTTTTTAAAACAAGAACCTTAAATCTAATCTTCTTTGCTTAGCCTTTTTCCTAACCCTTGACAACAAATTGTAACCAACCCCCCTAAACAATGAAAATTATCCCAGACCCCAAACCCATTAAAAAGACCAAAAAACCACCCGCCCCACACCACCTCTTTGGGAATGTGGGCGTCGTATTCTTAAAATTGCTTCCTGTTGGGTATGGGCGAAGTTATCTTTATCCTGAAAGAAAAATTTTAGGTTAATTGCCAAAACTGTAGTGTTCTCTTGTTAATCACAAATGATTCTCCAACCTCAGGTGCCCAGAAGTACAGATTCTTAATTCAAAATATCAAATGTCCCTAATAGAATATTTAAGAGACTCTCAGACTTCTCTCTGAAACCTCATAAGACAGGCCTTCATCATCTGCATTACTCCCCAAATCCTTATCTTCCAAGATACCACAGAAGATCCCACTGAGCTCTGAGCACTCAATGGCTTTTCTAGTCCAAAGTTCAAAGGCTACCACAACCCTCCCCAAAATACATGGTTAGGTCTGTCATGTCAATTTCCAATTCTTGGTACCAACTTCTGTCTTAGTTAGGGTTTCTATTGCTTTGATAAAGTATCATGACCAAAAACAATTTGGGGAGGAAAGGGTTTAGTTCAGCTTACAACTCCATGACTGAGGGAAGTCAGGGCGGGAACTCAAGGTAGGAACTGGAGGCAGGAACTGAAGCAGAAGCAATAGAGGAGTGCTGTTAATTGGTTTGCTCCTCATGGCTTGCTAAGCCTGCTTTCTTATAGCACCCAGTACCACCTGCCCAGAGGTGGCACCACCCTCAATGGACTGGGCCCTCCCACATCAGTCATTAATTAAGAAAATTCCCCACTTGCTTATAGGCCAATCTTATGGGAGCATATATGGTTCCCTCTTCTAAGATAACTCTAGCTTGTGTCAAGCTAGAGTTACCAGGGCAGGTGATGTCAATGCAATTCAAAACCACAAGGAGATGGCATCGTAGACCCATAGGGTGGCTACTGTCGATAAAACAGACTAAAATCAAATTTTAAGAAAAATCCCAGAAATTAAGTGTTCATCAGGACGTGGAGAAAGGTGAACGCCTGTGCTCGTGGATATGTGGGAGGGTTTAGTTGCTAGGTGAATAATACTGTATCTCACAGCAAACACAGAATCATCGTGTGGTCTAGCAGTTCCAGTTCTGGGTGTATTCCCCAAAGAACTGGAAACATGGAGTGAGAAGATGTCCACGCACCCATGTGCGAAGCAACATGGTTCACAACAGCCCAAAGTGCAAGAAGCCGAGCGGTCATTGACGGATGAGGAAGAGGGCTCTTGCAGGACAGTGCTGTTCTCTCAGAAATGAAGGAAACTCTGACGCATCTACAGAGATGACCCAGAACACGTTCTGTGGGATGAAATAAGTCACTCATCAAAGACCCATGCTAGAGATTCCACTTCTGAGTTGCACCATAAGGATTTGAGTTCATGGGGATAGTTGGACAAAGTTCCCGGAGTCTGAGTAAGGGATGGTGGAGGATCGTTTTACAAAAATAAAAAATGGTTGTGATAAGCCAGCCAGGCCTGTCCCCTGAGTCCCCTGAGGCACGCACTACTAGCCTCCCCTGAACAGTGTTCTCATCATTATGGCTCCACTCGCCACGAGGCCCTCACTAGAGCCAAGTGGATGCTGGATTACTCTTGAATCTCTATGATGGTTAGCTAAATAATGCACCCAGCCTCAGATATTATGCTCTAACAACACAAAACTGACTAAGACAACTCCGTTTTCCATTGCAGATGCTATTGGGACAGTAAGACGCCAGAGCACCGCTCCAACTGGGAGAGAAAACAACAAAAAGCAAAAATGTGAAGCTTGGTCCTTTGTGGAAATCACCCCCACTCCCAAACCAGAGCTCAGATCATGTAATGACTTTACAGATGTTCACTGAATGAATAAGTGAGACAGTGAGAAACTACAGGGAAATCCATGGAGGGCCATGGAAGATGACAGGTGATGATACACAGGGGCACCTCACTAACGGTGCCAGTGCCTGACTGGAAGGACAGAGGACTGGGCCTAGTGGTAGTCCTGGGTTGAAAATTCAAGGAATGAATTGCAGGACAGTGATGCCTCCCATCCTTTGACTAGTCTCATAGTCATCAGAGTGGCTGGTTCCAGGACGGAAGGATGGACAGAGACACCCCCACCCCATACTCACACACATGCACACATGCATGCACACTGTACTTCTTTGAGAGTCTTGAAAATCCTAAAGAAAGAGGTCTTTCCCTACATGCTCCTTTGCAGCTGTTGGTTTGGGCTCTCAGTCTGCAGCCCATGCTGACTGGACACCCACAGTTGCCCAGCACTGTGCTGAACCCCAGGCAGGGCATGTTCTCAGGAGCTAAGAGGACGTGTTCCTAACTAAGGAAGTGTGGGAACTTAGGTTAAGGGGGGACGTGTTGATGAGTCTCTTGTTAAGCGGGAACATGTTGGCGAATCCACTGCATTGCTGGTGGACCTGTTTGGAGAGCGTGTTAGAGAAGCTTCAGGGAGCTGGCTTCAGTTCAGACATCTTCCAGGAACACAGAAAACAGCCACATTTTCCTAATTATGGCAGGGAAACACTATGATTACAGAGAAGCTATGTGAAGACAGAACTGGCTGGCTTGCACGTTCCACATCTCTGGCTTGGGTTTCCGTGGCCTAGGTAGTGAGTTGGTGACATCAGTACGTGGCCAAGGAGGCCCTGCCTGGAGGGTCTATGTCCCTACTCTCGGTGAGACTGGAGTGATTGTAGGACATCTCAGGCCAGCATCTTTGGGCCTCTTCAAGGAAGAAGCACTGAGGTGGCTTCCATGATGCTGTGGGCTTCCCGGGCCTCTGGGCTGAGCTAGCCTGCCCTGAGGCTGCCGAGATCCTCCTCCTCCTCCTCCTCCTCCTCCTCCTCCTCCTCCTCCTCCTCCTCCTCCTCCTCCACCCATAAGTAGTTTATTGTGTCTTCAAGACACTACAATGTAGATTCCTCTCCCAGAGAAGGATCTTTCAAAAGCAGGGAACTGGCATCCAGATAGATGCGCTGCTGCTCACTTGTCATTTTCGTACATGGCTGGATTCTTCCTTTTGGACCGCTCAGAGTCCTGCAGGATGCAATCTCGAGTGCAGCGCAGCACGTTGGGGATGCCTTTGCTGAAGTAGTTTGGGAAGGCTGCGCTGCTCAAAGGGTGACAAGCTGTAGGAGATCACGTGCCGCATCCGCTTCAGCTTCCCAAACTCGCAGCCCATGGCAGCGGCTCTAAGGAGGGAGGATACAAGCGTGGCTTAGGCCTGCCAGGAACTCCCGCTGCCTGGTACCGGCCCTCGGCCCCAGGTCACCTCTCACTGTTCCCTTCTTGTAGCTCAGGATTAAGGTCCTGGAGTCACAGCCTTGGTCATTTGGAATGTATCTTGGGTGGAGAGTTTTTCTGAATTCTCTGTCTTGTGATTGCCCATGCTCCTGTCAGGAAGGGCTTGGCACCTGCTTGGGGAATGAGAGGGCTGGACCCTGTATCCCATTTTCTATGCAATGGGGTGCTTGTATGACTCAAGCCCCACAGAGGAAGGAAAGAAGGAAGCAAGGAGGGAGGGAAGGAAGACAAGAAGGAAGCATGAAGGAAAGGAGGGAGAGAGGGAGAAGGGGGAGAAGAAGCCACGGAAGTCAGCAGTTAACGTAGGAAGTTGACGAATGCACTGGATGCCCACTGGACACCAGCATTCCCCATGCAGTCTTCGATTTTACAAGGGCTTTAGAGACAGGGACCCAGTTCTTCCATGGGTCCTAGGGCCGCCTACAATGGAGGTGTTCAGCTGTAGCCTCAGGGCTTCCTTGAACAAGCCAGGAAAGCTCTGAGCCCAGCCGTATCCCTTGATGCAAACAGGGTTCCTGGGGGAGCAGCTGGGGCAGGAAAACCATGTTATCACAAGGTTCGAATCTAGTTGCATTTCCTTTTGTTTAGTTTGGACAGGATTTCACTATGTAGACCAGGCTAGCCTTGAACTTAAACTTATCCTCCTGCCTCAGACTCCCAAGTTCTGAGATTACAGCCATGAGTCCTACATCCAGCTCAGCTGTGTTTGGCTCCACAGAGCACACCCCACTGCAGACCTTGGGTACAAGTGGGCCCCCCAGAGACCACACAGCCTCTGGTGGGGGGTGTTGTGGCTCCCAGCCCCTCAGTGTGGGGCTGAGTCAGGCACACTGGCCCCTGGCCCTTCTCTTTATTTTGCCAGGCACTGTGCTTTCAACGTATCATCTAGTTCAGGCTTCCCTCCACAGTCTGGAGTGGCTTCTTACTATCTGGTGTTTTGGATGGATCCTTGGAAGCTCAGAAAAGACAGGGAGTTGCTCACACTTAGACAGCTGCTGAGGTCTGTACACTACAGCAAGCACACGCTTCCAGCCAGAGCCCAGAGGCCCCTTGGGGCTTTGATTTCTGCTTACACCCTCAGACCTGTTTGGTGGCCAAGGGTGGAGTGCAGAGTGGGAGCCCTCCTTCTCCTGAGCAAAGACCCATCAGCTTTTTCTTAGGTCTTCTTACCACAAGGCCAAGGCTTGGCCAGGTCCTCGGGCTCAGCTCAGGACAAGCATGCCAGTCTGCACTGGGTGCTTTTAGAGACCCCTCCTTCCAGGGCAACAAGTGCTGTGACCACGAAGCATGAGGAGCAGCTGGCTGTGGTCTGCTGGTCCCTGTGCCCAGGCTAGCCATGCCAGTCTTTGCAGTCCACAGTTCTTATCACCCGCTGTTATGCTTGGCCGCGGAATCCCTCTGCAGAGCCCGGGGAACGTCTCTAGGATGGTCTTATGCTTTCCAGTCTTGCCCTGCTGGGGCTGGAAGAGACTAGCCAAGGATGTGGTGGGAGGCGGGAGCCCACCTGGTGTTTGCTTGTGTTGCTCACGGCTGTTTTATTTGCTCCCCATAGCAACCCAGGATGGTGTGTTTCCTTTACAAATTTTCTGGGTAAAACTGGGGCCCAAGGGCTGAAGCAGCCTGCTGAGGTCATATGAGAGGGGTTGGGGTGCCGGTCTGGGGCTTGCCCTCAGAGTGACCAGCTTTGTCTGGCTGTTTGACAGCATAAGTGCTGAATGGGCATTGGCTAGGGCTTGCTTGTGAGGACCTACCACCCTGACCTTCACCTCTTCCGGGCAGTTCCAGGGTTCAGCGGGGAGGAGCATGGCTATCCCGGGGCAGGGAAGTCCAGGCTGTGGGCTCTCCCATTTCTACCCAGCCCCAGCCTGAGTGGCTGCAAAATCCAGTCTGGCAATTAAAAGCAGGGCTCCTCAGGGGCAACAAGGATGGACCTGCCCTTCTCAGCAAAAGTCTGTGCACAGTCATGCCTCGATGAAGACCCCCCACTTCTGCCCGGTCCCTGACTTCTTTCTTGCTGTGATAAGGAGCAGCCAAACCAAATCCCAGCACCAGCTCTGACAAACTGCCTGGGCTTTCAGAAGGAGCAACACCAGCAACTGCTGGCTGTGTTTCAGAGGCTTCTCGAATGCTTCCTGTCCCCTGATTTGTACTGCCATCATTGTCCCCATCTGACAGATGAGGGGGACAGCAAGTGCCAAGGCCAGCGGCTATGTCACGTATGTCAGAGGCTCAGGCCCTCCCACGGGTTAGCTTATGATAGGGACTGCTGGTTTCATCCTCAAACAACCACTGTGAGCATGCCACGAGGAAACAGACGCATGGGCAGCGCCTTACCGACCAAGGTTCGCGTGGAGAGGTGGAGGCTAGCCTGCACAAAACTCACCAATAAGGAAGAAAGCAGGAGCACACCATCACCTACGCTTGCCCTATGGACTGGAGGGGCCTGTGCTGGAAGGAGACATGAGGGCCAGGTAAAGACTGGGAGACACTGAGGCCAGAAAATCTTGGTGTCCCTGACATAAAGGGAGGGGTCCCCAGGCCTGAGTAGATAGGACACTTGAGTGTGTTTGGGTCCTGGCACAGAGGGTCATCTGTTATCCCTATCAGTGACCTCAGTTGTATATTATTGTCTGGGCACCTTCACTTTCTCTCTCCCCCCTGTGGCCCCCCTTACCTCTCTGTGTCTATGTAAGTATATATGTATAAATGCTATGCATTCATCCATTGGTCCCCATGGAGGATTGGGTCCAGCATTCCCCTTGGACTCCAAAATCCAAGGATGCTCAAGACTCTTATAGAAAATGACTCAGTATTTACCTACAACCTAAACGCTCTCCTGTACACTTCCAATCATCTCTGGGCAGCTTGTAATAGCTGATACAATGTCAGTGCTGTGCTAATGGTAGCTGTCTTGTTCAAGGAATGAAGAGAAAAAAGTTTGCACATGTTTAAAACACACATGGAATATTTTCAAGATGCGTTTGGTTGAAACAGCAGATGCAGAATTTACAGACAGAAAAGAACGGACTGTGTGTGTACCAACTACCTACCCACCTATCTATCTATCTATCTATCTATCTATCTATCTATCTATCTATCTATCTATCTATCTATCTACCTATCTACCTATCTACCTATCTTCCTACCTACCTAGGCACCCATGTATTTCATCAAGTTCTCTGGGGTAATACATGCCCATCATGCCTTCCCTGGCTATCACAGTGTTATATAACCACTTTAGCATCTTTGAAACATTTTATGAAGGGAGATTCCCATGCTTTTCTTCCCAGAGGCTTCACCGGCATGTGCGGGGTCCCGCGCTGGGTCTGCCCAGCCTTGTTGGCATCTCACTTCATTCCCATAGCCCTGGATGTAGGTCCAACAATGATCTCAATCTTACAGGTGAGAAATCTGAGGCTCAGAGAGACAGGATGGTGGCATGGTATGCTAATACGTGTTTTCCTACTGTGACACTAAACTGTCCTTGTTCTTATTTACCTCCAGTCCTCTCCACAAGCAGGGCGGGGATTCTCTAAGATGACGTGCTAGGAGAAACTGAACTAGACAGATGTGGACATCCAGGCAGTGGCTCAAGGGGAACCAAGGTACTGTTGGATTCTGGGAGGCCCTGACTCCCAGGCCAGAGCTGTGCCTCTTGGCCCCTGAGCAGCTCCTGAAGTCCAGAAAGGAATGAGATGGTGGCCTGGGAGGCCAGAGGCCCGGGAGTCAGGAGGTCATCACCCTGCCCTGCCCTCAGTTTCTCACACCAACTAAGGGGTCACGGGGGGCGGGGGGGCTTTATGGCCGAGGGAATTTATGGCCAAGACAACAGTTTGTACTCCGAACTGCCCGGCCTGAGCCACCCAGGGAGCATTTTAACACACACCTCTTCAGCCCCCAAATGGGGTTTCCAGCTGGAGCTCTGGGGCCCAGCCTTTGGCCAGAGCCCGAGATGGCCCCATTTCCCATCTGTGCATGAACCTCATGGGGCTGCTTTGCTCCTGGGAACCCCCCACGAGCTCCAGAAAAGAGGAAGCACCGTGAAAGGACCCCTTGGTAGGGGACCCAACCCTGAGTAGAAGCCACGCTCCTTGCCACATGAGCAAGAACTGGGGCTCCTCACTGCTCCCCTTAAGGAGTCTTCCTGTGACCTGAGGCCCCTCAGCTCACGGACAGTCACCTCCTCCTTCCGAGTCAAGCTTCTAACTTGGCTCACTGGTCCTTCCCCTCCAGCTGCCCAGGTGTCTTCATGCACTTCCGTCTCTGAAGAGGTGGCATTGCTCACGGCTTCCCTCCTCTCCCACTGGCTTTGTTCTCCGCACTGGGAACTCTCCGGCACCCATCTCTCAAGTCAGAAATGTGGAGGCCTGTTTGACATCACCATCAGCTCTCAGTCACCGAGTTGCTAAGACTTTGGGAACACTTCACAAACCCAGAGCCCTCTGCCAGCGGGGCTCACCTCCCTTTGAAGCACACATCAGGGCACGTTGCTCCTTAGTGTGTTCTCCTCTCTTTTCTCGTTGCCTAGGGCTGTGCTGCTCCAGCTGGATGCTTGATAGAGCTAGACGGTAACAACAAGATTCTAGGCAAACTAGTTGGCTCTCCTACAGGGCCAATAGAACTCAAAGGAAGGAAATAAATTAGCATTTTAACTTACCCAGATTTTATATATATATATATTCTGTGGAGCCATATGAAAACTCCCCAAAGTTTTGGTCGGAGGGAGGGTGGATTGCTTGGAGAGAGTTTCTTTGCTCTGTGTACACATGTGCATGGCCTGGGAGCCCTCTGCACAAACAGGACAATAGGGTGTAGACACGGAAGTAGATAGAGAGGTGTGGACTCAGAGTCATGGGTTTATTTTAAAGAATAGGCTTACATGATTATGAAGTTGACAAGTACAAAATCTGTAGGCCAGACTGGCAGGCTATGACCAGGGAGGAACTGCCAGGACTCTGGCGCAGATTGGAGAATTCCTTTACTCATTGGGGACCATGGATAGTGCCTTCTCCCAAACTCCCCTCTAAGGCCTTCGCTGATTGGATGAGGCTCACACACAGGAAGGAGGGCAATTCGTTTTACTTCAAATCTATTTTTCTAAGTGTGAATTGTTATCAAAATAAAACAAACAGCCGGGCGGTGGTGGCGCACGCCTTTAATCCCAGCACTTGGGAGGCAGAGCCAGGCGGATCTCTGTGAGTTCGAGGCCAGCCTGGGCTACCAAGTGAGTTCCAGGAAAAAGCACAAAGCTACACAGAGAAACCTTGTCTCGAAAAACCAAAAAAAAAAAAAAAAAACCTGACAATTTCGGTGAGCCCCTTCTGAATCCGACGCCTGCTCCCTCCAGCCGCCTTTTCATCGGGAGTAGGAGTGACAGTCACTGGGTAAACAAAATAAAACAAACAAACAAAAAGCCTTCACTGCAACATCTGGACTGGTGTTGAATCATATATCCGGTACTGTGTCCTAGCCAAATTAGCCCATGAAATTAGCATTCTACTATGTGTCTTTTTGTATACAGGGAATGTGATGGCTGAATGGATGTGTGGAGGACTGGTCTTGTGGGTGTGATGGAGAGGGTGTTGACATAGTTATGGAGTCATGGATGGATGGGCAGATAAATCCTGGAAGAACTGGTTGATTGAGAGTAGGTAGGTAGATTAGTTGACTGTAGGATATGTGTATGGGTAGGTGATTGGCTGGTCAGTTAAAGTGGGAGTAGGTGGATCCCCTGACTAATTAAGTGGTGGGATGGCAGTTCGCTTTTGTCACGAGACCTGCAGTTGGATGAAGGGCTGATGACTGCAGATTTGCGTGGTTGGTGGGTGGCTGTGGACATTCATGTGAGTGGAGCAGCTCACAGCTGGGATACCCAAGTGCATAATATATAGCTATGAAGCAGTGGAAGGGTGAGCGAATGAGTGGCTGGGTGTGGGACTGGATGCGTTGGGCATCCGTAGATCTCTTGGAGAAAATGCTGAGCTGGGGAATCAAGTCAGCAGAGATTTCTTTGTGAGAAGGACTGGCAGGAGAAAAGGAGCCTCTCACGTACTGTGTGTGTGGTTCGTACAACTTCCTCCGTCTCTTTCACCGTGGCTTTATCTCCCCGCCAACCCGCTGGGGTGCTGTGCAGCCAATGCCAGTTCTGCATGCCGATGCTTCTCTGGCTTCACTGTGTTCTCAAGTGTCTGTTTTCTGTGTCCTTCTGCCTTTCTCCTCCTCCCTCCTTGTGTTTGAGAGGCACAATTTGCAATGTAAAGGTCTCCTTGTACACCAGCCAAGTCTGGTGTCTGGTGTGGTGTGTGTGTGTCTGTGTGTGTGTGTGTGTGTGTGTGTGTGTGTGTGTGTGTGTGTGTGTATGTGTACATGTGTTATATATGCTCACATGTGTTTGTCCTGTACATGCCTGTGTGTGCATTCACTGATGGCTGCCAGAAGTCAATATTGGGTGTTTTCCTCAACATCATTTTCTATTGATTGTATGTATTTGTATGTGTGAGAGTGGGTGTGGGTGTGCCAGGGCACATATGTGGAGGACAGGGGACACCTTCAGGAGTCAGTTCTCTCTATACTGTGGATTCCTGGGATTGAACTCAAGTCATCGGGCTTATACAACAAATATTACTATCTGCTGAGCCATCTCACAGGCCCCACTTTTTTTTTTTCCAAGACAGGATCTCTCAGCGAACTCCGAGCTTGCCAATTTGGTTAGATTAGCTAGCCAGCAAGCCCCAGGGACCCTCCTGTCTTTGCCTGTCAAGCTCTGAGATTTTCGTGGGTGGTGGGGATCAGAACTCTGGTCTTCATGGTGTGTGGCAAGCACTTTATGGACTGAGCCACCTCCCCAGCCCCCTCTCCTCCAGCTCCTTTTTAATAAAAACACATCCCTGGCATTGCTGACACCCCGCTTCCATCCCCATACTCCAGCAAAGAGTCTCCTTCTGTTTCTCTCACCCCAAAAGGGACACCACTGGCTAAATTTCTGGCTCTAGCTGGGATAATTTCTTAGTCCTCAAGGGACCAAAGACAACATCTGGCCTGGCTACTGATTCTCCTTGAATCTTCTCATGATATTCAAACATGATGAAAAACACATTTGGTCTCTGGCTGCAGCAACGCTTTCTCCCTGAGAGATGTGACTATGAGAAACCCACGAGGCCACACACACTCACACACACACACACACGCACGTACATGTGAACAATACAGTTTTGGATTCAGGAAGTCTATATCACAGCTTAGGAGTCTGGTGAAGCTGAATCCAAAATCTGGCTCTGCCCCTTTGGGTCCAGGTGATTCTGGAGATGTCTCCTGCTTCTCTGAGACTCAGTGCCCTTGTCTGAAAAATGGAAAATAATATCGCCTGCCTCACAGGCCTTTGTGAGAAAGAACTTAAGGTGTCTGGCATACAGTAGGCACTACATAAAGATCAGTTGCCTCACTGGAAAATTGTCTGGCTGGGAAGGAAAGATTTCAAATGTGTTGGTCAGGGTTACACCTTTAATTTGAAGACCCCTCCAGCAGGAGGGACTTCGAGGAGAGGCAGGTGAGAGCGTTGATTGATGTTCATCCACTAACATCCTTCTTAATTTTTATTATTGCTTTCTCATGACAAGGTTTCTTTATGTACTCTGTACTCTGTACACCAGGCTGGCCTCAAACTCACTGAGATCCACCTGCCTCTGCCTCCCGAGTGCTGGGATCAAAGGTGTACACTGCCATGTCTGGCTTATTATTTTTTTTTCAAGTCAACAAGTTTACTGAGCTATGAGTGACATACCATCAGCTGCTTCCCCTTAAAGTGCACAGTGTGGTAAGTTTTGGCAGATGCATTCATCTGTGAAACTATGGCTACAATTAAAGTTCAGAAACATTTCTATCACTCCAGAGATGCCCAGTACCCTTGTGCTGTCTGCCCCTGCCCCTAACCTCAGCCCCAGAAGACTACTGCTCTGCATTAGTTTATGACTTCTGGAATTTTATAGAAAAGAATCACATATACTCTCTGTGTATGGCCTCTTCACTCACTCAGCTTACCCATTTGGAGGGACATCCATGCCATTGCATAGGTCAGTAATTCACTCATCCATTTATGTTGTTGTGCACCCACCACCTTTTATTTATTACTGTTTTTGATTTATAGTGGTGTATATCACCATCCACCTACCCCTCGTGTAGTTTTAGTTTGTTCACTAATCTAATCATTTCAATGTTTATTCGCTGCCGTTGATGCCTGAAACCGAATAGTACCAAGTTCTATGTGTGCTACATTTTTCCTACCTATAATACATTTTAACTTAAAAATTACATAAAGAGATAAATGCCAATCACTAGTAATAATAGATCAATTGAAACAATGGATTATAGTGAAGTTGCTACCATTACTATTCTTGTGCTTTGCAGCCATTATTGAGGAAAAGAAGCGTTATTCTGACACAAATGCTGAGATAGTCGGCCGACCTGATAACTAGGGTGGTGCTTAGGTAGGTCATGACTGAGCAGCACATGCTGTGTGGATACACTGGACAGAGGAATGAGTCATACCCAAGACAGCATGATGTAGCATGGCACATGACTTCATCGGGCAACTCAGAACAGTCTGCAGTTAAAACCTATGAATTGCTTATTTCTGGAGTTTTCCAGTTTTGAACTTCTCTTGACTGTAGAGAACTGGGCTCGTCAGGTTTTTTTCACCTCAACACAAGCTCATCATCGGTTAAGAGAGACTCGCAAATGAGAAGAATGTCTGTCAGGTTGTCCTGTGGGCGAGTCTGTGGGAGCATTGTCTTGATGCAGTTGATGTGGGAGGGCCCAGTCCTTGTGGGTGGTGTGAGGCGTTCCTCCATGGTCTCTACTTCAGTTCCTTCCTCGAGGCTCCTGCCTTGAGATCCTGCCCTGACCGCCTTTCACAATGGGCTGCAAACTGTCAGATGAAACAAGCCCCTTCCTCCCCAGGTTGCTCTTGGTCAGGGTCTTTACCACAGCAACAGAAAAGCACACTAAGGCAGTAACTAAAAGCATGCACATCTTAACCATGGATAGAGAGGGATTACCGTATTGACTGTGTACCCATGCAATACCAGACACTCCACGGTTCTAGACCAGATGTGTAGCGGAAGTGTGTGTGCTAGCCTCTTTGCTGCGGTGATAGGTAGCTAGCTGGCACACAGGGGAGGACTTGCTTTGGTTCATGGCATCGTTGGCTTTGTTGCTCCTGCGCCTATGCGTGGTGACACAGAACACATGTGGGCAACATGTAGTGGAGCGAAGTGGCTCAGCTCTTTGTGGACCAGAGACACAGGGTTTCGTCTGTGTCATCAGGATTTCCCCTTTCCCCACTTTGTTCCGCTGGGCATATTGGATGGAGCCACCTACATTCAGGGCATGTCTTTCCCCTCCTACTGGTCTTTGGAAACACTCTTGTGGACATACCTAGAAGTATGCTTTTCTAGTCTCCTGGACACCTGTCAGTCAAATGAAACTGATGATCAAGATTAACCACAGAATATATCCTTATTAACTGTGTTGAAGCTGGGTGTGTGGCACATGCCATTGATGCCAGCACTTGGGAGGCAGAAGCAGATGGCTTTCTGTGGTTCCTAATCAGCCTGGTCTACATGGTGGATTCCAGGCCAGCCAGGGCTACATAATGAGACCCTGCCTCTAAAATAAGTAAATAAAAAGATAACAAAATGAAATAAAAATGTCAAGAATAAAGCAGTAAATAAGGCAGAGAAGTGCTGGCCCTAAAGAAGACCTACTCGATGAGGTATAAGCAAGTAAGTATATAATGTGACAGCTTATGATAAATGACATGAGAGAGATGAGGTAGATTGGAGGGACAGTTTTTGGAAGTGTGGGATACTATCTGTAGGGAGAGGAGTATGTCTGAACACATCAGGTGGAGGCTGGGAAGGAGGAGAAGGGGATCAGGGGGAGATTTTAACTAGTGTGGATGGGCTTTCCTTCCCTGATTGCAGAAAGGGCCAGCCAGCACAGGGCCCAGGGGGGTTTGAATTCTCTCGTTCCTGGTTGTGGGCAAAGGGTCAAGTTGCTTTTCTCCTATGCTGAAGGTCAAGGCCAGCAGTACAGAGTGAGCCAGGCAGGAGCTGTGTTCTGTGGTAGGGAGGGACAGACCAGCACTGCTCTACAGCCGCTGTCCTAGCTCATGGGCTTGCAATATGCCTCTCCCTAACCTGTGCTACACCAGCTTGCAGACTCGGGTTATGGAAGGATCAGCACCGACGATCATGAGGGGTTCCCTCCTTTAGCAGGTAACCTTCCTTCCTTTTGGGGCTGTTTGGAAGGGTGGGTATGTAGTTGGAAAGATGAACGTGTGACTTTGATTCTGTGACATTCCCAACGGAAGACTAAGCTGTACCATCTTCACTACAGAATTCTCTGGACTCAGCTCTGGATGTTTCACGTCCTGGGAAAGTCCCCAGCTGAGGGCAAACCCAGTTGGTGGGTCAGCCTCGAAGAAAGTGGCTGTGCTTGAGAAAAACTGCACAGCCTTGACTCATCCAGCCCTGGGAGAGACAGTGTGGCAGAAGAGAGAGAAGCAGGGCAGGGCACAGGCGGCCACTTGACTTCACCTGCAAAACGTGGATCACAGTACTGCCTCTGGGAAGATTATGTGCACATCTGGCATTTAAAGCGGCTGGGTTCCTGGGTGTGAAGTAGATGTTAGTGCTTAGCTATCATTTGCAATCTCACTTTTCAGAATTGGGAACTGGGGACTCAGAGAATGAGTATCCGCTGATGGACTGAATCTGTGTGTGAGTGAATGACCTGTGTATGAAGTGCTGAGGAAACAGCCCAGGCCTTAGAAGAGGAAGAAAGGGACTGATGCCACTTTAGGGGACCGAGAAGCAGCTTTGCAGAGGAGGTGATGCTTGGGTGTCATAGGCTGATTAGGCGTGGCCCAGGCACGGAGGGAAGGGCCTGCGCAAAGGCAGGGGTGTGAACGATAGCTGCTTTCACACACAGCTCAGCTACAGCCATCAAAGAAAGCAGAGCTCTCAGAGGTAGGTGTCCTTGTCCCCGAGACTGTCGACACACACTGCCTCTCATCCTAGGAGCAGTGTCTGGCACACAGGAGGTGCTCCAGAAGTATCCAGGGCTCGTCTGCTTCGCACTATGGCTGCCAGTGTCACGTTCTTCACATGTGCCGTCTCCTTTACCCGTTATTATCCCCATTTTAAAGCTGAGAAAATCGAGGCATGAAATAAAGGCTTGTTGGCACGAGGTCCAATAAATTATGGGGAAAGAGCTGGCATTCAAAACCATAACCCAGACCCAGATTCAGCAGCTAACCGCTGCCTCGCATATTTCTTTAGTCTTGGCAGATGGTACCTCTGGCTACAGTTCTAAGCACAGAAGGAGGCTGGTTGAACTCGAGGATTGCTGTTTCTGCCATGGTGGGGAGGCAGCTGAGTTCAACTAGACTCACTCCTTAAGTCAAGGGTCTCACTGCTCCAGGTGAAGTCTCCTACTGTGGGGACTGGGTATGAGGGGTGCAGAACTGTCCTGGCTCCATGCTTCCTGGCCTGGGTCTCTGCACTTTTCCTTCTCTCCTCTCTAAAATGGCTCTTCTGGCATAGTCGGGAGAACTCGGGGTGATGTGCAGCGCTCAGCAAGGGCAAGCCCCCAGATCACGGGAGCCACAGTCACGGCAACCGTCACATTATCAATACAGCATTCCGTGCAGCCGCCAGCCAGCAGGAACAGAGTAACCGCTAGACTCTTGGAGGAGCTTGGTAGATTGACAGTTGGAAAGAGGGGCCAGGCTCAGGCCTTCTTTGGGAGCCATGGACATTTACATTATCTGTAAGTCTCCAGGAACAGGAGTGCAGAGCTTGGAAATTAGTAGGTAAAGACCAACCTTGGAGAGCTCACTGTGAACCTGAAACAAGGTGACCAACTCCCCCTCAAACTAGGCCAGCTGGGATCTTGGTCACCCTTCTTCTAAGGGAGGCAGAAGACACAGGCAGGGGAGGAAGAGCCAGGAGGCCTGGGAAGTAGACTGTGGAGCCTAGGAAGTCTGGCTATGGAATGATGCCTAGGGGCCAGGCCACCCTCAGGGATGGGAGGTCTTACTGTGGGTCTTTTTTGCTGGATACTTGGACCTAAGGGAAGTCAACTGAGGCCTGCAAGTGTGACCATTGGGAACAGGAGGTGTGGTAGGCATGGTTGTTACAAGGAGGCTGTGGAGGGACCTTTTGCCACCTCCTGGGTGAGAGCCTGAGTCCTTGGATTGGCCCCCTTGGCCATTCCCAGCTGCATGGTGGAGGGCATCACCTTCCCTCCACCCCCATGACCCCTGGGTCAGAGGCCTTCTCCTGGGGGGCTGAGAGTTTGTGTCTGGCTCCTGCCAGCTGGGAGGAGGGGAGGAGGGGAGGAGGGGAGGAGGCCCCTGCAAAGGCCTTTTCACACCCCAAGGAAGAACAAAGCCATCTGCAAAACCAGAGGTGGGAGGTGGGGGCTTGGCAAATGGGCTGGGGGGAGGAGTGTCCTTTCCCTGCTGAGACGGTGTGGGAAGGCTGGGATCCAGCCCCCCTCCCTCAGCTTTAGCAGGGCTGTTCTCCAGAGAACCGTATTTTGCTGGATGGACAGAGAAGCACCTGGAAGGGTAGGAAGCTCTGGGACACTTTGCAGCTCAGGGTGGAGATTGAGCTTTGAGCAGTGAGTCAGGAGACCTCAGTCAGTCATAAGGCTAATAGCACTCCTGAGTGCCTGTGGTCCTAGCTCAAGGCCTCAGTTTCCCCACATGTCCAGTTCTAGTGTCCGTGGCCTGGGATGCTCTTTCTGGCTGGTGAGGCTGTTTAGGCTTTTCCCCGTATGGGCGGAAGAGCCAGGCTGAGGCTGGGCACCAGGAGCGGCTCGAGTTCCATTCCTGAATATCAATGAGCAGGCCTAGGAATGTCTGCCACACAGCTGGCTGCCTGTCTGAGGGGAGGGTGAGAAGGGAAGGGATAGGAGGAAATGGTCCAACAGTCTCCCAGACTCACCTGCCCAGCAACAGCAGGCAGAGCTTGCAGGCATGCCTGGCAGCCTCTGCCCGTAAAACAGGTAGATGGGGATTTACCAGGCATTTGGCATCAGGTGGGGGGAGCCAGGGAGGGGTGTGTGTGTGTGTGTGTGTGTGTGTGTGTGTGTGTGTGTGTGTGTGTGTGTGTGTGCGGACCCTCTGGAAGCCACAGTCCTCTCCACCTGCTTATGTGCCTATAACCCAACTCCAGCACAATACTTTGCATTGAGTGACTTAGTCACTTTCGTCCCTGAGAAGAGGTAGAGTCCAAATTCCATTTCCAGCCTCAGCCTAAGCCTATGAAAGGGTTGGGGAAGGCTGTAAATGTGGACTGTCTAAAGACTGATGAGCTGAGAGTGCATTCACTCTGCAAGAAACAGGCAGTGCCCATGTCATCTAGGATGCTGGGGCTCTATCTGTGAATAGACAAGAGAGGCCAGAAGGGCAGACGTGAGACTGTACTCCTCAGCCATGGTCAGTCCACAGTGGACACCTGAAAAGTTCCAGTATCAGGGCGCTTGCCAACATTGTCATTCTGGTGTCTCCAGGAGACATAGAGCTGGAGTCTGTGGTGGCCACAGAGAAGGTGTTTAGAAGAACAGATTTAATATCTGTGGTTGTCATTTCTGACCCCTGGGCCCTCCATGGGTGGCAAGGATGGGGAGACAGACCTGCACGGGCATACCTTCACTATTGGTTCCTGGAGAAGGTCATGCACCTGGAAGCTGGCAACTGGATATATACACAGGTCAAACCTGGGAGGGTAGTAGAGGCAAACCCCAAGAGGGACCTTGGCCGTTGTTGTCTAGAGTTATCAAGATTCAATTCTAGCCCTGGATCCATCTATTCATTTATCCACCCATCCTCCACCCACCCATCATCTACTCATCCATTCACCCACTCACCCCTTCATCCATCCATTTATTCTCCACCCACCCATCTACTCACCCATTCAGTCATTCATTCTTCACTTACCCACCCATCTACCTACCCCTCCATCCATCCAGTCATTCTCCATCTACCCACCCACTCACTCACCCATCCATCCATTCATTCTTCACTTACCCACCCACACACCCCTTCATCCATCCATTTACTCTCTACCCACCTATCCATTGACTAGCTGTGGATCATAGGCACACTCTTGGCCTTCCCAGTTTTCACAACTGTGGGCCACATGAACCTCTATGCTTTATTAATTTCCCAGCCTATTATGTTCAGTCATAGCAGCAGAAAACAAACGAATACAGTGTCTCTGCTGGAGAATGGAGCCCATTCCCATTTAGGCAACTCCCCTGCTTTCTGTGTGCCAGGGAAACTGCTTCCCCCTTGTCAGACTCAGTGTTCTCATCTGTATGATGGGGTATAATGATCACCATCTCATTTTAAGGCTGCTTTTTAAAAAGTCTGGTGAGATGATGGGTACAAACACCCAGGACAGCACAACGGGCCCCACCCAGGAGTGCCACCGGTATTCATCACAGTACCATGCTGTCACTTCAAGCTATCTCAGCACTGGACATAGGGAGAAAAGAGGACAGTGTGGCTACCCAGAGCATGTCACATCCCAGCTGTGTCGTGATGGGCGACCCTTCAGCGTCTTAGCACCTGTATTTGCAAACCGGCGAATGTAATCTCTGCCTTGCAGGGCCGGGGTGAACACGGGGATGTGGGAAGCAGGGACGGTTCTGGCATGTTGGGTTGGTAGGACATATTAACATAAGCAGCCTTCCTTCTTCTCCCTGAGGGGTGGGCTGGGGGCAGGCTGACCCCCAAGGGTTGCTCATGGGAGAGCCATGAGGCATTTACAGGTGCCTGGCTGGTGTAGTTTTCATCCATCTCCAGTTGTCTGCCAAGTCCTGTGTGGGTGCTTGGATGGATGAGGTCTTGTCTCTCATGAAGCCCCTAGGCGGGAGAAGGGTCAGTACATAGAGCGCTGTGTTAGTGCTCTGCAGAAAAGCCCCAGGGGCTGTCATAGCCGGTCAGGGGCTGCTTGAGACGGGGAAGTTGTCCTATAGAAGGTGGCTTTTGGGTAGTGAGTTGAAAGGAAGGAGTTGTGAGTTGTTCGAATGTTACATGCATTGGGAGAGTGCATATGGCAATTACAATGGCCCTGGGCTTGCAAAGACCTTGGAGGCCTCTCAGGAGGCCACGCTCTCGAGGGGTTTCACGTGTGATGGGAATCTTGTAAAGTCAGGTAGGGGTCGGACCAGACAGGCAGGCTATGGTGATGAACCTATTTCCCCACTGGCAGAAACCACCTGCTGAGTGCCAAGTTGGCCAGAACTAGAGCTCAGGTGGGTCTCTGGAGTCAAGTCCTGTTGGGAGGAGAGGGGCAGAGCACTCAGATGCTCCAAGGCGCCCCCACCCTCGTGAGGTTTTTGAGGGGGATGGCAGGAAGGGCCCGGATGTGGAGAGAGAACATGGTGTCTGCGGGTGAGAGCCAGGCAGCAGCCTAAACACGACAGACCCCGGCCAGCCCCGCTGCCAGCACAACTGCTTGTGTGGCTGCCAAGGAGCCAGATGCCGCCTCTGGAAAAAATAGCTTCCTGGCTCGGCCCTCCTGGCTGGCCAGTCGGCCAGCCTGCCGTGCAGGGGAGGGGGCTGCGGAGTGTGGGTGCAGCACCCCAGAACACGCTGCTGTGCCTTTGAAGCCAGAGCAGGAAAAGGGGGGGGGCAGGGAGGATTCAAGCAAAATATTTTTGCTAAAAATATTCTGATCCAGGAGAATAGCTCCCCCCTCCCTCTTGCTGGAAAACCAAGTCTTATTAAAACAACACCAGAATATTTCATGTTGATATCAATTAGGCAAAGGAGAAGGAATCTCGAACTTTTCTCCCTGCCAGTTTCACATAAAAGAAATATTCTCTTTGAGGCCAAAGGATGAAGGGCTTTAGGTTTTTTTCCCTTCTGCACAAAATTCCTGCAGTGTGGATGGAAAGTTTCTCCTGTCTGCGAGTTTCCTGAGAAGTCGGGGCTCTGGACCTTGAGGCCAAGTTCTGTGGGTGGGGCAGGGCAGGTGGCTGATCCCCAGAAAAGGCCCTCCAGACTGGTCAGGGAGGGATAGAGCCAGGCCCACCTGCACCTCGGCCCAGCCAGCCCGACCTGTGCTCTTGGTCAAGGCGGCTGCCAGCTGGAGCACTCAGCTGATGGCCTGGAGAATGGCAGATACAGACAGAGCCTTTGGCCTGGGCTGCTGGCTCCCTTCATCAAAGCTGCCGGGCAGTTTCAAAACAGGGGGTTACACCAAGGTGCCAGACCTGGCACAGGCTTTGCAAACCACAGCAGTCCCAGCACTGCACACCTACTGTGTGCCAGGCGCTTTAAAACTTGTCAACATGATCTCTCATTTACTGCTCACAGTGGCCACAAGAGATGGGGGTTATACTGTCCCCAAAGTCCCAAGGATATTTGGACTCAGTCATGTAGCTAGTTGCAGCGACAAGATCTGAAGCCAAGGCTGATCTTGGAGTCTGATCTTGGTCTCTTGTTTCATCAACCTCTCAGAAAGCCCATTGCCTCAGCTGACTGAGATGATCCCAGTCCTCTATCTAAACCAGAGCTCCTAAATAACCCCTCCAGCTCCCATTCTGACTCCTTTTGTTTAAACGTTAACTATTTAGTTTATTCCTCCATCCAGCCCTTTGCTCAGCTCATCACCCATCTACCCACCTCCCACTGAACCTATTTATCTCTCTATCCATCCATCTATCCACCCAACACACTACCTAGCTAACCGCTCACTCAGCAATCCACCGACCTGTGTCTATAGCCATCCATCCGCCCACCCATCTGTCCACCTTCTACCTATTTTTCAGCTATCCGCCTACTCACTCAGCATCCGCCTACCCCACTCCCCACCCACCTTTCCCTTGACCTCCCACCCCTTGTTCATCTACCTAACCACTTTTGGTATATTCATTCACCCACCCACTCATCCTTCTACTTACTCATTCATCTCCGCAGGGGACCCTCGTTTACTCAGAACCGGAGAAGTGACTGGAATGTGGTTCCTGCCCAAGTCCATCCTGAAGCCACTGGGCATCGGATGTGGTCTTAGAAAGACTACGAAGTCAGGCATTTGAGCAGAAGGATTAAAAGTCTGGAAGTCAAACCATACCTGAGTTCTAATCCTTCCTAGTGGGAAGACCTTCCTAGTGACTCCGACTCTGCAGGGAAAGGGAACAACTGTCTGTGAGGGCAGTGAGGCCCAAGGTTGTTGTGCGGAACTCAGGCATTTATTCTGAGTATGATGGACACTGTGGCAGTGACTGGAACAAAGACCTATAATCCAACTTAAATTTCATTTTGTTATATTTTAGTTTTGGTTGTTTTGAGATAGGGTTTCTCTTTGGAGCTCTGACTGTCCTGGAACTCGCTCTGTAGACCAGGCTGCCCTTTAACTCAGAGATCTGCCTGCCTTTGCCTCCTGAGTGCTGGCATTAAAGGTGTGTGCCACCACTGCCTGGCCCCAATTTCAGTTTTAAGGACCACTTCAAGTCTCATGTAGAGAATGGCGTGTCAGGACAGAAACACGGTGAGCACCAGTTAGGAAATGTATCTCAGTAATCCAGGGAGGAGAGGATGGTGGCTTTGACCAAAGTGGTTGAAATGGAGGTGACAAGAGCCATCAGTATTCCATCAGTGAGTGGCCGGCAGAGAGACTTCAGGAACGGTTTCCTTGGTTAATGCCTGAGTATCCAGTAGGATAATATCATCTCCTGAAAAAGGGAGGGCTGTGGGTGGAGCCAGTCCTAGGGACATTTGGAGTTCATGTTTGAGTTGTTGAGAGTCTGAGATGCTTGCTCGATGTCTGGTGGCGATGCCATGTACACAGGTTAATGTGGTCTCCGATCAGCTGTGGGTCTGGGCTCAAGGTATGTGTGCGGGAGCCACCGGCATACAAATGGTGTTCAAAATCTAAGGCTGGATGAGATCCGAGTCAGCAAGTGTAGACGGTAAAGAGAAGAAGACCAAGGGATAACGTGGGGCCACCTGTCACTGGGCTTGTCTTAGTCTGTGATGATGTGTGGGGCACACATGATGAGAACACGGTCTCTGCCCTCACAGAACATGCATTCTGAAGAGACAACAGACCTGGGAGAGATCAGCAAATTCAAGCCTGACAGCTGTTTTAAGGTCAGCCCCAAGTGAGGCTTCACCCAGTCCAAGCTACTCATAAACTTGGCGTGAGCTGTTATATTTGGTAGAAAGGGGGAGGAGAGAGGTGTGTGGGGCTCCAACCCAGAGTTTGGGGGGGGGTCACGTAATTCTCTGTGCAGCCCTCTATAATTGTACTCTTGAGATCTCCATTTCTCAATTGAGAAATTGCCTCCATCAGACCGGCCTGTGGTTATGTCTGCAGGGTATTTTTTTTACCTGATTGACAGAGGAGGGCCCAGCCCACCGTGGGCAATGTCATCCCTAGGCAGGTGGGTCTGGGCTACTTAAGAATAGCTGAAGGTGAGCCTGGGAGCAAGCTAGCTCCTGCCTTGGCACCCCTTGATGATGGACTCTGAGCTGTAAAATGAAATAAACTCTTTCCTTCCCAAGTTGATTTTGGTGATTTTTTTTTTAATCGCAGTAACAGAAAAGCAAATTAGGACACCTATTTAGAGACTAGGAGCTTGAAAAGGAGAAGCCATTGGTCCCAGGTCTGACCTAAAGGCCACACACTTACCACTAGAAAGAGAGCGAGAGAGATGCAGAAGGATTCTGGGAAAGGAGATGGGATTCAATCTCTGTACTGGGATGTGGGCTTTCTCCATTAGGGGCACTCCCAAGCCTGGCAGACTATACTCTCATGCCTTCAAAAGACAGACCTGGGACATCAAGGAGGTGCTATGGTTGTGGGTGGGGGCTGGGTGGGGAAAACACAACCTCATGCAAGGGGCAGCTGCTGCTCAGCTTAGCCAATAGTGGCCCTGCGGAAATGTGGGCCAGATCTGGTTTCTAAAGAGAAGCCGGAAATCTGGATTTTTATGTGAAATTTCCCCCTTTTAAAACAGTGTTGGGGCCAAATAAAACATGTGTGCATGTTGAGTTGACCTCAGGGCCACTGACTGGAGGCTTTATGGATTCTGGACTGATGTTAAAAGTAAAGGCTTTGAGATCCCAAATACCAGGTTCGAATCCCCCACCCCTCCCCACTGGCTGTGAGGTCTAGAATGAGTGAGCTCACCTCCCTGAGTCTCTGTTTCTTCTGTGTCAATCATTTCATGTTTCAGAGATGTATGAGGATTGTGGGAGACAAGGTGTTACAAAGGATAAACATCCTGGCACACAGTACCTAGCTGGACAAATGTGTGTGTGTGTGTGTGTGTGTGTGTGTGTGTGTGTGTGTGTGTGTGTGTGTGTGTGTGTTCAGTCATGTGTGCATGCACGTTGGGATGAGGAGGAGTGAGAGTGGACTGGAGACTTTGTGGCCTTCACACTTCTGTCCTGGCCTCACGTGCGGTGGAGTGACTGTGAGAGGAACCTTTGCAGACCCGGGCTCCAGGCCAGCCTTTCCATCCATGGCCCCTCTTCCCAGTGTTCCCCACGGGTCACTGTGGTGTCCTGGGCAACCATGGCCTCCACCCTGAACAGCCCTCACCAGTCTGGCTTCCTCCTGCTGGGAGAACCACGGGGACCAGAGATTCCTGTGGGATGTTTTCCACATTTTTGGAAACCCACTGTGGTTTGATTTTTCCGTGGTACAGGGCCTGGCAGGGGCTCAGCCCAGCGCAATGGCTGGTAGCTGGGAGGGGCTGGAGTCAAGAACACATTCACGGAGCACCCACCCTGAACCACGTCCCTGGGACTCACAGATGATTAAACAGCCCAGGGCCTCCATTGTCTTGTTATGGATACAGACCTGAAATATGAGACATTAAAGACCAATGTTCTTGTCACTCCAGGCAGTAGCTTCTCTCTCCTGGACTAGCCCTCTTCTTCTCTTGGGATGCCAGATCCTCCTGCCTAAATCCTCTCAATCTCTGGACTACTCATTAATTTCTACTTGTCACCCAAGCCTTGGTGTGGGGCCCTGTCTTCCCTCCCACTGATGGTGGCAGCCACCCCTGCTTCCAGCCAGCCCTTCTCAGCCCGTCCAGCCCAAGTATATTCACATCATCTTCTACCCAGAGTCCTCAGCGACCCCCAAGGTCACATTCAAACCTCCTCCTCGGCTCTCATCTCTTCCACGTCTCCCCTCTACCTGTGTTTCAACAGGCCGGGCTTTGAGAAGCTGGCTGCATGCCTTTGCTGTTGCTCAGTTCTGGGCTGTGCCCAGGCTCTTCTCTCTCTCCAGGTGAACTTCTAGTCACCTTTCTGGTCTCTGCCTGGACATCACTTCCTGCAGGGAGTGTTCTCCACCCTCTCCCACCTCCAGGCTGCATCTGTATCCCCAGTGCTTTTTGCTTCGTGGCAATGCCAGTGCTAATGGCGATAGTAATATCAGCATTAATGTTAAGTAAACTGAGGTGGATTGCAAGCACTTCTCCAGCGCACACACATGCTAAATGTTGTTTTCAATGCTTGATCCATAGCAATCTGCCTTAGCTGTTCACTGTGCTCCCAGTTAGGAGCTACTGTGATCCACTGTTCACTGATGCGAAGACAGGTGTCGAGGGGCACTGTAACCAGTTTCAGGTCAGGTGGACAGTAAATGGCAATCCTGTGTTGCAAATATCGGCTTTCTGGTCTGACTCCCCTCACCAGGCCCTAAGCTCCAGGAAGACTAGGACCCCTGAGACCATATCTATGGTTAGGTCTTCAGCAGTCCCTGGGTGCTCTGTAGATGGTAGAGAAAAGCCAAGTTAGGTGATGCAGAATTCCAGACCCGCCTGAGTGCAGATAGTGGACTCCTCAAGTGACCCAGGTCATAGCTTTTCTACTTAGGGCCTAATGTTCAGGGTGCCCTCTGTTTGTCTAAAACAATGGTTCTTAACCTGTGGCTCGAGACCCCTCTGGGGGTCAAACGACCCTTTCACAGAGGTCACTTAGGACCATTGGAAAACACAGATATTTGCATTACAATTCATAACAGTAGCAAAATTATAGTTATGAAGTAGTGACAAAAATAATTTTGTGGTTGGGGGTCACCACAACATGAGGAACTGTATTAAAGGGCTGCAGCCTCGGGGAGGTTGAGAACCGCTTGTCTAAAATCAGCTCTTCAAAGGGAGGCAGAGTGGAATCCATAGGCTCCTAACATCCTTGGCATTCATTATCTTACCACTAAGATAAAGATGACACACCTTGCCAAGTATGAACAGAGCGAGAGGACTTAGTAGATGAGCGGTAATGACCCAGGAAGCCTGTGCCCATTTTACAGAGGAGGAAACTGAGCCTCCAGGACTAGGTAGAGAGACTTCTGAGGTCACCGTTGAGTCTACAACCATACCACCCTGAACATGCGGTTCACATCAAGGGAAGAATGTGTAGATTTTAATTCTCAGAACATTCTCTCTCTGGGGACCACATCCTTCATTGACTTTTCTCTAAATTTACACAGAACAGTCGTATGTGTCAAACTCACATTTCTTGTGAGCAAATACTTCAATCCCACCTGAGATTGTTTTTGGACAGCTTTTCGGGTGACCTCTTCCACTTCATCTACCTGTTAACACTTCTAGATTCGCTGTCTGATGACCAAGCCAGGAAGGATGCATCTCTCCTGCTCTGTGTGGATGGGGTTTCACAAGGTTAATCAACAAGGCGTGTCTTTGCAGACTTCCTCCTCTTTAATTTGTTGGCCTCTATGCACCATGTGACTTTGTTAAATGTGTTGGCTCACGGTATTGGCATTCCAGCAGAGAGACAGCCCCATGTTCTGGGGAGGGAGGGCAGGAGGGGACAGATGTTAAATGTGTGCCTGGCTTTAATTCACCTTATTATTTATGACATAGATACTGGGTGACATAGACACCCACAACTTTGTCCTTCTTTGTCTATCAAAGCTCTAGTCTACTCCCTCCAGCCCCTTGAATGAATCTGGCTCGCTGGGCAGTGGTGACGTAAGCCTTTAACCCCAGCCCTCGGGAGGTAGAGGCAGGTGGATCTCTGTGAGTTAGAGGCCAGCCTGGTCTACAGAGCGAGATCCAGAACAGCCAGAGCTATGCAGAGAAAAACCTGTCTCGAACCGTCCCCCCCCAAAAAAAAGGAATCTTTTGCTGGTAACTATGATGAAAGCCCCAGAATCACTGGGGCTGGAGCCAGTGATTCTACCAGCCAGTCCTCACATTTTGGGAGATCTCTTTCTTCCTTCCTTTCTCTCTCTCTTTCTTTCTTTCTTTCTTTCTTTCTTTTTTCTTTTGTTTTTTTTTTTTTTTCAAGACAGGGTTTTGCTGTGTAGTTTTGGTGCCTGTCCTGGATCTTGCACTGTAGACCAGGCTGGCCTCGAACTCACAGAGATCTGCCCGGCTCTGCCTCCCGAGTGCTGGGATTAAAGGCGTGCACCACCAACACCTAGCTGAGATCTCTTTCTTGTCTTTTTTCCTGTTTAAGTTTTATTTTTACAGGGTTTGTATTCTGCTACATATACAGTTTCATACCTGATATTTCTTAATATTCTGTGATTCATTTACGTTATTAATACTTTATACACATGACATAAATTTTTGTGCCGTGATTTTAAGTGACTATGTTGTCACTGACTTACCTTTTTGAAGGCTTAAGTTGTTCTGATTTTCACTTTTCTTTCCTTCTCCTCCTCCCTCTGAAACAGTCTCCTACCATACCCCAGACTAGCTTTAGACTCATGTTTATTCTCCTGCCTCAGTGTCCTGGGTGCTGGGCATACAAGTGTATGCCATTGCACCTAGCTACTTATTTTAATTTTAAACTATCATAGGTAATTGAAGTTTTATCCTCTTTCTTAAAAAATGATGATTTTTCTAACATAGATGCTAAGAAATAAAAATACTCAGTTAAGTATCTTGAACACTCTTAAAAGAACTTGGTGTCGCCGGGCAGTGGTGGCACACGACTTTAATCTCAGTACTCAGGAGGCAGAGGCAGGCAGATCTTTGTGAGTTTGAGGCCAGCCTGGTCTACAGAGTGAGTTCCAGGAAAGGCGCAAAATTACACAGAGAAACCCTGTTTGAAAAACCAAAACAAACAAAAAAACCCTTGGTGTCATTAATTCCCCAAAGGTGTTCACATTCCCACATGCACGTGCCAGCTCTGAATGCTCCCAGGTGCCACCTCTTCAACATGAGTGTTATATTCTTTTAAATCTTAAAGTTGTGTTTATTTGGCAACAGACAACTGACATCTTGTTTTATGTTGTGTTTCCTTGACATCTGTTGAAGTTATTGTCTCTTCCTTTGTAAATAAAGTTAAATAGATTCTTTACAGGACATCCCCACATAGCCTCTACCTCTCAGCCTTTGTAGTTCTCCTTTGGTCTCTCCTCTTTCCTCTTTTTAAAGCATAGAGGTGCATAATAGACTGATTTCCACCAGCAGCCTTTCATTTTTTGACTTCAGCTACCCATGACCAACTATGGTGGGAAAATATTAAAAGGAAAGGTCTAGATGTAAACAATTCCCAAGTTTAAACACTTTTGGAGCAAAAGATCTGCCTCAGAGGCTAAGAGCATTTGTTGCTCTTGCAGAGGACATGTTTTCAGTTTTTAGCATCCACATGGCAGCTCACAACCATTTGTAACTCTAAGAATCCAACACCCCCTTCTGGACTCCTTGGGCACTGCAGGCATATGGTGCATATACATTTATACAAGAACACACACACATACATAAAATAAAATCCAATAAATCTTTAAAAACCCTTATTATAATGGTTTCCTCTCATCATTCATTACTATTCTCTTTATAACAGGTTGTGCATAGGAAAACCACAGTGTATTGAGGGGCTTGTTGTAGAATATTAGTTAAAGATATGTTACATTTGTTTATGCTGTGGAACATTTATTTAATGATGCAATGATGTGTTGCACTCTTTTATGCTGTATTAGTTTAACTCTGTGAAGCTGTATTACTTTGCCTGTCTAAAACACCTGGTTGGTCTAATAAAGGGCTGAACGGCCAATAGCTAGTCAGGAGAGAAAAATAGAGGCTGGCAGCAGAGAGAATCAATAGGAGGAAAAATCTGGGGAGAGAGAGATTGAGGAGTGAGAAAAGAAGGGACCATCCACCCAGCCACACAGCCAGACATGGAATAAGAAGGAAAGAAAAGCTATGCAGAATAGAGAAAAGTAAAAGCCCAGAGGCAAAGGGTAGATGGGATAATTTAAGAAAAGCTGGCTAGAAACAAGCCAAGCTAAGACTGGGCATTCATAAGGAAGAATAAGCCTTCATGTGGGGTGTTGGGTGGCGGGTCCCCAAAGAGTCAAAAGAGTAAAGAGTAAACAACAACAACAACAACAACAGGAACTGGCACTCCCCTGTGGTTTTCAGCATCCACTGAGGGTATTGCAAGTGATACCCTGCAAAGAAGCAGAGTACAGTGTACACTGGCTTTCCTTGTTGTCCTTTCCTCAAATATGTCCAGGCTGCAGCTTCCTGTGCCTTCATAAAGCATAGAAGCCTTGGGGTGTTTGGTGTGAGGGTAGTGGTTGAGGTTGGCATAGCCATGCCTTGAGTACCAACACAAGGAGTTTCCACTCTCCCAGCACCGTTTCCTCTCCCCTTTAGTCAAGGGCTTCATCTGTGACCAAACCTCTTGATAAATGCCGTATCCCACTGGAGTCACTCCTGTGGAACTTCAGAGAGACTCCTTTGTATGACGAACAGTGGATTTTCCTCACATTGACTATTCCGTTCTTTCAAGTGCCTACCCATCATAGACAAGTGTGACATTACCATCTCTTCCAGAAGCGTCCGTGTGAAACAATGTAACACCAGAAGGAAGCACAGATCCTTGGCCATGAGGCTTGGGAAAAATGAGTAGCTTTTTCTGCCATTTTTTCCCTTCCCTCCCCGTCCCTTCTTTCCTTTGGCAAATCTTGACTTAGCCTTGAGGCTTCGTACAGTGGCGCAGAGCTGACTGTGACTCCTGCCGTAAACTAGTACCAGAATCCCAAAATCAGCCAAGGCAGGGGACTTGGATCTCCACAGCCCAGCTGGAATCCCCTCCAGCTGTGCCATTACTGAATCAGCCATCCCAGGTGTCACCTGGAGCTCAGCAGTGACCAGGATGTTAGTGTTCTAATATGAGACACAGATGACTTTAAAACACCTAGACTGGCTTCCTTCCTCCAGACTGATCCCACTGCATGGATCAGCTTCCCTGCATAGCAGCTCCACTCAGCGTGCCTTCTCAGGTGTCTCAGTGTTACATTTTCTTTCCTACCTTCAGACCTTCAATTCTGACGCAAGGTCGGGAGACCTTTGGGGTTATTTCAGCCAGCTGTATGAAAGGAAAGACACTGGGCAACATTTCAGGCATCTTAGCATTTCTATCAAACCTGTTAGGAATGGGGAATTCAGATCTTCCCCCCTGGCAAGGGAGAGAGATATTCATTATCATTCATTTGTTCATCATTTATGTGGGTGCTTTCTGGGTACCTATTTTGTGCCAGATCTCAGCTGCTGAAAAAGAAACAAAGATGGATGAGAATTAGTTTGTTTCTTCCAAGGTGTTGGTGAGCAGAAGGAGGCGGGTGGGAGCAACTCAGAGAGAAGAGGCCCCTGCTTGGGATCCTGCAACGGGCAAACATCAGAGATGGATCTAGAAGGAGGTGTCTTGCTTGCCTAACCAGAATTGTTCACCGGGTTGCCATGGCTCCGACCCTCCTGTATCAGTCCTTGGTCAATGCTAGGTTTATGCACATGGCTTCCAGCAGCCCACACCTGGAAAAAGCATTAAACATTTATATCATCATAGGCCCTAAGATTAAGTCTATAAATGACTCTGGTTGCAATTCTCTCTTGTTCACTGGATGTCATAAAAATGGCTCAGTGCAAATGGGGAGGGGGGAGGGGGCGGAGAGGGGGTGGTGGTGGCATTCCCTTTAACAGCTGGGTGTTAATGGCTACATAATGAACGAAGCCAAGTGGCATCTGAGTAGCCTCAAACAGCAACCTGGAAGTCCTGCTCTGATTGGCTGCATCTGTGAGAGGGCCAGCTGGTCACCAAGTGTGGAGGGATTCTCATCTATACTCGGTGATGACCAGGTAGAGTCCTGTTGGAAGATACTGGAATTCATTCAGGAATGGCTCTGGGGAAAGGTTCTTAATCTGGAACCTCTCAGCTTTGACTTGAATCCCTTGGGCGTCTCGACCTCTTGGGACCTCTGTTTTACTAATTGTAAAATAGGCCTGTAGCCAGGCACTGCTGGTTGCCCATCAAATAGTTATTGCTCCCCACCAAACACAGCCCTGGGTTCACCCATGCACTAATATGCCTTCCCTGGAGTGTATCATATTCAGTGTATCATAGTTAGTATAAGCCAATTAATATGATTTAACCCCTCTTACTAGAAGTGGTCATGTGACCCACCTTTGGCCAGTGCGATATGAGTGGGATGCAGTGTGGGAACTTTGGGAAGATTTGTCTCTCCTAGGAGGGTGTCACAAGAATAGTGGGTTTTCTCCTTTCTCTCGATACCATGATAGTTGGCTGAGAGAGACATCTGAAGCCATGATGCCATGTGCTGCCAGACTGAGGATAAAATCAATGTTGAGCCTTGAGGATGGCTGGCAGAGCTGATCTGTGACTTGAGTAGGTCCTTGTCCCACTCCTAGAATGCCAAGTGTATCAGCTAAATATTTACTTAGGGCTTACCAGTTGTGGGTTTGAAGAGTTTTGCTGAAAACATTTTGATACTTGGAGTTGGAGTAAATATTTCAGTTTATTCAAAGAAAGCCCATGTGTCCACACAGTTTTATTGAACCAGGCTCTTGTGGGAAGTGAGATGGGGTTTGGGGAAAGAAGGTGGCACTAAGTCGCTTGCTACACATTGGCTAAAGGGACCCTCGGCTGATGCTGGATGAGACAGTTAGTTTCTGGGATGGTTAGTATTGTCAGCTTGACAAGGTCTAGGAGACAAGTGTCTGGGCATGCCTGTGAGGGAGTTTCTAGATTGGTGTGAGTGAGTTCATTCCATGGGCTGGGATCCTGTTCTAAACTAGAGGGGAAGGACCCTGAAGTCCAGCCTTCAGCTCTCTGCCTCTTGACCAGGTACAGTGTAACCAGCTGCCTATGCTCTTCTACTGTGAGTTCCTCACCATGAGAGACGGTCCTCTCAAACCGCGACCCCCAAATAAACCCCTCCTGAAGTTTTTTGCCATGTATTTTGCTTGCAGCAATGGGAAAAGCAAATAATACAGAAAACTCTAAAGCCAGCTACACGGGTTTATGGAGGTGATGTGGAAGAATTTGGAACATGCAGATAGAAGAGCCCTAAAAGGGGTTAGTGGGCCATTTTTGGTACAAATTTGGAAGATCAGAACTGTAAGCGCCAGCGCTTACTTACCAGGGTTACCTGATACAGCCAGTGAGAAAGGACTCTTTGACCAGGCACAAGTTGGAGGGGTTACAGCAAGACTGAGGTGTGACAAGTTTATTGTAAGCAATCAGACTTTTCATACCCTTACCAGAAACAGACTGTAACGACTGTTGCCAGGATCAATACAACGGTAGCTGCTACACTATGGTGATGTTTGTGAGCCATATAGGGTACACAAGATGAATGTCTATGACTAATTGTCCAGTTAAGCTCCCATATGCTTCTCTGACTTCTAGGGAACACAGAGATATGGATGGCCTGAATGCTCCACTACCTGAGGGGATGGCTTGGTTTCTGAGGAACTAAAAGGGGACACAGTGCCCCAGGAGCCATGGACTCTAATCTGAAAAAAAACCTATGATGCATGCCTCTTAAGGCAGCTAGACAGGCCAACTCCATGATTCCCTGCATAGAATACCAACAGAAATGTGGAAGCCATTTGTATTATAATCTGGCACAGAGTCTGGCTGTGGTGTGCACATGTCCAGAGAACTTGAGCAAGACTGAATTCAAAATCAATAGACTAAATTGTTTGGTAAGGGACAACTCAAGACAGGGTAGCATTCAGGCCATGCCGTGGCTCTCTGGGCCTACTTTTATCCAGTGTACAGTAAGAGAAAAACAAAAATGTGCTGTTCAGTGGGGAAAGGAGTAAGTTCAAACTTACAGACAAGGCTGATACTGAGAAAGCATCTGCAATCGTTAAAGAGATTAGCACCGTTACAGACAAACTTCTTGCTCTACTCTGGGATAACAGGGAAGGAATCCCGAGGAAGACCCCACCCATCACTACCCACTGAAGACGCAAATTCACTTGAAAGGAGAGAGCCTTCACCTAGAATGCTAGTGCAGAATAAAATAAACAAAAACCCAGCAAAACAAACAAACTCCAACAACAACAAACCACTGAGGGAAGTATCTCTCCAGCGTCAAGCCGGAGAGCTCCAGTGGCCAAGGCAACCGTGGTCCAAGGGGCCAGGTTACATCTTGAGCTGGCCACAGAACTTGGCAGCATTATCCGTCCACATACTAGCAGTTTTTGTGAGTATAAAAAAAAATGCAAGACTGAGTGGTTTATAGAGGCTTGGACCAAGGTTCCAGAAGGCTATCAAGGCCAAGCAGTATGAGGAAGGGTCAGAGTCCTTAAAAGGAGGCCCTGTGATGCTATAACACTATGAAGAGAAAGCCTAACTTGGAAAGAAGGCCACAAGATGTTGGCGATTCTAGAACCTTTGGATGTCCACCAAGGAAAGTTTCAGGAATGAAATGAACTGGCCCAGGAGAAAGGCTATGTATGCTGTAGGTAGGGGCTGTCCAACCCTTTGGAGCCCAGATGATCCCATCATGAGTCTAAGATGCCTGAGATGCAGGATTTGTTGTTTGCTCTGCTGGGTTTCAGGCTTGCTTTGGTCTGATTTTTCCTTGCTTCGACTCTGATGCTCACTTTTGGAATGGGAATGCTTGCTCTGAACCATTGTATGTTGGAAGTATAGAAGTTAATTTATTTTTGCTGTGTATATATTTGTGTATGTCTTAGGGTTACTATTGCTATAATAAAAACACTGTGACCAAAGAAATTTGAGAGGAAAGGATTTATTTGGCTTACATATGCTGAAGTAGGAATTCAACTGGGTAGGAGGCCCTGGAGAGGTGCTGCTTACTGGCTTGGTCCTCATGGCTTGCTCAGCCTGCTTTCCTTCTTTCTTTTTTTCTTTTCTTTTTTTTTTTTTTTTTGAGACAGGGTTTCTCTGTGTAGCTTTGCACCTTTCCTGGAACTCGCTTTGTGACCAGGCTGGCCTCGAATTCACAGAGATTCGTCTGCCTCTGCCTCCCGAGTGCTGGGATTAAAGGTATGTGCCACCACCGCCTGGCAGCCTGCTTTCTTAATAGAACCCAAGAGCACCAGCCCAGGGATGGTACCACTCACAATGGGCTGGGTCCTCCCACATCAATTCCTAATTAAGCAATGCTCTACAGACTTGTCTCCAGTCAAACATTATGGAGGCGTTTTCTTAATTGAGGTTCCTTCCTCTCAGATGACTATAGCTTGTATCAAGTTGACAAAAAAACTATCCAGCACAGTATGGATATCTACCTGTTTGTGTGTTCTTGCATGTGTGTGGAGGCTGGAAGTTGATGTCCAGTGTCTTCCTCACGGGCTCTCTCGCTGAACCTGAAATCACTGATTCAGGGAGGCTCTCTAGCAAGGGGGTCCCAGGGACCCTCCTGTTTCGATTTTCTCTGCAGTTAGATTAGGGTACATGCTGCAGTGCCCAGCTTTTTCCACAGATGTTGGGGATCTAAAATTCACGTCTTTGTCCTTGCGTGGCAAACATTTTAACAACCGAGCCATCTCCTTAACTCTCGTGATTTATTTTTTGATGCTACAAGGCTCACAGTTAAGAGACTGCCTGAGTCTCAGAAAAGACTCTTACACTTATGTAATGGATGGCTTCTCGGAACCAAAGCAACAACTCTACCCAGTTCAGAATGATGCCCTGCTACCCATGAACATTACTCAATGATCAACTTTGGACTGAAAACTCTTCAGGACAGTTCCAAGATGAGGTGGTCCATCATACTATACTTCTAGCCAGAACCTCAGACAACCTTACCCATTACTCTGAGACTGACTGCAGAATCTACAGCTAGTCCTATTGAGACCTCACTATCTAAGCTTTCTTACAGGACCCCACAGAAATACCATCACCCCCTAAACAGCAGGAAGTAATTCTAAGACAATGATGCCCCTTCTCCCAAAGGTTTTATTTTTCTCAGGGTTATGGATAAACCCTAGGGTTGGGGGGTGGAACAATAAAATTTAGACTCATTATTCTTAAGAAAAGAAAAGAAAAGAAAAGAAAAGGGGGAATGGATAGGTATAGGATATTAAGGTAGATTATTGTATCTACTAGTAAACTGATTTAGCAAACTATCAGCCTTGGATAATTTGCATTGATATGGATTCTTGTATATTGACACAAGTGTAAACTATTTTTATATTCCTATTTAAGATAATTTGTATATTGATACTCTATTTGTCGTATCGTACAAATATTCCTGCTCCTGTTTGACATATTTTATATATTGATACAAATATAAAATTATATTTGTCATACTATATGTATGTTCTACCTCTGTTTAGGATATTTTGTATATTGATACATATTAAGGATATTGTTGTTACCTTGCATATTGCACTATACATTTCTCCCTCTGATTAAGATAATTTTTGCATATTGTCAAAATTTCAAGGTCATTGTCCCAATACTGTACATCTGTTTACAGACTGTTTACCTTGTTTTTGAAGCCTCAGTCCTTACGTTATTTAGGTAGACAAGATTTCCAAAATTATAGTCACCTATGCTTGTCCTTTCTATAGTTATATTAGTTAGGTTCTCCAGATTTGCAAGAACATATGTCAGATAGATAAGTAATCTTCAAATACTTCATAGACCTAGAGAATATGGCATTTAAATGTTTTGATAGCTTAGAATTCTGTTGATGTGAGACACGATTGCTCCTGACAGCATTGATCTGATCGTGAGAGAATGTTGGGATTCTAAGACACTCTGTTTGGAAGTTTGTCTTCTTCTTGGCACAAAATGGCCTGCTGGGCAAAAAACTGCTCTTGCCTCAACTGCTGACAGTATGAACTCTGTCCTTTCCGGATGAGCAGGACACAAGGAAAAGCGACTATTGAACCTTACCAAGACAGGGTAAGATGGTCTTTTAAAACTCCTGCTTCTGAAAATGGTCTGTCAGATATTCTAGACCTGTAGCCAAATTGGATGCCCCAATGGTGCTGAGAAACTTTAGTTGGCTGTCCAGGCTGCCAGCTGCCTCTGTCTGTTCTCACAAGATTTTTGGAAATGGCTTGCTTGCATTTTTTCAGGTATTATTATGTTCCTTCTCAGGTCTTTGATGGGATTAAAGACTAAATAGTTACAGTTACAATATCTTAGCTAGAACATATTAAATACTAGATTCAGATACTTCAGGATAGGACAGTTATTGGAGTAATCTCGGTAACATGCCTTTTACCTATGTTCTGGATATCTCTGGATTTTAGTATATGTCTCTTGTTTGATGTTTTTCTTGCTGGTTATATTTCTATTTTTTGTTTAGGTTACTACCTTTCCCCTCTCCTGGAAGATTATTGATAATCGTTCCTATTGTATATAGTTTATATTAGGTTAGAACTTTCTTATTTAGACAAAAGAGGGAGATGTAGTGGGTAGCTGTTCTGTCTGTGACCTTGAAGTACCGCCCCTAGAGATGCAGCAGGCAACTGCTCTACCTGCCTATGACCTTGAAGTATGTGCTCTTGGGGCATGGCCTCTTGGCGACCCTTAAGACCTGAGATGCACGTAAGCATTGCACTCTTTGCTCCCTCGTGGGACTTGGATGTGGGATTGATCCAGGCGGCTGGAACAGTGTTCCAGAACCTGCGTCAATTCTGTTCTGTACAGTGAGTTTTTTCCCTTAATAAATTCTTTTGCCCTTTAAACAGACTCTGTGGATATTGCAGTGTGTGTGTGTGTGTGTGTGTGTGTGTGTGTGTGTGTGTGTGTGTGCTCTGTTTGTGAATATGCACAGCAAATGTGTGAAGGTCAGTGGGCAACTTGAAAGACCCAGTTCTCTCCTTCTACTATGTCGGTCCCAAGTGTTGAACTCAGGTCATTAGAGTTGATAGGAAGTGCCCTTACCCACACACTGAGCTATCTCACCAGCCCTGTACTTAATTTTTAAATTTATTTTTTCTTTTTCTTTCTTTTTTTATTCATTTCTCATACGTTACATCCTGACCACAGTTTCCCCTCCCTCCACCCCTCCCTACCCTACCCTTACATTCCCTCTCCCCCAGATCCACTCCTCTTCCATTTCCTTTCAAAAAAGTAGAGCAGGCCTTCCAGAGATATCAGCAGAACACGAGACAACTAGATACAATATGATTAGGCACACACAAAAAAAACCCTCATGTCAAAGCTGGATGAGGCAACTCAGTAGGAGGAAAAGGGTCCCAAGCGCAGGCAAAAGAATCAGAGACAGCCCCGCTCCACTCCCACTGTTGGGAGTCTCACAAGAACACCAAGCTACACAACCATAGCGCATCTGCAGAGGACCTAGTGCAGACCCATACAGGGTCCATGTTTGTCGCTTCAGATTCTGTAAGCCCCTATGAGCCCTGCTTAGTTGATTCTGTGGGCTGTGTTCTCGTGGTCCCCTCCAACCTTTCCTCCCCTTCTTCTGTGGGGTTCCCCTGGCCCCATCTAGTATTTGGTTGGGGGTCTCTGCATCTGCTCCCTTTAGTTGCTGACTGACACCTCTCTGATGGCAATTGGGCTAGGCACTGATCCATGAAAGTAGCAGAATATCATTAGAAATGAGTTCATTGACTTTTTTTTTTTTGCCAGTTGTGTTTGGTTCTATCCTGGGTTTCTGGGCTATCCAGCTTCTGGTTCCTGGCCATCTAGGTGGTATCAGGCATGGACTCCCTCTCATGCCATGGGCCTCAAGTTGGACCAGTCACTGGTTTTTCACTCCCACAAGTTCTGTGCCACCATTACCCCAGCACATCTTACAGGTAGGATAGATTGTAGGTCAGAGGTTTGGTGGCTGGTTTGATGTCCCAGTCCTACTGCTGGAAGCTTTGCCTGGTTACAGAAGATGGCCAGTTCAGGCTTTGTATCCCCCACTACTAGGAGTCTTCCCTAGGGCCACTCTCATAGACTCCAGGGAGTTTCTACTGCACTAGGTTTCCACATTGCCCCTCCCAAAATGCCCCCCATTTCCAGTTGCCTCTCCCAGTACTTTCTCCCCTCCCCACCTGAGTTCTCCTGTTTTCATCCTCCCCCTCCCCCAGTCCACCACAAAATCTATTCTATTTCCCCTTCCCAGGGAGATTCATGCGTGCCCCCTTTGAGCCCTCCTTCTTACTTAGCCTCTCTGGGTCTGTGGATTGTAGCATGGTTATCCTTTCCTTTATAGCTAATATCCACTTATGAGTGAGTACATACCATGTTTGTCTTTCTGGGTCTGGGTTACCTCACTCAGGATGATTTTTTTCTAGTTCCATCCATTTGCCTGCAAATTTCATAACGTCATTGTTTTTAACAGCTGAGTAGTACTTCATTGTGTAAATGTATCACATTTTCTTTATCCATTCTTCAGTTGAGGGACAGCTAGATTATTTCCAGGTTCTGGCTATTATGAATAAAGTTGCTATGAATATAGTTGAGCAAGTGTCCTTGTGGTAGGATGGAGCATCTTTTGGGTATATGCCTAAGACTGGTATAGTTGGGTCTTGAGGTAGATTGATTCCCAGTTTTCTGAGAAACCAAGGCTACCCACTCTCTCCATATTTATTCAATATAGTAACTGAAGTTCTAGCTGAGGCAATAAGTCAACTGGTGATCAAGGGGATGCAAATTGGAAAGGAAGAAGTCAAAGTATCATTATTTGCAGATGATATGGTAGTATCCATAAGTGACCCCAAAAACTTCTATGAGGGAACTCCTACAGCTGATAAACACCTTTAGTAATGTGGCAGGATACAAGATTAACTCAAAAAATCAGTAGCCTGCATATATACAAATGACAAATGGGTTGAGAAAGAAAGCAGGAAAGCAACATCCTTCACAATAGCCACAAATAGTATAAAAGATATTGGGTTAACTCTAACCAAGCAAGTGAAAGACCAATATGACAAGAACTTCAAGTCTTTGAAGAAAGAAATTGGAGAAGATGAGGTGGTATTATGTTCCCCAAAATATTGTGCACCCTAATAAACTTATCTGGGGTCAGAGACAGAACAGCCACTAGATTAAACATAGAGAATAGGCAGTGGTAGCACATGCCTTTAATCCTAGCATTCCAGAGGCAGAAATCCATCTGGGTTCTCTGTGAGTTCAAGGCCACATTGGAAACGGCCAGGCATGGTGACACACGCCTTTAATCCCAGAAAGCGAACCTTTAATCCCAGGGAGTGATGGTATAAGGCAGAAAGATATATAAGGCGTGAGGACCAGGAACTAGAAGCATTAGGCTGGTTAAGCATTTGGCTGGTTAAGCTTTTAGGTTTTGAGCAGCACAGTTCAGCTGAGAGCCATTCGGATATGAGGACACAGAGGCTTCCAATCTGAGGAAACAAGATCAGCTGAGAAGTTGGTCAGGTGAGGTTAGCTGTGGCTTGACCTTCCAGTGTTCACCTCAATGCCTGCCTCAAATTTGATTTTATTAATAAGAACTTTTAAGATTCCTGCTACAAGAAGACATCAGAAGATGGAAAGATCTTCCATGTTCATGGATCAGTAGGATTAACAGTAAAAATGGCCATCTTACCAAAAGCAATCTGCAGATTTAATGCATTCCCCATAAAAATTCCAACACAATTCTTTACAGACCTTGAAAGGAAAATATTCAACTTCATATAGAAAACCAAAAAACCCAGGATAGCTAAAACAACCCTGTACAATATCTATCACCCTGCACAAAACTCAAGTCCAAGTGGATCAAAAACCTCAGCATAAAACCAGATATACTGAACCTGGTAGAAGAGTGGGAAATAGTCTTAAACACATGGGCACAGAGGATGACTTCCTGAACAGAACACCAATAGCACAGGCACTAAGAACAACAATCAATAAACGGGACCTCATGAAACTGAGAAGCTTCTGTAAGGCAGAGGACACCATCAACAGGACAAAACGGCAGCCCACAGGATCAGAAAAGATCTTCAACTCCACATCTGATCGAGAGCTAATATCCAAAATACATAAAGAACTCAAGAAACTAGTCATCAACAAACCAAATAATCCAGTTAAAAAATGGGGTACAGATTAAAGCAGAGAATTCTCAACAGAGGAATCTTAAATGGCTGAGAAACAAAGGAATGTTCAGCATCCTTAGCTGTAACAGGAGCCCAGACCTTAGCATAACTGACTCCATGATGGAAGTACCACTCAGTCTGTAAAACAGCACGTAGACAGTACCACCTGCCAAAACTAAAACAAATACCTAATCCATCAAAGTCCATCTAGCTCTGGGAAAGTCTCTAAATGTACTAACTTTTTTTTAAGCTTCTGTAGTTCTGCTTCCGGCTAACTGATCTTGTGAACTGAAGTATGTCAACCCAGAACGTGGTTTTTGTGCTTAAAAACTCACCCTAAGAAAAGCTCAGGGCTACACTGGGATCCCCCCAAACTCCCAGTGTAGTTGCCAGCTGGCTAATAAAGACTTTGTAGTGTCTTTGAACCATGTCCAAGCAGTCTTCTCTGGTGACTACCCCACAACATTGCCATCAGAGAAATGCAAATCAAAATTGCCTTGAGATTCCATCTTACACCCTTCAGAAGATCAAACCCACAAGTGACAACTCATGCTGGAGAGGATGTGGAACATTCCTCCATTGCTGGTGGGAGTGCAAACTTGTACAGCCACTATGGAAATTAAATTTATTTATTTAATATGAGTGTGTATATGTTACATGCATACACGCCAGTATGCATGTGCATGTGTTTGCATGTGCGAATGTGGAGGCCAGAGCAAGATGTCAGATGTCTTCTGTTGCTCTCTGTCTTATCAACTTGAGACAGGGTTTCTCCCTGAACTGGAAGTTCATCGTTAGAGTAGGTGGCCAGCAAGCTCCCAGGGCCTGAACCTCCAGTGTTGGAGTTACAGACAAGCATAGCCATGCTGGGCTTTTTATGTGGGGTCTAGGGATTTGAACTTGATTCTTCATGCTTGCACAACAACTGCTTGTGTCTACTTAGCCATCTCCCCAGCTTTTACTTAAGTGTTGAAACTGTTCAAGACCATGGGGACTTTTGAAGTTGGACCGATTGAATTTTGTATTATGAGGTGGGCTATGAACCTGTGGGGACAAGGAGTGGAAATCGTGGCTAAAATTTTTATGTTTGGGTTTCAAGTTGACAAAGGGTGGACTTGTGATGGCTAATATTGATTGCCAGTGTGACAAGGTCTAAAATCACCTGAGACATAAACTTCTGGGCATATCTGTGAGTTTCTAGATTGGGTGAATTGAAATCCGAAGATCTACCCTAAATGTGAATGACATCATTCCACCGTCTGGGGTCCTGGACTAACTAACCATGAGGGAGGAGGTCGGTTGAGCACTACCACTCACCTGTCCCTGCTGCCGGACTGTGGATGCCATGTGACCAAGCTCCTATGCCGTTGCTTCCTTGCCGTGACGGACTCTGTTCTTGTGCTGAGTAAAAATCCATCCTTCTTTCCTTGAGTTCTCTGCCAGGTATTTGTCACCCCAATAAGGAGTAATTAATAATTCTGTGACAGCCGGGCGGTGGTGGCGCACGCCTTTAATCCCAGCACTCGGGAGGCAGAGCCAGGTGGATCTCTGTGAGTTCAAGGCCAGCCTGGTCTCCAAAGCGAGTTCCAGGAAAGGCGCAAAGCTACACAGAGAAACCCTGTCTCGAAAAACCAAAAAAAAAAAAAATAATTCTGTGACAGCTGCAAGTTGGTAAAGGAATCACAGCACTCTTCAATGGAAGGCGACCTACAAAGGGTGATTTGTCTGAAGAAATCAGCTCCTGTGACTGCGAGGACTCCAAATCGGTAGGGCGGGCAGGAGATGGAGACCCAGGAGAGAGCCTGGTGCTGTGGTTCAAGTTGAGGGCTGTCTGCTGCCGAGTTCATACCTGCTTAGGGGAGGTCAGGCTTTTTGTGCCATTTTGGATAGGTTCGATAGGTCCACTTCTATATGGAGGGAGCTGTCTTTGCTCACATCCACTTTAATATAAAAGGATGCAAACACCGCAGAGGACGTCTGACCATCTATTTGGGGGTCAATAGCCCAATTTGGCACCTAACATTAACCACCACATTTGCCCTACTGAGGACAGAGAACTTGATGAGAACTCGGCTTGGATGCTCAAAGATGGTTTTGGCAGAGATCCAGGTTTTAAAATATCCTACCTGTCACCACTGCCCTGGGAAGTTGCCATCCCATTTTACAGATGTGTAAACAGAGGTTCAATGGGGACAAGAGAGTCATCAAACATCCCAGACATACTGTGGACATTTGGGAATGGGGTGCTGGCCTGTTGGTTCTGCTGTGCCGTGGTTCAGTATCCACAGTGACGGCAGCTCCTACTCTTACTTGCTCCCTGGGGAGGTTTGCCAAATCACATTAAAGAAACAGGAAGTAAAGACAGTGGGCGTTTGGGGACAGAAGGTGCCTTCTGCTCCGTTCAACCTAGGCTTGGAAGCTACAAACCATGTGGGCAACTGTCTTGTCTTCGGGAATGGTATTGACTGAGCTCAGATCCTTACGTGGCTGTGTGCAGGACATTTTGGAGGCAGCCAGGGATGGGGCAGACTGTGGACCTTTCTTCTTGAGGTCCAGAGTCCAGATCAAGCTGCCTCCTGACCCCAATGGGTCTGAGGCTGTGGCACTTGGATCTGATGGTGTGGCACCCAGGCTAGCTTGACCTAATGTCTTAGGCTCTTGGTCAGGAAGGGCAGGGTAGAGGAACCAGGAGCTGAGGTTAACTAGCCGGAACACGAGGGAACGGTGACCAGGAGTTTGTGTGAAAGAAGAGGGGCTGAGAGAGGGCGGTGTGTTTAGAAGTGACATGGGTTTAGTGCAGGAAAGGGACAAGCCGAGTCTCCGCGGCGACCTGTTTGTTGGAGCTGCCTGATTTAGCAGAAAATCGCACACGCTGGCCCTGGCATGGGCTAGTGGAAGGTATTTCCTCCCCAGGCCCGGGTCAAGTTTCATTCATAGGTACTGTCTAAAATTAGACCCTTGCTTTCATTCTGGTCCAAGTTCCCTGCCTAGCGTACTATTTGGGAGAAACAGGCAACTCCATTAAAAGTGCGCCTTCCTCCCTCGGCCCCTGGCCCGCGGACTGCGCCCTGTCCCTGCTGGCGGCCGCCACGGCTCATAAACCCGGGTCTAAATTCAAAGCATCCGCTCTGACTGGTGACCCCGAGCTTCCAGGCAAACCTGGGCTGCCTCCTGTAGCTCACACCACAGACTCAGCCAGGTCATGGCAAGAGGCCCAGTTCATGCCTGTGGCCTCTGTGAGGGGAGCGTGAGGGCAACTGCCCAGAGGCAAGAGGGGCCTGGCATGTGTGGGCGAAGCGCAGGTATATGTTTGGGCCAGCCTTAGTGTCTTCCTCTCCAGCCTCAGGGAGCCTGCCCACCCGCCCGGCCTCTTTACTGTTGGTTGCTATTCTCCAAATCAACAGAGCCTCAAAAGACTCAAGGAGAGGGTGATCTGCCCCATGTTTGGGCCGATGCTCTCATTTAATATTTCCTCGAGCATAGATATCTGGAGCTTTTTTTTTTTGTCATGAGGGCACTGGAAAATGCTGGCTTCCAGGAGCTATAGAGAGTGGCATGAACATGGAAGGGCCCTTGTTTTCATCTCTTGCCTCAGTCTGTCTCCTGGCAGTGGCACCCGTTCTCCTCGTGTGGTGCTCCTGTGTTGGTGGTCGTGGTGGTATGTGGCCCATTTCTGGTGGTCCCAGGGCTAGCTGTTGGTGTAAAGGGTGGGCTCTCCTTCCTGGGGTCCAGGTTAGAAGTCTTTAAGAACCACCCCAGTTGACTTATCTCCTATAGGAGCCTGCCTCTGAGTGCGCAACCTCAGCGAAGAAGGGGTCTTTCCTAGTGCAGTGGTTTGGATGAGGAACGCCCCCTGACAGGCTCATGTGTTTGAACACCTGGTCTCCTGTGATGGCGCTGCTTGGGGAGGTTATGGAGCCTTTAGGAGGTGGAGTCTTGCTGGAGAAGGTACATCACTGGGGAAAAACTTTGAGGATTTATAGTTTTTAGGATTTGTAGTTTTTTGAGGCTTTATGTCTTAGTCTCTCTCGGAAACGGGATGGGCTGGTTTCCTCCTGCTGCTGCCGCCTTTTTCCCTGACGGTTGTTATTCCTTGCCTGCCATGATGGACTCGATGCCTCTGGAACTGTGAGCCAAAATAAGCCCTTTCTTCCCCGAGTTGCTTTTGTTGGGATATTTTATCACAGCAGTAGAAAACTTATAAGCTCAGTACCTGAGCTCGGCTGCAACCCTGGGACAGGCATGAAGGAGAGAGAGCCCCAGGAGAGAGAGTTTAACAGCACACCACCATTGCTCAGCAAGCAGCCTCTGGAGGCTCACAGAAAGCCCCTGACTCAGGCTTAGCAGGGGGCAGAGGGCTTCCCGGAAGAGGTGATGTCCAAGGTCACTGGTAGGTTTTATCTGGGATCCAAGAAGAAAAAGCAGAGGTTGTTCAAAGACTGACACATGAGACACCTCAAAGCAAGACCTGGACTTGTCCGGTAGAAGCCTGGCACTGGCACTCTGGCTGTACTGACCCTGGCAGGCCATGTCGCTCTGAGCCTCAGTTTCCACATGTGCAGCTGGGAATCCTGGCACTTTCCCCACACAGACATTAGAGCCAGGTGGGCAAGCTCAGTGCGTGTGACTGGATGAACCGATCCTGGGTGTGGTGCTGCTCAAGGCAGGCAATACTCCATCTGGTCCCCTGTCACCCTCTGGTCTCAGCTCAGTCTCAGAAAGGCCCCTCCTTGACCAGCCTTCAAAATGGGCTTCCCTTTCAGCATCTAACTTACCATTTGGTTTCCTTCCTAGAGTCTTCCAGTTTATAGCTGTTTGGTTTACTTTCTTGGCTGAATGGTCCCAGACAGTGAGGAGCAGGGCTTATTTCTCCTGTGTCTCCTCCTGTGTTCAGAACTCAGTTGGTGCCTGCAGAGTCAATGGACACAGGCCTGCAGACACGCAGAAATGAAGTCTCGGTAGTCTCCTGTGGTAAGGTAGATTTGTCCAGACAGGCTCTGACTGAGGGCAGTGTCCAGGCACCCCTACAGAACCCTCACAGCCATCTGAAAAGCCCAGTCCTACTGTGGTAGAAAGCTAGGGTAAAACCACAGCCACCCCATTTTCCACCACTTCTCCAGACAGGCTTGGAAGCTGGACAGGGACGTGCTTGGATCTGGGACCCAGGCTGTTCCCCTAGCTGCTCTGGGACCTCTAGTTTTCACTCTCTCTTGTGTCTTCCCCATCCTGGGAGTAACGCTCCTCCAGAGCTGAGTGTGATGTGAACGAGTGTTGTGGGTTATTTTTACACTGTGTGAAGGTGTATTGCTGTGATTGGTGTAATAAAAACCTGAACAGCCAATAGCTAGGCAGGAGGTATAGGTGGGACTTCCAGAGATAGAGAGGACTCTGGGAAGAAGAAAGGCAGAGTTGCCAGCCAGACACAAAGAGGAGACAGGAGGTGCAAGATGGTAGAGAGATAACGCCATGTGGCAGATCACAGATTTAAAAATGTGGGTTAAGTTATAAGAGCTAGTTGAGACAAGCCTAAGCTAAAGGCCAAGCTTTCGTAATTAATAATAAGTCTCCAGGTCATTTTTGCGGGCTGGCAGTCCAAAGATAGTCTGACAAGAAAGCTTGCTACAAGCGAGGGACTAGCTTGGTTACTCCTCCAGCTTTGGAGTCATGTCCTGGTGTTAGCTCTAGCTGGACAGCTGACCCCATTTTCCCAGATCCCACCATTCATACTCTTCCTCCCTCACTGACCTGAAACTTTCCAGAGAGTCCCTCTGGTCTTCCCTTTCGGGGTGGCTTGGCTTCCCAAGAGAACACTGAAGTGAGGATGTATGAATTCAGAAAGTGCTAGCTAAGGGAGTGGGCTGAGGGACAGGAAGTCAGTATGGGGAGCAATGACAGTGTGAACTTCTCTGCTGAGTCCTGCCCCACTCTGTGACATGGTGCAGAAAGCATGCCCTTGAGACCGCCTGTCAGGGGCAGGTGCAAGGGACTGACTGACATAGGGCCAAGGGGCCTGTGGTAGGTATTAACTGCATAGCACTTCCGGCTGGACCTGTTGGTGAGAAGCCATCACAGATGGTGGGAACTTCCAAGTGTCCCTCCTGGGCCAGCATGCAGGGGATTGGTGAGTACCAAGGGCCCGTGGGAGGGGCCAAGCATCTGCTTGTCTGTGATGGGTTTCAGCTGGGTCATTAATGGAGCTGAGAGTCCAGCCCTTCATTAGGTGCCTGAGTTACCTGGGTTCTCTTGGTGCCTGGGTTCTTAGGGCCCTGAGTCAAAGATAGAGAACACAGGGGTTGCCCTTTGCTGGGTGCTGCATCATTGCTTTGAAGGGAGCATGATCATCTCCCCCTGACATCCGAAGAGAGGTTGAGAGAATGGGCAGTGGGCATGGCCATGTTGCTGCTGGTCTCTGGGAGTTACAGGTGGTTGTAAGCCAGCATGTGGATGCTGGGAACCCAAGTGCTCTGCATAGCACCAAGTGTTCTTAACTGTGGAGCCAACTCTCCAGCCCCTTTAACTACTGTTTTAATATGTCTTTTCTATAGCCTCATAGATGTATTTACTTTTCAGTCCAAAAGATTCCTTTAAGTACGTTCTGCAGTACTGGCTTAGTAATCACAGACTCTTTTAAACATGTCTTCATTGGGGAGACATTTCTCTTTCAATTACAACTGATAGTTTTGCTGGGTATAGTAGTCTGGCTTGGCAATTTTTGTCTCTCAGAACTTGAAGCACATCATTCCAAGGCTCCCTGGCTTTTAAGGTTTCTGTTGAGAAATCTGCTGTTATTCTGATGGGTCCACCTTTCTATGCAACTCACTTTCTCTTCAGGCCTTTGGTATACATTCTCTGTTCTCTCAATCTAGGGTTTTAACTGTAATGTGACATGAGGAGGCTCTTTTCTAGTCTGGTCTGTTCATATTCTGAATTTCTCCTAGACCTGCATGGTCATCTCTTTCCCTAGATTTGGGACATTTTATTGAAATTGTTTTCTAAGCATTTAGCATGAAATTCTTCTCCTTCTATGCTCACAGATTGCCTTGGAAATAAAATCATTTTATTGCAATGAATTCACAAATAAAAACATTACTCAGATGGATTAAAGGAACCACTCACCCATTCCCAAACTCTGTACACCTCAATGAATAGTTAGAATACCGTACAGTTAGAATATAGTTAGAATGGCCGTTCTTCTTTTAGAGTGCTACACATTCTCTATCTGCTATATTTTATGCAGCTATCCATCACAAAAAGAAAAAAATACAGTTAAAATAGAAAAAAACAATTAGCTTTATATTCTCTTTAATGATTCCTGCATTTTGTTCTTATCACCTAATATTACCCTTTCTTGGCCTCTTTTCTGAATGCTATACCATACCCACCCTTACGGCTACACACACACACACACACACACACACACACACACACACACACTGTAGGCTAGGATCTGCATATGGGGAAGTACATGCATTTCTTTTTCTTTCTAAGTTTGGGTAACCTTGCTTAATATTATACATTCTAAGTTCATTCTTTTTCCTGAAAGTGTTGTGATTTCATTTTTCTTTAGAGCTGAGTAATATTTCATTTTACATATGTACCACATTGTTATTACCCATTTATCTGCTGATGGACATTTCCTTGCTAGCATAAATAAAACAGTAATAAACATGGTTGTGTAAATATCTCTGTAGTGGGTTATGGAGTTCTCTGGGTATATGCCCTGGAGTGGACTAACTGGGTCATATGGTAGTAATTTTTTGAGGAGCCTCCAAACTGATTTCCACAATGACTGTGTTAATTTGCATTCCCACCAGCAATGAGTGAGAGTTCCTCTGTCCCTATACCCTCTCCATGGACATTTGTCATCAGATTCCTTGCTGACAGCACTTCTGACTGCGGTGAGGAGGAATCTCCAAGCACTTTTCCTTGATGACTAAAGATGTTGATCACCGTTAAACATGGTTACTGTTGCCCATTTGTGTCTCTTCTTTTGAACTGTCTATTCAGATTCATTAGCCCATTGGAAAACAAACTGACCAAGCCATGGAGCACAAGCTCCTAAACCACATTTCTCCATGGCCCCTGCTTCAGCTCCTACCTCCAGGTTCCTGCTTTGGGCTCCTGCCCTGGCTTCCCTCAGTGATGGACTATAAGCTATAAGCTATAAAATGAAACAAATCCTTTGTCCTGGTACTTGTTCTGCAATTCTTTGTAAATTCTGGATTAGCTCATTGTCTGTGGCGTGGCTGCTAAAGACTTTCCCCCTTACTGTGAGCTTCGATGATGGTCCCCTTTGTTGGGTCAAAACTTTTAATTTCTTGTTCATCTGTGTTTTCTTCATCCTTGATAGCTGTAGGCATGATTCTTTTTCTAATTGACATCTATATATATATCATTTATATATCAATATATCAATCTCTGTTGTCTGGTAGAGATCCGCCTATTTACTTACCTACGAACATGTGATAGTTTGATTTCTGTTGGTAAGATAAAACCATGACCCAAAGCAACTTGGGAAAGAAGGACTTTATTTCAAGTCAGGAACCTGGAGGTAGAAACCGAAGCAGAGGCCATGGAGGGATGCTACTTACTGGCTTGCTCTCCATAGCTTGATCAACCTGCTTTCTAATACAACCTAGTAGTATCTGCCCAGGGGTGGCACCATCCACAATGGGCTGGACCCTTCCACATCAATCATTAGCCAATACAATACACTACAGACACACTCATGGGCAAATATGATGGAGATGACTCCTCAACTGAGGTTCTCTCTTTCCAGGTGACTCTAGTTTGTGTTGAGGAAAACTGACCGGTACACCACATTTCTACCAGACATTCATTCTCATAGATAGCTCTACCCTCCTTCTTTAAGAGAAAATGTATGTGGGGTCAGGAAGATGTTGTCTCTGAGTCAATCAGGCTAGTTATAGGATGATTGTTGGTGATCACAGTTTCAGTGTGGGAGATGACAGTGGCTGGGAACAGTGACCCGCATCAAGGGGGAGCCTGCTGTATAGGTCCAGCCAACAGCTACCATGCAGGAGGATGGCTTTCTCCAGTCCCATCTTTTCATGCTTCAAAAGAAGCCAGAGGTCATTTTATCCTCTGAAAAATCTGCAGTCTTTCATTTTAAAACATGTCATGGAGAAACAAGGTTGAAACACAATGTAGGTGACTTAACATGGCTGTCAGACTTGAGCCCTACAATGGCAGCCTAGCACTTCTGCTCAATCTGTAAGGGCAGGTGTATATGTGCGCGCATGGGTTTGTGCATGTTGTATCTATGTGCATCGCATGTGTGTGTTGTGTTGCATGTGTTGCACTATGTGTGCATGTGTATGCATGTATATGGGGGTTTAATGAAGTTCTTTTCTCTAATTATGAATGCAGTGTGCTCACCCATATCATCCTGTTACATTTCCTCATTTCCTTATTATGGGGCAGTTAGGTTATTTCAGGGTTTCTTTGTAAGTCATGCTGGGACAACCCCTTTGAGATAGTGATTCACATCTGTCCATCCTCATGGCTGCTTGTCCATGAAACTGGACCAGGAAGGTTTATTTCTGTTGTTGGTTTCTCCTCTAACCCAGCCTCTCTGAGGATAAAGAAATCCCTTTATTTCCTTTGAATGCCCACTGCGTAGCACTCTGACCAGAATGAGAGAGTGGAATGAGAGAATGAGGTGGGAGAGAAGGGAAATCAGCCTGTGACGCCATCATAGGGAACTGGGGAGGCCGAGCCACTATTAAGGAGAGCAGCTTTTACTGGGAAGATGCCAAACCACTGCTGAACCGCTATGATGTCACTGACTCAGTCCTCCATTCTGGCATCTACTTGACCCAATCACATGGGTTTTCTGTTACAGAACACAAACAACCGTTCCAACTTCCCTGGAATGATCATGATTGAGTCCACAAAATGAAGCTTACCATTCTATTTGTTTAACATATTTTTAAAAGATTTCATTTGCTTTTACTATTTTAATGTGTAAGAGTGTTTTGCCTGCATGTATGAATTTCCTCTACATGTGTGCCTGGTGCCTGTGGAGGTCAGAAGAGGATGTAAGATTCCCTGGAACTGGAGTTACGGCTGCTTGAGAGCTGCCATGTGAGGGCTGGGAACTGAACCCAGGTCCTCTGCATCAAGTGCTCTTAACCACTGAGCATCTTTCCAGCCCATCCTTTTATGTTTTAACTGGAATTAAAACCCATTTGGATCTCCAAATTATGGGGATGGTTTGCTGTTTAATTTTTTGTCAACTTGACACAAGCTGGAGCCATCTGGGAAGATGGAATCTCAATTGAGAAGCTGCATCCATTGGATGGCCTGTAGGCAAGTCTGTGGAGGCTTTTTTTGATTAATGATTGATGTGAGAGGACTCAGGCCACCGTGGTCAGTGCCACCTCTGGGCAGGTGGTCCTGGGTGGTATAAGAAAGCAGGTTGAGCAAGCCATGGGGAACGAGCCAGTAAACAGCATTCTTCCACGGGCTCTGCCTCAGTTCCTGCCTCCAGGTTCCGGCTTTGAGTCTCTTCCATGACTTCACTCAGTGATGGAGTGTGATATAGAAGTAAACCACATAAACCCTTTCCTCCCCAAATTGCTTTTGACCGTGGTGCTTATCACAGCAACAGAGACCTAAATCATAGATGAGTGCTTCTCAACCTTCCTAATGCTGTGGCCCTTTATGGCTGTGGTGACCCCCCCAACCACAAAATTATTTTTGTTGCTACTTCATAACTGTAATTTTGCTACTGTTAAGAATCACAATGTAGATATTTTTGGAGATAGAGATTTGTTAGAGGGGTCACGACCCATAGGTTGAGAAACTGTAATAGACGTTGCGTTCATCAGCTTTCTTTTACTGCAATGAAATACCCGAGTCTGAGTTACTCTTAAAAGAACAACATTCCACTGGTTCTTGGCTCTGGAGACTGGAAGTCCAAGAGTATAGTGCTGGCATCTGGCCCTTCTCCATGTGTTATACTGTGGTGCCACAGGGGGCACATCCAACCACAGGAGACAGCAGGCAGCCTCAGACCCCTCACCCCGACTCCTCCAGGTTTATAAGACCAGAAATAACAGTCAGCTCATCAAGGCCCCTGTCCTGGCGGAGCTGGGAGGTCCCACCCCAGGTTCTTTGCTTTCCTAACAGAAGGGGCAGTCCCAGCCTAGATGAAGGGGGGGGGTCCCCCTCCCAGCCACCCAGGATGTGTAGTTTCCTTGGCGCTCAGAATGATGGCCTCTTTGGGCCTTTTGTTCTCCTGTTTGAATCCTGTTTGAATGTCATGGCCCAAGGGCAGGGACCTAATTGGCAGCTAGCTGTCTCCTACATCTTCCCCACCCAGTCCTCCCCTGAGGATAGAGGAAGGCCATTTCTTTCTCACAGAGGGAAGAGGGAAATGCCAGCGCAGGAGCGTGGGAGTGACGTGTTCTCCTTCCCACTAACTTGTTGATGGGTGTGAGGTTGTTCTTTGGAGCGCTGAAGAATGTTCTGGAATTACAAAGAAGAGAAACTTGCTCAACCTTGTAAATATGGGGTAAAAAAAAAAAGGCAACACTGAATTATATACTGTGAAAGAGCAAATCATACGGTATATGAGTTATATTTAATTTATTTATGTATCTTAAGTATCTGAGTTTACCCTTGTCTGTCTCAAGCCTTGTGTTGACCTAGAACCTGGTCTCTCACTGTTGGCTGTCCTTCTGGGAGCCTGGGCCTGGTGGAGGCCTCCTCCTGAGGAGCCTCCAGGGATGAGCTGGAGTAGGGATCCCTGGTATCCTCCAGCCCGTCACCCCAAGGCAGATTCGTGGTCTGGAGGAGTGGAATGGCCCTGTGCAGATGACCCAGTGGGGCAGTAGCAACGACAGGGAGAGCATTCTTTCCTGACTCAAGGAGGGAAAAGCCAGGATTCTCCAGTGAAGGAGTCAAGAAACCTGGAGCTGGGATCCAGAAGCTGAACAAGATCACCGGAGTGGTTTCAAATGAACAGACACGCTTTTATCATTGGGGTTTTACTAGAATGATATTCACTTTTTAAAAAAGTCTTATTAGATTTCTTTTGTTTTTTGTTATCACTTTAAATCAAGATCCCGGAATGAAGACATCACTCCCGTCTGGCTCCGGGGAGCCCTTCTCCCTGAACTGTCTGCAAGGGAGGAAGCTGATGAAAGCTCTCAGTCTGCAGGCGCTTTTCATGTCCTCTGAGGGGCAGAGATGCAAAGCCCCACGCTGTGTGTGCTTAAACACCTGTGAGCAGAGCCGTGTCTTCTGCGTAAAAGCTTGGAATGTGTCTAACTTTCAGAAGCCCAACTCAATGGGGCTTGAGTAGAAAAGGAATTCATTGGTTTGTTAAGGGGAAGCAACCAAGACTTGAGGTATGGTTTGAACTAGGGCATCAAAAAGGGTCCTGGTTCTCAGTTTCTTTTTCTACTTTCTTGGCTCTGCTTCAAGTGATCTGTTTCTACCTTCAGGGTGAACCTTCTCTGTGATGAGGGCACCAGGCCAGTACCAAGCTGGCTTCCTTCTAAAAGGTTCCACTTCTTCTTATTAGGGCCACAGTGAGCACTGATCTTCAATACTTGGAGCGTAGAGACACAGAGTCAAACCATCTTGACACCACAGCTTGACACCACAGCTCCGGGATTCTGGAAATCTGAAGATTTGTGCTCAAATTGGGTGCAGTGTGAATGCTGTATTTTGATGGTCAGTATAGTGAAGGTTGGTGCTTAGGATTATTCTAGAAAATGTCAGTGGAAATTGTGGGAAGAGGCAGGGGCTGGGAGAGAATGAAGTAGAGCAGCCAGGACACAAAGGACTGGAGGAATGGGCATTTCTCAGAGAGGACCAAGGCCGCCAAGCTGTGCCTGGGAGGTGTGGCCAGGGGTTTGCAGGCAGACACGGAGTCTGCTGGGCCGGTTGGAAAACGTCCACTCAATGCCACTGTGCAGGTCATGGCCCTGCCTGGAGGGTGCCCTGCAACTCTGGAGGACAGAATCCTAACTCAGCTCCCGCAACTGGAAGAGACAGGTGCTGCAGGACGGGCTCGTCGACTGAGAGAGACACCGAGTCTGCCTTCACGATTGTTAGGGTGTAGCGAGAACAAGAGGACTTTTAGGCAACACAACCGCCTTGGCCCGACCCACAGGCTTCCAAAGCAGGCTGAACTTCAGAGGAGTCTGAAGCAGAAGCTGGCTTAAAGGGCAGCATGGATTCAGAGCCACAGGAGAGGTGCTCTACTCCCCCTCCTCCCTTCTTCCCTCTCCCTCTTCCCTTTGCTCCTCCCTCCTTCCCCCTCATCTTTCACTTCCTTCTTCTTTTCTTCTCTTTTTTTCTCCCAGTCTTTCTTCTCTCCTTCTCACCACTTTATAAATGTATTTGAATAGAGGTGGGTATTTTTACAAAAATATTAGCATGATGTTCTAGGCATAGTGGTGGCACACTTCTAGAATCTTAGCACTTGGAAGACTGATACTGGGAATTACAAGTTTGAGGACAGCTTGTGTTACCGGGTGAGTTCTAGGCCAGCTTGAGTTACTTAGCAAGACCCTGTCTCAAAACAAAACAAAAACAAAAAATGAAACAAAACAAAAACAACAAATAACGACAATGAAGAGTTCCCATGCCTGCCCTGGTTTAATTTCGTTGCTGTGATAAAACACCTCACAAAGAGTAGCTTACGAGAGAAAAGGTTTATTTGGCCTACAATTCCAGATTACATTACATCGTGGGGAAAATCAAAGCAGAAACTTAAAACATCCAGTCACATCACCTCCAGTCAAGAGCAGGGAGAAACGAATGCATTCACGCTTAGTGCTTAGCTCACTTTCTCTACGAAGTTAGGGACCCAAATCCAGGAAGTGTGCTATGCACATTCAGGGTGGGTCTTCCCACCTCTGTCGGCCTAATTAAGAAAATCCCCCCAGGCATGTCTGCAGGTCAACCCAACCGAAACAACTTCTCTCCACACTGTATCAGGTTGGCAGTGAAAAGTGACCGTCATGAAGACTTATACATGTTTTCGGGCAGTGTTTTCTAAGCCCTCTTCTTCTTTTTTCTTGATGGTGTTTCATTACGTAGGTCAGAATGGCCTAGAACCCACAGATTCAGAGTCCACAGAACTCCTAAAGCCCTACTGCCTTTATCAAACAGGTGCTGGGATCACAGGCTTGTGCCATCATGGTCAGCTATATGTTTCTTTGAAGTGATTTCACATGCACTTACCTAATTCCTTTTAACAATTGTGTCATAGTCCATTCTGTGGACACATTTGATTTATTTAATCAGATCATAATGAACTTTTGGGTACTTCAACTCCTATAATACCTACAAAAACACAGAAAACACTACTAATCATGAAAAATATATAAAATAATAGTGATTATGAACATTTGCTGGCCACTACCTCAGCACTATTTTATATATATACATATATATTCAAATAAATCTACATGGCAGGCATTAATTATTCTCATTTTCTAGACGAAGGAATCAAGGTATAGAGAGAAGCCACTTGCTGCTTGGTTTGAGTGTGCTGGGAATTGAATCCCCAAGTTTGTGAATGTATTGGAGGACAGGCCTTTGGATGGTGATAAAAATCTGATGATATTATCAGGATGGAGTCACAGAGGGCCAGTGACTTTAAAAGAAGAGAGTCCTGAGCTAGCACTTCTTCTGTCTTGCCATATTGTACCCTCTGCCATGCTAGGGTGTGCTAAAAAAGCACTTGCCAAGGCTAGTGATATCAAGGGACTTCCTAGCCTCCAGTGTAGTGATATTTGCTCTGCCCATAACCTTGGGCTATAGGGCCTGAAGGAGGCGGTGCTTCTTGCTGTTGTATATGACCTCTTATAAGGAAAGAGAAAATGGTCACATGCCCCTTCTCCCTGCTGCCTGTGAGGTAGATTTGCTCTCTGTTAGATCAGAGAATGACTTCAGCTGTCTACTCTGTTCTGTATTTGTGAGCATATTTCCTCAATTTATATCTTAATAAATCCCTATCACCCATTAACTAAACTCACGTGGATTGATCTTAATAAGTGGCGCCAAATGTGGGGCATGAACCCATGACCCTGAGATTGAGTCTCATGCTCTACTGACTGAGCTAGCCAGGCTCTTTATGAATCATCCAAAGTCCAATATTTGGTTATAGTAATAGATGGTGGAGTAAGCAGGCTGGGGAGATGGCTTAGCTACACAAACATGAAGACATAAGATTGTCAGCACCCATGTTTAAAAAAAAAAGAGCCAGGAGCCCTAGTGTTGGGAGTGTGTGTGTGTGTGTGTGTGTGTGTGTGTGTGTGTGTGACTCATGAAAGTAGAGAAGGTATCATGAAAGAGAAGGAAGAGACCCTGAAGGAGAGGGAAGGAGAGGACAATGGAATGCATGGTACATAAAGAAAGCAGGAGAGAGGATTGTTTGCACTGAGTGGAGGATCAGCAAGAGGAAGATTAAACTTATAAAATACTTTTTCATCTACTGGTTCTATGAAAAATAAAACATTTAAGATCAAACTATCTGGTTGGTAGGCTACTTACAATCCAACCCTGAGTTTTCTTTCTAGGGAGAGGAATCTGCTGATCCCGTTTTTTTCTTGTTATTAGCTACTTAGGCTTTCCATTTCTTCTTACGTCAATTTTAATGAGTTAAACTATGAAAAGAATTTGTCCCTTTGTTTGTGTTCTCTAATAACTTGGCAAAATTTCCCATAGGTTTTTTCTGTGTTGTTTGCTTAATATAAATTACATCTGCTTTTATTTTTTTATTCTTTAAATTGTGTATTGTGCTTTTTCTCTCTTTTTTTGAACAAGATGATCAGAGACATGTCTGTTAGTTTTTCAAAAAGAAGATACTTTATTTCTCAGTACTTTTTCTTCTTATTAATCTGTTAATATTTTCTTTGATTTTGTACTGTTGAATAGTTTTGTGTGTAATTGTGATGTCTTGAATGAAAATGGCCCCCATAGGTCCATAGGGAGTGGCACTATTAGGTATGGCCTTGGTGGAGGAAGTGTGTCACTGGAGGGTGGGCTTTGAGTTTTTAGATGTTCAAGACAGGCCCAGTGTCACTCTCTTTTTCTACTGCCTACCAATCCAGACAGAACTCGTGGCTCCTTCTCTAGCACCATGCCCACTTGCATGCTGCCATGCTTCCTGCCATAACAATAATAAACTAAACCTCCAAAACTGGAAGCCAGCCCCAATTAAATATTTGCCTTATTAAGAGTTGCCATGGTCATCCTGTCCCTTCACAGCAATAGAAACCCTAAGACAGTGATGTTGAACTCTTTTCTGAGGCAACAGATATTTAAATTTAACTAAAGCACCACAGACTGTGGTAATGCATCAATGCATCACATGTACCCTATGAATATATACAATTAAAAATGTACAGTTAAAAAATTAATTTAATTTTAAGCGTGTAAGTACTCAAGGTTGTACCTTTCTCTAAGGGTTCAGCAGTAGCTGCACTGCATGAATTTAATGTAGAGACATTTTTATTATCTTTCAGCTTAAAAATTTTAAGTGTTGTGAACTGCCACTGCTTCTTCTATCAGTAAGGTTTTTAGAAACTTCTTTTTAATTTTTTAATTGATTGCTCTAGAAATTTCAGCATGCATCTTGTCTTATGCAAATAAGATAAAAGTCAGTGATTATTTCTTCCTGCTGAACAATGACATTGCCCACAAATGATCTCCCCCGTCCCAGTTGTTTGGATCAGTATTTTTGTTCTGTCTTATTTCTCTCCCCCAACTAGATTTCACTGTCCTTTTAGAAAATGAAATCTATTCAGATTTACCCATGTCACTGTCCTGACTGACATTTCAACAGCTTCCTCAAAGATGATTATCCTCTTGCCTGAAGCTCATCTTTTAGATCTCTTTGTAGCAAATTCTCTTAATTCCTGTGCCTAAATGTATAAGAATTTCCCTTGTCTATGCGTCTGTATTTAGAATGAGTTGCTTGATTCTGCATAGAGTTTGCCAGAGCATGAAAAGCCAAATCGACAACTTCTGTCTTTTAAACTAATTTTATTGAGACATCACACACCATGAAGTGCACAGTTCAAACCACACAGCTTGCAAACCGAAGCCTAAACCAAGACAGCAAGCATATGTCCTATCTGCAGACATCCCTCAGACCTCTGCACCACAGCTTCTGCACTCTCATCCACCCTCCATAGCCTAGGTGTCTTGGTTAGGGTTTCTATTGCTGTGAAGAGACACTGTGACCATGGCAACTCTTAGAAAGGAAAACATTTAACTGAGGTGGCAGTTTTACATTTTCAGAGGCTCAGTCCATTATCATCTTGGTGGGACAATAGCGGCATGCAGGCAGACACGGTGCTGGAGAGGTAGCTGAAAATTCTACATCTTGTAGGCAACAGGAAGTAAACTGAGGCACTGGGTGTGCTTGAGCATATATGAGACCTCAAAGCCTGCCTCCACTGTGACACACTTCCTCCAACAAGGCTACACCTTCTAACAGTGCTACTCCCTTTGGGGGCCATTTTCTTTCAAACTACCACGCTAGGCAACACCAACCTGCTCTCTCTCGTGGCAGATTAGCCTGCAATTTTCTGAAATTTCATATAAACAAACTCATACCATATAGAGTCTTTCATATGACATTTGCATGCAAGAAAATTGTTTTAAAATTCACCCATGCTGTTTCAGGTGCTAGCAGCAAGTATCTTTGTTTTCAGTTTGGAGATAGTACAACTAAGGATGTTATGAACATTTTTGTTGTTGTTTTGTGGGTTTTCCTGTATCAGTATTTGTACAGATATATGATTTTATCTCTCTTGAGTAAATATGTACAAGCATTGTGGCTGGATCAGACAGTAGGACCATATGCTATATCTGGGCCTAACAGTTTAAAAAATTGCCAAGCTGCTTTCCAAATTAGCTGTGCCATTTTACATACTCACTTGTGGCATATGAGGCTTCCAGTAACTCCAGATCCTTACATACTCTAGGTACTAATGGTAAAGTTTAATCAACTTTGGGCTTACACACACACACACACACACACACACACACACACACACACACACAAACACACATGCTCACAAGTGTTGTCCAAGTACATGTGAGCATGCATGTGCACACCATAAACATACACAAACACATGCAAAAACTCAGTTATGTATTCAGAACTATTTCTAAACTCCCTTTCCCCCACCAATACCACAATGTCCTACTCACTGGAGTTGTGATAGACTCAAGTTCTGTTCCTTGCAGAGTTGGTTTGACTGTACGAGGTCCGTTGAGATTCTGTAGGACTTTGAGAAAAAGCTGTTTTATTTCCACTGAAGATATTTTGCTTGAGATCACGTTGACTCTGTATATCAAAAGTGGGAGATATTTAGTCTTTCTGTTATGTCTTCAATTTCTCTCAGTAACATTTTGAAATTCCCAAAGTATTGACCACATGTGTCTCTTGGAAGGCTTATTAGTAAGTGTCTGGTATTTGTATGTTCTTATAGTGGTCTTGGCTTTTTTTTAAAAAAGATTTATATATTTTATGTATACAAATATTCTATCTGCATGTATGCCTGCATACCAGAAGAGGGCATCCGATCTCACTACAGATGGTTGTGAGCCACCATGTGGGTGCTGGGAATTGAACTCAGGCCCTCTGGAAGAGCAGCCAGTGCTCTTAACCTCTGAACCATCTCTCCAGCCCTGTGGTCTTGGCTTTTAAATCATGTCAAATTTTTCATTACTACTAGTTAGGGACATAATGGATAATTGCATATTTGTCTTGTCTCTTGCAATCTTGCTGAACTTATTTGTTAGTTCTAATGGATTCTCTGTAGAACCTTTAGATTTCCTATTCTTTGTGTATGTATTCCTGCAAGGACACAGACACACATTTGTATGTGTCAGGAGACTTACCCCTCTCTTCCCAGCTTTGGTACTACTTATTTTTATTACCTTAGTTCCTTGTAACACCTGCCTTTTTATGCCGCCTTGCTAGACCCCCATTGCCAGTGCTAAAGAGAGTGCTGGCCGACACCCTTGTGTGAAGATTGTGCTTCTCAGTTGAATTTGATGCCAACGCTAGCGGCGGGTTTTTGTTTGTTTGTTTGTAAATATTCTTTATGAGGTTGTGGAATTTTTTTCCACTACTTGTTTTCAGAGATTGCTATTCAGAGTAAATGCTGAGACATTTTAGGTCAAGTGATTTTTCTGCATCTACTGAGATCATATGACTTTTCTTTTTAGTTTTTACTATGATGAAGTAAAGTAACTTTATTTTATTTTTATTCTTCATTTTATTGATTATTTTTTTGAAGATAGAGTCTTATTATATAACCCAGTCTGGCCTTGAACTTGAAATTCTCTTGCCTCAGACTCTCAATTGCAAGGAGAGTAAGTGAGTAAGTGTGCCATCACACCTGACTTGAACCTGGCTACATCATGATGGATTCGCCTGTAAATGTTAATGGATTTGACATGTTAAAACCTTTGTTTTTGCATCTGTGTTTGTGAGAGATATTGGTTTGTGACTTCTTACCTTGTATTGAGTAATGTTGTTCTTATAGAACTCATTGAAAAGCATTTTATTCCTTTCAATTTTCTAGATGCATTTGTACACAATTGATATTATTTATTGCATAACTGTCTTAGGTACTTTTCTCCCACCGTGATAAAACACCATGACCAAGGCAACTCAGAAAAGAAAGCATTTAGTTAGGCTTACAGTTTCAGAGGGACACAGTCTGTAATGGAGGAGGAGTGGCATGGCGGCAGGAACAGCTGAGAGCTTACATCTTGATCCACAAGTAGGAAACAGAGAGGGAGGGAGGGAGAAAAGGAGGGAGGGAGGGAGTGTAGGTAGAGTTTTCCTGCCTGGCCCACAGTCAGGACAAATCTCTCTCACCTGCCAGTCCCACAGCCGTCAGACCCGACCAAGTAAACAGAGAGACTTATATTGCTTACAAACTGTATGGCCATGGCAGGCTTCTTGCTAACTGTTCTTACAGCTTAAATTAATCCATTTCCATTAATCTATACCTTGCCACGTGGCTCGTGGCTTACCGGCATCTTCACATGCTGTTTGTCATCGTGGTGGCTGGCAGTGTCTCTCTGACTCAGCCTTCCACTTCCCAGCTTTATTCTCCTCCTTGTCCCACCTACACTTCCTGCCTAGCCAATGGCCAATCAATGTTTTATTTATTGACTAATTAGCAACACATTTGCCAACAGAACATCCCACAGCAAGGGGGAGAGAGAGAGAGAGAGAGAGAGAGAGAGAGAGAGAGAGAGAGAGAGAGAGAACTGGGAATGGAGTCTTTTGAGACCTCCAAACTCACTCCAGTGACATGCCTCCTACAACAGGCCACACCTCCTAGTCCTTCCCAAACAGTTCCACCAACTGGGGACCAAATATTCAAACATATGAGAGCATGTGGGCCATTCGCATTCAAATCATCACAGTAATGTTTGGGAATACTTACCAGTACAGCCATCTGGACTCAGGGTTTTGTTCTGGAATGACCTTTAACCTCAAATTCATTTTCTTTAATAGTTTTAGCAAAACAGTTGGGAGTGAATGCCTTTTATTTTGTTTCTGATAGTGGTAATTCATCTACTGTATTCTTTTTTTTTTTTTTTCTCTCAAGACAGGGTTTCTCTGCATAGTCCTGGCTGTCCTGAAACCTGTTTTGTAGACAAGGCTGGCCTCGAACTCACAGAGATCTACCTGCTTCTGCTTCCTAAGTACTGGGTTTATAGGCACTTGGGAGATAAAAGTAGGTGGATCTCTGTGAATTCAAGGCCAACTTGGACTACAGATGGAGTTCTAAGCCAGTCAAGTTTACACAGTGAGACCTTTCTTTAAAAAACAACAACAGGGGCTGGAGAGATGGCTCAGAGGTTAAGAGTACCGACTGCTCTTCCAGAGGTCCTGAGTTCAATTCCCAGCAACCACATGGTGGCTCACAACCACTTGTAATGAGATCTGGTGCCCTCTTCTGGCCTGCAGGGACACATGCAGGTACACTGTATACATACTAAATAAATAAATGTTTAACAACAACAACAACAAATAAACAAACAAAATTCACTAACTTTAGCTGAAATTTTCATCATTTTCTTTCTTCTGATGCCCTCAGATTTAACTTGCTTTCTGGTTTCTTAAGGTAGAGTTTGAGACCATTAATTTGAAAACCCTTTCTGTTCTAATATAAGCATGTAGTGCTGTAAATTTCCTTACAAATACAAATTTTGAGGTGGCCCATAAATTTTGATATGTTTTCACTTTTGTGTGTTTTGAAACGCTTATGGATTCCTTTTGTTTTGTCTGTTTGGCCCTTCAATTATTTAGGAGTGTGTTATTTAGTTTTAAATATTTGTGGACATTTCAGAGATCTTTCTGTTATTAACTTATAATTTGATTTCATTGTGGTTAAGGAACACGCTGTGTGAGCCTAGGCTCCTTTTAACTTTATTGAGATTTGTTTTACAGCCCAAACTGTGGTGTATCTTGGTAAGCATTCTTTGTGCATTTGAAAAGAATATGTATTTTGCTGTTGTTGGGTGGAGTGCTGTATGAAGGCCAGTTGGGTCAGGCTGGCTAATTTAATTGTTCAGGTCTTGTATATCTTTACTGGTTTTCTCTCTACTTATTCTATCCATTCTTGAGAGCAAGATAGATATTGAAACCTAGTTTCTTGTCTTAGTTCACGTCTATCAATTTTGTATCATGTTTTAAAGTGTTTATTATATATATGTTTAGTATGTATATGTATATCTTGATGAAGTTCAGGGATAAAATGAATTTCTTTATCCCTGGAATATTTTCATGTTTTGAAATCTCACCACTCCAGTTTTCTTTTGATTAGGGATAATGTGTATTCCTTTTTATTGGCGGGATATAGTTGAGTGTTTATTTATTTTAAAAAAATCTAATCTGAAAATCTCTGTCCTTTAATTGCAGACATTTACAACATTTGCATTAATATAATTGTATACATGGGTTCAAGTATGTTTTAGTATTTGTTTTCTGTTATTCCCATCTCTCTTTTGTTCTGCCTTTTTTTTTAGATTGATTTTTGTGTGTGTGATTCTATTTCATCTCTTTTGGTTACTAACCCCTTTGTAGTTGTAATGGTTATTTTAGGGCTTATGATAACCATTGCTTGCTTATCACACTCCAGTGATAGCATGCTGCTGCCCACACAGTATACTAAATATCACAGTGTCATAGTATCAGCATACAGTACCAAGTAGCTTTCTGCCACTCCCCACCTATTACAAGGACCTAACTGTGGTACCCTGCCTGTGGTTCACGGCTGTAAGCATCGCACACACACACACTTCTTCATTCACATGATACTTATTGTCATGTTTTTTACTTATGTGTAAATTATAAGCCACATACTGCATTTCTGAGTTGATTAAAGACCACATTGTAATTTTAAGTTATTTTTTCTAGTTAGCCATTTAGTTTCCACCTTATTTACTAACAGTTCTTGAACTTCAGGTCCCCTGGTTGTGAATTTGTTGGAAAAAGCCATCATTTTGCCTTAACTTTAGAAAGTGTGTTTTCTGTATGTGCAATTCCAGATTAATATGTGATTTTTCCTCTGATGCTCTGAGTTGTTGTTCTTTGCATTTTTTTTTTTTGAGAAAGACTCTTGGCCTCATTTTAAACCTTGGACACATCTTCTCTGCTGGCCATTTTTGGGGTCTTTTCTTTATCCCTGGCTTTGAACTGCTCCACTGTGATGTACTTGTGATGCTCTTTGATGCAGCTCACTGATGCTCATGGAGGCGGAGCCTGGTTGGGCCTCTTGGACGCTCCATTTACGGTTATCGATACATTTGGAAACTGTGTGGCTGCTACGTCTTCAGTATTTCTTCTGTCTGCTTGGTTCCTTCAGGGACTCCAGTTCCACTGGTTACATGGCGGGAAGATTCCACGGCTCACAGATTCTCCTTCTCATGGTTACCTTGTTTCTCCGCCTGCTCGCACACCTCCTCCTGTCTCTGTGACCACCCTCACACATGAATATGTCCCTCTCACTGTCTCCCTTGCCTTCTCGTCTCAAGCTGTATCATTTCCATCTTGGACATTAGAGGTTTCATCTCTATAAGTTTGATTTGTGGTTTTAAAAAAAAATGCCTTGGTTCCTTTTTCTTAACATTTGAACAAATGAGTTAAAGTAACTAATTTAATTCTGTTAACTGTGTTTCAGTTCTGACTGAATTTTCTGTTTCTTATGCAGTCAAGCTAGCAAACAAATGCATTACTCACATAGCTATCATTTTGTGATGATAATGCTTAATATCCACTTTCTTCATATTTTTCAATAATACATGTCATCATTAACATAGCTACCTTGCTGCACAATGGAGCTCCTGGAATTTATTCTTCGTCTATCTGCATCTCTATTTCTTCTGACAAACACCTTCAGGTATGCACCCCAGACGCTGTGCCCTCCACTGCACTTCCTGATTCTGTGAGGTGTATTTTCATGATGATGTTTACCTTTCTGTGCTTGGCTTATTTCACTTACTGTAAAGTCCTCCAGGCTTATTTCCATTTACATTAATAACCCGATGCCTTTTTGTTTTTTTGTTTTTTGTTTTTGATGGAGTAGAATGGAATTGTGTGTATATGCTACATTGTGTCAGTTCATCCATGGATGGCTAGTTAGTCCAGTCTTGTCTTCTGTACTGTGGATAGCATTCCAATAAACACAGAAGTACAGACTTTGGTTGGTTTTTTTGTTTTGTTTTTTTTTTTTTTTTTTTTTTTTTTGGTTTTTCGAGACAGGGTTTCTCTGTGTAGCTTTGCGCCTTTCCTGGGACTCACTTGGTAGCCCAGGCTGGCCTTGAACTCACAGAGATCCGCCTGGCTCTGCCTCCCGAGTGCTGGGATTAAAGGCGAGCGCCACCACCGCCCGGCTTGTTTTGTTTTTTAAAGACAAAGTTTCTCTGTGTGACAACCTTGACTGTCCTGGAACTCCCTCTACAGACCAGGCTGGCCTTGAATTCACAGAGATCCTCCTGCCTCTGCCTCCTGAGTGCTGGGATTAAAGGCATGTGCCACCATACATATCAAGATAGGTCTATAAACCTATGTTTTTTCTTTGGGTATATATTCAGCCGTGGGATTGCTGGATCATACAGTAATTCTGTTTTTTTTTAAAGGAACTGCCACACTATTTTTGGCAATGGCTGTGCTATGATTTTATATTATATATTACACAATACACTGTATTATAATGCCTATTATTGTTATAGGGTGTCAGATATTATAAAATTTACATTGTTGGTTGTTGTTTTATCTCCCTTCCTGTCCCATGGTTAGATGGGAATTAGAGTCAACATTGTAAAATTAAAACACTCTCATTTGAACTGGTACCAGCTTACATCCAATATCATTAAACAATTTTATTTCCTCATCCTCTGCTCAATCTTCTTCAGATTGGTGATGTTAAGATACTACATATTTTGTGTGTGATATGCCCTAAACTTAAACTAATGATGCTTTTAAATGCATTTATTTCTTAAATAATGCAGAAAGCGAACATAGAGTCACAAAATATTGCTATTATATTAGTTTTTTAGAATAATTAGATTTTTAAAAATATATATGTATACCTATATATATGTAATGTGTGTGTGTGTGTGTGTGTGTGTGTGTGTGTGTGTGTGTTACAATGTTTTTCTGATCTTTTCTGAGCAGATTCCTTTCACTAGACATATTTGGTCACATACATGTGTGGTCACACACTAATTCTAATATTTTTGAACATTCTAGTCCTTAATGTCTGGCTTCAAAAAGGGGAAGAAAGAGAAAAACAAAGAGGAAAGGGGACATTAGTGTCCTCAGTCCCTCTCGAAGTGACCTTCCGATGGAGGGGAGAGGCCTTGTCCTTCTATAAGGACCTACAGCAGTGATGACCATTTTCTTGTTTGCCCAAACCTTTGTGATAGGAAGTAGCAACTAGAAATCTGACCACGGGTGACCAGACTGTGGAGGACAGTGTCCCTCTCATCTGCCTGGGCTTACTGAAGGTGTGTGCAAGCTGCTTCTGGAACCCACAAAGAGCTCTCTGTCATGGGACTCCAGAGAGTGGGTGACTGGTTGCCTTGTGCTCTAAGCTGAAATTGACTAAACATCACCTCTTAGCCTCCCTGGAACTTGCAACCTTCCTGCTGTGTCTAGGGTTTGAAAATCTTTACATCAGGCAGATTCTGCTAGGGTGAGGTGGAGGGACAGGTTCCCGGTGCTTTCTACCCACCATCCTTCTGTCCAGTGAACTTTGGCTTTGGCATACACTGACCAGACTTTCCACCATGACATTTTTGTACAGCTGACGACTCCTTGAAGAAATATTCCATCTCCTCATGCATTATCTTGTTATTTACCTCTAAAAATTTAAATATCTTCCTCATGCTTGTTCTAAGTCCTTATCTGCCCGTCCCAATCACCACGTCTCTCTTGTTGTGTTCTCTCTTATGATTGGTTTGAGCCGCCTGCTTCCTCAGATGACACATCTTTATTGTGTTCCACACGTGCTGCACATACAGATGAAAACAGAGACCCTTTATTTCCCCAGATGAAAGCCGCCTAATTACGCCTGGCAGCCGCCGGGTCTGACCATTTCCCTGTTCAGGTTGAGGTGGGGCTGGGTCATAGCAGTAACCGGATGAGGCTGCATTTGACACTCAACCTCATGCATTATCAAGTGCTTGCATTAAAAAGAAAATTACCGGGCGACGGCGGCGCACGCCTTTAATCCCAGCACTCGGGAAGCAGAACCAGGTGGATCTCTGTGAGCTCGAAGCCAGCCTGGTCTACAAAGCAAGTTCCAGGACAGGTTCCAAAGCTACACAGAGAAACCCTGTCTTGAAAACAACAACAACAAAAATGGTGGGAAGTAGTGCCCATAGTTACACACAGTTTGGTTTGCTTTTTAATCCAGCTCTTTGCCAGCTGTGAGAATCTTTTTTTTTTTTTTTTTTTTTTTTTTTGGTTTTTCGAGACAGGGTTTCTCTGTGTAGCTTTGCGCCTTTCCTGGAACTCACTTGGTAGCCCAGGCTGGCCTCGAACTCACAGAGATCCGCCTGGCTCTGCCTCCCGAGTGCTGGGATTAAAGGTGTGCGCCACCACCGCCCGGCGAGAATCTTTTTATCATGAGGCCACTATGATGTTTACCAACATCTTCTTCACTTCTGGTATACGACAAACTTTGGGAGAGGGAGTTTCAAAGCAGGAAAGTATGTGGCTTGAAGGGTCCATCCATCCTTGTGTTTGAAATGGGTGCCAGAACCTGGCCGAGTTCCCTGGTCTTCTAAATGTCACTGCATCTACAACAGATGTACTTGTGCTTCGACCAGGCCCTATCTCTGAGGTGTAGAGGGATCATCACGATTTCTTTTTATCTATTATGTCTTACTAGTACCACAGAAAAGTATTATTTTAGTCAGGAGATGCTATACAGGCTGCTGGGGGAGAAAAGACATTAAGGGTCTTACCTCACTGGCCCCTGCATGCTACGAGACTGACCTGCTAACGAGATGTGTCCACTGGTGTAATAATGGCATGATGGTTATGGGACAACCAACCACTTTCTGATTGACTCTGAGGCCAATCAGAAATAAAGTATCTCCAGGAGGGATTTTATGCCTGATACTGTAAACCTGGTCAAAAGCCCATCAGTGGGGTGAGTGCAGACCTAGGGAGATCATTATTACTACAGTTTTGCTAAATAATCATGCTGTCAAGTTGAATTCTGAATATATAATTATGTTTATTCCTGTAGATTTGTGCTAATCTCAGCGTTGGTCAGAGAAGCTTCTTTTTGCAATGGGTAGTTAATTAAGAGTGGGCAGTGGCGGTGATGCCTTTAATCCCAAAACTCAGGAGACAGAGCAGGCAGATCTCTGAGTTCAAGGCCAGACTGGACTATAGAGCAAGTACTAGGATACACAGAGAAACCCCGTCTGAAAAAATAAAGCAAACAAAAGACTCTAATAACTGGTCAGGGGGTTGGGGATAAATGACTGAGTGCTCAGATGCATCATCTATATCAACTTCCTAAAATCCAAGGTTCAGAGACCTTACAGAAGAGGGAGAGGAAAGAATGTAAGATTTGGAAGGTAAGGAGAGCAGTGAAATGTTGATTTCTGGACATGGCAGGGCTGTTGTACAGGTCAATTCATGGCAGGTGTGGTTGCCTGCACAAGGTCTGCACAGGGCCAAGTCAGTCAGAACTCCAGCATGGACGGACCCTCCCTCATTGGTAGTCGACAGGTACCGAGAGAAACAGTTGCTTCCCTTGGGGGATGGGGCCACTGGTAGGTGGCTCGTCCTCCAGCGGACAACCACAAACTCCTATGCGTATGGACAAAACTATCTGGACTCAGGGGGTTATTAATAACCAAAAGTAAAGATAAAAAGAGGGCATGAAGTTGAGAGGAAGATGGGGTGTGTAGCACGTGGGGAAGATGGAGGGAGGTAGCGATGGATGCTGATGATCAATATACATTGCATAAATTTACGAAACTTTCAAAGAATAAAAATAAAGTATTGAAAGAAAAGTGTGGTTTTAATTTTTCTCTAGGTTTTTCTCACTGTTCTCACAGTGCCAAGCATTTTTTCTTTATTCTAACAGGAAGTGAGAGGCCACACCTGTGGGTCCTCTAGGTGCTAGGCTCTCCCGACTCCTCTCATACAGCCAGTTTCTTGTGTGCTTTATGCTTTTTGGCTGATGGTGTCATTAGCCCCAGATGCTCTTTGAGGCTTCAGCTAAAAGGTTAATTCTTCTTGGAGTCTTCTGTGAGCTCTCTGGGGCATCAGGCGAGATCGCTACAAACCAATTTTTGCTTTAGAGATTTCAGGTTTCATAAGTCATTTAAATTTTTCCCCAAGTACCTGTGAGGACAGGCGTATGGGTAGAGATTCTCACGGGAGACCTTGCCCTCTGCCCCACACATTCAAAGTCACGTGGCAGAGGTAATGACACACAATGTGTCGATGGGAGTGTGTCAGCTGAGGTTCCAGGTCCCCGAAAGGCTCATACCTGACTTCTCACTCCAGCAGTCTCCAGGTTTGGCCTCTGTCTCCAGACGTGTAGCCATTTCAAGGCCAAGTACTGGCTCTAGAGACCCATAGGAGGCCTCAGGGACAAGGACAGACAGAATCGGTGCTCATCTTTATGGCACGAGGGCTCTGTGGCTTCTCTGAGGTTTGCTTTTGTTTTTCCCACTATCTTGTCTGTGCATTTAAAAAGAGGTTTTAGAAATTTATCATCATTTCTAGGCTTCACACTGAAGTTCAGGCTCAGCGCAGATAACCCATCATGTTTCCTGGAAGGGGTGTCTATTATTTCTTTGATATTTTTTGAGGCAAGTCCTGTAGGCTCAGGAGCTGCTAAGTTATACACAGACAGCTTTGCATCTCTGCTTTAATCCAGTATGTGCTGATCCTGTCCAAAGCCCCAGAAGCAGCTTCATTGGCTGGTTGCCTTAATTTATCATTTAGCTTCTTTTTGGTTGTTGTTGTTGGTTTTTTGAGACAGGGTTTCTCTGTGTAGCTTTGGTGCCTGTCCTGGATCTTGCTCTGTAGACCAGACTGGCCTTGAACTCACAGAGATCCACCTTGTTCTGCTTTCCGAGTGCTGGGATTAAAGGCGTGCACCACCACCACCCAGCTAATTTAGGTTCTTAAGGAACCCACCTCCAACACCAACAACATCCCTTCTCATTGGTGAAACCTTACTGGGCCGTACCCTGGGACATTCTAGACCACTAGAGAGGAGAGGGGCCATGGTTTTATAATTCAGTGATGCTGAGGCTCCTAAGTATGGAACTGAACACCACCATTCCTCTCTTCCATACCTTCCCCAGCCCCAAAGAGGAACAGCCTCTGCTGTTCACACTCCACCTACAGCCCTTAGCTTTTCTCCTGTGCATGATCGCTGCCTCTCCCCCCAAGGGCTCCATGGGAGCAAGGCAACAGTGAAAGCTGGTTGGGGTAGACAGCAGAGAACTCATTTTGTGATCGCGTTGACACATGAGCATCACGTGAGTGAAGTGAAAGGAGTCCTTTCTCCTCTCCAGAGAGACGGCGACACTCTTGGGCCCAGTAGGAAATGTAGCTAGCCATTCAACTACTCAAAACCCCAGGAGGGACACTGTTCCTTATGTCACACGGCACACCCAGACCACAGGTCTTGATTTGCACTCATACTCTGCTGCAATAGGAAGACGGGGAAGTCCAATGGCTCGCGTGGGAGTGGCCTAAGGAATTGTCCTGAGCACTCTGAACTCTTGTTCTTCATCTTTTCTCACCCTGATGACTGTGATGGACTCATCACCTGTCTCCTAGCCGCCAATCCTTACCCCTCCACCCATTGACCAACTAAGCAGGCAACTGAAAAGGCAAGTTTCTCCTTGTTACTCTCTTGATATGTAGACTGCAGTGGCTCTCTGGTGCCTTCAGGACAATCCTGAAAGTTCTTTCTAATGACAACTCATCTTGTCACAGCTTTTCCTCACTCCGGTCACTGGGTCTTATCCTCTCAAACATTTGTGTACCAAGTTCCACTTCTCTGGGACAGTCCCGCCCCCACTCCCCCCTTTCTCTCCACAGCCTGGGCTAACCTTGCTGATCTTCAGTCCCCAACATCAAGCCAACAGAAGGGTACTCAATGCTTACCCTCTAGTATTTCCTGTCAGTTGTATACAGGGTAGTTTAGGAGAGTCTCTTGTGTTTTCTCAACCCAGCTCTGGGGCTCTGCTGGCCATTTAGATGAGTGATACTGAGCCTTCACACAGAATGTTGGAAGTGTGGGCCATGACCATGGCACCAGGTCTTGGCATTCAGAGAGTGTGGGGCTCTAGTTACTATCCCCACCTCACAGAATAGAAGGGGGAGACGCAGAAAGGCAGACCCCATTTTCTCAGAGTCACACAATACAAAAGTGGCAGCCGCGGGTTCAGTCCAGGCAGCCAGGTACCAGAGATTCTCAGGACCAGGCAACAGCATCACTGGCCTCTGGAAGCTTCCAGACTTCTCGAGACAAAATTGAGATTCCAACATTAGATTCTGGGCTCCAGAAACTCAAGGAAGGGAAGAGGCAAGCTTTGCTGCTTCCTTGGGGGCCCTAGGCAGGAGAAGACGTTGGGAAAAGGAATTCTGAGCCCTCGGGCATCCAGGCTACACAACGCCCCGGAGGAGAATTGTAGCCCCTTGTTCCAAGCACCCCGTGACCTTGGGCAGGAAGCCATGCTGAAGCCTGGAGAGAGAGACTCCCGAAAAGCCTGGGGTGGAAAAGAGCGCAGCTAAATGTCAGGATTTAGGGCTCCAGCCAGGCCTGGCTGCTGTGTCCTGAGTTCTGTGCCCTGCTCCGGAGGGAAGCTCGGCTAGAAGATCCACCCAAGCAGAGCAATTCATTGAGAGCAGTGCACAGGACCCCCCAGCCAGGGCTCAGGGGATGCTGGGCTCCCTGGTGGCCAGGTCAGGGTGAGGCAGCATGGCTGTGTGGGGCATCAGGCAGCTGGGCCACCCGGACACCTCTGACGGGCAATTTCCAATTTCCTATGGAATGAGAGTGTCAAAGTGGAGTGTCCGTCACTGTCTGCTGCCTCCCTGGGAGGGTCAGAGTGACTGCAGCGGGCTCAGCCACGGGCCTTTCCCAAACAAACAGTGTCCAAGAGAGCTGCTGTGGGCAGCAGGCTTTGGGAGTCCTAGTCCCTACCTGCTTAGGTGACCCTGCAAAGGCCCATCTTTCTAGGTCTGTTTCTCCCTATGAGGAAGGGGGTGGGGGTCGGGGAGGCAATGCTAGAGGCCCTTTCCAGCTCCAGGATGCTCCATTCTGTAATGAAGTTGGGTGTGGGAAAAGATGAAGTTTAGGAGAGAGGGGGAAGGGGCTGGAACCTTTCTGAGTTGGAACAGCTAAAGGAACCTCTGTTCAGCCCCAGCCCCGAGCTCCCAGATCCAGCAGCCGAACTGGGATCCACCCAAAATCAGCGTGGGGAAGCCAAAAGCATGAGTAAGGAGAGGCGGGGGCCAAGCATGTCATCTGCACAAACAGCCAGGCCCCTCTAGGGTCCCATTGGCTCTGCTGGGGGAGGAGACGGCTGCTGGGGCCCCCTCAGCCACCACCTCAAGCTCACTGGCTTGGCCCAGGGATTCAGGGTGGAGGCCTGACTGTGGACGTGGCCGGGGAGCCCTCGGGAAGGAGCTGGGGGAGCCCAGGGGCCCCTGCAAGGCCAGGCAGCGAAGGGTGGTGCACTGAGGGCTGGGCTTCCATGTGACGCACAATCTGAATCTGCTTGAAGTTCCTGGTTTTCTGGCCTCGGCCATTCTTCAAGCTTGCAGAAAGGCAGCCGTCTCCCGGGCCCTGCTCTGTGCATCTTCACAGGCATTTCCAACACACTCTTGGTTTACGTCTGTCAGGTTCCTGGCTCAAGGATAGCCCCATTGCCCAGTTTCTCAAGCTGGTGTTCTGGAATGGATCCCAGAATCTCTCCCTCACTACACCCATCCAAGAGCTTCCCTCGTCCTGTGTGCTGCCAATGTGTCGGTCCATTCTCTCTCGACACATGACTCCCTGTTTGAACCTCAATCATTCACAGGCTGCCTAATAACTATGCAATTTTCCTATGGCCTGCCTGTAATTTTTTCTTATTTTTTAATAACGAAAACAAAAGCAACGACAATAAACCACATTCTGCATTCCCATGGCCGTGTCTCCTGCAATCCAAGGGAGCCAGCCTCCTGCATCCTGTGTTTATTACTCTAGTGCTTCCTGTCCTAGCCAGCGTTTTCATCACAGTAACAAAACTACCTGATGTAAACCATTTGTGGAGGAAATATTTCTCTGGGCTTCCAGTCCATCCTGATGCGGAGGGTGTGCTGGAGTTGAGCAGCTCAGGCTGCCTCTGCCAGGAAGCGGAGAAGAGAGGATGCCTGTACTCCTGGACTGCACCCTCGGCCCCTTATTCCTGAGGCCTCAACCTCTGGGATGATGCCACTCACTTTCAGGGTGGAGTTCTCCTTAGAAAACTGTCTCTGGAACCGTTTTCACAGACACATCAGGTGTGCGTTATACTGATCTGAGTCCTTTCCTTTCCAATCAGACAATAAAAATCAGTCGTCGCTCTTCCCCTGATAAATGAGAAAATCCTTGCTACCTGGGCTCTTAAAGTCTACTTTGCAATGTTATAAAAGGAGATTATATTTCCAAGTAGTTTGGGGGAGTGGGCTTCTTCACATTTATTGCATTGTCAAGCAGATTGGTTTTTTGTTTTGTTTTGATGTTTTTGAGATCTATTTTATTTTATAGTTTATGGGTGAGTGTTTTGTGGGCAAGTATGTGCAGTGTGTATGCTTGGTGTCTGTAGAGTCTAGAAGAGGGTGATCACTTGGAAATGGAGTTATAGACAGTTGTGAGCTGTTATGTGGTTGCTGGGAATTGAACCGGGGTCCTCTGGAAGAGCCACCAGTGCTCTTAACCACTGAGCCATCTCTCCAGACCCATAAGCAGATTGTTGGCTGCACAGAAGAGATGTAGCAATCTCTCCTACACTGGTTTTACAATAAGGCTTTGAAGTTCCTTCCATCCAGAGGCAGAGTCTTTCTCCCTGTCTGGTAAATCTCTGCGTGCATGATGCGCTGTTCTGAGATAACAGGGTAGAAGTGATTGTGAGTACCTTTGAGGTCAGGCCTTGGTATGGTTCGAATGTGTCCCACCCTGCCTAAAAGGAATGTGTTGGGAACTTAACCCCTACATTTCTATGTTAACGATGTTTGGAAGCAGGGGCTCGGGAGTGATTGGGAATAGATGAAGCCATGACGGTGGGGCCCCCATAAAGGTGTCCATGTCTTCCAGAGCTAGCGTGCTTCAGTGTCTTCCACCATGCTGCAGTGCAGCAGGAAGACCCTCATCACATCCTGTGCCATGCTCCTGAACTTACAAGTCTCCAGAATTGTAACTTGAATGGGCTTCTCTTCTTCTTAAATCATAGCAACAGAGAATGGGCTAAGCCAGACCTGAAGCAGGTCTGTGATCTTCGTTATTCTCCAGCTGAAGAAGGAGGTGTGGAAGAGCTGTCTTCATGTCGGAAACATCTTGAGCTGGAGTTAGCATGAGCTAACTTACTAGGTGATGGGAACTGTGGTTCACTTGCCACATTGTTTCAGCCGATAGCCAGTTCTGTTTCAGAAGGGTCAACATAAGTAATTGTACCTCTGTGCTTAATGAAGAATAAGGAATCTAAAGGGATGAGCACTTCATTTCAACCGCACTCTGCCATGTACAGGTTGGTGACTAGGGATCTGACCACTCTCCGCCTCACATAATTTCTGACACCTTGCCAAACTCACATGCTATGAAAATACAGATATACAGTGTATATCATAGACCACATTGTGTGTGTGTGTGTGTGTGTGTGTGTGTGTGTGTGTGTACCACAGGGTATGCTATATGAATTCTCACTGTGTGCATACCATAGCTTATACTGTGTGTATGGGTACCCTTGTTGAGTGTTTATTTACTGCATAGTTTATACTATGTATTACTGTGCTCTGCATGGCTCCAAGGACTGACCTAACTGGGGCAGTGAGGGAATGAAGAAAGGACAGATACACAGACACGTGTACAGAAAGCTGTGATCAGGTGGTCTGGGTTCTTAGGTGGAGAAGCTGCAGCAGCCTGGAAACTCCATGCATTTATTGTATACAGTTGGACAGAGAGGTGGGTGTATAGTGTACAGCTGAAGAAGGAGGTGTGGAGGAGCTCTCTTCATGTTGTAAACATCTGGAGTTTGTGCATGGACCATGCTGCAGAGCCAGGCTTAGAAAAAATATGAAAATTGATCATTTTTTGAGCCCTTATTCGTCCCTTATTCTGCAGAGGCGGAGCTGCAAGTGTTCTTCATTCTGTGGTGGTTTCAATGAGAAGTGTCCGCCAGAGGTTCATGTATTTGAACACCTGGTCCCCATTGATGTAGCTCTTTGTGAAAGTTGTGGAGCCATTAAGAGGAGGACCCTTGCTGGAGGAAGTACGTCATTGGGGCAGCATGAAGATTTATATAGCCTGGCCCCACTTCCTCTCTCTGCTCCCTCTCTCTGCTTCCTGTGTGCAGATCAAATGTGATCAGCCATCCTCTTCTGCCCCCATGCCATGTCTTCTCCACCATCATGGACTCCATTCCTCTAGAACCTTAGACTAAAAGAAACCCTTCCTTTCTTACATTGCTTTTGTTCATGGTGTTTCATCGCAGCAGCAGGAAAGTAACTAATACATGTGTGTATTGTCTCATTTTTACCTTGTCCAAATCTCATGAAATGGATAATGGATAATGGGAAAACAGAATCTCCCAGTGAGGAATAAAGATCTCATATCTAGTAAGAGGCAGAAGTGAGCTTCAAAGCAAGGTCTTAGTGTTGGCTAACTGCTCACAATTATCGCTAAATACTGGACAGGCTACTTAAAAAGAGAGGTTTACTTCAACTCATGGCTCAAATCTGACATTAAGCGCCCCTTGCTTGTATGTGGTGTATCATGGCTGGAGCATATGAGCATATGTTTGAGGGAGTCCTTATGCCAGGGGGCAGGGACAGAGGGGCTGGGTGGGTTTCCACATTTCCTTTGAGGGCAGCACCCCCAATGAGCTAAATGCCTCCCCTTAGGTCCAATGTTCTAAAGTCTCCACTGGCTCCCAGCATCCCCAACCCAGGGACCGAGCTTTTATATATGGGCTTCTGGGGGACACCCATCCAAGTCACAACAGTCTCGGTGACTCCCCCAGATCCTGGCCACTACATTCCAAGGTCTCCCATGGTAGGTCTGCCTTCAGACTCCTGAGTACACATCTTTCTGCCACCAGAGATTTTGACTAGGGGAGGGCAGGATTGGGCAGTGGACTTCAATGCCTGTTCAGTCTACTGTTAACTCGTGCGTGTTCTAGAGGCCTGGCCTGGCCTTTCCTGGGTATGCGTTTAGGTTCTCAGTCTGCTCAATCAAGGTGCTTTCTGCTGTGCTCTACGCTGTTCCTTTCTGACTAGGGTAAGGCAAAGGCAGAGGTCAGCAGCGGTCCTGCTTTTGGCTCACTCTCTCCAAGGGTAGATTTCCAGCCAACCAGAGAGATACTGAATTAGCCGCTCAGCACATGGGTGGACCACGTGGCACCCCTGACCCAGCAGCTGAGAGGACCATTCTGCTATGGAAACCCTGCTACAAAGATGGCTGCTGTGGGCTGGCCTTTGGAACATGCTCTTTCTTTTGCTGCTTGGGGGGGGGGGGGTGGGGGGAGAGAGAGAGAGAGGAGCAGGAGGAGAGTGGCCAGACCAAGGCCTTGCATTGAGTCAAATTTCCTGAGGGCTCATCCTGAATTACAGCTTCAGTGGGAGATGTGGAACAGTTCCTCAAATGTCCTCAGCGAGTCCACTGCGACCTCTTCTGCAGCTGCAGGCTCCCCATTCCAAGGCCCCAACTCAACAGGTCTGATCGAAGGTCTTGGATGCTAATTCCACATCGAGTCACCCTGGCTAGGACAACCTTTTGGGGCCCAGGGGAAAGATTTGTTTGGTGGGGACCTAAGCTCTTGCAGCTGATGTCTCTCCCCCTTCCAGGAAGACAGAAAGGGTCAAGGAGTCACAAGGGCCTTCCTCACTGGTCCAGGGGCCTCTTGGAGAGCATCTCCCAGCTCTTCAGGGACTGTTCCTGGAAGTGGCTTAAACTCCAGGGAGTTGGACCAGAGCGACCTCCATGGAGATTTGTGCACACATCCCTGACCCTCCAGTGAGTGAGGCATGGGGGTGGTGGGGGAAAAGCTTGCTCATCCAGACTTTGGAACATCCCCACGCACTTTCTTCCAGGCAGGCCCTAGTCACTTTCCAAGTATTTCACTTTCCGTTTCTCCGCCAGATCTGGTAACAGGGTGTTCCTGCCCTCTTCCCCTCGGTGACCCCTCTGCCCAGGCCCACCCCTGCCAAATTTCAGCAAGTCCACAGCTTTCAGAAGCCAGTCCAAAGCTGTACTCAGCCCAAAGAAGGCACAGATTCGGGCGGAGGACCCTGCCTTGCCTGTGATGATGACCTTACCATGGAGCTCAAGAAGCGACTGTCCCGGGAAAGAAGGCAGGACCAGGCTCCGTGGCGCCAGGGCTTCGGGGTCTGGCGTGTCTAGCCGGCTGTGTCACCCCAAGACAGTGTCTTGAGCGACTGGGTCATAGTGTATTCCTCTGAAGGAGGAACTGTCCTATCAGCCAAGGCACGCTGTGAGGGTGAAGGAAGACAGTAACTATGCTTGGAATCCATGTGCAAATGTGGGCCAATAGGCAGGATCCGAGGCAGCTTTGAGTTTCTGAAGTCAGTTGCTGGCACTCTCTCTCGGGAGGACAACCACTTTGTGTTTTTCTAAGTGTGCTGAAGAAGCAGGTAGTGGAGGCGTGCAGAGCAGAGTGTGAATCCAGGTTCCCAGCTAGGGGCCTCTGTTCCGATCCCTCCACTTCTCTGGGTCCCTGTAACAATGAAATAGAACGTCTGTCACATGCAGGCAAACATGCAACCTTACTCAAGGGGTCAAGCGCAGGGTTACGTGACAGAGTGCAAGCCCTGGGCACAGAGCTTGGCTCAAGAGCTGCAGCAGGACGTTGGGACTCTTCTTCCGGATTGGTGACCTGGGACGTTCGGAGTGGACGTCTAGTTCTTGCTCGTCCCCCCACCCCTCCTCCATTTTCTAGGCTGCATGAATTTTGCAGAGCAGATATGAAATGCAGAGAGTGGGGGGAAAAAAAAGTAATGAAGGAGAAGAAATCCAAAGCCAGAGTGGGCGTTGTGCTCTGGAACAGCAGCCAGTGGCAGCCGGGACTCACTGCACAGCCAGAGACGGTCTTGTGCTCCTAGGCAAGGCTCAGCTTACTTTGAAGTGTTGACAACACTGAAAATTAAAAGCATCACAATGCGAATTATCACTTTGTTTTTTCCACCCTGATAGCCTCTGTGAAGCATTTCATACCAATGAATCAATACAAATGTCTCTTTACAAAGACATCAGGAACAAAAAATGATTTTTTTCTCCCTGAAAAGAAGCTGACAGAATGAATAATAACAATTTTAGTCCTGACTTGCATGAAGGCTGTAGGGAACTTACCACTCGGTAAGGTCTCTCATTGTGACAGGGTTTGGATTGGAGAACTCAATGCACAGATGAGGTCTGGATGAGACAATCCAGCCAAGGTTACAATGCTATTGTTTCATGTCTGCGTATGTGTGTAAAAACATATATGCTGTGTATATATGTTTGTGTGTGCTGTGGTTTGGTAAAATAAAGCTTGCAAATTAGGATTAATTTATAACTTGTTACAACTCGATTATTGGCTGGGGCTGCCTTTATGTTACAGCAGATGGACTTTTGCGTGAAATATTTTCCCCTAGTTGCCATAGAGACGTGCCAACATCTTTCTGCTGAAGTGATTCCCCGCAGGCCTGTTTGTTGTTGTGCCCGGTACCAAATCACTTGCAGGCTAAATCACTTGCAGCCCTCACAGAGGCTGATTAAAGAGCGCAGGGGCCTGGGGAGTCTCTGGCCTCTCAGCGGCTGCCACCAGAGATGGTCTGCAAAAGTCATTAGGGCTGGAAGTGGGGCAAGAAGTTGGCTGGGCAGGTGAAGGGGAGACCCAAGTGAACCGGGGAGCTTCAGGGGGAGACGGCTACTGTGAGCAAGGAAATGAACATGGGTGCAATAAAGATCCCCTGTAGTTCTAGAGGCAGATCCTTTTTTAGGTCCTGTCTAGTACCTGTAGCAAGCTGAGAAGTGGGTCCTGATTTTCAGGTGAGAAAAAAGGGATGCAGAGGGGACCTGTGACCTGCTCTAGCTAGTCCATGGCAGGTCTTCCTCTGTGGTACCACACTGATGTCTTCTGTAAGTGGGGTTGGAGTGGAATGGACAATGTGTCTTAGACCCAGGATCTCGGATGAAGCAAGAAGCTACAGGCAGGCGGGACAGGGTGGTCATTACAGCCCCCTGCCAGGTCCTCTGGCTGCTGGAGATTCCTCAGATAAAACCTCCAGTCCATCACGCAACTCACAGTCCATTTGGGCAGACACACTCAGCCTGTCTGACGAGCCGCGTAAACATGGCCAAGTGCTGTGACGCCGTGTGTCCCGACTCCTGAGCCAGATCTACGCATGAAAGTCTCGCCTCCCCCCTTCTCCTCTCCAGCAAAGATGCAGACTGTGGGGTGCTTCCAGAGAACAGCGTTTACAAAGACAGTGGCCCAGAGTGATGACAGGCAGGGGGCTTTGAAGTTAGACCCAAGTTAGACTCTTGATCTGCCCTGGTCCTGAGATGTGACTACAGGCCACATAGTCTTCCTCTTTGCCCCTGATGTCCCTCTCTGTAAGGCCCTCCCTGGCAGTCAGACTCAGCTCCCCTCCCAGAACGGATGCTCCCCATAATAATCTTAAATACAATTGAATAACTGAATGTGTTTTTAACATAGCTGCCAGGTAGTAAGTGTTCAGTGTGTAGTGGAAATGATTTTGGTTTGGGGATCATTTTCTTTGATCTTAACTTTGCTCCCTGGATAGTGTCAATGAGGAACCTGGGTCTTAGGGGATGCAAACAAACCACCATGCTAACCATGTCTCAGTTCATGGAGTGCTCTCCTTAGGAAAGGATGCTAGATAGTGTGACAGCAAGCTTCCTGTTACTGTAATAAAAACATGAAATAAATCAACCTTGAAAGAAGAAAGGGACAAGGGTCTTGTGGGAGTCTGTGGGAGTCCAGCTCCGACCTGCTCACACCTTTCAAAGGGTTCTTGGGTAGAGGAAAGGGGAATGAGGAAATGTTAGTTAGAAAGGTAGATCTAAATGACAAAGAGAAAGACAGAGACACAGGATAGCATCAGGAGGGTCCTTGATCAATACCCAGTCGTGCCCAGAGCTTTATTCAAAAGGGCTTTTTATAATATGCCAAGGAGGTAAAAGACCTCCCCCTTGCAAGATCAAAGCACACTGCACAGCCAAGTGTAGACCCTTCCAAACACCTGGTAACCACACCTGTGGCCAAATCATCTCCTTGAAGCTCTGCTGGGTAAAGCAAGCTCAGATTCTCTGACCCTGAGTAAGGTCTCACTAGATAGCCTCTGTGGGCTCCCACAGGGTCTAATTGGGCACATGGCTCCAGAAGTTTCAACTTACGATTGCTTGGCCTTGTTGCTTGGGCATGTGGTAGCCCAGTCCATCACAGCTGGAGGATGTGATGGAGGAGGCTGCTCACCTCACGTCAATCAGAAAGCAAAGAGAGACAGGATGAGTCCTGCGCTCCTGTATTAGGTCCAAGGGCACACCCCCAGTGACCTAATTTCTTCCTACTAGCCACCACTATTTTTACGTATGTAAATGTGTGCACAGGTGCATGTGTCCAAGCACATATACCTGCAATTTTACACATGTGCACTTGTGTGCATGTGCCCATATTTGTGGAACTCTGTCTGTCTCCTAGTTGGTCTGGAGTTTACCAGTTAGGTTGGACAGGCTGCCCAGTGAGCCTCAGGGACCCTCCTTTTCTTCTTGCCCAGTGCTAGGATTATAAGCACATGCCATCATACCTGGCATCTTTACATAGGTTCTGGGGAATCAAACTCGGGTCCTCATGCTTGTGAGGCAAGCTTTTCCCTGAGCTGTCTCCTCAAGGCTGGGCTCCATGAGTTACGTCACCTCCTAGTGGTACAAAAGGTTGGTGACAAGTCTTTGCTCATGGGTCTTTGGGGAACACGTGTAAACCATAGCAGATGTCTAGGACAGAAGCCTCACTTAAATTGTCTTAAGCTGGCAGAGGAGCTTATTGACAAGAAAATAGAGCGTGGGGTCGAGCTGAAGGCAGAGGCCCAGTCAATCTCTCCCATTCTTGGCCAGTTTGGAGTTACCGTCAGTGAGGCTCTGCCCTGTGATGACAAGGTGACTGCCTGCTTTTCCATCAAAAGAAGGTCTCATCCCCTAAGGCTCAGTATCAGCCCTCGGGTTGAAGTACATGGGATAGATTTGGATTACATGCCAAGCCTGGTCATATGTCCATCCTGGGAGTCTGCAAGTGCAGTCCCCCTCACTGTGGTCTGAAAGTGAGAAAGAACAAGCAAGTTAGCTAGCCAAGGGGAAGGTGGATGTTCCTGCCAGATGAGGAAAAGGATTCTGAACAAGCAAAACCAGTCAGTACCTACCACAGGGCGGGGGAAACAATTTTTATGATGACACCCTGAAAGGTACCTGGTGGTGGGTTGAATAAGAGTGTCCCCCATAGGCTCGGCTGTTTGGATACTTGGTTCCCAGTTGGTGGTGCTATTTGCAGAGGTTTAGAAAGTGTGGCCTTGACAGAGGAAGTACATCAGTGGAGGTGGGCTTTGAGCTTGTGACCCAAGCTATGAGCTCTCTGTTTCCTTCTCCAGCCTGCCTGCTGCCATGCCTCCCTGCCACGATGAACTCTTATCCCTCTGGAACCATCCACCCAAACAAACTCCTTCTTCTATACGTTTGCTTTTGACCATGGCATTTTGTCTCAGTAATGGAAAAGTAACTAATATAATGGCTATGATTTCCCCCATTTTGTATAAAACTGAAACTTACAGAGTCTGGAGGCCTTGCTCAGAACCACAGAGCACGCCAGTGGTAGGTTTAGGGTGGGAGATCTCCAAGCCCTTGTTCATGTTGGGATTTTATATGGGAAAATGAACCCTGCAGGAGGATTTGAACTAGTGTTTGGAAGTCAAGTAAGAGACACAGATGGCCCCGGGTACTCAGCTTTATCCCATGGAAGCTTCTGTGTGGTGGTATTGTGTTCCCCAAAATATTGTGCACCCTAATAAACTTATTTGGGGTCAGAGAACAGAACAGCCACTAGATAGACATAGAGGCCAGAAAATGGTGGCACACACACCTTTAATCCTATCACTTGGGAGGCAGAGATCCATCTGGATCTCTGTGAGTTTAAAGCCACACTGGAAACAGCCAGGAATGGTGGCTCACGCCTTTAATCCCAGGAAGTGATGGCAGAAAGCAGAAAGGTATATAAGGTGTGAGGACCAGGAACTAGGCTGGTTAAGCTTTTAGGCTTTTAGCAGCAGTTCAGCTGAGATCCATTCAGATGAGGACACAGAGGCGTCCAGTCTGAGGAAACAGGATCAGCTGAGGAGTTGGCGAGGTGAGGCTGTGGCTTGTTCTGCTTCTCTGATCTTCCAGCATTCACCCCAATACCTGGCTCAGGTTTGATTTTATTAATACGTCCTGTTAAGATTCATGTTACACTTCTGGGTCCTCCAAGGGTTGTTGGTGACCCCTGACTACAGTGCCCTGCCTGAGCAGTGTAGGCCTTAATACAAACAGGTGCTTACCTCTCTTCATCTTCCAAATGTTCAAGTATACTTATTCTCAATGTTTGTAATGTAACAGACCCCCAGGCCTTAGCACAGCAGAAGCCATGATGGAAGTGCCCTTCAGGCCTTCAAATCCAGCACATAGGCAGCACCACCTGCCAAATTGAAAACCAAGGCCTAATCCACCAAAGCCCATCAACGTTGGAAAGTCCCTGAATGCACCAACCTTGCTTTTTTGGCTTCTGTAGTTCTGCTTCTGGCTAACTGTTCTTGCTAACCGAAGCATGTCAACCCAGGATGTGTGCTTTGTGCTTAAAAGAAAGGCTCAGGACTGTACTGGGGTCCCAAACACCCAGTGCAGTTGCCGACCGACTAATACAGACTTTCTATTGGCTTGAGCCTGTGTCCTGGTAGTCTTCTCTGGTGGATACCCCACAACAGTAAACTTTGTGATACATTTTTTTTGGTTGCTTCATCTCAGAAACAGTTGGATATTGACATTATTAGGAGTCTTTATTCATAGTTTTCTTGTAAAGGACTATGTGTCTCATGGCCTCTGTATCTCACAGAGCTAGGCTCTTCCAGAAAGGTCATGGGAAGAAACATTTCAGGCCATGTGCTGAAATCTGGTGTGGTTCCCTTCCTCCACAGCCTCCTTCAGCTCTTCCATTCCAGGCTCATCACCTCTGGGAAAGAACACCATCCCAATGGTTCCAAATCTATGCTTTCTCTTTTGCCCAACCATGGCCCTCTCTTACATGCTTCAGGAAGCTGCTGAGCCATCCCAGGTGATCTGCCTTCAATTTATCTGTAGACTCATGTCCTTCCTTAACTGTTTTCAAGTGGGGTTTGCGAGAACCTTCTGAACTCTAAAGTTCTCTATATGATAGAGCCAAAGCCAAGCTTCCTCACATCACCAGTCTCTCCCCCTCCCATCTCTTGGTTCCTTCTTCACTGAAAACTGAAATATAATCTAGATCAGTGGTTCTCAACTTTCCTAATGCTGAGACCCTTTAATATAGTTTTTCATGTTGTGTTGACCCCCCAACCATAAAATTGTTTCATTACTACTTCATAACTGTAATTTTGCTATTGTTATGAATCATAATATAAACATCTGATATGCAGGATATGCAATATGCAATATGCAACCCCAGGGGGGTCATGACCCACAGGCTGAGAACCACAGATGACAAACGGAACACAGACATCTCTGCCTGTCTCTTTTACTGAACAATGAACTCTGTGAAAGTATGGGTCATGACTGTCCACTTGTCACTCTATTCCCAGCATGTGGGAACAGGACGACCTGGGGTACAGGAAATGTTCAGTGAATGTTTGCTAAGTGAAAAAATGCACAGGTAGGTAAAAAATCACCTCTCCAAAGACACAACACAAGTTCGTAGGGTCCATGTATATGTGTGCACACTTGTGCACAAGTGTGCATGTGGATATGGGTAGATGTATGTAGAGAGAAGGAATTTTGAGTAATTTCAAAGTCCTTTGAGTCTTGATTTAAAAGTTAAAATTTAGAGTGACAGGCCCTGGGTAACCTCTGGAAGTCCTCAAGAAAGAGCAATATGGAGTTCTTTTCACAACCGCCTGAAGGACAGGCTTGAGTCGGGAGAGTCAGCAAAGGCTTGTCTGTCTGATACTCTAGGAAAAGAGAGGCAGAATTAGTAGACACTCAATAAACCATGTTGACATCAGGAGGAAAAGAAAGGCAAGGCTTGAGGATGCCTTGGATGCATCCATTAAGAAACATTTATTGAGTATGGATCAAAAGAGAAAGGACCAAGTTTATTTTTTTTTCTGAAATTATAAATGTGACTTTTTTCCACTGCAAAATAATATAGTCCCAGGACAGGATATAATTAGAAAATGACAGGAAAAATAATCTCGCACCATGACTGTGTTTTAGGACCCATGGTAGGGCCCTGTGAGAATGAATGTGCCTGCTGTGTTCATGATGGAGACACGGGGCGGGGAGGGGGCAGTCAGAATGACTCGAAGGAAGCCTCTGCTGAGCTTACTCCATCCAATACCCAGAGGAGACCTGAAGGAAAGGCCACATCTGGATGCTGAGTAGGAACCTCCCAGTGTCTGTGCAGCCCTGGTGGCCATAAAGCCAAGCTGCCTTCACCGTGTCCAGGTGAATCCTTCCTCCTCTTTCAGCGGGCATTTTGGATTCTAGATTTTTCTTTTTAAACATTGTCATTTTTTTTTTTAACTTGCACCTGATCTTCCTTGGCATGTTTCCTGCTATGTGGAGTCCAGGAAGTCTGAGTTCTCCCTGGCAGTAGTGTGGGGCAGTGGTTACTACCTTCACTCTTCCAACATTGGCCCAGGCTTCTGTACTCTCCTCTCGTGTTAGGCATGTGGGCCTGCTGGTCAGCTTGGGGCCTTTGGGGAAGCAGACGGGTTAACTGGTAGCTGCAAGACACGCTGGCTCACTGACAAAGTGATCCCTCTGTCAGCCAGCTGCTTCTGCTGGCCATTAAGTGGCCTCCTGTCATCTATGGTGGCCAGCCTAGTCACAGTGTATCAGCCATCCCCTGGAGCAACCATTCCTTGGGCATCTGACCAGTCACAGCCTAGGTCAGTCTCTCCATTAGCCTGTTGGCCAGGTAGCTGCTCAGTCGGTCCATCATCCAGTCTATAGGTCTGTCAACTGCCAGCGAGTAGGTGGGGCCACACCCTGATGTTCCCCTCCAACTGGTGATCTCAGTCCTCACCTGAGGGGGAGGGATGGAGGGAGAAGCTCATTTCCTCCCTGCTGAGGCCCTTTGAAGTGTGCTCTGTCAACCCTTGGAAACTGAGCCGAGGAGTTATTTATGAAGTACCGGAGTGCAAACAGCCTCATCATTCTGAGTTGCTAGCAGCCAACTTGAGTCCACTCATCTTCCATCAACCGTGTTTAAAATGCAGAGCCGTGCCTCCCTCTTGCCCACACTGCACCCCCAGCTGCCTCCCTCATGGAGAGTTAGGGGATTGGTTTTCAGGAGCAGGTGATTTCATCAGTTGCTCCCAAAGCCAGCTTGACTTTGCCTGGGTCCCTCAAGGGATGAGTCACTTCCTGCAGAGGAGGCTTGTGGGAAGAAAGCAAGGTCCCAGAGCCAGCGCATAAGCTGTGCCATCCTGCTCAGGGTCTCGGAACCCCCAGGACTAAGACCTTGGTCTGGTTCAGTGGGACCATTTCCCATGTGGAGCCCCTGTCAGACCCAGTGGGATGGGGAGGATGTCTGAGCAGGGCTCTATGAACCAAGGTAAAGAGATGGGCTCTGCTGTGGGAGCCCAGTAGGGGAGCACACAGAGTGTTTAATATTCACAGCAGGGTTCTTAATGCCTGCATGAGGAGGCAGCATTCAGGGGGCCAAGACACCTGGGTTCCCATCAGCTCACAGCCAAAGGCAGAGGAAGATGTTGGCTCGAGACCCCTTCGGCCTTTCTCTGGGCCACTGTCACGTGGATTCTACCAGTCATTTTTAGCACGAATCCACTAAGTTCCAGGAACCAACCCTACACATGGGACTGAGCTGTCAAGTTCAAAAATCAACATTTACTGAGTGCTTCCCAGGCTTTTGGCCCCCTGCTTTCTCCTTTAGAGGGGCACATGCTGTCATGCTCCACAGAGTTACCAAGTACAGCTGCTTTCAAGGCTGGGTTGGGATTGGACAAATCATGAAGTAAAACTAATACAGCCCTTGCCTTCATGGAGGTTAGAATCCAGACATAACTGGTCATTGTGAAATAAGGACCCAGAATGAAGAAAACATGACCTGTGGTGTTTTGGAGAGTTGGAGCCTTTGCACAAGCTGATGGGGATGAAGGCTAAGAGCTGTTAAGGTAAGTGATGATGAGGAGACAGCATATGTCAATACCTTGGGGAGGGAGAGAGACTGTCACACTGAGGCAACTGTTGCCAGAGAGCGTGGAAGAGGTCAGAGGTGTGCACAGAGGAGGCAGAAGCTTCTTTTACAAGTGTGTTATGTTCATTCATATATATGTACATTAATAATACATGCATCCATGTCCTCATTCATCTACACATTCGCGAACAGCTACAGAATGTCCACATTATTACATCTCTTTCTTTCAGAGCTCACTGATCACGAACCTCAGAAACCAGGACTGACCAGCTGTCCTGGCTGGAGAGCCATAAGGAAGATGCTGTTGGAAGAACACAAGCTGGTGGGTTGTCAAAGGAGCTAGCTCAGAAATGATGCTTGCTGGCTTCTCTGGGCATCTCTGGGAACCAAGGCAACTGTCTCACAGCAGGCCCTGTAAAGCCATCTACATCTATGAGGATAAGTGTCTTCCAGACTCTTGTTCCCTTGTGCCATCAAGATCCAGAGCTCAGCTAGGGAGTTCAGTCTGGCTGGTGTGCACTTGCCTCCTACCACAACAGGTGTGCAAGAGTAGGAAGAAGCCCCTTGCCTTTAATGAGGTTGTATAGTAATTTCCTCTGAGAGAAAACATTCCATCTTGGAGGGAACCCAAGATGTTCTAGTAACAAACTATAGAAATGATCCCTGAAAGTATAGTCTTCCAAGATGTTCTAAACTGGAAGCTCATTAACACTCAGGAAATGAACAACTCAGAAATTTCAATAAGTCCCTGAAACTGACCAGAATCATTAGCCCCTCCCTCCCCAGTTTTATATAAGCACTAAGGACCACTAAGAGACACTGTCAGATCAGTCTGTCCAGAAGAGGCTCAGGCCAACTGAGATACTCTCAAGCCTGTTGAGGGGCCTGCAAGTTGTACAGTAGCCCCAGTATGTACAAATGTCCAGCTTTTAGGAGCTCTACCTGTGTGGAGTGGGCTTTTGTGTGCAACTGTCTTTGAGTCATTTCTGATCATTTAAGTAACCCCTCACTCACACTCCAGTGTGTAAGCCCTCACTCATACTCCAGTGTGTAAGCCCTCATTCATACTCCAGCAGGTAACCCCTCACTCGTACTCCAGCAGGTAACCCCTCACTCATACTCCAGTGTGTAAGCCCTCACTCATACTCCAGCAGGTAACCCCTCACTCGTACTCCAGTGGGTAAGCCCTCACTCATACTCCAGTGTGTAAGCCCTCACTCGTACTCCAGTGTGTAAGCCCTCACTCGTACTCCAGTGTGTAAGCCCTCACTCATACTCCAGTGTGTAACCCCTCACTCGTACTCCAGTGTGTAAGCCCTCACTCGTACTCCAGTGTGTAAGCCCTCACTCATACTCCAGTGTGTAAGCCCTCACTCGTACTCCAGTGTGTAAGCCCTCACTCGTACTCCAGTGTGTAAGCCCTCACTCATACTCCAGTGTGTAACCCCTCACTCGTACTCCAGTGTGTAAGCCCTCACTCATACTCCAGTGTGTAAGCCCTCACTCATACTCCAGTGTGTAAGCCCTCACTCGTACTCCAGTGTGTAAGCCCTCACTCACACTCCAGTGTGTAAGCCCTCACTCACACTCCAGTGTGTAAGCCCTCACTCATACTCCAGTGTGTAACCCCTCACTCGTACTCCAGTATGTAACCCCAGTGACACTCATTCGTTCGCCAAACTGGACTTTGGTAGTACATATGTTTTGGTCTATCATTGGTTCCCTGTCTCGAGTGAGTACACATTTGTTTACAGCTTCCCAGGAATAGTGTCTCCCAACAAATAAGTAATAGGTTAGCCTCTACAGTTGCTGTCCCCAAAAGACTCCAGACAGAGGGAGTGGCTACTCTGAGACACATTTGAAGTATTCTGAGGATAACCTCAAATCATCCATAGTTCACCTCCAAATTCTGAAGGTCAAGCAGGAGTTCCTGTTGGCCTCCTGGCAACGGCTCCTTTTTGCCACTCTTGGTATTGTTTTCATGGATGATACCAACACAGAAATGGCTCCTTGCACGTGTCTAGGTGTGTAGCTCTTTTGCTTGGTGTCTGGGTTGCTTCCCCAGGCACTCACTCATGACTTCATTCATCACTTTCTCAGATGGAGGTGGGGTAGGACCCTCCAAGGGCTCAGGCAGGACGTGGCTCAGCCTATGCAGGGCATACTGGTGCTGGGGCAGGATCTGGACCCTCATGAACAGGCTGTCAATCAGCACTCTTTCAGCTGTTATCTCGAGACCATGGCAATCTACACCAGAGCACGTATGTTCTCACGTCCCCAGGGACATGCAGGGCGGGGACTCCAAACACCCCTCCGGCCCTGCTTCCCCTTCCAGAGTGGGCCCTCTGCTGGATCCCTGTGTTCACACCTCCTAGCCAAGCCCCACTTTTCTTTGGCACCTCCCAGCTTTAAGAGAAGGGTAAAGCAAGCCATGACCTATTAAGAATCTTCTGGAAGGTCACATCTCCCTGTTATAGAGATCTGCTGAGCTCCAAGGTTGGAAATGGCTGGACAGGCTGAGTTGCAGTAGGAAGCAGTGGGCCAGTCGCTTAACTGACACAAGTCTTGTTGCCTTTTTCAGAAATTAAGAGACTTTAGGTGCATGGAAGTATCTTCATGTTTCCCGGTCTGTACCATCAGTCTGGGCCCCTTAAATGCTGCTATCAGAGTGTTTTGCTGACTCTAGCTTTGTGATATGTGTTGAAGTCAGTGTGGCATCAGCAGACATTCAGAGGAGCTGTTGATAGAGACCCAGAGGCAGCCCGGGACACACATAGATGTTCTTGGAGACCTTCGGGTTGTCTTGCCAAATGTGCTATGGGGGTACTCAGCATTGATTACCTACTATGTGCCAATCACTTGCTCTTCAAAGACACTCTCTGAACTCAGGTTCACTGTGTCCCAATTCTCTGGTTAGAATTTCTATTGTTCATCCATCCATCCATCCATCCATCCATCCATCCATCCATCCTTCCATCCATCCATCTAACTCTATCTGCAAAAGAAAAACATGTAATGGTAATACATCACAGTTTATCGACATGCCTCTACTGGTAGAAATTTGTGCTATTTCTAGACTTATTAGCAATACTGCTAAGCACACCTCACATCCCTGGAAGATGTTTATTAAGCACCCACTTCTCTCTGGTTTGTTCCGGGTGCCTTTGTAACACCAGTTAAGGCCTAGTGAGCACAGTTCTTGGCTTCTCCGTCTTCATATGCTGTCCGAGCTCAGGACTTGGCTTTTGACCTCCATAACTCATCACCCCTAGTAGATGCTTAACAAACAGTGAATAAATTAACAGATCAATGAATAAAAAGAATGAGCTACCTGCAGAGTCAAAGTGTGGGCCTCAAGAGAGCCTAGGCTTGGCTCTCACAAGAGAACTCCCGCATCTGCTCAGGGTTGCCAACCTGTGGAGCCCCTGTTGCCTTTCAGGAGGTCCCATTTGCTCTCCATACTTTAGTCTTTCTCCAGCCTTATTGAAGGCTTGGCGGTTATGACGGCAGCTTTGTGTGCTCTACTAAGGTGTGCCTCCGTGCACCTATGCTGTTCTCTTGGGTTGGGTCACTCTTCCTTGCTCTGGCATTCATTCTAAAGCCATCTCCTGAAAATCTTTTCTGAGCTTCCTGCTGGCAACAACCTACTGACACCCACTCTGCCCTGGAGAACCCCACTGACGAGCTGCAGCTCTTCTGCTGTCGAGCCAGCTCCACACTGTCTTAGGAGTTGCAGGCACTAACTGTCCATGGAGGACAAGTTGGTCGTCACCGCCAGCACTGGTCCACTGGCAGCCATTGCTTCAATGCTCCACTTACAGCTGGTCAGTTTGATTTTCTACAACCAGAGGCATGTAACTTAAAATCTCCAGTATTCCCAAATATTACCACTTCAACAAGCAAGCAATATAAACCTTCCCAATGAGACTCTCTTCATGTTTTTTTTTTTCCCTGTTATGAAGCCCTGGCTATCCAGCACATAGTCCCACCTCAGTTTAGATGCTCAGTTCTCACTGGAAACACTTGGTATTCATTTAGCTTTCCTGCCATACATGGTACGAACCATAACCACCTCACCAGGTTGTTTTAAACATACACACATAAACATTCCCAGCAAGCAATGGTCAGTTGTTTAGTTTAACTGAATATAAGAACTTTGAAATCCATTGTCTTAGCAGCATTAGCTCCATTCAAGGATTCCAGAGCCCCCGATGGCTGACCATTACAGCAGGGGAGTATGAGGGAGAAACCTCTGTTTCTGAATGCGGAGTTGGGCCAGCACTGGCTACAAGTACTGTGTGGAGTAGAGACCCAGGCCTGGCGCCTGCTGCTTCTGACTTCATGCTCTTCTTCCCCCCAATCCTAGTGGGACTCACTCAAAGTGTGCAGGTGGCTGCGTGAATGTCTCACCAAGCTGGGAAATGTTGAATGCTGGCTTGTTCAGCTTCTCACAGAGCCAGGATCATGGCGACAGGTCCCCCTGGGAGCATCAGATGAGCAGCAAGCGACGAGGCCCTCAGGTTAAATCAAGAAGAAGGCAGAGGATGAGGCCTGACTAGGACCCAGAAGCAGCTGGCAGCCAGAGACTAGGCTAGGCTAGGGTGGGGTGGCCAGAGCCCAGCAAGATGCTCTCTCCAGCTCTGAGCACTCTTGGGAGGAAAGTCTGGAGAACTGGATGGGCTGTATTGTTGCTATGTTGTTTTTGCTACTGTGGTTCATGACCTCACTCTGAAGAAGGAGTAGAAGGCCTGAGGAGTGTTGGAAAGAACAGGGCTCTGGGCTGAGACACTCTCCAAACTCAGCAGAGCAGCCAAGTAGCCTGGGGCCACGTGGCCTTGCCCCTCACAAATGAAGCTTCCCTGTAGGAGGAGGGACGGGGGGCCCCTTGCAGTTGTGTGTGTGTGTATGTGTGCACACATACATGTTTAGTCTGGTGGTGACTGCCAGATTTGCATGACATTGCCTGTGTGAACCTCTCTCGGTGTACCTGAATGTTGTTACCCCTTGATAAGGATCCAGGCAGTCACTGACATTAACATGGTCGCTCCTATGCACATCTACAGTTTATTTGAAAGGCAAGTATGAGGTAGAAAGGGCAATGCAGACTGGAGACCCTGCACATCACCCCGGAGCAGGCGGTGCCCGGCAGGGGTGTCTCTGAAGTGGAGCCCAGGGGAGGTTTCTCTCTCTGGAGCCAGGAGTGGGCAGCGCCCAGCAGCGTGGTTCTGATTAAGCATGCTGAAGTCAGGGTGTCTGGTTGATTCCTGGCTCCTCTACTTCCTAGCTGTGCCTCGGTGCCCGCGGTGTCCTCTGCGTCTGCAAAGTGGGAATTGTAACACTTTCCGCCTCACCGAAACTGCTGTTTGCGTTGGCGCCATCTCCAGAGCTGTGTTACCAGCGGTCTGCGGTTCCCACGTGTCCCAGCCAGGCTCTGTGCTCTAGAAGAGAGACACGCAAAGTGAGGGTCTGTGAGGAGGAAGCTACCATGGGGTCTCTCTCTGGTCCTGGCAGAATTTCTCAGCACAATGTGAGACCCCTGGAAGGAGCATGGAGGAGCTAGTAGGCCATTTTAGAGTGGTGCCCATAGGCTATTCCACATGGGCACGCAGGATCAGGTGATAAGAAACTGGGCAGAGGCAACTTCAAACGCAGAGGCTATGGAGTGGCCGAAAGAGCTTGCCCAAGGGTTTCGTTAGTGGCTTAGGTAAATGCCACCCATGTGCCCCGGCTGCTGATGTCATGACCACCTGGGAAGGTTTGCGAAAAGTTGGATTCCAGGCCTTGTCCCAGATCTACGAACCTGACCTCTGGGTGGGGGCTCAGAGATCTGCACATTTAAAAGCCCATTCTTCTACCCCTCGCAAGTATGATTCCCAGCCAAGCCTGGCAACGACGGGTTCTCGATTCTAAAATGTTGGTTTGTTCAAGCAATACTCTGCTATTACTGGGGAATAATGCTTGCTTTAAAAAGAGAAGTATTCCCCAAAGCCTTCAGCTGTAATGACAGTCACACTTGCTCCAGCCCCCAGGATTAATTAACAGGAAAAAGTGGGGCCCGGTTCTTAGTCTCAGTGGCTCCCTTTTTCTAGAACGTTGCTTACGGTTCTTTTTACCTCACAGTATCATCTCTTTCAATCAAACCCTGGAATCCAAGCTCTTCCTCAGCTGCACCATCAAAGAGAAATGCCAGGGCAATAGGAGATGTCAGATAAGTGTTCAGGGCTCAACTGAGCCCCGATGGGCCACTAGCTTGGTTATACGAGGTGTGCATGCAAACACAGGCTGATATCACTGAGTAAATGCGAAGTTACCTCCTGTTCAGAGACGTGGCGAGCACCATTCCAGCAGCTCAAAAAAAAAAAAAAAAAAAAAAAAAAAAGCAAGACATTTCTGTGTTTCAATACATGTCATCCCCTGCCCTAGAAAGGAAATTTCAAAATATGTCTAATACATGATATGGTGTAGATAACCTCTAAAAACACAGGATCCCTTGTACAATTTTTTAATTACACCCATCTGTAGGAAAAGTATCAAACATTTGTGGAAATAGTACATACACATCGTGTTCCAGTTAGCAACTACCTCTGGCATGGAAGGGATGAGCCCTGGATCTAGAATAAATGGCATAGATTAAATTTCAGTGGTAGACCAAGGGGTGTTGTATTAATTTTTATACTTTTAAACTTACTTGAGATGTTTTATGATAAATGTAAAACAAGCCAATATTATAGAAGTAAAAGCTCATGTAGAGAATAAAGACAGAGATAAGTCATTGAAGATTCAGGATTGGAGTATGTTTCAAATGACCAAATCCTTTGTTCTGAACCTGAAGCCTTTGCCTTTTGATAGAAGCATTTAACCCACTTATATTTATTTCACAACTGATGGAACCTTCTTCTCTGCTTTGAAGCATCTCCCGAATTGGGTCCATCATTCTAGCGGCATGGAGGAAAGCAGAGCCATGATGCACCCTATGCCTGCGTGGGAAACATGATCAGATCTGGGGTCAGCAACAGACCCTTGCTTGGACAAGGGCTCCGCTTGTGCTGGGTCTTCCAGACCAACTGGAGATAGAAATGGAATAAGGAGAGGTCTCTTCATCCAAGGGAACATACTGTCACAAGACATGCTCCTTGATGGGAACAGCAGAGATCTGGTGTCAGACACCAGTTCCACACAGTTTGCCGTTGCTGGACCCTGGCTGGCTGAGTGCGTGTTCAGCCTCACCCCTCCTGACAGGTAAAGACAGAAAGCCCAGGTTTGAGGGAGCACCGTGCCTTGTAAGCTATCTCATCACTCTTGATTTCAGGTCCTATCAGGCCCCAGGCCCAGCTCCCTGGTAACACAGCTGGTGAACTGAATCAGCTCTCCGCTGTGCTCCTCTGACCTTCATGGGCTCCAGGTCTATTTTATCTTCTTCCTACCATCCTGAGATACTGACACACTCCATCTCATCTCACCCTTCCAGGAAGGGAAGGAGAGAGTGCTTGCCCTGTAGCGGGGCCATCAGATAGGCTGCCTCAGCTGTCATCGCTTGTGGTCTAGGGGGTGGAGGGCTTCTGGCTGTGGGGGAAGGAGGAGGATCCCCTCTAGCCCGGCCCCCATCCAAGGAGTGCAGCCAGTCCTGGATGCTGCCAGCTCCCCTTCTGAGCAAGCATCAGCAGAGAGGCAAAGCATGCCGGCCAGGCCAGCTCCACGCTCCATGTGCCCTGGCCCCCATGTACCATTTGTCGAGCAGAATTTCCTCATAAATAAACAAGATCTTGGGTTTCACATTGGGGAGGTGTTGACAGAAGAGAGCTTGAGGCTCTCTACGTTATCTGCACCAGGCCTGCCAACTCTTCCTCGGCTGCCTGGAAGGGCTGAGAGGAGAGAGGAAGGAGGCTTGGGCCAAGAGCACATTTTTTGGCCAAGGAGTCACTGCCTGGCAGCTGGCCTCAGCTCCTCTGGTTTCCTGTGATGCCCCTTTCTCCGGCCACCAGGACTTCTGCCTGACCAAGTTTGAGCACCTGAGCTCTGTTGTTAAGGAGTTGGGTGAGCCAGCAGCTGGGACCGGGAGAAGTCAGGACTACAGGAAAAGTCTTCTAGAAGTTTCTACTGCAGATTTCTGTGCTGTTTTGTCCTGAGTGAATTTTCAACCTAATTCCCCAAATGGAGTGTGTTCTGCTTTATGACATGTACAGTGCTGGCTGAGAAGAAAGCTGAGTTGGAGCCCAACGGAAGTCAGCCTACTGCCTCACACTGGGAGGGAGGATGTGGAATACAACACAATAATGAAAACGGCCAGGCCATTGTTCCACACACAACCACAAAGAGTCACACACACATGATATTGAGTGGAAGCCACCAGACACAGAAGACTATGCCCCTGTGTCCTCCCACCTCTACAGAATCCCTCCATGAGAATGAAAGTCAGAATCTGGGGCCTGTAGAAATACCTGAAACACAGGTCAAGAAAGGTATGGTGGCCAGCCTGGGTGACAGCCAGACCTTCTGAGCTGATGTGGGAACCCGAGTCTGGCTGAACAAGGTCCATCTCGGTCCATCCTCCCAGGCTGCCGCCTGGACCCTCCATCCACAGGGTCCCCCTGGGAGGCCCAGACCAGGTCCTCCCCACCCCCGGAAACTCATGTCAGTGGCCTGACAGCTGTATTCCACTGGCGGCCACAGCTGCCACCGAAGCTCTGTTCCTGGTGCCGACAGCTCCACCGCTTTTTCCTGGCAGTCGGCTCCGCTGCTCAGGAAAGCTACTGTACTTGTGGGAAAGTGAGGTCAGTGCGTGTTTCCATCGACCCGAGAGGGAAAACAAAAACAAACACGCTCGCTACTGAATGTGCTTTTGATTCGGCAGGGTCCAGCCCCAGGATGCCCCATTTGCGGCTCATCCATGTGTCTCCCCCGGGGAACATGGGAGGGAAGGCTGAGAGGGCCTGTGGTCCAAGGATGCAACCCGGAGAGGACTTCAACAGCCCCAAGGGGCCACAGGGAGAGGTGGTGACTTGGGTCAGAGCCATGGGGTGAGGCTAGGGGCACATCTGGGATCATGAGTCAGGAGGTGGGTAAGCCGCTCACATCTATGCTTTGCCCATGCTGTTCTGCAGCACGGAACACCTTTCCCCCACTTTTCAGTCTGCAAGCTCTTGTCTACTCTTCAAAGCCCTGTTGAACTTCCTCTAAAGCTCCAGGCAGAACTGCCCCTCTTCCCATGGAGCTCGCCGAGTCCCTCACTTATTGGACGTGGGACATACCTCCTCTTGTGTCCCCTTCTAGGTAGGAGCGCCTCCATGGCCCTAGTAGCAGCAGGCCTCTGAATCCCCCCAGCCAAGCCAGGGCATGCAGCATGCGGCAGTTGAGCACTGTGAGAAAGCAGGGCTGGGGTGTGATGCTGGAGATTGGCAGGCAGTAGACTGAAGGAGTGAGCAAGGCCGGGTGGACCACTCGGGGTGGGAGAGTCTTGGACTCATAGACAGTTGACTGAAGGAGTGTCTGCTAGGCAGGGTGGTGCTGGTGTGACATTTGGGTCTAGGTTCCCGAGGTGGAATTGAAGGGTGGGGGGAGGTGTAGTTGAGGTGGGTGGGGACATTTGGAAATTTCCCTTGAGAGGCAAGTTCCTTTATATGTACCCAGGCCAGGGTATGTGTGTGTTCAGTTCAGCCAACTTTCCCCATGGAACCATGGGTACTCACCAAACTCAACTTCTCCCAGCCCTCTCCATGTTCCCGTCTCTGCCTTACCTTACTTCCTGGGCTCAGGAACCTAGCCTCTGCTGCTGCCACTTTCTGGTCCCGTGGTGAAACCCACAGCCTTGGACATCCTCATGCCCAGCCTTAGTTCCCTTGTCTATGGAATAGGTCATAAATGAGGTTCTGCATGTGAGGTGCTATAGAAAGCCAGCCCTGCCTCCCTCCCTCCCTCCGATTCTGCAGGGTGCTTCTTTCTCTGTTTGTGGAGGTCCATCCTTCCCCTGGCTTCCCCACAGAGGTCTGCCAACCCTGGGGTCCAGGGGGCCACTGACCACATTTTTGTGACTTTTGTGCTCGTCAGGCAGGGTTGACTGGCTGCTTGCCCCATTCCCCTGAGGTCTAGGAAAGTTAACTTCATTCATTTCTATACAGGAGTGGGTGACCAGGATGGAGGGGTGCAGGAAACAGGTGAAGATGTTGGGGGCCTTGGGTCTGTGTCTCCTGGTCGCTAAGTGGCTGATGATTCAGGAGAGCAGCAACCTTTGCGGAATTCCCCGGAAAACTCAGCCTCCGGAGGGGTGGAATGCAGAAGCCACAGGACCACTCACTGTGGCTAAAGATCTTTTCTCCCCTTCCTCTCCCTTCCTCCTCTTCCTCCCTCTTCCTTTCCTTTCTCATCCCCTCCCCCTTCCTCCTTTACCACTTTCTCTCTCCCTCATTCTCCTTCTCTCCCTCCCTCCCCTCATCTTCCTTTCTCCTCCTCTCCTCCCACCCCTGCTCCTCCTCAGTCAACTTCATCTCTGGAGAACCGTGGCCTGTGAGCCCTCTCCCTCACAGGCAGCTCTCTCTATGAATCACACAGCTCCACTGCCTGCTTCGGATGAGCAATCAACAAATCTGGAGAAATCCAACTTGACCAATGCAGGGAAATTTCCATTCAACCCAAAAGGAAAATGCTGGTCCTGCAAGGGGATACCTGGAGCTGGTGACAGGATGGATGTGGGGGGCAGGACAGGGATCAGCCTCGACCTCCCAAGCTCTGGGAAAGGGGACAGTGGTGTGGGAGACACTTGCAGATGTCAAGGTTTCTCAGGTGACTGCAGTTCCTGGGCTCTCAACTGGCACTGTGGACCTTCCCTGGGCTCCCAGGGTGCTGCTGGCTGCCTAGATCCACACCAACCCTCCTCCATAGAGCCTTCACAGCTGGCCAGGTGCGCCACTGGGTCCCTGACACCTGTGGTCTCTGCACTTGGCATGTGCTGCTCTTCTTCCTCAAACTGGACTCAGATGCAACCCAGCAGCAGTCTCCCCCTCTGGTAGAGTTGATCGCGCCTCCTTGGAAAGTCAGCTGTTGCCAGTTGCTATGACACCCTTCTCCAGGTGAGCCATTCCACATAGGCCAGGCTCCAGGGTGCTTTTACCCTTGGCACCCACACATCCATGTCAATATTTTACCCTTGGCACCCAGTATCCATGTCATCCATGGAGCTGTGAGTGGGTTCCTAGTGCTGTGCAGGAACAGGCGCAGGGCTGTGTAGAGAGTGCCCCGGACTCAGCAGCTTCTGATACACCAGACTTAATCCAGGCTCTTGGCTACTGGGCGCCAACAGCCACGATAGAGCCAAGGACCCAGTGGTCAGGAGACACAACAGGACAGGGCTGGCTTCTGCCACTGGAGGAATATTTACTCCCTGCTCCGTTCTGGGAAGCCATCTGACTGATTATGTAAAGCCACAGCTCACTCTGCCTGCCTGATGTCTGGGCCCAGTCTGTAGCCACACTGCAGTTACTGGTCCTTATCTAGGTAGGTCTCAAGGGAGCTGGGCCACAAAACCACACAGTTCAATAGTCAGGCTCCTCTCAAACTCAGCGCTTAGTACCTTTTGGACTGTAGGCAGACCCACAGCAGTGATGATAATGCCCCCTCCTGTCTTTCTCTCCACAGTAACTGCCCTGCCTCCAGCTTCAGGCAAGAGCTTTGTCATAAGAGGAGGTTGGGGGTGGAACTCCCTTTTCAGCCTGCAAAGGCCTTGGGCCCATTCAGTACCATAATAAAAGAATAAAAGAGATGGGGGAGGGAGAGAGAAGGAAGAATAATTGTTGTTGTTGATGATGATGATGATGATGATGATGAAGAGAAGGAGAGAGAGGAGGAGGAGGTAGTCCTGGAAATCAGACCGGATAAGGGATAGGAATGCTCAAACCCATGCCCATGCCAGCTTCCAGGTGGATGAAAGTGTTTGTAGGTCCTGTTCTAGAAGGTTCCAAACATACTTTAATCAGGTGCTGCAGCATACAGAGCACTAGACTTCATGTTGGGAAACCCAGGTTCTGATCTCTGCATGGTCACCAGCTTGCTCTGTGACCTGAGTCCTTGTTCCTCTCTAGACCTTCGTTTGAGGATTTGATTAGGCTATTTTGAGAAAGCATAAGTACATCCACTCTAGATGCTGGGTTTCTCATACCAGCCATTGGGCTAAGTACTTCTCGTTCCTTCCACAGCACAGGAGTTACCCTGTTCTTCAGATGCAGTCTTGGCTTTCCTTTGGCTTTTCCTTTGTGGTTCCATGGCTGAGATGCTCCACCGTGCCTTCCATCACCACCAGCTCTCTTGTCTTTCTGTGGGATCAACCCAAGGGTGACAGCGAGCATGGGTTTATCATGTTGGGGCCACAGTTTAGAAGGATGCTGGAGGAGTGCCTGGTGTCCTGGCTTCTGGCTCGTGGGCCTGCAGCCAGTGGCATCCAGTGAGGAGCTTTTCTTTTGTTTGTTTGTTTGCTTGCTTGCAGTGTTGGGTGTGGAGCCCAGGGACTCACACAGGCCAGGCAAGCACTCTGCCTAAGCTCCAGCTCCATAACCAGCTTTTAACAGTCCATTAGCCTATGTTTCAAAATTAGTATTAGAAATAATTAAATGATAATTGCTAATAACCCCTCAGGGGAAATCATTGACAATTAAAATAACCCGTTTTGAGCGGGTCAGGTGACATGACCCTGTAATTCCAGCACTTGGGAGACAGAGACAGGAGGATCAGTAGTTCAACGTTATCTTTGGCTACATAGCATGTTTGAGGCCAGCCTGGGTAAGATGAAACTTTGTTTAAAACAAACAAGCAAAAGAATAGAAAAAATCTTTTTAATGATAGCATTTCAGGTTTTTAAGTTGTGTCATGTACAGACTAAACTTTGTGCTTAAACAAAAGCATAGCCAGTTTAAGCTTGGGGCACTCACGCAGGAGCCACCCTGTTCGTTGTCTTCCACCAGAAGGACAGATGTGTCTGTCTGTACAGAAGACACAGTGGGGGAGCTAAAGGAGGTGAACCTGCCTAGACGTCGGCAGCCCACCGTGAGTGGTCCAGACCAGTTCCCACACGGAGTACAGATAACGAAGAGGTCAGAGGCTGTGCCAACAAGGAGCTTGGGGACTTATTGTCGACAGAAGGGCAGTGGCAGTGCTGAGTTCTTTAGAATTAAGAACAGCAAGAAACGTGTAGGGGCGAGCAATGGTCTGTCATGGGCACAGATCCACTTGTACTCAGACCATTGCTTTTCAGTTTCCTGCACACAGTCTCAGCTGAAAGCTGCCCTGTCCTCTCCAGGCTGCCCCGGCCAGGTACCCTGCTCCAACTGATGATGGAGTTGAACTCCAGTTACACAGAGCAGCTGTTTACGTGTGTGTGTATGTGTGTGTGTGTGTGTGTGTGTGTGTGTTATGTTAATCTCACTACCATGTTTCCAGGGGAGCTTAGAAAGTGATTAAGATTTGACACAGCCAGGGCTGGAGAGATGGTTTATAGAGTAAGCGTGTTTGCTGCTCCTCTTGAGTCTAGAGGACTCAAGTTTGGATCAAAACACCCATTTTAGGTGACTCACTCCAGCCTGTGGAGATCTAAGACCTTCTTCTGGCCTTTAAGGGTACTCACACACAAACAAACACATGTACACATAATTTAAAAATAAATTAAACCTTAATAAAAGATTTGATTTGATACAGTCATCTTTGTGGCTTATAAAAAAGAGAGGGAGCAAAAAGTACATACATGCAGTGTACTCCCCTTGGTATTGCCACACAATACCCTGGGCCACCACAAGACACCAGCCTTTGATCTTGGACCAGAACCATGAGTCAAAATTTACTTCCTTTTCTTTATAATGTACCCACTGTTAGGAGTTATGCATGTGTGGGAAACCCCCGGCTGGCTAGGCCAGGGTATCCCACTCATGCAGGGAACTATGCTGGCATGCTGAGCAGATGCAGCAGTGGGCTGGGCAGATGCAGCAGTGGGCCGGGCAGATGCATGCCATGTGGGCATGGCACCTGAAGTGGCAGTGGCCAGTAATTTGCAACCTGGATAGTGCATTCACATGGAGAGTTTATTATAATAGAGAGATGAAGAGAAAGATAGGAAAGAGGGGGGGGGGTTCGAGGGGTGCACACCTCCTGGGAGGAAAAGCGAAAGAGAGAGAAAGAGAGGAAGGGGCGGAGTTTTTCCTTAAAAAGAGGCTTTTACATCAGGACACAGGGCAGCGCCAAGGGGCGGGTCAGAATATTAACACCCACTTCATGGCTCTATGCTGTTAGCATAATGCACTATGTGGCACTATGCTGTTGCTCTTAGCAACAAAACCAGACAAAGACACCCCGCCTCCGGTCAAGCTCTAAGATCTTGCCAGGGCTCCCATCCCTTTCGGGTTCAGCAAGGTCTTGCCAGCCAGTCATGCATGAACATTCCAGGATTGTGCAAGAATCAAGGGCTAGAAATCCAGAGGCCATTGCTGCTCAGCTCACACGGTCCACATGGCTCAGGGATTGACCTAACCGGGGCAATAGGGGATAAAAAAATGAAAGACATAGATCCAGAAAAGCTGGGACTGGGCGAGTTGTGCACTCTGATGGAGATGCACCAGCAGCTGGGGACTCAGTTAGTTTATTACATTCAGCTGGATTAGGAGGTGGGCTAGCTAACCTTGGTAGATGTCCTCTGTTGGGGAGCAGTCTCAGGTTGCAGTCATTTGGGAGGAGGAAGCTGTCTGTGATTTACACACATTCGCAACAGAGCTGTTCCAACCAGGGGAAGGCCTTACCATTGCCCTGAGCCTGACCTGGGTCTTAAGTCATCAGAGTCCTTGACGTGGAGGTGCTCATGTCATGAATGCCCATTACAAGGTATACTTGCAGTCGGGTGTGGTGGTGGATCACAATTTTAATCCTAGCACCCGGGAGACAGAGGCAGGTGGATCTCTAAGTTCAAGTTCAATCTGGTCTACAGAGCAAGTTCTAGGACAGCCAGAGCTACACAGAGAAACCCTGTCTTCAACAAAACAAAACAAAACAAAAGATACAAAAAACCAAGGTACACTCGTTCTCACTCATTCCCCAGTTGATCACAGAATGAGTTCTCTCAAACTGTGAGCCATAGAAACCTTCCCAGTGTTTATGTTATTTGTCTCGGATGTTTGTTACAGTGACAGAAAATTGATTGACACAATGAACTATTGTTGGTTCCCAAGTTATGGGTCTTTTTAATTATTGTTTAACTCTGCATGGAACTTTACGACACCCATCCCCAGCATGCTGGAGGTCCTCACCAAATTCCACCCTCAGAGGGCTCCTCTGATCTTTTTGCTTCCACTCAAGACAACCTCTCTGCTGGTGTGTGTGTGTGTGCATGTGTGTGTGTGTGTGTGTGCGTGTGTGTGCGTGTGTGTGTGTGTGCATGTGTGAGTTTGTGTGTGTGTGTGTGTGTGTGTGTGTGTGTGTGTGTGTGTGAATTTGTGTGAGTGTAACTATGTGTGTGTGAGAGAGATTTTCTTGCTTTGGGAACATATATATTTATAGTTTTCCAGATACACATGTATGGCTTAACAATATGTTGTTTAAATTTTTCTTGTTATAAAAAGTACATTCCAGAAATCCCAGACTTGCTTTTTCCCTTTCAACGTATGTTCCTAAAATTCATCCCTGGAGTTGAAGTTTATTGACTTTAACTCATGTAAAATAACCATCTGTGAATATTCCACAGTTTGCTTGATGGCTGTCCTGTGGGGAGGCGTGTTGGTTACTTCCGACACGTTTCTGTAAGGTCTGTGCTTATGGTGGAAACAGTTTAGTTTTCAGCTTACTCAAAGTTCAATTTATAACATAAAGCAGAATTGATTAGAGATCATGTTGAACCAATGATCCATGAAATCCAGGCTGTCAAATTTCCAGTTAACACCGATTTGCATTTTCCTGTTGCAAATGAGAGTGAACGTCTCTTTGCATGTTTGGTCAGCCATTTGCATTTCCCAGCTTTAAAGCTGGTCACTAAACATTTCTTGTCTATAGTGTTACCTTTTGAAATATCTTCTGCTAGAAGCTCTTAGTTTTCTTTAGTAGTTTAACAAATTGACTTAATAAAGAACAACTTCGATGACTCAGTGATTAATCACCTGCATCCCCTGCGGTTGGAAGAAACAGCCAGAGTCCCAGAGGAGAATTAGGGATTATCGTCAGGCACCTTGTAGCCAGAAAAGACGGCTGGCCCAGTGGTATGGAGACCAATGTGAACAGGTGCATTTCTAATTATGCCACACAAAAGCAGTCAAGAAGTGAGGTGACCGCTCTACACCGGTTACCCACTCGTGGGAACCGTCACTACAGTCCCGAGGAACAGGGAGAGAAAGACAGTGGTAAAGAAGGAAGCCCCCACCTCTACGATGACTGCAGCAGAGGGGTAGAAAGAGCCACAGGAACAGGGAGCTGGGGTCCAGAACGTCAGAAGCCACACCCATAAAGTCTCGCCGACATAACTACCTCCACATGAGCTCCACAAGGACTACACCAGCAGACTTGCTAAGATGGGCAGAGTGGTTGGGGGGTGGGGCTCACAACCCCAGACAAAGCACTACAGGCAACTAAGGAACACTGAGTGGGAGAGATAGTCTTCCCCAGGGAAGAGCACACCCACTGCTAATCCAATAACCAAGTGGTCAGTCTTGAAAACACACATACTAATAACATTATATAGATGCCGGGCAGTGGTGGCGCACGCCTTTGATCCCAGCACTCGGGAGGCAGAGGCAGGCGGATCTCTGAGTTTAAAGGCCAGCCTGGTAACAAAGTGAGTTCCAGGACAGCAAGTACTAGACAGTCTTGGAAAAAGAAATTATATGGACTCAGCTGGTTATATTTACACGTATTTAGGAATACATTCACATCTGTGTACCCCCCCACTGTAACAACAATGAATGAAAAAGGAAGCCCTAAATTTGAAAGAGAACAAGGAAGGATATACGGGAGCTTGGAGGGAGGAAAGGGAAGGGGAAATGATGCAATTATAATCTCAAACAACAACATACTTTAAAAAGAGGCTCTTTATATGTTAAGGTGTAAATCTTTGTTAAATATACTGTAAATCCACCCTGACTTGGGCTGATGTAAAGGAGGAGAATGGCCAGTGGAATGGAGAGGATGCATCAGAAAGAGACTGCTTTCCTGTCGTTCCAATAAGCTAATTGAATCTGTTTTCTCTCTCATCAGCTGCCTTCATTTACAACCCCATGGTGTCCTTCCTGGTTACTATGCAACTCCACTAGCTACTTAGCATTAACGCTTAGTGTTATAGAAGACACACTACGCATAAGTGATCATTTTCCCTTAAAGTGGTTTGGTTTTGTAATTTATCTATAAATTCCCTGGTTTTAATATAGTGGGAATAGATATCCAATTTTTCAAATAGCATCACATGACCAGTGCACAGTTCCAATCAGCAAATGTCAACATGTTCATACAGTTTATGGGAGTATTTGGTCCATGACACTGTGTCTCGTGGGAGGTGCTCATTCTATGACACAAATGATTTTGTGTAGACAAACCCATTCCATTCCTGGGGTAGCTCAAGGTGACACCATGCCCTTTTCACTGTCCCATCCTGACTCAAATACCCAGAAGTCTTAAAAAGACATGAACTCTTAAACCTCTGGGCCTCATCTTCTCAACCCAACCCCTCCCCTAACTGGAAAATTGCTTCTCCCCCAGAAGCTCTATCAGTTGTGATCTCAGAGCAGTTGGAGCCTCCACCAGTTAAGTTTGAAGGGCATTCTCCCCCCAAAATGTCTCCCTCTCACCTTTCAAGACTTTTCACCTTGAAGGCCAGGCCAACCAGGAAGCTTCCTCTGAAATCTGATGCCTGAATCAGGACACTCTATGTTCCATATCCTCCTCTGCTCCCTTCTCTTCCTCTTGTGGGGTCGCTGTCTGTCTCCCATTCCCTCTCTTGTTGGAAAGGAAACTTTCTGGACCAGGAACCCTATCTTTCTTATTCACTTCTGGCTCTCTAGATTTTTTTTAGCCAAGGCCTGATGCTGGTTCTGATTGGTATTATGGCAATTTTTACAGCCATAAGATAGGGAGAGGATAATGGTGAGAGTTACATAAAATCACATTTGCAAATGTTTACCAATGTGACCGGCACTCAGGAAGGGCTCAGTAAATGTTGTCTCGTTGTGTTGGGTACTCATTTCTGAAAATGTAGTTTCAGAAAGTCAGCAGGAAAAGACAAAGAGCATGAAGTGAAGGTTCTTAGAACAAATTGCAGCTGGCCAGGACTGTGGCCAGGGCAATAAGTCCACAAAGTTCTGGCCAGCAATCTTGGTAGTCCGGTCATGTTCTAGGTAGGATAGCCCACTTTGAAGAAACACGAAACAGAACATCCAGAAAAAGATGGCTACCAGTGGTCCTAGCAGAGTCACAAAGCAAACCGGAAAGCTGAGGAACTCACAGAGCTGTTACACTGGACAGGCGTCTAGCCTCTCAAACACGGATCATGTACTCAGTTGGGCGAAGCGCACAGGTGGGAGTGACATGTGGAAAGTACATGCCATGTCCCTTGCCTAATATCTTCTGATGGCCTAGTGTTGCATCATGGGTAGCCCAGCTCTTCACCACGACCCTCAGATCCTGGTGAACTGGCCCCGCGCCCTTCTCTGGGTTCATCCTGGCCTCACCGCTCAATGCCTTGAGTGTCCTTCCGCTGGGACTCTGCACAGCTGCTCCTTCTTTCCACTCTGATCTTTAGCGTCAGTTTCTTAGGTGACCTCCTGCCAGCCAGCCAGCCCCAAGTGTTCTGAGTGTGAGCATTCCATTCGCACTCCGGCCTTTTCCCTCCACTCCTGTCATTAAAACTGTCTTATGGTTCTCTTTTCTGTTACTCTGACTTCAGGGGAATTGTCTGTGGGGCATGCCTACTTCTGCAGCACCAAGAACAAGGCCTGGTGTGTGCAAAAGCCCCGAGGCTGGTGGGTCCATCACACCCTGATGATCCCATCACGAAATGAAAGTTTTGTCAAGTTGAAACTTCCCCAACCTTTGGAACATCAAGGCTGAGTTAACACACCTAAACACATGCTGGATGCACACCCTAGCCCACAGCTGGGCACTCTGGATGCACACCCTAGCCCACAGCTGGGCACGCTGGATGCACACACAAGCCCACAGCTGGGCACGCTGGATGCACACACTAGCCCACAGCTGGGCACGCTGGATGCACACCCTAGCCCACAGCTGGGCACACTGGATGCACACACTAGCCCACAGTGGGTAGAATTGCCAAACACAAAGCCTAATTTCTACTGAAGTGTGGGAAAGCTTGTATAATGCATTGGACCCCTCTCTCCAAACACAGGCAGCTAGAGGACCTTCAGAGCTTAGGTTCCCCTCTATGATCCTATGGCACTGAGTGGTGGCTGCCGGAATATTGGCACACAGGAGAAGCTCACGTTCTATGTTGCCAGAGTAGGGAAAAGACCCAAGTTGAAAGTAGGATCTGGAGAGATGGTAGGCAGGTAAGGGTGCTTACAGTTCCAGAGGACCCAAATTCAGTTCCCAGCACCCACATTGGGTAGCTCACAACTGCCTGTAACTCCAGGTCGAAGGGATCAGATGCCCTCTTCTGGCCTCTGCAGGTACCTGTATACATGTGGCATACACACACATACACAAAAAATTAAAATGATTGTTATTTGTGTGTGAATGTGTGGGGGCACATGCATGCGCATCGGGTACAGTGTTTTGCTGGCAGGCATGTATATTCACCAAGTGTTTGCATGGTGCCTGTAGAGGTCCAAAGAGGGTGTCAGATCCCCTGGAAATGGAGTAACAGATGGTCGTGCGTCATTATCACAGCTACTGGGAATCAAACCCAAGTTCTCTGAAAGAACAGTCAGTGCTCTTAACCACTGAACCATTTCTCCAGCTCCTAAATCAATCTTTTTTTTTTTTTTTTTTTTTTTTTTTTGGTTTTTCAAGACAGGGTTTCTCTGTGTAGCTTTGCGCCTTTCCTGGAACTCACTTGGTAGCCCAGGCTGGCCTCGAACTCACAGAGATCCGCCTGGCTCTGCCTCCCGAGTGCTGGGATTAAAGGCGTGCGCCACCACCGCCCGGCTCTAAATCAATCTTAATACATACAAAATACATACATACATACATACATACATACATACATACATACATACATACTACAAAGTATCCTAATTTCTGAGGGCCTGCAGCTGTCACATCACCATAAAGTGCAAACATTGTAAATGGAAATTTTCCCAAGACCTGGATAAGTCACAGCTGTGCTCAGCAAACACTTGGTAGCAGGCTCTGCTTCTGGATGCTCGGGTAGTTACAGGTGGATTCTTGCCTGGGGCCTTGGCCATCAGTCCTGCAGTGTGAGATCACACCCAGAGCATTGAAACTTTGAAATTCCAACAGCAATAGTAACGTGGCCAATGAATTTGGGTATGCTCACTTTTGTCTTTCTCCTATCCTGGGAAGTGTTCAGAGTAGAAGAATACAGACAACAATAAACAGGACAACCAGGAGAAGGTATTTAGCCTAGTGGGGGTAGGGTAGGGTAGGGAGTGGGGCTGTTCAACAGGAGGCCAAGACAGGGGCAAGGGGAGTCTGAGAAGCCCCTGTGTCTTCAAGCCCCTGGCTTCAAGTCTTCCTGTCACTTAGCACCAAGGGGAGAATGTGTGTGTGTGTGTGTGTGTGTGTGTGTGTGTGTGTGTGTGTGTGTGTGTGTGTATGAAGACGGCACATGCCCTTCCTTTAAGAGAGGCAAATCTCCCCTGACATTGAGACCCTATTTATCCCAGGGAGTGGGTGACAATCCCAGTGAGGGACAGAGTGGATGGTGCTTTAAACCCTACAGCCACTGATTCCACAGTTGTCTTTCCACAAAGCCAGTCACATGGCAGGGTGGTGAGGGCACTGGTCAGAACCAGTAGCCGATGGTTCTGTGACTAGAACTGACCTAAGCTTTTAAACATTGTCCTTGACTGATTAATGACTTTTGACTCTGAGATATGGTGGCATGTGCTATTTTTCTACATAGTCTCAACATATAGTGAAGGGGCAAAGCAAGATAACTATGGCTTCTCTCGCACGCAGACAGACTGAAGGCCAAGGTTGAACGCCAGGGGCTTATTCTTCCTGAGTTTGTCCAAGAGATGGACAAACTTTTGATGAGTCCACAGGAGACTCACCTGCTGGCTAATTTACTAGAGCACTGTTTGGGGACAGCAGCTGAGGAAGTCAGGGTTTGATTTCCCAGGACACATTGGCGAGGGAGCTCTCTCCCTGGGCTGTGGAGCAGTCAGGCAATTATGCCTCTGCTGCTGGGTCCTGCCCACCCCGCTCAAGAGCCCCCACAGCTCTGAGCTAACGGTTGTTTTCCCAGGTGCAAGGGTATCTTTAGCAAGTGTTCCTAGGAAACCGTCACTTACCTTAGGCCTGGCCCTGCACAGGATGTCTTCGTGGGACAGAGGCTGCAAGTCAAGCCAGCACCGAGTCCCCGCTGATGTTCCCCTTTTCATCCAATGCAGTGGGGTCGAGAGGCTGGGCAGCCACTGGGGGGCCCGCACTTGTTTACCTTATAGTCCCTGCCCCGCCAGGTGTGTGGCACAGGCACCAGCCCAGCTTTGGATGATAGGGCATTGGGGAGCAGCCAAAAGACATGTCTCCAGAGTGACCATGAGGAGGTGCTCTCCATTGCCAGTGCTGTTTCTTCTCATTGCCCACGACACCCAGGACTCTGGCTTTGGCAGAGAATATTGCGGTTTCCAGAAATAAATAATGAATAGTCACATAGTCCACCAGGGCTGTGCTCTTTTATGGTGGGTGCTGGAGAGGAATAGAGTGAGGAGGAGGAGGAGGAGGAGGAGGGAGAAGAGGAGGAGATAGAGGAGAAGATGCAGCAGGAGGAAGAGGAGATACAAGAAGAAATGATGGAGCTTCCATCAAGTGACCATGGGCAGCAGGCATGGAGCTGGGGAGGAAGCAGCAGCTGAGGACACTGTATTAGTTCCCTGTTGCCGCTATAACAATGGCTGTGCAGATTAAGGCAAGACAAATGTGTTCTCATAGGCACAGGTGCTCATAGAGCAGATATTGGAAACTTACGGGGTTGAAATCAAGGTGTGGGCAGGGCTCGGGCTCTGTGACCTCTGGCCCCTCCTCCATACTGACCTCCTCCTTAGCATCCTCCCCTCTGACTGGATCCTTTCACATCACTCTGAGCAACATCAGTTCACCTGGGTGACCTGGAGCGACCCGTATGTACATCTCAAGGTTTCTCGAGGTCTTTGCCATCATCCCTCTACACAGTCTCCTGTCTTTAACCAGGGGGCACTCACAGGTTCTGCAGTCACGTATGTGGGAGACTGATAGGCAGCCGTCGTAGATGAAGAAGAAGGATGTGGTGGTGCAGATAGAGGAAGAGGGGAGAGTGAGTGGTAGAGAGGACCGTGCTGGCCTTCACCTCCAGCTTCAGCTCCGTGGGGGTCTGCTGCTCGAAGGACCTCAGAACTGCGTAGCTCTATGCTCTGCTCCTTCTGCCTTTGGACTCCAGGGGTTTCCCTGGGGCTCCCATTTGGAAGCACCCTTTCTCTCCCAGTGCCTTCCTGTCTCCTCCCTGGATTAACACAGCACAGCTTGAGGCTGCTAGATGCCTGCTCGCTACTTCACTCTACTCACTCCCCACCCAGCCCCATCGTCACTTCCAATCACTCCAGTGCTACGCATCCTGCCAGGTCCAGCCCAGCTGCCCAGCGCTGGCCTGGCTGTTGGACACGGTGGCCCAGTCCCGGGTTGAGCTCAGTCCTTGGGGAAGTGGATGTCTTGGACTCCAAAGTCAATGGCTCAGCAGCTCCTCTCAGTCCGTGGCCCTGGAGATTTTTGCAAACCACCAGCCTGGCACCGTACCCTCTCTGTTATCGCTGGCGCCATTTCCTCCTTTCTCCTAGTCATAAGGAGGTTACTGTATTACCCATCAGCAGTCCTTCAGGAGACCATCTCTTTATGAGGAAGGGACTGAATTTCATGCGTGTTGCTGGCCATGTTATCTATACCAGGTGACTTGTAGATGGGACCTCATGTGGTCCTTGGGGCAGGCCAAATCTGTTATCCTTATACTACCATAGAGAAAACCAAGGCACAGAGAGGGAATACATATCTTCAAGAACACATAGCATCCTCTCTCCCTTGCTATCTGTCTGCTGTCTATCTCTCTCTCTCTCTCTCTCTCTCTCTCTCTCTCTCTCTCTCTGTCTATCTATCTGTCTGTCTGTCTGTCTGTCCGTCTGTCCGTCCGTCTGTCTATCTATCTATCTATCATCTATCTGTCTGCCTATCTGTCTATCTATCTATCTATCTGTCTGTCTGTCTGTCTATCTATCCATCTATCCATCCATCCATCCATCCATCCATCCATCCATCTATCTATCTATCTGTCTGTCTGTCTATCCATCTGTCTGTCTGTCTATCCATCTGTCTGTCCGTCTGTCTGTCTGTCTATCTATCTATCTATCGTCTATCTCTCCATCCATCCATCTACCACCCCCAGTTTCTGGACACCTTCCACAGCCTGACTCGCTGTTTTAAGCCTCTCATTTCTGGTGATTTATTACACAGCCCTAGTAAAACAATGCAGATGATAGTTAACCCTTGCTACAACTGAATGGATTGGGAAGGACAGACTGAAAATCTGAGGCTGGACAAAGGGAAGCATACTGCTGACATTCCCACAGCCCTCTGAGAGCTGCTCTCTAATTTTTAAACTCAGGATCAGTAAGCCCAGAGACCTTTACCCTCATCAGTCATGAAGACTCAAGCCTGAGGGGGCCCTGAATGACTAAGGCTCACCCTAAAATGACAGTTCCAGACTTCATCCCTGATGATGCTGCTTCACTTGAACCTGGCTTTCCAAGTTAGGTGGGGGAGAAGGCTTTTTCTTGTACTCCCACCAACACAAGAAGTGAGTCCAATTCTCACCTGATAGTTTGACATAGAGAGGGGTGGGTAAGATGGGGAGGTTAAGGGGGTGCAGCAGGGGAGGAGGGAAGCTACCCTCCACACATGTGCCACAGACGCACAGTCCTCCCGGATGCAGGGCATCTGTGAGCCCTACCCTGCGCTCATCCCACCCAGATCCTGTCTGGGATCCTGCCCCTCCTCCCAGCATCTCTCTATGGTAGGGATGCCAGGGACATCTAATCCACCTGCCACCCACCATTTAATAGTTTGGAAAAGTGATGCCTACATGGTCCCGGCAAATGCACAGCCAGCCTCTGACACAGCTCTGTTTCCCGTCTCCCTGACTTTTGAAATACACCGTGTTAAGCTAGAAAGCAGCCACGGGCAGGAGACAGGCTGTCAAGGAGCAGACAATGGGCCTGAGGAAGGGTGGGCAGACAGGGATCCGAGAAAGCCGGTGCCCACTGAGCACGCTATGTGACTCCTGGGGTTTAAAATCTGCCCATCACGGTCGCTCTTTATTAAACAGCCGTGTGTGCCCGTTTTGACAGGTGCAGAAACCAACCTCAGAGAAGTCAAGTCATCCACTCAGGTGGTGGCCACTGGCTCTCAGTGATTGCTCTAAGATTTGAACTTGGTCCTGCTGGCCCCTGAGTCCCAGGCTCTTCCCTGCTCTAAAGCCCTGCTGCTTCCCAGACCACGCCCTCCCCTACAGGAATCCAATCTGCAATCAAGAGTGTAACGCCATTGGCAAGAAGTTCGGTGGGCCATTCCTTCCTAGCAAGCACTCAGTTGGCCCCAAAGAACCACTGGCACTGCTGGCAACAGCTGTTCCCCAGCCTCTGTATTTCAGAGGAGAGATTGGAGCCACATGCTGGAGGCCACAGGCTGAGTGCTAGCAGGACATGGTACATAAACAGCAGGAGACAGAATAGGTCGCTGGGATGGATCCACCTTCTATCCTGAGTTGAACCAGGCTCCAGTCCCCCTGGCTGCTCTTGCCAACTCTCCCCTCCTCCAGTTTTAGCTCCAGCCTGCAAGGGTGCCTGGCTAGCTGGGAGAGGGCTAAGGCAGGAGCAAAAGGTGCAAGAATGGGGACACAGGTTGTCCTGGCATCCAGGCACTGGATAAAGGTGGCTCTCTGAGTTTGGGAGAGGCTGGCCTCCAATCAGCCTGGGTCTCCAATCAGCATCTCCCACTGCACCTGAAACTGGGATTCTTGCCCCTATTTAGTCCTTTGATGGGAGAAAAACTTCCCTCGCGGGCCTCAGTGCCTCCTTCTGAAAGGGAGGGGCCCTGACCATGTGCTCTCTCCCAGCCCCGCATTCTTGGGTCTGAAGCCCCAGCTGGCTTCTCTAGTTCTAGCAGAGGCCAAGTAAGAGGGGCAGTCCCTCAGAGGCACAGCTGAGGCAGGGGGAAGAGGCGGAGAGGCCGGCTGCCACACCTGAGGGGTTCAGGTTTCTAAGCCAAGGCAGCCCATGTGTGTTTCAGATTTTCTTTCAAGTTTCGCTGTCAAGGTCCCCCTGGCCCAGCCTCCTGGGCTGGGGCTGTGATCACTTTGCAAGCAGCTCACCCAACATCTGGGGGGAGGGGCAGGTGGAAGCTGAGCCTTGGAGCTAGGAATCCTCTCAGGATCTGGTTAGGGCCAGCCATCAGTGGTTGAGTGAGGGGAAGCAGGAGACTGGCCCAGGGAGTGCTAGTCAGAGACTCCAATGCGATTTGGGAACAGACCGACATCTTTTCTCTGTGAAAGCCACAAGGAATCTGACACCCAGGCCTCCGTCTCTTGCTGACCTAGTGAGTGGTCATTAGACCTCTCTAGCTTCAGTGGTCTGGCCTGTGAAATGGAACCTTGATGTGTATCTGAGCTCTGAAGTTTCAATAAAATAAACTCAGAAGAGCTCAGTGCAGGTGGTCAGGATGCCCTGATGGGGAATGTGGTAAGAGAGTTAAGTAGTCCACACAGGGAGGGATGGAAGGTCTACCCTGGCTGCTGGACCTTCTAGACCTGTCTGTATAACTCCTTAATTCAGCTTTAGACACACCCCAACACCCCCACTACAGGTATGTCTATGTCTGCCAGGCTCTATGCTTAGCCTCCACCATCCCCGAGGCGCGCGCGCGCACACACACACGCACACACACACACACACACACACACACACACACACACTCACATGCACGCACACACACACTGCTTTCTTTCCCTCTCTGAAGCAGTAGACTCTCCTGGTTCATGATGCATTCAGACCTAAGCCCATCTCTGCACCAAGGTGGAGTTCCCTGCCACAATTGTCCTGAATAAAATCTCACATTGCTCTAAATATTGCCTTGCTTTTGGGTTCTTTTGACAGAGGGCAGCCTGTATTGTTGAAGTAACAACTCCAGCCTCCCATCTCTCAACCTGCATGAAGAGCCCCTGCCTAGGCCTACACTTCTTGACCAGCTGTCACCCAGCATCTTCCGGGAGGTGCCCAGGGACAGCCTGCATCTGAGACATGGGGGGCATGCCGGTTCTTTCTATTCTCACAGTCTGGGACTGCTACTCTGGAATGGGGCAGACTTGCCTCCCAGGTCCCAGGCCACACATTCTAGACCTTCCTAAGGTCCTCAAGTCCATTGAGAATGAGATGGAAATTCTGCTGCTCAGTTCTGGGAAAGGCACTCTCCAAAATCTCTGTTCATGCCTCTTTCCTGTGGCTCCTAAATTATGAAGAGAGATCTGAACTCAAATCCCTGCCAGGAAAGCCAGTCCTCAGGCTGGGAATCCTGCCCAAGCCCTGCTCAAGGACACTTGCAAAGGCCTTGGCCAATTCACTGGACTCTGGTAAAAGGGGTAAGGAACTTTGATGGCCTTGTCCCAGGGAATGCCCACAGAGATAGCCTTCCCTTGCCTAGATATCAGATGACACCATCACTTCTGTGTGTCAGAGCTAGAGGATACACTGTTTGACCATGGGGGAAACCAAGGCTGGGGAACATTCACAGGATCGGCCCTGGTCTCAGGTCCCTTTCCAGCTCATTCTTGGGCCTAGAGCAGGAACCCTGGCTGGTGGGCGGTCAGTTAGCTGGGCTCTGCAGAGGAAGGGGAGTCCCATCCACTCCCACACCTCGACATTTCTTAGCTGCTGACAAAAGAGGCAGCTCGGGAGGCCCAGGTTTCTGGCTTGCCCGAAGCTGGAGAACAGACGGCCAATTCATCTCATCAAACTTGGCACCTCAAACAAAAGAAATAATATGTGTTTGGCTCCTTAATCTGTTCCTCAGGTTCCCAGGCAGGTGACTGGAAAATGTGATGACAAGAAGTGTCGGCTGGCCTCTCAGGACACTCCACAGGCTGGCCTGCCATTGTTCTGCAGCTGCCCACACCATCCTGTTCCCCGCTCCTCACTCTTCCTGGGGCTTTCCTGTAGCGGTTCAGGGGTCTCCAGAGCCAGACCCCAGGGAGGTGGGTGAGAGGCCCTCTCAGGGAAACACACATTCTCTCAATATCATACCTCCTCTCAAGGTAGACAGGATTAACACCCTGCCATGCCAACGAGCCCCTCTCAGGGAGCACGGTCTGTGGCTAGCAGACCGAGGGTGACCACAGTAGCTGGGTCCAAGCATCTGCTTGGACATGCCCAGAATCCAGGTCTCAGCAAGCCGGGGCAGTCTGGGGCCGGGGTTTGGTCCCATAGCTCACCAAACTTCCGCTCCTCCCAGGGTCTCTGGGGGACGGGGTGGGTACTGAGGATGGGAATTAGGCATGGAGAAGTCTGCATGGTTTTCCTTCAGTGCTGTGCCTGGGGAGGCGGGAGCCTTGATATCAGCTCTGGAGATAAGTTGTCCCTGAGTACGCACTGTGTGCCTGGCATGTGAGGGGGCTCCGCTTGGCTCCCTTATGGGCTATGTCTTGTATACACTGCAGACTGGGTGCTGCAGATAAAAAATCAGAAGGAGATGCCGCAGTCACACACAGGCAAGAGCCCAGCTGCGACTCTTCCCACTGCCTGGCTGTTTCTCTCTCTCTCTCTCTCCCCTCAACCCCAGCCCCAGCCCCAGGGAGGGTGTTAATGAGGTCCATGCAGGGAGAGGCAGGGTGACGAGCTGCTGTCCACAGGTGCCAGCAGGTCTTTCTCGATGGCCAGACTGGGCCTGGCGCCACTCTGCCCCGTGTGTGATGGTGGCTGATACCCCTCTGGGGTGGGGTGGGGAACCCTGCACGTGTCTGGGGCCTGCCAAGATCACACCCTTGGAGACCCAAAGTCTGTCCCAGGCATGGTTGCCCTTCCCACTCCGGGATCCCTGAGCAGGTAAGCGGGCTGGGGAATACCCATGGTGATTGGCAGGCCTGGGAAGCTTCAGATGCCTGGGGAAGGTGGATGAGCACCACAGGGCCTCAGAGGCTGGCTGGCTTTTGCCTTCTCCTGGTACCTGGCTAACTGTATCTCTGAGTTTTCCTCTCTGTCTCCCAGTGACTTAGGGGTCAAAGAGTTTGTAGGGTGATAACAAAAACCAGGATGGGTACCCAAGAAATCCAGTTTCATTCCAAATTTCCCTAGATGATTCTGGGAGTGTCATTTGCCCACCTTGCTAGGGGTACCTGCTGGACTACAGTTCAAGGCCCCCTGAGCTCCTTAGGCCTTGGTGCCTGTGCCATTGAGGGCAGTGAAAGACGCAGAAGGCAGTGTTAGCCTGTCTTCTCCCCATAGACACCACTCGGAAGAGTTTTGACTGTCCACAGAAGGGCAGTTAGAGAGGGGAAGGGTTACAGTGGGGAACAGCCTCTTCTTCGGCAGCCCCGGTGGCTTGGCCTCTGCTTCTACCTCCCTCCCTAGCCCCTCTAACCCCTCTAGACTCAGGCCATTTTCCATACTCAGCTCCTTCCTCTTCCAGCCTTGTCCTTCAACTCCTGCTCAGGATACCTGATTCCAAAAGGTAAGGGTGGAGGAAGATGGGAAGTAAAAGGTTGCTCAGATCTACAGGGAGACCCCAGGAAGTGACTGAGTTCCTACAAAGTGCCTCACCCCTGTCGCCGCATTGACTGCATCAGCACCTGAGCTTCTAGCACCACCAATCCACTCCCGTCATCACCACCACTACCGTCACATCACCACTGCAATGGATGCTGCCACTACCATCACTTAAACCACCACCTCTGCCTCCATTGCCACCTCTATTAATACCACCATTACCACCACCATTGCCACAACACCACCGCTACTGAGATCACCACTATCATCTATCTCCCCTAAACCACAACCACCACTCCCTATACCTTCATCACCACCTGTGTCAATACCACCATCGATATCACCACCATCACCACCATCGAAATCACCACTACCATCGCCATGACCACTACTGCCATCAATACTGCTAGCATTACCATCATCACCACCTAAGCTACCTCCATCAGCACTGGTATCACTACCACTACTCCCACTTCCATCAATACCTATGTTACTTCCATCATCAGTCCTACACCACCACCACCACCACCACCACCACCACCACCACCATCACCACTATCACCATCACCACCACCACCATCACCACCATCAACACTATCACCATCACCACCACCACCACCACCACCATCACCACCACCACCACCACCATCACCACCACCACCACCACCACCACCACCACCATCACCACCACCACCACCACCATCACCACCATCACCACCACCACCACCACCACCACCATCACCACCACCACTATCACCACCATCAACACTATCACCATCACCACCACCACTATCACCACCATCAACACTATCACCATCACCAACACCACCATCACCACCACCACCACCACCACCATCACCACCACCACCACCACCACCACCATCACCATCACCACCACCACCATCACCACCACCACCATCACCACCATCAACACTATCACCATCACCACCACCATCACCATCACCACCACCACTACCACCATCACCACCACCACCACCACCACCATCACCACCATCAACACTATCACCATCACCACCACCACCATCACCATCACCTCTACCACCATCAACACCACCACCATCACCATCAACACCACCATTATCATCACCACCATCAACACCACCACCATCACCATCAACACCACCATTATCATCACCACCATCAACACCACCACCATCACTGTCACTACCACCATTATTCTACCATCATTCCCACCACCACCACCACCACCACCACCACCACCGCCACAATCTTTGCCACTGTGCTGGCTAGTCTTATGTCAATTTGACACACAAACTAGAGTTGTATGAAGGGAGGAAACCTCAGTAGAGAAAATACCTCTGTAAGATCCAGCTGTAGGGCATTTTCTTAATTAGTGATTGATGGAGGAGGGCCCAGCCCATTGTGGGTGGTGCCATCTCCAGGGTGGTGCTCCTGGGTTCTATAAGAAAGCAGGCTGAGCAAGCCATGGGGAGCAAGCCAGTAAGCAGCCCCCTCCATGGCCTCTGCAGCAGCTCCTGCCTTCAAGTTCTTGCCCTGGCTGGATACTTGTCCTGACTTCCTTCAGTGATGAATGGCAACATGGAAGTGTAAGCCAATAAATCCTTTCCTCCCCAAATTGCTTTTTGGTCATTATGTTTGGTCTCAGCAATAGAACCCCTAACTAAGACAGCCAGCATCAGTACCACCACCCCTACACTCTCGCCATCACGGTTATCGTGATCACCTCCTCTGCCACTACAGCTATGAATTCTTTGGTTGTCACCATCACCCATGCTCTTCTGCCACTGCGACCACATCTTCCACCATGACCAGCATTGCCCTCACTATCATCCACCACTGTATTAGTTTTCTCTTGCTGCTATAACAAATAGTCATAAAATTGGTGGTTTAAAATAATAGAAATGTGCTACCTTTCAGTTCTGGAGCCAAGAAATCCAAAACTGGTCTCTCTGAGCTACAACCGAGGCACCAGCAGGACTATATTCCTTCTGGTGGATCTGGAGGAGAACGATTTCTTTTTCTGAAGAAGGTTCTGGAAGCTGTTCACTTGCCTCCTTCCATCTGTAAGCAATGATGGGTCACTCTCCAGATCTTCTGCCCCCATCTCCCACTAGGATGACCCTATGATTACAGAGTTGGCAGGGTAATCTCCTATCAGACCAGTAACCTTAAATTGCCTTTACCATTTGATATAACATATCTACAGTCATGAGTATTACAGGAATTTCCTGTTCGCCAAAACCATCACTGCCATCATATCCAAAACCCAATTTTATTTCTACCACCACAGCTAGCAATTATCACCACTACCACCACTGGTCCCAGCATCTCCCTTCTCCTCCCCATGCAGATGCCAGCCCAGAGCTCCTTCTCCCGATCCTATAGCCTTCTGATCTGTGCCCATACCACACAGACAGGGGCACTAGAAGGTCTAGAGAAGGGCAGGGACCTGGTCTGACTTGCTCGCTTCAGCCATCAATATCTGCACAGGGACACACTCAATAAATATCCACAGAATAGAAGACTGAGCTGCGGCTGTACCTGGGTCTTAGTAGGCATTGACCTAGGAGGTATTCCTGGAGGAGAGGCATCGTAGCTAGGATCAGCTGGCAGAGGGGAGGCTGATGAGGATGTTAAAGAATGGTAGGAGTCCAGGTGGGTTCTGGAGGGCAAGCTGTGTTTTGAGAACCCAAGGAGCCACAGCATAGGTGTCTTAGAGTTTCTTTTACTGGGACCAAATACCATGACCAAATGCAACTTGGGGAGGAAAGGATTTATTTGGCTTACACTTCCAAATCACTGTTCATCATCAAAGGAAGTCAGGACAGGAACTCAAACAGGGCAGGAATCTGGAGGCAGGAGCTAATGCAGGGGCCATGGAGGGGTGCTATTTACAGGCTCGCTTAATATGGCTTGTTCAGCCTGCTCTCTTATTGAACCCAAGACCACCAGCCCAAGGATGGCACCACCCACTATGGGCTGGGCCCTCCCCCTTCAATCACTAATTAAGAAAATGCCCTAAAGCCAAATCTTATGGAGGCATTGTTTCTCAATTGAGGCTCCATCTTTTTAGATGACTCTAGCTTGTGTCAAGTTGACATAAGACTAGCCAGCACCACTAGAGGTGAGGTGTAGGGGTGGACAGCACCCAGGTCACATGTTGGGAAGGTTGATCCTTGTCCTAAGAACAGTGGAAGACTCTGGAGAGCTCCAAGTTTGTGAGCAGACATGTGTTTCTAGACTCTAGTTTCTAGAATCTGGTCCCATGGTGTGCATCATCATCATCATTATCATCATCATCATCACCATCACCATCATCATCACCATCTTCATCATCAATTATTATTATTGTGCATTATTCGGGATGAAGGGTGAGAAGTAGGCATGGGTATGTTTGTACAGGAAAAAACAGTATATGCCAGGTTCAGAACTCTGAAATTTCAACCACTCTCCCTTGGTGATCTTGAAAAGCCCCTCGCCCAGAGGTGCAGTTACTGCATTTATACACACACTCTGACTGGTCAGGCAATGGAAGCCGTGTCCAGAGGTGTTGGCTCCCCACCCCATCCAGCCTTCCACACTTAGGGTCGGGTGAGAGTAGGCTCTCAGATAACAAAGGCGGGTCTTGGTTCGGGCCGTGGAATTCAGTCTCGCCCATTGCAACAGTAGGAGCTGATGGCCACAAGGGCATTGTCAGCCTCTGCTTCTGTGGTAAATGCTAAGAGCTTCCAGTCCTGTTTCTTATAGCGCTAGGAATTAAACTCAGGGCTGCGCATGCTCGGTAAGCATCCACCCCTAAAGGCACATTCTTAGCCCCAGTCCATGTCTTTTTAAATTTCAAGTTTATAAACGGATGAGCACATGAATGAATGGGTGAAAAGACAGACAGACAGACACACACACACAGATGGTTGGATGATAGGTTTTTCAAAAAGATAGCTGGGAGGATGTTTGAGTAAATAGATGCATGGATAGTGTAATGCATGGGTAAATAGGTGGGGCCTGGGTTATGATGTCTAGATAGATGGAGAGATGGACTGGATCTTATTGTATGGGCAAGTGGATCGGTTGTTTAGGAACTGTGCCTGTGACTTTGTGGCTGAACTGTGAGATTAGTAGATGGAGTACACGTCAGGGTTGGGCGACAAGTGGGTGGATGTCCTGGTTTAGAAAAGGAGAGGGGCTAGCTGTGGCTTAGTAGGCAGTACGTTGGCCTTCAGTTGACATGAACTTAGCTAACATCACCCATCCCATCTTGTCTCCCACTGATCTGGGAGGATCTCGTCTCAGTCCATAAACATTCCAATTCTGCTCTCACCTGGATGGCCCCACATCAAGAGCCATAGTGGGACCCAGGGTGACTGGAGAGAGAGTGTGACTTGGGGAAGCCTGCATGATGGAACGGAAGGAAGCTGCAATCCTTGGCCTTGTACCTAGGATGATGGTGTCTTCCCCGGGGCTGTCTGGGCATCTGTCCAAGTGACAACATCATAGGGCTGGCTCCGGCCACCCTGCCCTATGGGTGGATGTCAGACATATCCAGGCTTGTCCTGCCACCCAAGCATCGTAGTGGCTGGAGGCGAAGACAGCATTCACCGCAGTGGGAGCAGGGAAAGGAGGCTGACATCAGGCAGGGAACCCACCATCTTGGCAGAGCCCAGGAGAGCCCAGGGACACCCGGTTCCAGCCCAAAGCACAGTTGATGGGCCCAGCTCTGCCAGGTTTCATTGCCTGGGGCACATTTTTATGACCAAGGAATAATGAGAGGCAGGCGTCTAATTCCCGGATTTTCCTAGTGCAGCTGTGTGTGTGTGTGTGTGTGTGTGTGTGTGTGTGTGTGTTTATACATAGATGTCACATGTAGGTCTTATGTGCTTGCCTATTGTATATGTATGCTAGGATACTTTGGTAGACACTAGCATGCCTATGTACGTATGCAAGCATTTTTAAGTAGGGGCAGGCGTTTTTATGTGATGGGAACCCATTCGTGTGCAAGTGCTTGCATATGCATGTTTACATTTGCACAAGCATGTATGTATGTAAAGGTGTTCAGTCTATATATTTGGGCATATAGTTGCTGCTGGCCTGAGTGGAATCCCCCTGCCGTGTGTGTGTGTGTGTGTGTGTGTGTGTGTGTGTGTGTGTGTGTGTTAGGCAGATAAAAGAGGTCACCAAGAAACAGGATTCATGGAATGAAGGGTCCCATTCTCTAGCTCTGCCCTCATCCCTTACCCTCCCCCACCCTTCACTTCCCCACCTTCCCCACCCTCCCCGTTACCCTATGGCCACACACCAACTTCAAGAGTGAAACAATATTTCTCACACATTCCAGGCTACCCCAGGCCTCCATGGTATATATGTATTGTCAGGAATGCCGTCTCTCCCCTTCTTCACGAGGGGAGGACTCGTGTCTAATTATTTTTTAAAATCCCAGAGCGTGGAACTGAACCTGATATGTCAGAGGATGGATGGAGAGATGGGCAGACAAACAGACGGACAGGTGGATGGATGAATAGATGCGTGCACAGACAGATAGACCAAGGACTCGGCAGACAGGTACACAGGTGGGTAGTTCTGTGGCAGCATGACTAAATCCCACCGTTCCGCTTGAGAACTCTGGGTGCTGAGGCGAGTGCACAGTCTCTTCCCCACCTCACCCTCACTCTGGTGTGGAAGAGAAAACTTCCGGCGGCAGAGGCAGCTCTGCGCTGTCCCCTCTGGTCACCCCTGCTCTCAGGACGGCTGGCTCCAGGTTGGCCACCTACCTCACCAAAGAGCAGATCAGGGCTAAAGAGGCATTGCTAAGTGGCTTAAGTTAGCTCCTGTTTGTGTTCGGGCCGTTCAAAGGCTGGGGAGACTGCGGAGGAGGGGCCTGACTTCAGGCCCACTGTTAGTGGGCAGATTGTAAGCCCTGCAGGCCTTGACTGCAGGCAGCTCAAAGCAGGGCCCTAGGAGTTTTGAGACAGGAAAATAGTGTTTTGTCTTGTGAATGAATTCACTTGGCTTTGCCCTGGAGAGCAGGCAGGTGTCCCCAGACGGCTGCTTTGAGCTGGTCCAGGCAAGGGGGCGGGGCGCACTCAAGCCCTGGATTACAGAGGCCATGCAGAAGAAGGAGGCCTTTGATGGGGCCCGGCCTGTTGTCCAGAGCTTGCTTTGCTGGTGGCTGGAGCCCCCTAATGAGGGGGAAAGGGCTCCACTCTGAAGCATTCCCTGGGCCTCCCCTGGGCAGCAGGCGGAGACCTCCTTTGATGTTGGAGTCCTTAAGCCAAGTGGGGACTAATTGCCACAAGGTACAGAATGTTCTGGTTGCTTGGGGGGTCTACAGCTTGCTCACAATGGCACACCCACCCTGGGGTTGAGGGGAAAAGGCAGCCACCAGCCACTCTCCTGATGGCGGCAACTAAAGGACATTTTGTTGCTTTTTTTTTTCTCATGCATTCAGATCCACACACAAAACGAGAAGCATGCTGTCGTCCACGGCAGGTTTGTCAAAGGATTCTGTTGGAAAGCATCCACTTTTAAAATCAGAAGCAGCGAAGCGGGAGAGACAACAGCCACAGGAGAGAAGGACAGTGACAACAGTCCAGTGCCAACCATCCAGACTCCAGGCCCTGCTTTACCACTCATACTTGGCGAGTGTCTCTGGACTGTCCTCCACAAACGGCAGATATCGGGCCTGACACACAGTAGGACATCTGGTTTTGTGTGTCCTCCAGCTGCTGAGGCTTGAGCCAGAGACCAAAGAGACGGGCCTGTTGCCACAGCTCCTGTGGAAAGCGGGTGCAGAACCTGGCTGGTCAGGTGGGACCCACCTGATCAGGGAAGAGTGAGGATGGTTCCTCTGGATTTTCACGCATGCCTCCTAGCTTCCGTCTAGAGGAAGACGACGCCCTTGCAGACCTTGAATTAAGCTTATCCATCCACTCCAACCTTCTACCTCCCCACGGAATCTGGAGCCAGACAGAGCAATTACTAAGAAAAGAACCGGTGCAGTCAGCAATTGTATTTTTACTCTCCTGTGCACGGCACTTGGTTATTGGCCTACATTCTCCCTAGTCTTCACAGGGACAGGCTCAAAGGCTAGTAGGTCATTTCACAGGCCGGGAAACCAAGACTCCAAGACCAACAACTTGATTAAGATCATCCTATGTGGGAAAGGAAGCACTTTTGATGGGCCTGCCTCCAATACCCATGTCCTCCTCAGTCCTTTTCAGCTGAGCTGAGCAAGCCCCTTTGGCCTCCCTTTCCCATCTGGCCAGCCGGAATAACAGCAACGGTCTTCCTCCATCCCCCAGCTGCAGTGCATGCCAGTTACATGAGCTCCCCTCTGAAATCACCGAGAAATCTTAGAGCCATAGCAGGGACTTGCCCCTCCACTGCCTTCCCACAGGTACCACCACTGCCTCCACTCGGTTGAATATGCAGAGGGAGATCTTGGGTAGAGGAGACAGTGTCTAACTAGGTGTTCTTTGGACTGTGTTGCCCTGTGTATCTCCATCCTGACCTTCTGGCCTGAGTGGAGAGAAGAGCTGTCTCTCCTCTGTAAGCAGCTGCACAGGGGAAGGAATTTGGTATCTGGTGAATCCAGCAGGTGCATGACAAGGGAGTCCACCTTTGCCTCTGTCAAAGTCAGCAGCCAGTATGGGAGAGGACCCAGTATGGGAGAAACTGTCACCTGTCATTCCCAGCTTCTATTGGATGCATTTGACATGACAAGTAAGACATGGGCATCCTGGGGCACGCACAGGATAGCTCTGAAGAGCCAAGTGATACAGAGCAGAAGCGTGAATTCAGAAGACAGGACTTAGGCCCTAGGAAAGTGAAGGACTGAGAACGGACTTCGGACGTGGCCTGTGGGTGTTGCCGACTGGGTGTAGCCCCAAAGGAGATGCCCCCTCACAAAGAGTACTGAGAGACAGTGCCACAGCTGTCCCTGAGCTGTTGGAGGTCTCCCTGGCCATGCCCAGCATACCTGGACGGAGAAGAGTCTAAGAGTGTTCCTGTGTCTCCAGATGTGACCTCCACTCATTCTCTTCTTGAAAAAGTCAACATGGAAACAACTTTACTGTTTCACAGCAATATGTATCCCTTCCCTTACATGTCTGAAATATAAATAGGTGAGACTGAGAGATGGCCCAACAGTTCAGAGTGCATACTGCTCTGGCAGAGGTTTCAGTACCCAGGGCCTACAGGGAGTGACTCACAACTGCCTGTAACTTCAGCTCCAAGGAACTCTGACTCCCTCTTCTGGCCACCTGCAGGCATTGCATCCATGGACACAAACCTACTCACAGACAGATACACACACAAACACATAATTAAAAAGAAACAAATACAGAAAGGCTGAAAGGAAGAAATAAAAATGACCAGAGATGGCTGTACACACAGCTGGCCCTCTACATCTGTGGATTCCTCAACTGCAGATTCAGCCAAACAGTGGCTGAAAACCTGTTTGCATCTCCGTACTGAGTGTGCCCAGAGACGTTTTCTTCTGGTCCTAGCTCTTAACCAATGCAGTGTGGCTATTCACACAGAAGTTTCTAATCTCAGGCATTAGAAGTCACTCAGAGATGATGAAAGCAGACAGGAGGCTGTGTAGGGATCAGGTGCCAACACTGCTCCATTTTATATGAGAGACTTAGGCTCCTGTGGGTGCTGGTGTTTGAGGGAATCCAGGGGCTAATCGGCCATCCATGATTGTGCATGCATGTGGCATGGTGACTCATTCTCTCCCACTTAATATCTCATGGGCACTTTTTCACACACACACACACACACACACACACACACACACACACACACACACACACACAAACACACACACATCTGATCTGAATGGCGATTTTAAACAGTTTCACAGCATCCCAGGAATGGTCATAGTTTGACGATCCCCAATTGTTGAGTGTTTGGGCTGGCTTGAGTGCTCTGTGGTGAGTTCCCTTTCTGCACTGGTCCTGTCCCCTCCGGAGACTCTATGCTGGGTGGTGAGTGCGACTGCTCTGCTAGAGAGCATTGGTGTTTTTGAAGCTTCCAATAGCTCAGCTGTTCCCTGGGAAGACCTGTAGCATTCTACCACCCCTTGGAGTGCCCTGAACGCTATTCCTTCTTCTTAGCATCAACACCAGGTTTGAGAAGTCACATCTTAGCTTTTGGTGATCTGGTGGGGGAAAATAATATCGCTTTGGCCTTTGACTCTTTGGCAACTCCCTCAATTTCTTTATTCCACAAAAATAGAGTGGGTGCCTACCCTGTGCCCGGTTTCCCTTACTGCAGGGTAGCGATGGTGACTATTTAAATCATGAAATCAAACAAATGACCTCTTATTACACTGTAACTTGTGTCAGGGGGAACGGTGGCCTGAGGGGTTGGACCAGTGGGAGCTTTGACCCGTCCACACACTCTGACAGAATTGACTTTCCTTGCTATAGGCAGTCAATCATCTCAATCTCAGAGAAAGTGTAGTGTATTAGTTCAGCTTTCTGTTACTGTAAGAAAGTACCCGAGGCAATCAATCATCTCAATCTCAGAGGAAGTGTAGTGTACCAGTCAGCTTTCTGGTACTGTAAGAAAATACCTGAGGCAATCACCTGAAAAGAGGAAAAGTTTCTTATGCCTCCTCACATTCTGTTGGTCCCATTGCTTGGGAGCGTGTAGTAAGGTGGTACACCATGGTGGGGGGACATGGCAGAAGAAGCTGGTTCACCTCATGGCCAGGAATGGAAAAGAGAAAGAGCAGACCAGGGACCCTCAGTCCTCTTTAAGCCAGGCTTCCACTATTTGAAACCTCTCAGTAGGCCCTACCCCTTTTATAAAGGTTCTACCCTCTGCTAATGGCACCAACCTGGGGAAACGTGGGCCTCTGGGGACACTGGAGTTCCAGGTGACAGCATGTTCCATGTTTCCCTGACTTTCAACCCTTCGAGCCAGACATTTTTTTGTAAGCATTTCCAACAAAGGTATTTAGAATGCCCTTATTAAGAAGAACAAGGCAAGGGGTTATTTTTAATTTTTGTATTTTTTTTTTGACTCCCAGGCACTGACTTATGGCTCACATCAGCATGCCTCACAAGGGCTGCTTCTTTGGTGAAGAGTCTCAGTGTTCACCAAGGCCTACTTTGGTGCCACGTCTCCAAAGGGCAGCTCTGGGTTCTCCCAGCATAATCTTCTCTCCTCATTCTACACTAAAATGTGTTTACAAGACCTGATAACCATACTGATATAATGAAGCGTGGCCTGGCTGTCCCCTCCAAAGTAGCTACACAGGGTCAACCCTCTGCACTCCCCAGAGCAGCTGGCAGGGGTAGCACTCACAGGCCAATAGTGGCCCTGACTTATCTCTCACTTCAGTATATTTTTTCTGCCAGGGGGATTTTCCCATGGTAACAGAGGTTCATAGAATGTTCCCCCAATTCTTGTGTGAATTCAGAAATAAGGCAACTGTGCTTCAGAGAGAGTTAGGGTTCTGTCAAGTTCACATCTGTAGGAAGGGGACTGATGTGACTCAACCTCCCCTGGACAGCACGACAGGGCCTGTGTTCCTATACCACTGTCAGATTCAAAGTCTCTATTTCTCTGGACTAGCATGCATGGGAGCCCCGGGTCCTTGGTATTGGTTTAAGAAAGAATCTTGACAGTGGTTAGTACCCCCAATTGTAAACTGAGTCAGAAGCCTAACAGCTAGTCTGTCCACCCAGATAGGCATCTGAGCAGTACTGGCATATGGCTGCAGTTGCAATGGGTGATGGGCTAGGCATACTTTCCCTGCCGACTGATGTCATGAGCTCATTAGAGCAATGGGGTTTATAGCACGAGGCAACTGTCCAAGCAATAAATTAAGCTGCACAATTTAGCACTTAATTATCCTCTCTCTCATCTACTTCACTCTTATCCCTGGGTGTCCATCTGGACCTTCTGCTGCATGGGAAGATCTTCCTGGGCCTCACACCCCACAGTCAATCCATCATACAGCCCTGATGGTGCCATCTTGGGAACATCCCTCAAATACTTTCCCTTCTCTGCATCCAGTGGCCTTGACCTCAGCTGGTCCACATCCTTCCTCGGCCCCCATTGCTGCTTGGTCGCCCTGGCATTAATTCTCCTCTTCGATCTGCCGTAGCATCAGGCATTTGGTTTGCTCTGACCTGAAATCCAAAGTCCCCAGCATGCTGGCATTCAAAGCTGGCTGTGACCTTGAAGGTATCCTCCCTCCTACGTTACTCTCCTGTTTGTCCCAAACCTGTACTGGCCACCATCCCACACACAAGGGGCTAGACCTTGTAAGAAACACACAGCTAGACTTCAGGCTACCAGAACTGCACTTTGACTTCCTTCCTAACCCCCACAATGCACACACTCAGCTTTGCCCTCTACCCATCTCAGTGGTGCTCGGCTTTGGGGACTTTCCAGGTGAGTCCACAGTAAGATTTCTCCTTTGTGACCTCCTCCCCGGCCATCTCACAGGCACTTCTCCACAGGACTGCCTGAGAAAACAATGTCCACACAAGGCTAGTATCTGTGGAGGGCTCTGAGGAGGCACTGTCCTGCTGAGTTCCTCAGTGTCCTCACAGTTGACTGCTCAGTCGAGCCCCGGAGGCCCTTTTACAGGCCGTGCTACAGAAAGAGAAACTGAGCCTTGGATGCCGGAGCCTGGTCTTTCCTGGCCGAAGTCTACATGAACAAGGACAGTAGCCTGGGGTCAGGGCGGACAGGCACACCAACCCTGTGGGGTACCGTAGAGGAAGACGGTCTTCCGGGACAGACAAGGGGTTCGCCGGATCAGGAGTGCTATTTGACCCAGAGGAAGTTTGACTGTCAAAGGGCAGCACCTCACCGAGACTTCTCTTCTTCACCCCCATTTTGCTGGAGGGTAGGTGAAGGTTCCGTAAGCAGGAGTGTGGAAGGGAGGTCGAGGTTACAGAGGAAGGGGTTGTGGGCACAGCTAGCCGGCACCCTCTCTTTGTCCTCTCTTCCCCTTTCCTACTGTTTGCAGCAAACTATTCCAAGTTTCTCCTGTCCGCAGCATCTGTAAGCTGGTTGTCAGCAATTCAGACTTAACCGTTGGGTTTTGTTGGGTTGGCTGGTGGCTGGGCCTGGCCTATGATGGACAGTCAGTAGGCAGCATCTGGGTGCTAAATTAACGAATAAGCAAAGACCACTGGGCCTATAATGCAGCCCGATTGTAATACTGTGAGTACTAGGATTGCCACATTTCCTGGGGACCTAAAGGGGAGGATGAATGTGACCCAAGCCTTGTAGGAGGCATCTTGGCTATAAGCATCACGGCACCCGTTTTGCAGAAAGGAGTACTGAGGCTCACGAAGTGTGTGGGACTGACCCACATGATTAGAAAGCAGTTCTTAGTCATGTTAGGAAATGAAGAATTCTGCATCGTGGTAGGTGTGTGGTGCATGCAAGTATATATGTGTGTGTGTGTGTGTGTGTGTGTGTGTGTGTGTGTGTGTGTGTGTGTGAGTGTACACAAAGATTGCTTTCCTTTTGATGCCTAAACAAAAGAAGGCTCCCTGAGAAGGCCATTGTTAAGACTGTCAGTTCTCCACAGAGCTGTCAGCTTCTGTTACTGTGTTCCTCAACACTGCACAGTGTGCAGATCAAGACTGTGTCCTCCAATGCAACACTAGGGGACATGCATGGAGGAGCCAGGAGCACTTTGCAAGTCTGAAGCACAGACCTGCCCCGTAGACTGGGAGCTGGTTCTAGGCACTAGGCTGGGTAAGATCAGCATGGGCCCTTCCTTCTAGCCTGGGTGGGTGGGGCATCCGGTCCTCAGTGACATCCAAGTCACTGGGAATGTCCCTTGTTTCCATAAGGGGGAGCCTGCGTGCAGGAGATCCCAGCCCAGCTAGAGCAATTCAGAGTCTAGGGACCAACTCTGGTCCAGAGTGGCCATTTTGGTGGCACCAGCAGGCCTCTGTCCTGAGGGGGAGCCATAGGGTTTTGGTGAATTGCTTTCTCCCATTTCTCTATGTGGAGAACCAAGGAAGACAGATGGACGAGCACAAGCCTGCAGGCGGAAAGAGCAGAGCTTTGGAGGTGACACATTTGGGACTCAAGCCGGAACACTATGTGGCCTTGGACTGCTCCCCTCTGCTGGACCTCAGTTTCCCTATCTGTAAAATGGGGAGCCTTACCACCTTTAGAAGTAGTTACACACAACTATGACAGTACCTAGAGCATAATGACTATGAAACCAGGGGAACACGTTGATTGTGGTCAGGATGGTCATGAAAGTCTTAGAGGCCACCGTGCCCTTTGCACAACCCTGCTCCTCCGTCTGCAGCAGGCTCTTCCGACAGAGAGAAGCCCCACCGCGAAGGGATGCTGAGCTTGTGGCTGCAAATACAGAGCCACCAAGCAGTGTTGCTTGAATGCTGACAAAGCAGAGAGGGAGAGAGAAAGTGTATTTGCAGGGGAGCGAGCGCATCTTGGTCTCTGCCCAGATTTAACGCCTGTTGCCACTGACTCAGCAGCCCCTTGGCTCACACATGTTTAGCACAATATTACACACCAGGCGCTTCACTCTCCACTTGACACGGGCTTTGGTAAGAGTCATTCTACCTTTTTTTTTAAATTGGGATCTTTCCAGAAAGCAAACCACGCATGCCATGGTCTCTCCCTGGGAGGACAGCAGCGGCGTGGCTCCCAGCCCGGGCCTGGGGCTGCCGTCAGGGCAGGTGCACAGCGACTGTCTGCTGTCTCTTTGGTGCCTCCTCTACACTCAGGAGTGTTTTGGGTTAAGACAGGGCCTTGCTGTGCAGCACCAGCTGACCTGGAACTTGCTGTGTCAGTGGTTCTCGACCTTCCTGATGCTGTGAGCCTTTAACACAGTTCCTCATGCTGTGCTGACCCCCAACCATAAAATTATTTTCGTTGCTACTTCATAACTGTAGTTTTGCTACTGTTATGAATCGCAATGCAAATATCTGTGCTTCCCGATGGTCTTAGGTGACCCTCTGAATGAGTTGTTTGACCCTTCCAGAGGGGTCGAGACCCACAGATTGAGAAACATGGTGCTATGTAACCTATACTGGACTTGAACTTGAATTGATCGATCCTCCATCTATGACATGGCAGATGAGTACCACCAGAGAGACTTAAGGTTTTCCCTAAACAAAAACAGCATCTTCTCTCTGGTTCTCAAAATAATGCAAGTACGTCATCACAAGTCACCCAGCGAGGGCCACTGTGGCTGCTCTTCTGTGTCTGTCAGGTACCCACATGACCCTGCTGCAGGTGCACCCTGCCTTGCTGTCCACCGTGGTGATTTTCTCTGTTGGGGCTCACTTGAGCATTCTCACGGCCTCCCTGTTTGTTTGAGCTCAGCTCAGCTCACTTAACCAGGCTCCTGTTGTTACACATTTACATTATCTCTGTCTTCTTTTCCATTCTTTAACATCTTGTTTAAAAACAATTAGAGACTATCTCAGGGCTGATGAGCTGGCTCAGGGGTCGAGAGTGCCGCTGCTCTTGCAGGGAACCTGAGTTGGCTTCTTAGCAGCCATGTTGGGCAGGTCACAACTACCTATAGCAGCCATGTTGGGCAGGTCACAGCTACCTATAACTTCAGGGGACCTGATGCTCTCTTCTGCGTTCATGTACACAAACCTGCATACATATATATTATAAAATAATAATAAATCTTTAGTAACAAGTGGCATATATATATGCATAATGACCTTGAAGCCTACCCATCTTTTCTTCCATCTAATTGCCAAGTAGCCATCCATGGCATAACAGCACCACATCTATCAACCTTCCTCTACCTTAGGACCTTTCCGTAATTTAAAGTAATTTATTACTATTCCTATTACAAAAGCTGCTACGAATGATCCTGTAGAGCTTCCTGTGTCCACACACATTTGGATTTCCCAGAGACAACGATGCAGAGTTGTCTCCTAGAAGGGCATTTAGTAAGTGAGGTCTGCACTCTGCGCCCTCTCATCTGACCTGCCCACCTACTCTCGGATTAGACCTTTCCATCCCGGGACTCCCCGTCTCTACTTCATCTATGCTCCGCTGTCCTCTAAAGCATCCCCCACCTACATTCTACTGTCCCTCACCCGACCCTCAGTGGTCTTTGTCTACTTTCATCTCTGCTCTGCTATCTTCTAAGGTGTCCCCCAATCCATGTTCTGCTATCCCCCGACAAGTGTGCCCCACCTACATTCTACTATCCCTTAAGGCTTCCCCCAACCCTCAGGGGTCTTTGTCTAGTTTCCCAAAAGGTGCTCAAGTTAAACACACAAAACTGGAGATTCAAAGCTAAGATCTATATATGAGGGATCGTTTGTCTTTCTGGACTTGGGTTCTCTTAATCAGTATAAAATTTTCTACTTCTAGCTATTTATCTTCAAATGTTCTGATTTCCTTTCTCTTTACAGCTGAATAAGTCCACTGTGTGCCTGCACCATGTTTTTACTATGTATCCATCAGTCGGCAGACGTTGTAGTAGTAGCTTTTTTATTGCTGTGAATGGTGACTAGGACAACTTAGGAGAAAGAAAGAGCTTCTTCACTGGGTTTACAGCCTCGGAAGGTTAGAGTCCCTCATGGTATAGCTAGGGTGCAGCCGCAGGCACAGCTGGAGCAGCAGCTGGGAGCTCACATCTCGATCTGCAGGCAGGAGGCAGAGAGGGAGAGGAGAGAGAGGGGGAGATGAGGGAGAGAGGGAAAGAAGGGGGAGGGGGAACAACAGGAACGGTACAAGTCTTTTGAGGCCTCAACACCTGCCTCTAGTAACACACCTCTTCCAACAAAGCCACGCCTCCTAATCCTTCCACCAACTGAGAACCAAGCATCCAAATATAGGAGCCTATGGGGGCCATTCTCATTCAAACCACTGTGGACATCCAGACCGAGGACATCCAGACTGATCCCCGAGAAAACTAGAAACAGGCTACCACCTGATCCTGCACCATTCCTGGGTACATTCCCAAAGGATTCTGTATCCTACTGCAGAAATACTCGCTTGCCCATTCATGTTCCCTATTCACAATGACCAGATCTTTGTTTTGTTCAAGTGCATCGGGGTGTCTCCTCAGCCTAGCTACTGAGCTGGTCATGACCATTTGTATCCATTCCAGCTTCTGTTGAATATCGCACATCATCGCTTCGTAGAACAAAAGGATGACGGTTCAAGACTACAGTTTTGTTTTGATCAGCTCTCGAGGAACCCACTTATCCACCTTTCTCACCTTTCCAGTTTGCTTCAGATATCAAACAGTTGTCAAATGGTCCACACGGAGTTTGCTGACAACTTCTCGCGTAGTTTTGTAAGAAGTTCTGTGACCATTCTCAGTTGGTCATTGTCAACTTCTGACGGCCCGCCACAGCATGCCTCATCTTCAAGGCTCTCGTCTCCTTTGCAGACCTTTTCTTTTTAATTTTCTTTATTCTGTTTTATGTGTACAGGTATTTTGCCTGCTTGTCAGAGCTCCCACCTCTCCACACTGCTGCACAAGGAGCTAAGTTCTAGCATACAGTGACTGAGGGACATGCTCACCCATAGCAATTACTTTATTTTTGATTTTTAAACTATTTTATTTTATGTATATGGGTGTTTTGCTGGCTTGCATGCATGTCAGTGGAGCATGTGTGTGCCTGGTGCCAGTGGAGACCAAAAGAAGGTGTTGGACCCCCTGTAGCTGGAACTACAAACAGTTGTGAGCCTCCATGTGGGTGCTGGGAATCGAGCCCGGGTCCTCTAGAAGAGCATCCAGGAAAGCAAGGTTTCCTGAGTCAGCCAAACTTGCCTGGTTGAACACAGCAGCTGCCAGCCAGCCATTTGGCTCTTGAACACCAGGAAGACAGATACTGCGAAGTGAAATGTGTTGTAAAGACAGGTGCTGAATTGCAAAAAAAAAGGGGGGGGGGTGTTTTATAGTGATTATACACTGAACGTATTCTTAGATATATAGTAGGCTAAGCAAAATATATTTCAAAATTTAACTTCACCTGTTTAGACGTACTTTTTTAAAGTGGCTACTAGAAACGTAAAATTGCCCCCTGTGGCTTCTTGTGTGGCTTCCACAGTGTGGCGTATGAGCAGTGCAGACCACTTTCTCACTCACAGCTCCTTGTGGTCAGCAGTGGGCACTGACCACGCAGAGGCCAGAGCCAGGAACATGACTCTTAGCTACCACATTAAAAGCAGCTGGTCTCTGTGGTTCTGCTCTCCACAGCCAGGGCCAACCACAGGCCCCACAGCATGGTGGGAAAGAACTTGAGGCCAGTGTGGCCTTTGCTGGAGTCCTAGCTCCTCAGGACATTCTTGTACTTTACCCACATTTGTTCCATTGTCCATAGAATAGCAGGAGGGGGACCTATAACAGGGCTATCCCCCCCATTTAATCAGCTTTTCTCATACCTACTATGTGCCTTAAGAAAGCTCAGCACACATTGTGACTCACCTCTCCCTCACCTCCAGAGACACTATGCTAAAAAGAATAGTTGGGGATAGTACATTGTCCTGAGCACTTTTTAGGAGTCCACTTGTTCCCGGGGATGGATTTCTCCTCAGTATTACCGTGTGACTTCAGAGAAGTCATTTTCTTCTCTGTCTTGCAGATGGTGATATCACCTGTGCCGCTGGGCTGCTCCGAGGGTCAGATGAGGCAGTGGGAGTGAGGCACAGTTCTGGATCCATGAACTCTAGAGGCCAAGTCGCTGTTCTTAACAGTATTATCGCACTAGTTACGTTGCTGTTTTCAAATCGGAGTGATTCCAAAGGTGTCCCCAGAAGAATGACTGACCCAGGAGACAAAAAGGAAAGATCTGGAAGACTTCTGGAAGTGATGGAAGACGGCCTTGAGCCTATGAAGAGCTCATGAAAAATTCATATCCAAGTGGTGCACATCCTGGCCACCTGGGGCTCGTGCCAAGAAGGGCTGTACCTAGGCTAAGCCAGTCAAAGACATGGTGGAAACAGCTCCAATTGCTGCCCACCAGCCCAGGCTCCATTTCCTGCCCACATCCCTGGATACTGACCTTTGCCTGCATATGCCTGCTACCTTCTGCCCGTGGGCTTCTTTGGTCTAGACCAGTGGTTCTCAACCATTCTAACGCTGCAACCCTTTAATACAGTTCCTCATGCTGTGATGAGCCCAACCATAAAATCATTTTCATTGCTACTTCGTAACTGTCATTTTGCTACAGTTATGAATTGTAATGTAAATATTTTTAGAGATAGAGGTTTGCCAAAGGGGTCGTGACCCACAGGCTGAGAACTACTAGTCTAGTGGAAGCTGCCAGGCCTGAACTCAAGGCAAAGTTAACAGCACCAGAAGGCTGGCCGTGGACTAGAGGTGAACAAGTGCCATGGAGAAACCCCTCCATCCCTTGGCCCTGATCTTCAAAGCATGTTCTCTACTGACAGACACCCATATTTCTCAGTCTTGGATTGCAGGTCCTTACAGTAACTATTAGTGTGATAAAGTACCCTTAGTTCACTGTCTTGGGCCCCCATGACCCTGCTGGTGTTGGGCACATAGACAAGGAAGATGAACTTTAACTTTGCTTGGGGAACCCAGCTCAACATTCCCTTCCCAAGAGAATCCAGATTGGATGAGGTGGCACTCTGCCTCCAGAACCCCCCCCTCCTCCTGTGTGTGTCTTCTTTCCCACTCCATACCCACACACCTCTAGAGCCACCAGGCCGAGAATAGTGAGCTAGGACCAAGGAGTCAAAGTTTTCTGCTTCCTGGAAGTGAGCCAGAGAGGCTCTTGGTCCTTGTGATGGTTACTGTTGTTAACCTGACAAAGTCTACGATCACCTGGGGGTGGGCATCCTGGGAATGGCTGTGTGGAGCCCAGCCTGATTGAGTTAGTAGTGGTTGGAAAACCCGCCTGATGTGGGTAGGACCGTTCTGTGGGCAGGGATCCTGGACTATGTAACTGGAGAAAGGGAACTGAGCAACAGAAAACACAGCTTCATTTCCCTCTGCGTCCTGATAGTGGATGTGATGTGAACTCATATTCTTTTGTTTTTTTTTTTAACTTTTCTAATTTTTTTTTTAAAATTTAACCGCCTTATTACACTGTGTATCCAGACTGTTCATTTCCCTTGTCTGGACAACCCGAGGCATCCGACTTTGCAAGCGCTACATGTAAAACCTTGCTGTGTATTGCTGAATTGTTTTTGAGTCACAAAAAGACAACTTCCAAAGCAGCGTTCTCCTTGAGGAGTACATCTCCAGAAGGGCTAGGGCTGAAGAAAACCTCTGTCAGGAGGAGGCTTTTCCTTCATCCCAGGCCTCGGACTTGTGGAAATCTCTTTCTACACCAGCCCTAGACACAGAGCACAGCACTTATATCAAGAGACCTCCATCCCTGCTTGTGCTGGCTGAGACTGGCATGCTTCAGCTCGAGGCTACTCACTCACTCTGGAATCCCAGTAAAACCCGTTCCAAAGGCAATTCAGAATGAACAAAACAAACAAAAAACCCAACACCTTTGGTTTACATTTGTCGCCCAGATTAGTTACGATGTTCTTCGTTTTGTAACATCAAAAACACAATTCACACGATTCCTGAGTTCGGTTTGTGGAATCAGGCTCAGGATTTGCTAGCACATCCACTTGTCATGTTGTTTGGACTTTACCCTCTGAGCCTTAGCTCCTGTTTTCTCTACGAGTCAGCATAACAGCTGTTACATCCTACAGCTGCCCTGGGGATCCGACACGACACACATCAAACTCACGGAATAAAAGATGCAACACTGGACATTATCTGTGTTAGGGTTGATTGATTTTCTGAGGTTGCCTTGTTTCACACTGAGGAAATAGAAATCTGGGCTGTTAAATTTTTACTACTTACATATACTCGTAGCCGAACCCGGCTTTGATTGGTGGGCCTCAGAAGTAATGATAATGGCCTTGGAATAATTGCAGGCTAACATTAAAAGGATGTTCCCTCCTCTCTCCTTCTCTATGTCTTCTCTTCTCCATTGGTATGGTTGGCACCTGGGCACACACTGGGCATCAGCATGCAATATCTTGGCACTCTAGACTAAGAAAATACTCTTAACGTTTATTGATTCACACCCTGGCTTAAAGTCTCCCTAATTGTGGTGCTGGCCTGTGAGATGCCAGGGTTGAGAAATGAGAAGGGCTATTGGCACCTTATCCTCCATGCTGCAAGAGGTTTGGCATTCCTGGCCCTTGGTGTTAATGGTAGTCATGTCCTTTCAGCCCTCACAATAGCCTTCGATGCCCTCCCATGTGTCTGCACATCCCAGGAGGGGTTGAGGCTGCCATCATTCCAGTGAAACTAGCTGATGGGACTTTTCAAGCTTTCCTGGTTTAACAAACTTAGGTCAGACTCTCCCTTCAGGCTTCTGAAGCTCAGTTTCCCAGGCTGTCAAATGGGAGAGTCATCCCCAGCCACTGGACTGTCAGAAGGTCCTAGAGGGTGTGTGTGGGGGACATGAATAGTATGTATGAGTGGCACACAGAAAACGCTAAACATGCAGAGATGTAGCACAGGGTGCAGGCTCCAACTCCCCCTTTTCTACTGGTTGTTTCTCGATGTGACAGGGCCAAGCGGGCCATTCACAGTTTTCCAGACTTCATTCTGGTCTAATTGGAGTCTTTGTGGAGTGAAGTCCAGTATTGAATTTGGCTTGTGTCTGACAGTTCACTCTATGCACGGCTAACAGAACTTGCTCTGCCCATGCATGCATGATACAGGGGGGATTCTTGGCCTGGGCTCAGAGGGGATTGCTGGAGAAAATGTCCCATTCAATTAAGGCTGATTGGCCCTGACAGTTGTCTGGGTGAAGTTTATAAGGTACATCTAATCTGCATGCATCTGGTCATAAAAATGCAAAACAACCCTTTCCCACCCAAGTTCTGACTCCAGATGTGGCTGACTCCAGATGTGGCTGCCTCACAGTGATTGGCATCGGGTTTTTTTTTTTTTTTTTTTTTTTTTTGCAGCTGTCCTACATTTTAAATCTTTTTCTATTTAAAATATATTCATCATAATTATGGAATGCAATAAACAAACTTCAGCCTGATGACAAGCTTTAAATATAAGAATGCTTCAGCTTAAAATAAATGCTGTGATTTTTCAGCCCAGGACGGGGCCTGCACTGGCAAGCATCCTCCAGAGGAGCCCTGACCTTGTCACTGTCGACCAGAACCAATTTCTCTCCAGTACTGACTGATATTTGGAAGGGGACAAAGGGGGGAAAATTAAAAGAACTATTTATATCAGATTTAAAAAATGTGCACAGTTCTTTAGAAAACCATTCTTGTAGGAAGGAAAAAAAATGCTGCCTTCCAGTTGACCGTGTCTGGAGAACTCCTGTGGCACAGGTGTCTCTATGTGCACAGAGAGTTTGCAGGACACTGGGGCTGACCAGGTCACCGGAGTTTACATCCTAGCTTCCTCATTCCATGTTGTTACTGGGAGCAAAGTGCTGCTGTGTGCCTCGGTTTCCTTAGTTAGAGAACAGAAGGTGGTAAGGGTGCGTAGTTCATAGTGTAACTGTGAAATCAGGGGTTCTGGAGGAAGAGTGCGTAGAACTAAGCCTGACTCACCAGCCCTTCAATCTGCTGGCCTCTGGCTAACTGTTATCATCTGGTCTCTTCCCGTGTGTCCTTTAAAGGAGAAACTTACGTTTCCAGAGGAGATGTTATTTGCACAAGTCTCATGATGAGGCTGAGAATGAAACGCTGATCATTTGGCTTCACTCATGGACATGCGAATGTATGGTCAGCTTGGGTCACACTGGTGTTTCCTTCTCAGTTTAAAGTGCAGTTGACGGCTCCGACTGCATACTCACGACAGCTGCTTCGACCCTGCTGAATCTGTCTACACTGCCGCTGTCTACACTGCCACTGTCTACACTGATCCTGTCTACACTGCCGCTGTCCACACTGCTGCCGCTGTCTGCTCTGATGTACCATGTCTACACTGATGGATGCCGTCTCTTCCAGTGCCTTTTCTTCATTCCACTGGGGTCCTGATGCAGCATGGGTGAGAGAGCATCCTTGGGCCTTCTCTGTGGCCCCTGGAACTCCTCTATATCTTTGATCTATTTAAATGAATTTGTAATTGACAGTTAAAGAACTAACCTCTTTGCTTAATTTTAGATAAGTCGGCGTGTTCCCAAGCTGCTGGTTTTTTAGCCACTCCTGGACCTCAGCCATGACCTCATGATTCTGTCATTAGCAGTGTGGACAGCTCTGCTCCTCAGAAATCCACCGCTATCCACGGTTCATGTCAACAGTCTGCTCCTCTTTAAAGTGGCACAGCTTCTGAGTTCCCAAGTGTCTGCTGCTAAATTTGGACCCTGTCTTTGGTAATCGTGCTCCTATTAGGCTGATGAGAGAGTTCGCAGAGCTGGGTCTTTGGGCTTCTGCCCACAGTGTGAGCCAAGCAGGAAACGAGTCTGTGAACTCGACTTCGGAGATGTGGAAAAGGCCTGTCCATCACTTGGCTCATGGCACAGGCTCACTATCAAAATAACACATGCTGCCTTTCCCAGGAGGTGGACTCCAGGCTTGGCAGGACCCAGAATCCAGCAGGAGTGAAAGCCTTTCCTGGAAAAGGGGTAGCTGCACTTTGATTCTCCTGCAGTCCTGGCCGAGGCCCTTGTGGTGGCCACAGCCTTGCCTGACAGGCTAAACATACTCCTGTTTGTGGGGATGTGGCATGGAAAGTCGACAGAATATGACCTCTGGAGGCGAGTGAACCCAGGCTCACACACTTATGACCTCTGGAGGCGGGTGGGCCTAGGTTCGTACACTTATGACCTCTGGAGGCGAGTGAGCCCAGGCTCACACACTTATGACCTCTGGAGGCAGGTGAGCCTAGGTTCACACATTGGGGTTACCATTTATAAACAGGATGAACTGGGACGGCCAGCCTCAGGTCTTTCTCGGGTCATCATGAAGGATTAACGATGTCATGTGTGGAAAGAACGGAGTTCAGAGTGCATGCACAGGAGGGAGGGGGCGAGATTCTGTCTCCAGAGCCAATGAGACACTTGATATGACTTTCTGCATAATGTAGTCAAGGTCCTCTAGAGGAACCGAATGGGCGGAGTGCATACATGTTAGAAAAGGAGATTACATCATGACGTATATAACAGGGACTGAGGGTCCAACAGTGAATGTCTGCACAGAGGAGCATTCAGTCTGCATTAGAGGACCAAAGAATTGAAGTCGGTCATCTGCGAAGTGTAACGGCGGTATTGGCATTGTGGCAGCAGTATAGTGATCCACTCATCAGCAAGACACAAACTCAGCAAGCAACAAACACTGCCTTATCCTCAGTCTCTTCGTGTCTGGGCTGGCTGGTTGACAGTGTTGCCTACTCTGAGGGAGGGTCTTACACTGTTCAGTTAATACTTTCTGGAAATACTCTTCACAGACTCTCCCAGAGTCATGTCTCTTAACTGAGTGCAGAACCAGTTAAACTAACAACTACACTTGGATTAGGAAATTTGTTTCTCCTTCTGTAATAAAATGGCAAATGAACAAGCTGTGCTATTCATTTCAGTATTGATCAACTGGAAATGTCTGAAATTCAGTAATAGATTTATAATGTCTGTCATGGCTGAGGAGTAGGTGGTAAGAACAGCATTCCATGCGTCTCTGTCTCCCTTCTGGAATGTAAGTCCTGAAGCTAAACTTGAACAATAATCCAAAGCATTTTTGCTTCTTATTCTTCATAAGGCCTATTCTAAATGCATGTTTGCTGGGTTTTAAGCACTCTATATCCCACAGAGACCTTGAGTTTCAAAATAACAGATACTATAACTGGTAAGGAAAACATTAATAATTTTACCCAAATATAAGGGATTGATATCTCAGATTGGGGAATAAATTGCCCAGAATCCTGCAGTAAGATGATAGCAGATAATAGGTATGCTGTCAGGAAGGCTGGGACAAAAGTCCCCATGTTACTGTCTGTGAGAAGTAGGAGTGAGAAGTACTAGGGTGTGGTCTACATTTGTCCCAGGAGAGCTTTTTCCAGCTTTGTTTCTGTGACTCAACCCACTCCCACCCCAAAGAATTCCCTAGATAGCATAAAGAGTCTTTGGCATTTTAGATTTCAACTCTAGGCTATGTAATGATCTTGAACAGGTCACATTTCAGGATCTTTACCAGTGCTGTGTGCCCAGCCCAAGAGAGGCATCCCCTGGGGTACAAGGGCTGGTCAGCAGAGCCAGCTACCTTTTCTCAGGACTTGCTAAGAGAACATCTCCAGAGATCTGAGTCCCAGAGGAGTTTCCCCTCCAAAGGACATCAATAAGACAGTGTGTGTGTGTGTGTGTGTGTGTGTGTGTGTGTGTGTGTGTGTGTGTGTGTGTGTGTTGTAGGAGAGGAATGATGTAATGATGGGAAGAACAAGACATTTTAGCGACTTGCAGATGAAAGCGTCCTTGAGCTGGATTTCTCAGCCTTCTACACATCAATTCAACTGTGCCTGGAAAAGTACTTAACTTGCCATAAGATGCCAAGTCATGAGACCAACAGAGAGAGAGAGAGAGAGAGAGAGAGAGAGAGAGAGAGAGAGAGAGAGAGAGAGAGAGAGCACTTGAGAGAAACAGAGACAGAGACACAGAGAGACACAGAAACAGAGAGGCTATTCTGGGGACCCCCCCTGCCCTTTCCTGAGAGCAAAGTGTTTATGGGAAGGAAGAGGTTCGCTTCTTGGTGGCAGGCTCTGCCTTTGCTCTGTGTGTGATGTTGGAAAAGTCATAGTGAAGGGCTTTCGCCTATTATTTCATGAGAGAGAGAGAGAAGGGGAAAAGGACAGGAGGGGAAGAAAGGGCAGGGAGGAATGGGAAAGGAGAAGTGAGGAAAGACAGGGAAGTGAGGAGGGAACAAGTAAGAAGGGTGAGAAGAGGAGTGAGGGAAGAGAGTGAAGAGCCAGGAGCAGGGAGGAAGTGCCAGAGAGAGACAGACTGGCCCCTAGGACAGACGGCCTTCAGGGGAGTGTGCAGAGCCGCTTTCTCCCATCTGGAACCGCCCTCTTCTGTGGCAGCATGGCCCCCGCATCTGGGATGCTGCAGGTGCCTGGTCCTCATGTGGAGCCAGAGGACAGTGCAGAGCAGGGTCCATGTCCACAGCCAGAGGCTGAGCTTGCAGGAGGGAGTCTTCAGCTGGATGCTGGTAGAGGGGTGAGCCGGGACTTGGAGCAGCAGGCCACTCACCCTCTGTGTCCAGGACCCCAAGGAAGGGCTTCTAACTGATGTGGCCAGTCTAAGGATCCAGACAGAGCGGGATTTGCGTCTTGGTCTATTTTTACCAGTAGCTCTAGGCATGTGATTTTGAGCCTCAGTTTCCCTGTCTGTGAAATGGCCCTGATATGAGAACAGGTCTGGTGGGTGGTGAGAAGATTATGAAGAAACTGAATAGCCAGGACTGATTCCAAGGCCAGAAGCTGCAAACTGATTGCCAGACAGCTGGATTCATGAGAGAGGATGATTGTTTCTTCTTCCGGCTTTGGAGTTTTTAACATTTATCACTGACATTGGCACCAGGAGTTTTCTTATAGGAAGAAATTTCTATTCTCAGCTCCTCATGAAAGATTCTAGCAGGGAACTCAGTGACTTCCCTTGATACATCTCCTTCCATGACCTGGAAGTGATTTGACTTTTTCTTCAAGTACCTGTGTCTGCTTGCATTTCTGTTTGACTGACATGGTCTTTCACAGAGAAAGGTAAACAAACCAGCCAAGGGACAAGCTGTCATGTCTTTCTCAGAACAAGCCAAGTGTCCATCACTCCATTGACTCCACCTCTCCAGCTAGCATGGAACCCATGGACTGACTGGGTTGCAAGCGTATTTCCCAATGAGCTCAAGGATCCAAGCAAGAGGCAGCATCCCTTGAAAGAATATGTCTCAATGTAGTGTTTGAACGATGCGGCTTCCATTCCAGGCATTCCTCGGAGCTTTGCAAGATTGTCGAGTATTTAGGCAACAAATAGGAAAAAAAACTCAGATGATGGATCTTTCCAAGGATTGGAAGACTTGGGCACAGGCAGCTCCCCCTCAGTATTCACATGGGATTAGTACCCACAGGCCTGCTGTAGACACCCAAATCCAAAGTCCCTTGTGTAGCCTTCGCATGGCACCTACACACAGCCTCTGTAGACTTGAATCCTCCCTAATACAATACACATGCTGTGTTGATGTTTGCTATGTGACATTGCTCAGGGGCGAGAGGAAGAAGGGGTCTCTCTAGGTTCAAAACCGACACAGATTTTCTCTGAATCGATTTGAACAGGTGTGAGTTGAATTCATGGGTGTTGGACCCATCTTTCTGGAGGACATATTGTGTGCCCAGCAGGAGGCCACAGGGCACACAGGCAGAAAGGACCTGGGTTAATGGAGGCAGGACCCTCCACTGCTTGAGTACCTGCTGTGTTTTGAATCCAGGGCTGTGCCCCTCACCTAGACATATCTGCTGACCCAGAGCATTGAAGGTCCAGCATGGGAAGGCAATGGGCAAGCAGAAAGTTAAGTTTTCCAAGACAACAGTATAATGTTCTGGGGAATCCAAAAGAAACAGCTTGGAGGAGTATGATCCTGCTTCCTGGGAAGGTTAAGCCCTGGATAACAGTGGGGTTTTGCCTGTGGCAGAGGTACGAGTGAGCGGTCTGGGCAGGAGGTAGGAGCCATAACGGTGTAGCTAGGGGTCTTAGAAAGACTGTAGGGTGCTGGACCATTGTATGGGAGAGTCCGAAGGAGAGACGGGGCAGGAAGGAACACTGAGATCACATTGGGCATGTGCTCTGGCTGCCGGGTGGAGAAAGCAGGTGACAGCTAGCAGGAGTCCTGGGCAGCTTTCTAGAACAGAGCAGCCCGATGGCACCCAGGATTGGAAAGATGACTTCAGAGGCCACGTGGAGGCAGCTCAAAGTGGCTGAGTCTGAGGTGGAAATCAGAGAGTGAAAATGGAGGTGGTGGTGCTGTCTGGGAGCAGAGACAGGATTGCGGGACGCCTTGGTGGAGAAATAGCTGAGGAGACTCGGAACAGCTGCAGCATCCCTGAAGGCGTCTCATTTGCATAAAAGCTGGATCTTTTGCGAAGTTCCACCCCAACCAATGGGTGGTTAATTGGGTTTGTTCATCCAACAGCAAACATTTATGGATGCTGGCCCCACTGGGACTCCCAGCGAAGTCTGATAGGAGGAATGAGAAGAGCAGATTCTTGCCCAGGAAGTGGAGAGTCACCTGGAAACCTTGCTTTATAAAGGGTTTTTGTGATCCAGCATCCTAGGAAGCAGATGGTTGCCCTCCCCCTCAGCCTGCACTCGAGCTCCCATTTTCCCTGGCTCAGATGATACACATGGCTGCCACTGAACTCAGGCAAGAAGAGCCAGGCCTGATTGACAGTTTCCTGTGTGCCAGGCATAGTATCAAGGGCTTGTCACCAACTATCTTACCCCAGAATAGAGTTCAAGGCTTGGCAAGCTTCCTGTGAAAGGCCGGGCAGTCAAAAGTTTAGGCTTGAAGGCCAAATGGTCTCTGGAGCGGCTATTTCAATCTACCATTGTAACACGAAAGCAGCCATAGACTAAACATAAATGAATGGACAAGGCTGCGTTCCAATAAAGCTTTATTTATACAAATAGGCTGTGGGCCAGGGTTGGCCTCAAACCATATTTTGTTAATATAAGATGGAGTTCCCTGCTGTAGATGAGGAGACTGAATGCTTCAGTCAGGGCCCCGAGGATGGAGGCCACTCAAATGAGGCAGCCGGAGAGGGCTTAGGCAGGTAAGAATAGCAGTGCAGAGGAAGCAGCAGGGGAGGCTGTCTCCTCCAGGAGGGTTTGCCGCAGGTGGAAGCTGCCCTCTGAGGAAAACATCTCCAAATGTGGCTCCTTCGTAGGATGTTAGAACTAGACAAGCCTGTGTCAAATCCCAGCTCAGCTAATTACTCCTTCTGTGTCTTGGGGCAGCTCCTTTTACCTCTCAGAACCCCACTTTTCTTCTCTGGAAAACAGCCAAGTGTCTTTCTCTATACAGAATGGTTCTTGAGGGGTGCTCAACAGACCATCTGGCCCAAGGGATGTTAGTTTACCACAAAAATTCCCAAGACCCATCTCAAACTGTATGAACCTCAGAGTCCATGGTTTGATCAGAAAACCCATGCCCCGTTTGGGTCCTGGGGGCAATCTGGACTTTCCATCTGTTTGTGAGAACCCAGTTATATTAGTTTCTCTCCCCATTTCTGTGATAAAGTGCTCCTTCCAAAGCACCTTAAGGAATGAAGACCTCATTCCGGCTCACAGTTCAAGGGTGAAGTCTGTCATGGTGGGGAGGTCCAGGCAGCAGGAGCTTGAGCTGCTGGTCACATCGCAGTCACAGCCAAGAACAGGAAGTGATGAGAGCTGTCACTCATGCCTTTTCTCTGCCTATGCAGGCCAGGATCCCATCAGGAAATTTGCCACCCAGGGTGGGTGGGTCTTCCCACCTCAATTAATCCCATTAAGATAAATTCCCTATGGGGATGGAGAGGTTGCTCAGTGGCAAAGACCACTTGCTGATCTTGTGGAGGATCTGGGTTTGGTTCCCAGCACCTATACTGGGCAGCTTGCAACCTCCTGAAACTGCAGTTCCAGGGGATGTGGTACCCCTGCTGGTCTACGTGGGTCCTGCACACAGGTGGTGTATATATAAACAAGCAGGTACACACATGTACACATAAATAAAAGTAAGTAAAATTAAAACAAAGAAAGGCAAACAATCCCCCACAGGTATACCCAGACATGCATCTTCTAAGTGATTCTAGATTCTGTCAAGTTGACAACACTAGCCATCACACCGGTCTTGTGGCTTTTTATGGAAGTTAAATAAACAATATAGTTGCAGGTTTGGTGTCAGCTAACCCATCACTTGAAAGAGCAGACCCTCTACCCTGCTACCCACCAAAATGAGATCTCAACCATCTGACCTCCATGGGGATAACATCACCTTCATTCACCATTTAACAGCTGGGAAAACTTAGAGCAGAGGAAGACCCAGATATCTGCCTGAGTCTGGCAGATACCTACCGGCCCAGACACAAGCATGCTGGCTTGCATCCTCTCTTTTCCTGTGTGGTGGGGCATGATGGGAAGGCCAGTGGAGGGCAGGTATTTAGTAAATGGGAAAGTTCAGAGACCCCGGGGAAAACTCAAGGGCTGAAGGTGAGAGGCTCAGCCTCCCCAGGCACTGCAGAGAGGGACCACCCAGTAGGACCTGGCAAATTCGTCTAAGCCTTTCCACTGTCTTGGGACAGGCACAGTCTCCACAAAGCTGTGCAACCCAGCAGGGTGTGCAAAACCAGCCAGGGTGTATGATTCACACTAGGGGACTGGCAGCTTGCACAACAAGGCTTCCTCTCCTCCTCCTTTTAAATCAAGCCATGAGACTGGTTCATGGCAAAGGGACCCAAATACTCTGCAGAGAAAGACATGTGTCCTTGGGAGTGCCAGGCTTCTCCTTGGCATCTTTATGTGGAGATACCGAGACATGTATTTTTTTTTAAGCTAATAAATCCTAAACCTTGTTTGAATCCCAACCTAGAACAGATGCAATGCATATGGTCAGTAGACCTGGAGTTGCAAATAAATACATTTGGAAACCAAATATTTAAAAAGCGATTCTTCTCTGTCTTTTTCTCTCTTTCTTTCTGTTTTCCTAAGGGTAGCTGCCAAGATTAGCCCAGAGATTTGGAGTTCTCTAAAGCCACTGCCACAGGATTGTATTCTCTCAGCCAGAAGGGAATTATAAAGCCTTAGGTGAGGAGTGTGTAGAACTTTTAGCTTGCATGGCAGTCCCCAGTATTGGCCACGGCTGCCTGGGGCACTGGGCTGAAAGAGGACCTAGACTCAGTTGGAAAGAGTGCTGTGATCGATTAGCAATGTCTGCCCTGAGATATGTGGTAGGCAGTGTAAATATGCATGCCATATTATTGTTTTGTTATTGTATATGTTATGTATTATTAATTATGTCATATTTACTGTATTATTCCTAAGGGCTTTAGGATCTCATAACTTCTTTGTTTAGTTTGCATAAAGTGTAATGAAAATTTTAGGGCACAAAGGAGTCAGGGACTTTGAAGAGTCTCATCTACTATCTAAAACGATGCCCCCATATCTAATTACTCCTCTCACTAACTCAGTCCTTCGTTGTCAGGCCATCTCAGACTAGAAAGAGCACTTAACGTGGACGTTTACCACTTGCTGACATCTCCGTGCTCCCGGTTGTTAGCCTGTTTCCTGACCAGACTATCAGCTTTGCAAGGACAGAGATGCAGTGTGTTTGTGCTCACTGCTTTGGCCCTCACACCTACCTGACAGCGTTGGTCATACAGACTCTGGGTGAAACACTGTAGGGAAGCCATGTCATTCTTTCACATATAAGCTTGCCATTGTTGTCTTTCGGACTCTGGGCTCAGCCCAGAACGGGGTTTGCAGACCCAGATTCAATAAACCAATGAGTGAGCAGCAGTCACATACACTGGCGACCCTAAACAGGATGAAAGCTCAGTAGTACAGTGGGTGTTGAGAAGGGAAGGCTGGCAGGGCGGGGCAGTGGGCTTTGATGGAGGGACGGGAGTCTTTTCACTCTGGCCCAGTCTACAAGGGCAGCCTTTGGACACTCCCTGGTGTGACTGAGAGACAGTCAAATTTCTCCTCCACATAAGCTTACTTAAGGACACTGTGTGAGGACATCAGCAGCAGAACTCTGTCTCCAGAGGCCCTAAGGTGAGCGTCCAGGAGACACTGACCTTGACTCGGCCCACAAGCATATTGCACACTGTTTTCACAGCTTTTTAACTCAGCTGAGCTGGGAGAAAATGCCACTTTTGACCATTTCTCCTTCTTGTTCTTCAGACATTTACAGGAAACAAGGAAGTTGGCTAGGTGGTTGTTTGTTTGAAGGGCCTTGGACAGGTTCAAGTTCAGAATCTCACCCTTACAAAGACTGCTGTCTTCCAATGCCAGCACAGAAAAATAACAAAACTAACATCAGCAATGGCGCCATGTTTGCTAACAACATTGGCTATGAAGCCATGCTTGCTAACATCGGGCGATGATGCCATGCTTGCTACATCACCCATGATGCCATGCTTGCTAACATCAACCATGACGCCATGCTTGCTAACACTGGCCATGACGCCATGCTTGCTAACATCAGCCATGACATCGGCCATGTGTCTCCAGTTGAGCTGCTCTGCATTAGTACCACAGACCTGTCTTGTCTCTTCTACTCTTTACCTCAGCCCTGAAGTCTCCATTTACACCAGTGTTTCCTGGAATTCCTGTCGATCAGTCATTTAAGATATGGGTCTTGCCCGGCAGTGGTGGCACACGCCTTTAATCCCAGCACTCAGGAGGCAGAGCCAGGTGGATCTCTGTGAGTTCGAGGCCAGCCTGGGCTACAAAATGAGTTCCAGGAAAGGCGCAAAACTACACAGAGAGACCCTGTCTCGGAAAACCAAAAAAAAAAAAAAAAAAAAAAGATATGGGTCTTAGTGTTCACTGTTGTTTTTAATTCCAGATTGACAATCACTGACTTTCAGTGGGAACATTTTGTTCACCCTCACTGTGAGCCACACCTGAGGAGTGGGTCCCTGTCTTGTTGCTGGTTTCTGTCACTCCCAACCGTACCGTGTTCTCATTTAAGCCTTCTTGCCTCTTCTCAACTAGTCACCTTTATTACATAGGTGTTGTTATAGTCCTTTGTTATAGTCCGCACTTCCTTGTGGTACCCACTGGCTGTGGGCGCCTTCTTTGCAGTAAGCATCCTTGACTTATCAAAACACAATGTGTTGTCAAAACTGACGCTTACGGATGGAAAATGAAAACCGTGGAGCTGCAGGGGTCGGGGGGCTCTGTCCATCCTGCCGCCATGGACACCATGCTAAATAAACTTGCTTCCTTTCAAAAACCAAAAAAACCCTTGAATCCAAATTAAATTAAGTCTAATTTAGCTTATAGCCTTTGAATGTATATGGTATCGCTGTCAAACATTTTGATTTTATGTGTATTTGAAATGATGCCGTCGGTTACTTTTGCTCTCGGTCAAACCTCACCTGTACAGACCCCCACACTTACCCTCTCTGTTTCATCCTATCACCTATGGATCCTTCCGGAAGACTTGTGTCTTCCCCAAAGAAGCTCTTTCTAGAATTTCTTTGAGCGTGGTGTCTTTAGACTCATTCACCAGGGCGGTGACTTTCTGCCTGCACCCCTGAGAGTCCTCCCCGACCTTCTGGTTTGTGGCATTTCTGATTCGCCCGTCCTGGTTTGCCTCGTTGATGGTACATGCCATTTTCTTCCTGCCCCTTGGTTTTTCCGATTTTGTCTTAGGCTCTCAGGAGGTTTGTTAGACATGTGTTTTTCTTTATATTTGTGTAACTTAGAGTCTGTGGATGGACACTTGCACTAGTTTTTAAAGTTCAGCCTAGCCTTGTGCGGCCATCTCCCTACAGACGACACCTGCCCCATTCTCTCTCCTTCTAGGATTTCAGCTGCATGCGGGTGACATTTCCCCCTCACCATTTTAGAAGCTATTTTATGTTCTTTTCTCTCTTTCCATTCTTTCAATTCTCAGGCTTCCATTTATGTATTTTTTCCATAAACCCACTACTCAGGTCATTAAATCTTTCTTCAGCTGTGTCTGCTCTGCTGTTAAGACCCACTGCCTGGATTCTTCATTGAAACTTTTGTGTTTTTCATGCTTACAACTTACAGTTCTTGCTTATTTTTAGTTTTCTAGTGAAGTGTTTCAATTTGTCGTTTCTTTCTTTACATTTTTAATTTATATATGCGTGTGTGTATTTCCAGAGGCTGAACTCTGGTCATCAGGCTCAGGGCCAAGTACCTTTACCCACGGAGCCATCTACCTCCCTCGCCACTTAGTTCTTGGATAAATTACATTCTGTTTTTAAAGCCCATGGTCCTGTTTTCCAGATTGTCCACTAATGCTTCTATTACACCCTTTTTTCTTCTTTGCCCCTGTCTTGAGATAACTAATAACTTCTGATTGAATACTTGGAATTCCATATAAAAATTACTGAAGTTCCAGGTGATGTGATTTTTTTTCCTTCAGCTATTTCCTTCAGCTTTCGGCAAAATGCCACAGTAGGGGACAGTAGGAACAGATGAAAGTGTAACTGTGCTGACTTAGACGGTTCTGATCTCTGTAAGGCCACATCAATTTCCAGCTCGCCCTTGATCCATGGATACAGGTTGATATAAGCCATGTCTGATTCAAGCTAGCCTAAGAAAAACTGGAGGCCTTTGTTAGATAAGACATTTTACTGTGAGAAGGTGGGATGTGTTAGGACCACAGGAGTCAAGGAGTTGAGCACCAGGGCTTCCCCTGCCTCCCAGTCTCTGCCTTCACAGAGATGTGGCGGGGGACACAATCACCCCAGTCTCTAGGAACACATTTCTAAGAGGCTCAGAGTCAAAGACAAATATCTCAAGGGAGAGCAGTGGCTTGAGACACCAACTCATCACGACAGTCACGGAGGGTCAGTCCTGGAGGCTGATGGTGGGTACCAGAAGCACAGGATGCACAGGGAAAGAAACGAATCTCAAAGAATGGAGAGGATGACTGGCACAAACCTACAGCTGCCCAGCTGTCCTGGACACTGGGTTTGGGATTTCCTAGGAGAGCCGGCAGCTTTTAAAGTGAGTTCCCATTGCCAGTGCTGAAAGGTTCCCTAAGATCCCTGCAAAGAGAGACTTACTACATTGCCCTCTGTGGTGGTATCCATGGAGATGCCTACTCTGGGCCTGAGGGGCCCTAGACACACAGAAAGACTCTTGCAGAGGTGTCACTAGAATATCAGAGGAAATTCAGATTGTAGCCTGAAGCTCACAAAATCCCAGATAATGATTAGCTACCAAATTGAGTATTTTAGTTTTGAAAGCTGACAGATTTCACAAATGCTACAGAATCTAGAACATTTGCATAGTATTCTAACTAGTCACTCTATCATCCCTCTACAATGCTTTAATCCCTACATTTTTGGCCACATGGTCTCCGATCCCCTCCTTTGACTGGAAGACATGTAATGTCATTCCTATGGAAAAGAAAGGAAGATGATTCAGTCTTTCTCTTAACGTGATTGAGGAAAAAAGATTTGTTTTGACACAGGGTCTCACTGTGTAGCCCTGGCTGGTCTGGAACTTACCACAGAGACCAGGCTACCTCACACTCGGAGATCCACTTACCTCCTGAGTGCTGGGATTAAAAACATGTGCCACGCGTGACAGCTGGCAAAGTTTTATTGCTTGGGGAGTTAATGCCTTAGTTACTTTTGTAGAGCTGTGACCAAAAGGTCTGAGAGAACAGTTTAAGGAGAGGAGTCGATTTGGGCTCCCGGTGTCAGAGGGTTCAGTTCACCACCGCAGAGGGCGCATGGGGAAAGCAGAGCAATGCACACCATGCTGATCAGGAAGCCGAGAGACGAGAGACCAGGGATAAAGTGCAACCTTTCAAAAGCACATTGACAGGACCTACTTCTAGCTGTGCTCGGGCCCCTAAAACTTCCACACCTCCCAGGAACAGTGCTACCTGCTGGGGGCCAAGTGTTCAAAACATGAGCCTGTGAGGGGGCATTTCATATTCAAACCACATCAGCTGAGATGCAAAAACATGCAAATATACACAAAGATAGACTAACTGTTACCCGTTTGTGCTACAAGAGCAAGAAGGAATGCTTTTCACACAGGGTTGACAGAAGGACAAAAAACCAATGACTTCCCAATTGTATTCCTTTTCTGTTACTGTAACAAAATACTTGAGACAATCAGTTTTAAAAGAGGAAACATTTGGTTTTGCTCAAACTCCATGGCTTTTTGCCTGTGTGGAGGCAACGGATAATGGAAGGACCTATGTGGAGAAGAAAAGCTGAGAGAGGGGGAGGGAGAAAAGAGACAGGGTACCAGGATCTCCTTCACAGGCCCCAGGTGACCCAACTTCCTTCCAATAGGACCCTCCTCTTACAGGTTCCACCCCCCTCCAGTAGCCACACTAACCGGCAACCAAGCTTTTGGTTCGACATAAAGACCCTTGAGGGGTGTTTAAGATCACAACCAGGGCGATAACCCTGCAGACTTCGTTGGTGAGCATGCTTCTCTGAAGACTGAATTTCTATTTCTGTCAGACAGCTACAGACTCTTGCCCACTTTCAGTTTTTATATCTCTCAGGATGCAAGTGTTTCTCACAGCTTAACACCAACTCCATGTTTTTCAAACTGTTTTCTCACACTTACTCTTTGCATACACTTAGGAAGTTCTATGAGATGGCTTTCAGGAGAGCTTTTGGTCTAGGGGGTGGCAGTTTTACATTGAAGTCATTCCTACCCTGGAAGACACGCTGCTCTGGCTTCAGGGAAGAGCTGTACAAACTTATCTTCTTGCTTCTGATCTCTGAAATGACCATGGTGAGGTCTGGCAGGTGTTGTGGTTTGAATCTGAAATGTCCTTTCTCCACCTCAAACCACAGTTTGAATGCTTCTTTCCCAGCATGTAGGTGACTGTGATCTGGGCTGCTATGGAAGCTTTAGGGTGTGGAGCCTACATGGAAGTAGCTCACCAGCTGTTGACTGAGGTCACCAAGTTAATCCTGCCCCTGACCCAGGCCACACTCTCTGCTTCCTGGCTGCTGCTGTGTGGACAGCTACTACCTCATGCCTTCTCTAGCACATAGAGCTGTCCCTGCCACAATGGAATAGCACCTCTGAAACCATCAGCTGACATAAATTTTTCCTTTCATAACTTCTTTCTCCCCAGTGCTTTGGTCCCATCAAAGTAGAAGTAACTGATAGAACATGGGGCATCGAGTGGGAATAGATGGCACTCTTAGCCAACTAGGACTGAGATAGTTTGCTTTCTTAAGTTTGATCAGCATGCATGATTAGACAAGCACACGGCTAGCTTTGGAGGCAGCACGGGCAAAGGGTGATCCCCGAACCCAAAGATTTATTTGCTTTGTGATAAATGTCAGCTCTACCTTCAGATCTGTACATCAAGACTGAGGAGGATGAAGCCCTTTGCTCAAGGTCATATGTCACCAGTGGCAAATGGGAAACACGGTCTCTGGTGGACAACTTCTTCCTTTCAGTCTCCTAATTCCTCTGTTGAGGCTTGGAGAAAGTAAGAAAGTAGAGCTGTTAAGTACTGTGTTGGGCATCTTTCTGCAACTGTGACCATGACAAAATACCTGAGACTATCAACTTATAAAGAAGGAAGGTTTATTTGGCTCACAGTTTGGGGAGTTTAGTCCATAATAAGCTGACTCTTTTGCTTTGGGCCCATGGCAGGGCAATAATCACGGTGTGGGAAAGCATGAGCGGAAGATGCCCACTTTGTGCTGGTGGAAAGGGAAAGGGAGGAAGGGGCCGGCTCTCCACATCCCCTTCGAGGGTACATCTAATGACTGGAAGAGCTCCTGCTAGGTCCTACTTCTCAAACTCCCTGCAACCTCCCAACAGTGCTGGAGGTTAATCATTTACTACTTGGGCCTGGAGGAACATTCAAGATCCAATCTGTAGTAGAGTTTACAAAAATCAAACTGAGAGCCAGTATCCTTGCAGGGCCAGAGGCCTGATCCCACAAGCTGCCCAAAGAGACATTCTCAGAGAGTATGGTCTATAATGGATCCAAGGACTTTTCCAGGGGATGCAGCAGAGCCAACATGGCACATTATCAGAAACCAGGCCTTCACCCTGCTGAGCATCTCCTATGGGGAGACCACATTCTCTCTTGAGGCTGAACTGCACGCCCCATACAATGGTTCTTAACTTTTGAAAAGGTGGACACATGCAAGAGGCACCAGGCAGAGATTCTAAAATTGCTGTGATGGATAACAAATGATGCCATGGATGACATGTTTTTTCCTATATCCAGAGGACTTGGACCTTTATCACCCAAATCAAACATGCAGGGGACACTGGCTTAAGTGTGGACACTTTCCTTGCTAAACTCTTCCTTATATGTGTGTTTCAAAGTGGGACTCAGACATCCATGTCTCAGTACGTACAGAGTGAGCAAGATTCCAGCACAGGCCCTCAGAGAATGCCTTACTGCATGATCATTGGAAACAGACCTACGATGCACTGCGTAGTGTTAACACGTGGGAGGTTAAGTGTGAGCTCTCAGGCCCTTTGATGTGTTAAATACCAAGGACTTTAACGTAATAAAACTGTAAACCTCAAATCAGGGCTAATCACACTAATTTGCTGAACTCCGAAACCAAACCAAAACCCCTCTTTTCTTCTTAAATTGAACCACAAATCCAAGTTGTTTTGATCTGCAAATCAATCTAACAAAAGATTTGAGGTGGCTTACGAGAACTACGTGCAATAAAACAAAAATCTAACTAGATAAAAACCAGGATCAGGGAAAAATATCAAAACCAGAGGGGACATTACAACATCGATATACAAGACGTGTGTAGTAATTTAAGTTGAAGCAGTGGGTTCCTGAGGCCCCTGGCAGCCAGAGCAACATGGAAGACCCATTAGTTATATGGCATGTGTTACCCATAAGGAGAGATCACTTAATCATTTCTAAACGCAAGTTAGCCAGTTTGAAACAACAACAACAAAAATCTCTTCTGATGGTGTGTGTGTGGGGGGGGTGGGGGCAGGGAATTCAAATTCTCTGAATCACACTTCAAAGTATTTCATTTCAAGATCCTGTTTCATGCACATAAAAGCTTTGGAATCATCAACTTCTTTATCATTTCGTTTCTATTTTTCACCAGCAATAACCTTCCTCAAAGACATCGCAGTGTCCAGAGTTGCCTTGTTTGATTTTTGCCTTAAGCTCTTTCAAGCCATATTGCTTTGGTACACGACCTCATCGTTTCAGCGATTAAAGAAGGAAGTTTGCACATGTGTCTCCAGGGGAAGGAGAAATCAGGAGGTTAAGTGTGGTCCTGCACTGCACTGTGGTTCTTAATCCCCGGAGAACCCCCCCCTCAAATGTTTGGATAAACTGAGGACATTTCCTCGGGTGGAGTGAGGAGTTTTCTGACACGGAACCATTCCTCCAGATGTGTGAGTGTCCTGAGGGTGTGGAGGGTCTGAGCTTCCTGCTGCAACCTCTCTGAGGTGTGGGTGTTGAGGCTGGCCTGGGGTGAGGCAGCCAATAGTTCCTTCCCGAGTGTTTCCATGTCCTGCGGCCCGTGTTCCTGTGTCCACAGGGATGAAAGCCTGAACATCACTAACCATAGGCAAAGGCAGGTTACAGACAGCATGGGTGGAACTGGGTTACAGATCTAGATAACGGGGCTGGATAGACACTCAAATGCCAAGTGTTTGTAAACACTTGCTTAAAATAATGTCAAAGCTCCCTGGGTGGAGAGAGTCTTGCTGTTCGCAGTTGGCTAAATTTTCTACAACAAATACACACAGTTTTACAATGACCCAAACCCAGCAATGACTCCTGTTTCCCTTCCTAAGCAGTCATTCTAAAGCAGCCAAGGGGCCTCGAGTCTTCCCACACTGGGAAACCGTACAGCTCTGATCTAACTACATTCTCTTCCTGGATGATTACGCTGTGGTGAAGATTTCCTTGGGGCTGTACCCTGCTCGTGAAGCATCCTGCAAGGCCCATCTTTAGGGCAGACTGGAACTGGTTCTTGGATTTATATTCCCTGTATTGCTTCGGGGACTCAGATCAGTTTGCAAATACTGTTGAATTAAAAGAGAGTTTTTAATACCCACTGAGTAATTTGTCCTTACCCATCTGTCGACTTCGGAAACCAGTTGGCTTCTCTCCATATGATTCTGCCACTCCTCTGGTCCTCCCCACCCCCATCCCTCAGGGCAGCCCCTTTCCAAGAATTCAAGACGTGAGAAGAAAAGCTGAGAGTGCTCAAGGGCTTCTCTTCCAAGGCAATAAGTTCACGGGCCACCTGTGTCTGCATGTGCAGGGGTGGGAGTGTGCACGCTCTTAAATGTATTTAAAGGTGTCCGTGTGTATGGATATTTATGCAGCAACCAAGTACTCACTTCTCCGGTACCAGTTGCAAAACATCCCTCCTCTCAGTGGTCAGTAGTAGTAGTACCTCAAAATGAAAAGACGAAAAAGTCCCCACAGAGGACCCAGTTAGTGTAGGCTGCATGAATGGATCTCAGATGTTACAGGTTTGGACCCCCGAGTGGTTGTATTGAGAGCTGGTGGGACTTCTAGGGGAAGGTTCCCAGGTCCTTGGGCACATACCTTTGGAGGAAGAGTGAGGACTCTGTTTGACTGTTTGACTGTTTTTCATTCTTCCCTGAAGATCAAGTAGTCTAGGTGAATCGGGAGCGGAGATATGGTTGTTCTTCTTCTGGATAAGAATGCTGGGAGATTGAACCAGGTTCTCAGCTAGAGAAATAGGGAATCCACCAATCCAGTGACCCCCCAGAGCATGGCGGAAGCTACCACTCCCACCAGGAAAGCAGGAAGGGGTGTCAGAGTTTGTCTGCAGTGTGGGTAACTTGGGTAATTCAGGTCCCTCAAGTTGGACGTTTTCAATGTGGGGAAGCCCCACGCTTCAGTGTGCTCTGTGATGGGTCCGTGCACCAAAGCAGGAGAAGATGGGAAGGTTGTGCCCATACAGTCAAACTGGGCTCCTAAGTCAGCTGCTTCTTCCAGAAGAGGAAGTTACATCTCATCTGAAGTCTTCTTAAAGCTTTGAACCTGAAAGGTGAGGGGTGGAGTCTTAGTCCCCCTTTCTCCCAAAAGTCTCTTGTTCTGTGTGGAAACTGTTCTGACTCGTTCCTCTTGGCCTTCAAGCCCAGTGGATACAGGGGGGAAGGGTGGGTCAGGAAAGTGAGTCCACCCAAAGGCAGACATCCTGTGTGTAGAACAAGACAAATGCTCCAAATCTAAGCCTAAATGCTTGCTTGCCCCAGCCCACACCATTGGAAAAACCAGTCAAGTACTTTGGCTTAAACACAAAAGATCTTTCTATTAAGAACAGAACTGGCTGACAGTGTTTGCTTTAAAAAAAGAAAAAAAAAACAGAATACAACAATAAAAATAGACCGTGCATCAGTAATAACCCCAGTACACAAGTCCCTGAACGTATGTCCGTGAGTATGCTCAGAGCTTAATGGGCACCATATATGTAGTAGGCAATGTGCCAAGCACTGTATCTGAGATACATTCTTCAATTCTCCAAAGGTCCCATCGAGCTAAAACCTGCTCTTGGCCTTGTTCTGTGAAAGTGAACTGAGGGGAAAGGAGGTGGAGAGAATTTACCCAAGGTCAGGCAGCCAAATCCAGTTTTAAAGTCAAAATACAAACCCCTATTATCTGACTTGAAAGTCTGCTCCATTTGATCACTCACCTTTCCAGAGTTTGAGATTTACAGAAAAATTGGACAAATAGCACGAAATTCTCCCATGTCATCCTCCTCCGCCTACCCTCCCAGCCCAGCCTGCACACTTCCCCTTGGTGCCCCTGACTTTAATGGGGTTCTTTTGTTAGTGAACCATTGTTAACACATTGCTACTATCAGTTCAAGCCTATAGTCTTTTCAGAGTCCCTTGAGTTTTACTGAATGTCCCTTGTCAAACCTCCCCAGGGACATGTGTGATCTTGTCAATGTGTGCCCTTAGGCTGTTCATGGCTATGGCAGTTTCGTGAACTCATAGACTGTGTTTTAAAGGGTGCCGCTCATGACAGTTTCTATGACACTATTTTCCTGATTACCCTGGAGTTACACTGCCTGGAGGAATGGTCACAGAGGCAAAATACAGTTTGTATCCCATGCCGTCAAAAGCAGACACTCCAGCATAATTTCTGAGTCTTGCTGACCTTCACCACAGCCGGTCAAGGCCTGGGAGGAAGGCACTCAGTCCTCAGGGTGGAGGGTGGTGGTAATTGCTGAGGACCCTACACAGCCTGCTAGCCCACTTTGTGTTTGTAAACCTCTACTGCCTGTATGAAGGGCTGCCAAATATCACTCTGTTCACATGGCTCCAAGCGTTTGGTTCCAGTTCCCAGACTCTAGCTAGAGCCAGGACTCAGGAGGCCCGCCCACCTGCTCAAGGTGTTCCACTTGTCCTAGCTAACTTTCACTGTCAACCTGACACAGCCTAGAGTTACCTGAGAAGGGAGTCTCAGTGGAAGAACTGCCTCATCACATCGGCCTGTGTGCATGTCTTGGTGGGGTGGTCTCGACCGTTAATTGATGAAGCCCACTGTGGGCAGCACCATTCCCTGGGCAGGTGGTCCTGGACTGTGTAGGAAAGCCAGCTAAGCATGAGCCTATAAGTACATTGACAGGTAGCATCCCTTCATGGCTGCTTCAAGATCCTGCTTAAGTTCCTGCCCTGGCTTCCCTCAATTGATGGACTGTAACTGATAAGTTAAAATACACCCCTTCCTCCCTGTGGCGATTTGAATAAGAATGGCTCCCATAGGCTCACATATTTGAATGCTTGGTCGTCAGGGTGAGAGATATTAGGAGGTGTGGCCTTGTTGGAGGAAGAGTGTCATTGGAGGTGGGTCCCGGTTTTCAAAAGCCAGAGCCAGGCTCAGTGTCTGTCTCTTCCTGCTAGCAGCAGATCCAGATGCAGAACTCTCAGCCTCTCCAGCACCCTGTCTGCCTGTGCGCTGCCCTGCTCCCCAGCATGACATAACGGACTAAACCTCTGAAACTCTAAGCGAGCCCCAATTAAATGCTCTCTTTTGTAAGAGTTGCCGTGGTCATGGTGTCTCTTCACAGCAATAGAACCGTCACTAAGACACTCCCCAAAGTTGCTTTTGGTTAGAGTGTTTTATCGTGGAAACAGAGATGAAATTGGAACTCCTCTCGAGGTTCCATTTTAATTCTCACAGCTGTGCCAGGGCAGAAAGTCCCTCGAGAGGGCAGCATGAGACCTTCAGCGATCACGGTCCACTGCCTGATGAATCCATTTCTTATCTGCTCACCTCTTGAAGTCTTCCTGCCTTCCAAGTCTGGGCAGTGAGTAAAGCTCCTGGAACTACTCACGTGGAGGCTTCTGTGGGGCATTAGTTTTGACCTCATTTGTGTTTAAAAGAAAAAATGCCAGGATGCACAGCTGCTGAGTCCCATGTAAGAGCATGTTTAGCTTAGTAGGAAGCTGACAGGCTGACTTCCACAGTGTACCTCCTCCAGTTCTATCATGAGAGCCCTCTAAGCTCTGCGTCCTCACCAGCTTGGATAGGATTGACTGTGAGGACTGTCATCTTTGTGAAGGATTCAGACCTGGAAGTCATGGCAGGGCCAGCGAGACGGCTCAGTGGGGAAAGGTATAGCCAAGCCTGATGGTCTGAGTTTGATCCCCTGGACCTACAAGGTGGGAGGAGAGAATAAGTTGTGCTCTGACCCTCACCCCTGCACCCACCCACCCACACGCCCACCCACCCACACACACACCAAAAATGCATAAACATATCTAAAGGTTTTCAGCAGAAGATGCAGCCGTGGTACTAATGCTCTAAGGGGGTACCCACTCACACCTTCCTACCTTCAAACATCCCATTCAGTTCCTACTACTCCAGGTATGATGCCGTCGCCCGTACAGTGTGGCACAAGAGTCAGGGCTCTAGGGCTCTTTGCCAGATGGAGAAGTTCCTCTCTGGGCCTTAGCCTGTGGTGATAGTGTTCCCCAAAATATTATGCACCTTAATAAACTCATCTGGGGTCAAAGAACAGAGCAGCCACTAGATAGACATAGAGGCTAGAAAATGGTGGCACACACCTTTATTTCTAGTATTCTGGAGGCAGAGATCCATCCGGATCTCTGTGAGTTCAAAACCACACCGGAAACAGCCAGGCATGGTGACTCACGCCTATAATCCCAGGGAGTGAGCCTTTAATCCCAGGAAGTGACGGCAGAAAGCAAAAAGGTATATAAGGCGTGAAAACCAGAAACTAGCTTTTGGCCTGGTTAAGCTTTTAGGCTTTTGAGCAACAGCTCAGCTGAGACCCATTCAGATGAGGACACAGAGGCTTCCAGTCTGAGGAAAGAGGATCAGCTGAGGAATTGCCAGGTGAGGAAGTTGTGGCTGGTTCTGCTTCTCTGATCTTCAAGCATTCACCCCAATACCTGGCCCAAGTTTGATTTAATTAATAAGACCATTTAAGATTCATGCTACATTAGCCTCTTGGTTTGTGAAGTCAAGTGACAAGAACTCATGGTTCCACTTCTGACAGCTAATGTAGATCCCTACTGGTAGACTTGCCTGAATCAAATCCTACCAGGCTTCCATTTCCTCATCTGTGAAATGGGCTTATGCCAAACAACGTCTGCTTTACCGGGCTCTCCAGAGAATTAAATGAACAATTATATGTAAATCACTAAGGACCTGTGCTGAGCACAGTCAATACTCATTATTCACGGAATTATTTCTGTTCTCTGACACCTGCCACTTGCCTTTCAGGGCCCTGGAGACAGGCACTCTGGAAATAAGCTACAAAACCCTGAAGGACGGTTCAGGAGTGGGTAAAAGGAAGGAATTCAGATTTTGATGAGAGAGAGAAAACCTGAGCCTACAGAGGAACCTGAGAGGAGGGGGGGCCAATGGTAGTGGGGCACCCCAGGAAGCCCCCCGGGGTGGATGGGTAGGTGGGGAGGGGGGGACTGGGCCTGCATCTTGCCCTTCCAAGAGCTTGTGGTGGCTGGGGCTGTGCTGGGGGTGCCGAAAGGTGGCCGTGTGGGTAAGTCCTTCCAGCTGCATCCAGGTAATCCCCCGACCTGGCGCAGGAGAGATGATACCCCCAGAGGGCCAGGCCTGGTCCAGTGCAGGATGCTTGTCCTGTGAAAGCGCTCAGTCGGCCTCGCGTTTCTCAGTGCTCAGGTCCAGCATGAATCATTCCTTTTTGAACGTGTCTAAATGTGTTTATAAAATAAAGCTGCGGCCCAGGGCTGCTCCGGGCGGAGCGGGAAGGTAATATGTTTTTAATTGGAGAGATTGGGGGAAGGAGGCAGCGAGCCAGGGTGAGCTCACCCCGCATGCATGTGGCTGGGCGGAGAACAACTCACGTCCAGATTCCTGGACTGCAATGGCCCAGCCGCAGGACCGGCTGCTCAGCAATGGCTCATGCAATGGGCCATTCCCGGGCCTCTGGGTGCAAGCTGACCCAGGATAGCAGGAGCATGGGCCTGGGAGCCCGCAGAAAACTTAGATCCCTAGAGCCCGGTGGGTCAGTGCACCAGGAACAGGCAGGTCTGGAATCCACACAGCCTGTGGACCTGGGGAATCCGAGGCCCTGGGTTTTGCAAGGGGCTTGGTCACCACCAAGCTCCTCCCACCCGTTCAGTTTCCAGAGAGCTCGAAATCCTATACCGCACTGATGTGAAATTTGAAGGCTGGCTTTATTTGATTTTATCCTATTTACTTTTTCCCCTTATTTTTTGGCTTTGTAGGCCAAGTAAACCAGATGTGCAGGCCCCATTTGGCCTCGCTTTATCCCCCTTTTAGACCACGGGTGTGGGCCTTACTTGGTCAGTTCCCAGCTATCATGGCTTAGGCGAGTTAATTTGCTTCTCCGAGTTCTGGCTTCCTCAGATAAAAACCCAGTCTCCTGACTGTCGAGTGGCTTTCAGGTTGAGGATAAAGCAGAGTGCCAAAAAAAAAAGGGGGACATGTGACGAGCTCTGGCACCTGCTGTGGGCTACGCATGCGTGGGGCTTAACAATGAGTGAGCTGTCCTTTGCTTGGTCACTGGTCGCCCTGACTCTGCAAGGTGGACACTGTCCCCATTGTACACGAGGAAGCAGGCTCAGAGAACTGAGGGTTTTATAAACCAGTTTCCCAATTTGGGAAGTTGAAATTATCCTATGATTTAAAAAATGTATGTAATTAATCCGGGCAGTGGTGGCGCACACTTTTAATCCCATCACTCAGGAGGCAGAGGCAGGCAGATCACTGTGAGTTCAAGTTCAGCCTGGTCTATAGAGTGAGTTCCAAGACAGCCAAGGCTACACAGAGAAACCCTGTCTGGAAAAACTTCTTTAAAAAATGTGTAATTAAAATATACTTACATCATGTCTCCCCTCCCTCTCCTCCTTCCTACCTCTACCATATGTGCCTCCCCCCCTGCAAGTTCCAGACCTCCTCTTCTAGACTTTGTTCTCCATATTGGATGACCAATCAAGATAAGACCCCTGGGTAAGACCAATAGTCCCTCTCTTAGTGGTTCTTAACTGCTTGTGTCTCTTCACCTAGGGGTGGGGCCCCCATCCTCCGAGTTTAAAGACCCTTTGTCTTGGCAGGGAGTGGGGGAGGGGAGGGGATCTATCAAGAGAAAGTGTTACAGAGCCTTGTGTAGGAAGATACTTGAGGTTTGGGGTGCTGGCTAGGGATAGCACACTACTCTATTAACACTAGCCTTTTGTAAAGTGAGCAGGCCAGCAGTCAAGGGCGTGATGAAGCGGGCCCCAGTGTGAGCAACGCTAAGTGTCCACAAAGATAAGTACTCTCCAGAGAAGTTATACTGTTCCATCTAGTAGCTGGTCTTTAAGGACTCAGTCCTAAAGAAATAAAAGAGCTGTGGGCAAAGGTTTTCAAAACAGAATTAGCAGAAAATCAAACGTTCACCATAAAGGAAATAGCTTAATATGTTATGTAATATCTATACTAAGAACGTTCCGTAGCATTGAAAGAATGAGCAGTAACATGAGAAAATACTTAGACTGAGGAAAGAAAGTAAAGAATAAAATTAAGTAAACACATATACCATACTCAGAGATGCAAAGAGAAAGGCCCGTGGGGACATCACTACTTTAATTCTCTTTGTGGCAGGATTTTAACGTATTTTGAGTCCATCTTCTTCATTCTTTTGTTGCAATTTTTAGACTTTCTCCAGTGAGCATATTCCATTTTTAGAATCAGAAATGTATATGCTTTCTGTATGGAATGGGCCCTTCCAGCCTGGGAAACAGATTCATATTGCCAAGGCTTACGTTTACCTGAAAATAGAAACTGGGCTGTAGAGATGGCCCAGCAGCTAAAGGTGCTTGCTGCAGGACCCAATGACCTGAGTTTGGTCCCCAGGACCTACATGGTAAGAACATGGTAAGAACCTACAAACTCTTGCAAGCTGTCTTCTCACCTCTACACATGTACTGTGACATGTATGAACTCACATGCATGTGTGTGCATGCAATAATAAATTAATTAATTAACTTAAAAAATAAAAAAATAATTAATTTTTTTAAGCCTAGAAAGAAATTCATGTACAGTGGCTGTTACTTGCTAACAGGCTTATGGGTGGTTTCCCCCTCCTACACATAAGTCTTTGTGTTTCGATGTGATTTTTAAACTTTTTGCATGGATGCTTTTAAACAATTGACAAATAAACAGATAAACCTTCAGATAGTCCTCTGCATTTGCCGTGGCTGGGTGAGGGTGGGGATTGTTTGCCCGAGAGCTGTCCCAAGCTCCAGGCCATCCCCAGTCATTGATCTGTCTCTGGATCTTCATTCCCATCCCCTACTCCATGACACGATGGAGGCTGAAGACTTCTAATCTTATCTGAGTCAGTTTTAACCCAAAGAATGCAGCATCTGGAGTCTCCTCCATTACAGAGGAAAGGCTTGGTGTAGCTCTTTAAAACTCTTTCCCGTTTGTTGATTTTATTTAACAGAGGAAGACACATCTGTAGCAAGGCCATTCCTGAGCCAGAGGCAACTCCTGACTCCCCTGTCACTCTCTATACCTCCTGCCTTTTCACAGAGTTGGTTGAGCAGCTGGCTTGGAAGTTCATAAAATGGCCTAGAGTCCTTGTTGAAAGCCGAGCCCTTTCTGCCTGTGGCTGGAGCTGCTGGCGTCCACGCTGGACTCTAGAATAGACCATGTCCTTCCTGCTTCTCTGTAGCCTCCATCTCTCCTGCCCAGGAGCTTTCTGGAATCTGCTCTGGCCCCTTCAGCGAATCACCAAATCTTCATGGGCTGACAGGTCTGAGGTAGCTGCAGGATGGGACTCGTCACCAAGAACATCGAAGCAAAAACCCCTGTTCCCCATCCTCTGGAATGGAGAATGCCGCTGAAGGGTAAGCGGACTCATGACCTCAGTCATGCACCACAGTAATCCAAAAGGCCAGGGATGGGAGGGTTTCCAGACAGCTGAGGCCAGGGAAGGATTCATAGCAACCACTGTCTCCTCGCCCATATTTTGCTCTGCACATCTTTTCCTTTTCTTCTTTGTGACTTTTCCCCATAATAAGCCATTTTCATTACCCTGTGGATCCTTCTGTTCCATTAGCCGTGTAGGAGATCCAAGGGACTGGACCAGATCGCTGAGCCCCAAATCACATACCGCCTGTCACTCAGAGGCAGCCTTGGGGTATAAGCACTTGACCTGTGGGGCTGACTTTACCTTCAGGTAGACAGTGTCAGGACTGAGCTTGGTTAGAGGGCCCCAACTAGTATCCTCTGGAGAAACAGGTATTTGCTTGGGACCTGGGAACCCCTGTCCACATGGTGTCAGAAGTATGCTGGGAGCATAGAGTAGTCAAAATCGCCACCTGTTTTGACAGCCCACTAAAGCAATGTCACGGCCACATTCCCTCGTGCCTTTCCACTCGGTCCTCTATCACAAGCCTCCTCACTCAGGAGTCCAAGTTCACAAAAATGAAAAGCTTCCTAAGCAAGAGAACAGACAAGTGGGAATTCCTGATGTGGCCCCGAACTCTGTCAGCCGCCTGTTTCTCTAGACTGACCTGTACTCTTACTGAGCAAGCCCGAAGCCAATCACTCCAGGCAGTACATGGGAATTCATGCTCACCACAGTGGCAATGGTTTGGGGTCAGTGGGGTCGTGCGACACTCTCTTGGAAGTAGACATTCTCCAGTGCTTTCGTTTACGCTAGGTACTCTTGAATATGCTTGAGAGAGGAAGGGTGATATTAATTTAAAGCCATCCTGCTTAATTTCACAACAACTAGCATATTTAGGTTATTAGCAGCTAGAAGGCGAGATCCCGAATAACTAGAGAAAATGAGACTGAGGAAGAATACGAATCACCAGTACTCTAGTATATGACCTTGGATAAGTTGCTTAAGCCTGTTTCTTCATCTATCAAATGGGGATAGTTGCTGTCTTGTGGGGAGGTCTGATAGCCTAACTGGCCCAACGTGTGGCAAGCACAGAGAACTCTAGAACACGTGACATGCTGACTCTGCACAGCTACAGTAGCACCTCCGTAGCTGGCAGGGAGATGACGTTGGCCCGTGCGCTTTCCAGGTGCTCGGGTCTCGGTGCTATGGCTTGAGAAGAGAAGTAGGCCAGGTCAAGCCAGATGACTTGGAAGTGCAAATGAGGCCCCTCCACTCACAGGCTGCAGACCTGCAGGCAGAACCTTCTGCATGGTGCAGCGCAGCCGCCTTGCTCAGAAATCCATTCCAGATGCCCAAGAGAACGGGATATTTTTAAAAAGCCAAACCATGGAGGGAGAAAGACTTGAATATTTATCAGACCTCTTGGGAGAATAGGTTGGTTAAACTTAGAAGCGTCAGAAAAGATCACAGAGAAAGAGATGGATGGAGTCAATGGCAGAAAAATGCGGCACACGCTGGAGACAGCAAGTGAGCAGCAAGCCTGAGGAGGCAGGCTGGAAGAGCTCTGGTGTGTGTGTGTGTGTGTGTGTGTGTGTGTGTGTATGTGTGTGTTTGTGTGCTCATGACACTTGAGAAGTTAGCCAGACCCAACCAGGTACAGGAACAAAGAATTAAAGTAGAGAATTCGCAAATGAACACATATATTTGGGAAGAAAGGGGGAGAATGTAGTCTCATCAGCAATCAATTAGATGAGCTAGCACTCTACCATTGAATAACATTGTCTTTAAACATAGTATTAAGACATGCTCACTGGCGCAATAGTTATGGGAGCAACCAATTACGTTTTTCATTGCATGTAAGGCATGGTCCATGAAATGGAACCCATGCTTGGCAAAGTTACCAAAGTCAAGAACCTGTGGCTAGATGGGCTGTTATTATTCTGCTACATGGACACAGCATTAAACGGACTCCTAAGCATGCATCGATATACCTATCAACTTGTGCATCTCTCAACCCTCATCAGAGCAGCTTCTTATTGTAGATGGAAATTAGCACAGACAGCCTCAGCCGGTCAATCTGCAGAGAATGAGAACCTGCAGAGAGCTCAATCCTTCCTGGGACATCAGTATGACATATCTCACTCCAAGGCTCAGGGATCGTCATGGAAGAGGGGAAGAAGGAGTTTAAGAGCCAGAGCTAGTGGATGACTTAAAGGAAACTATTTTCAGCACAACAGGGGGGTTGCACACGTGATCTTGCAGTGGCTGTGATAACATGCAAAAGGCCTATGCAAAGCTCAAGCTGGACAAAATCCCGACGTGGAGGGGGGCATGGCACAAAGTCCCACAGCTGGCTGAGGAGCTATTGGTATTTAACAGGTGCTGGGAGAGTCAGTTTTCTTTAATGGTGTTGCCCCTGGTAAGCCAACCACGTGGGCCCTGCTCCTAAGAGTAGTTGGGTAACACAAACTGGACTCATTGGGTTGAGAGAGGGAGAGAAAAAAGTGAGGGGAAGGAAGATGGGGGGGGGAGAGGAGAAATATCACAACGCTGGACGGGTTGGAAGGTAGGGGAAGGTCTGGGAGGAAGTGGGGGAGGATATGTGAATATGATCAAAATATACTGTATGAGATTCTTAAAGAATTCATAGACTATTATGGAAAAAAGAAAACAGTGCTGTTATATGTCAAAGAAGATGGGAAGGAATCAGCACAACTTGGCTCTGTTGGTAGGAGTGTGGAGTCATCTAAAAAATAACAAAAGTAAGCATCAAGTATTTTTTTTTTTAAGGTATGTTTTATGAATGAGGAAAACAAAGTAACTGTACCAAAGTGGACTCCAAATGGGCAGAAAAACTAACCAGGAAGTGATCGCAGAAAATAAGATAATCATCTCACGTATTAATTGTGTCATCTTGGACAAGAAATTTCACCTCTCTGAACCTGAGTTTTCTCAAGACATTGTATGAAAAACACCCGCACAGGTAGGTGTTGCTAATTCTGTTGGTCCAGAATAAGACCACTACCACAATTTTGGAGCCAAATTTGAAGCAAGTTTTAATTAAGTACTGGCCAGGATGATGGACTCTGGTCAGGTCCACTTCAGGGTTCCCGGAAAACGGCGACCAAGTCACATTTTGCAGAGCCTTATAAAGGCAAATCCATAGGGCTGCGTATTTCCCACGAGGTCCATTCAGAGGTGGGCATCCATCCTGACGTATTCCCAGCCTATGTACCTCCTGCCTGTGGCTTGTTATCTTACATAAACAATAGCTTCCGGCATTTCAGGAAGTATCTGTCCTCCGCCAGAGGTTTACAAGGTCCAGCCATTTTTGTTTTATGGATCTCTTAAGCACAGTAATTAAAACTTAAAACACAACTTGAGCTCTCACAGTGTCTTTGAACGAGAGGCCTGCTTATTCCTTTCCTGTCCTTCCTAGACCCTTGTCCTGCCCTCTCCCGTATTGGTCTATCCTCATCAGTGAGGCCCACCTTCAGAAGGTGAACCAAAGCCAGAAGCGAAGGGCATCCAGAAACAACCCTGCCAGGCTTGCGGTGCAGAACCCAAACTCTCTTCCCACACACTGGCTGATGGGAGAGGATCAGGGTTGTGCGGCAGAGGGAACACAGCGGAAGAAGTGGAAGCAACTCCCAGGCGCTTTGGGCAGGGGCTCCTTTCAATAGAAGTATCTGTCAGGCTAATCCAGTGTGCTTTGGAGGTTAGCTGTTATAGCAGCTAGCCATGCCTGCCCTAACTAATATGGTATTCTAATAACAGCTGTTCAACTGGACCAACAAATTGCATTTGTGGCCAGCTAATTTTGGGGGTTGTTAAGTGCAGTGCCTGGTGAGTGACATCGGGGTTTCTTAATCCGGTCACTAATCAAAAGTGCACACTTTAGGACTCCCAGAGAAGTGGCTGATAAAAATAAAAAGTCCTGTTTGTTGAATTAAGGTTTTGCTCTAAATTGTTGACTTTGGGTCTTGTGTGTTCTGAGGTTAGGATTGGCTGGAGTGTTTTGACTAGACTAGAGCTCAAGAAAAAAAATCCAAAGGATTTGCTAAAATCAAAGTAGAAAGGAACAATGTGGAAGTGATCAGATTGTCTGTATCAGCTGGTAGGAGTCTGGCCCACGGCCAGGAAACGTCAGCCCTGCTAGTGATGTGGGCCTCAGGTGACTTACAGAAGCAGAACTCTGACAGCTACCTCAGGGCACAGTTAATTCCTCTGACAGGGTGAAACTTCACATGGGGCGGTGCTGTCTACACGGAGAAGGTCAAAAGTAGCTGGAATGCCTGGGGTAGAACCTGCTGGCTCCCACCCAAGTCCTTCTGGATGCTTCCTTAGAAAATGGTGTCCTTAGGCTGGGCGTGGGGCTCAGTGGTAAGCAGCTGCCTAACAGGACAAAGCCTGGATTCCTCCTGAGCATCCCAGAAACAAATCAACCACCAATAATAACGATAAAACCATCACAAAATACTCCCCTGTCTCGTAGATGCCCCAGACAGTCTCTGTGCTCTTTCCAGTCTCCCTGGTCACTGACCAAGCTAGGAGAGGAGCCACAGCTCACTTCTACTCACCAAGTTGTCAGCCCACGTTTGCTGGAGCCCCTTTGGGAAAGCTGAAGCTATGGAGCGGTAGAATGGGGCTCGTCTTCCTGCACCGGCTTTCCTTCTTCATCGAGGACCAGAGGTGGTGCGGCCATGTTGCCAACATGAGAGAAGGTCCAAGAGACTTACAGAGACACTGGCCCAGCCACTGAGCCAACATGGAAGGCAGTTATGTGGAATAATTCTCTCTGTGCTATTCACTGGCATTCAGATGCTGTGCTGTGGTGTTTTCCTTGATGCTGTTAGTGTGGTAGAAACATCTTTAGGGACTGTTGACTGATATATGCAGCTATGTAAATATGGCACCTGGCTTTCCTCTGATGTGATACGAAGACTAGAAGCCTGTGAGGACTAATGACGGAGAGGATGCTTTGGAATGAGCTGACCTATGTATGACCTTCTGAGGTTTGGCAGAGCAGAGTGAGGGGCATGGAACATGCTTGAGCCACAGCCTTCTGGAAAGGACCTTGTCTAAAGCAAGGCATGCTGGGACAGAAGGATCCAGCAGGATGTACCTGTAAGATGTGCACTAGGAAGTCTCAGGAGCTGAGGGACCACTGAGCTGCCCAGCCAGGGGCTGTCTGTTAAGACAGAAAGTGGGGAAATCAGGGCTCCCCAGAAGCAGGCCTCTGAGTAAGCCATAAAGGAGAGTTAGGATTTGTGTAATGGTTCAATAGAGTGTACAGAACACCAATAATTTGTACCCAACACAGTCAAAGCATCCTGGAAAAGCCATGAGGGATGTATATTACAGGGCTCTTCACCTTTGGGACCCTTCAGTTATCCCTATGTAAACCCCACTCCAGTGGAGATGGAGTACAGAGGAGCAGAGAGGTAGCTAACAAAAGGGCAGTTGAGCCTCCTGCTATTGGCCCCTAGACTGCCCAGTGAAGTGGGTCTGGATATGGTAAGTACCATTTTCAAGCTGCTCCCCCAGGTGGTCCTCTTAGGCTCTGACAGTGAGAGGCACCAGTGGCAGATCAGAAGGTAGGAGGAGAGGTGAGCCACCATTTGTCAAGGGAAAATCTCAAAATGGCACCAGGAGGGTGTCTCTCAGATCTCAGACACCTTAGGACTAGACCTTTCAGTTTGGCTGTCCGTGCACCAGTTCTGGCTTCAATTGACCTTAAAAGGTGACCAGCCACTGCTGACCTTTTGCGCTGTAGACGCCTTTCCAAACTGCGTGGCCCCCACTATGGCCACCCCTGTTACAGAGCAGCTCAGCTTCTGCCAGCACCCATCATCACCCCAGTGAGTAACATCATCACAGTTCCCCTTGGGTTTAGAGCTACAAGTGTGGCAGCCATTTTGCAAGCCTAGAGCATGACTTCAAAACTGCTCTGTCCATGTAGTCCCAATTTTGGCCCCAAATAAATGTAAGGTTTCTTTGTTATTGACTAGGTTAACTCTGTTCTATGTCAACAATCTGCCACCTCTTCTAGAGGACTAGAGCCAAATCCCAACTCTCAAGATGACTGCAGTTCCCCCAGCTTGCCGAATCCAATTAACTACCTCTTCTTCCTTTCCCATCCTAGACCCTGGGTGCTTCCTGTAATCACTTATCCCTGTCACCATCCTGCTCCCTTTCTGCCCTTCTGTCTGATTAGCATCCATTGAATTGGTCCCCTGTACCAAGAGCCTTCTGTTAGGAACCCCTGGCCTGGTTTCTGCTTTCCCACTGCACCATGGCTGGCAAATCCCTTCCTCTACCCAAGGACCAACCAGAAGAACTTTCTAGAGAGGTCAGACCTGAGTAGAGAAGTTTTAGAATGGATGAGCAATCGCGGTATTAGACATTAGTAGACTCAATATTAAACATAATTGAGTAATAACTGAGAAACATTATATTCTATGCCTGAAAGGAATTTGAAAGCCCAAGATAACCCTACAAGGCAGGAGAGAAATGGGACAGAGGATGGGGGGAGGGAAGGAAAGGTGAATGGTGAAGGTCAGCCTTGACTCTGAGCAGGAAAACCGTCCCAGTGAGGCTGGGCCCTGGAGGTCCCACCAGGTCCACTGAGCAGACTTGAAGTTTGTTTATGCAAGTGTTGCCTTCCTACTCAGGGCTTCTCAACAGAAGGACGGGGACATTTGGAGCGAGTGGTACTTTCCTGCAGGTCATTTAGCAGCATGTCTGACCTCTGGCTTCTACAATCCAGCAGCACCCTCCATTCATGCTATTCAAAGACTCCTCCAGATCCTATCAAATATCCTGCAGGCAGCAAAATGGCTCAAATTGGGACACTTTACATTAAAAAATAATCTACAGCTGGTGAGACAGCTAAAGTCAAACCCTGACAAACTGAGCCTGAGTCCAGGAACCTACCTGGCAGAGGAGAGAACCAACCCTGATTCTCCTCTGACTTCCACATGGTACATACACTCTCTCTTTCACACACACAAAATACATAAATGCAAAAAAAAATTTTAAGTGAAGTTTCCAGCCTCTCTTGAGGAAAAAAAAAAAATCCTAGTTGTGTGAAGGCTGCATCAGTGTCTGAGGTGATTACCAGCTGCCTCTGTTATGTGCGTGGCATGCTATCTATTTCTGCAGAACAAAAAACACCTCAAACTTCCTTGTCTCAGAGCATCCTGCATTGGTCGGCCTTCAAGTGTCTGTCAGAGCTCAGGGGGGTTTTCTGACTCAAGGTCTTCACAATGCAACAGTCGGGGTAGGGTGTCTTCCACGTTGTGGTCATTATGGGGACCAACTGGGGAAGCGTGGGCTTCCCAGCTTGGGCACAGGCTTCCTGTTGGAATTCAGTTCCTTGTGGGGGAGATCGCCCAAGGGCTTCAGCTGATCAGACAGCTGGCCAGGACCACCCACTGCTCCTCATCTCAGGGGGCCTCTCCACTGGCCAGGTGACAAGATGGCAGCTTGTTTCCTTAGAGAGAACAAGGGGAACCAGAGGACAGAGGACGAGGGAAACAGCCAGAGTCCATCCTTTATTGCTAATCTTGGAAGTGACCTTGGCCCTTGCTCAATTACGGGATTCTAAGTGGATGCTGTTAGGTGGGGGCTGCCAGCAACTGCTGCAGATGCTGATGCGTTCATTTCCTGAGACCAGGGCAGCAAAAAACTCTGACCTGGACAGCCTAGAAAAGCAGAGGTTGCAGAGGTTTCGAGACTACAGTCAAGGCCTCTGCCAGGCCTGGCTCTCCCTGCAGGCTCTAGGGAGGACTCTATCCAGTTTCTCCCAGCTTCTGGTGGCTGTTGGCAGTCCTCGGCATGCCTTGGCTTGAAGGTACAGCTGCCATCTCGGCCCCTGCATGGCCCCCACCAGATGTCACTCATCTTACAAGGACACACTTTCCTCCAGTGTGGATTTGTCTTAACGTGATCTCTTCCCCCAAAGACCTTATTTGCAGAGAAGGTCATCTTCACAGGTGGGGAACTGGGGACTAAGACCCAGTGACTCATCTTAGGGAACACAGCAGAGCCTGCGGCAGCCGGGGTACCTGTGCATCGGGGCTGACATGTAATGCTGCAGTGTCTACACGGCACGATGCCCCGTTAATGAAGACTCCTGTGTGACCTGGGGGGCTCCTCCAGGGAAGACTGTCCTTTGCCCTCCATGCAAAGCTTGACCAGAGTGCTCTCTGTCCCAATGCAAGCTCTGCTCCCATTTCTGCCATTTCTGTGTGGTAGTCCACATCTTGAAATATAAGGAAAGACCGGGCAAGGTCACAGATTGGAGGAGACAGGTGTGCAACGTGGCATCCTGGGATGTATCCTGAAACAAAGTCCACGAACTCTGAGTGGTTTCAATGCTATGTAAGACGTTCGTATTTTGGGGAAGCAGTTGGCTAGAGGGTACACAGAAGTTCAAAATTATTTCAAAATACAAACTGATGACTCCGGACAGAACCTGCTCCTCAACAGGTGTGTTAGTTTGATAAGTAGATGGGGGTGTGTCTGGGAGCAGGAACATGGGGAAGCAGGCCCTGATGAAGACCCCATGGGTAGAAGCAACCACTTGCAATCAATTTTGGCAGCTTTGGCTCTTCGTTTGCAAAATAGGACAAAACCAAGATGTTAGGAGTCCTTGACAGCACTTCAGGCCTAGCTATGGTGACTGGAAACCCCAGACCAGAGGGCTGAGGTGGTTTTGGAGATATCTGCAGAGGTTTCAGGTCTCAGTATTTGCCCATGGTTTTGGCTCCCACACTGTGATGTTAGTGTGTGGATTGATGTGTCGGCTCACTGAGGTACCTGTAACACTGGAGCCTGACATAGGGGACATGTGACAGCGGAGACCAAGTTAAGACAAATCCGTTCCCTCTCCAGCCCCTCTCCTTGTCACCTTTCTCTGTCCCCTCCCCACTTCCTGCTGTGTCTAGGGACGAGGTAGCTCCTTTGCCTTCGTGGGAGTTCAGGCACCCAGATCCTGCTGACCAGCACTGCTCATGTTTGGGAATAATGCTTGTCTTAGGGGGGATCTGGGCACGAACTGGGGAAATGTCTTCTGCACGTCTCACCTGGAAGCCCCACTGTCTCTTCCTGGAACCATTGCCACCATGGCTTTGGTCCACTGTCTAGACAACCTCCTGGGTCAGAATCATTTGGGAGAAGCTGGCAATGCAATTATTGGCTCACAACAAAACACTGATATTTCAAGTGATTTGGGTTAAAATTATGCAGCCAAGTCTATTTTCCCTTAGTCCTGGGACAATGTCAACCATTCTCATTTGCATCCTGATGGCTCTGAAAGAGAAAAGGGCAAGGTGCTAGACCACCGCCAGCCCTGGGAACAGAAGATGGGAGAATGCCAGGTGTGTGGTGGCCTCATCACGTGGGTGCCAAACACACGGCGCTGGGTCAGAGGACCAGCTGAGACCTTTGCAAACCTCAAGGACGTAAGTGAAGACAGCTCCTTGGTTCATGTTGGCTAAAAGAGCCCTTAAAGGTAAGTTGGTCCAGGCTCTAGCTCCTGTTATTTTACAGACTGGGAAACTGGGACTCATGAGATGGAACAGCTACTCCAAGGTCACATCATGAGCCAAGGAGGGGCCAGGTCTGGATCCTGGGGCTCTAACCCTAGCTCCTTGCAGCTTTTTTTTGTTGTTGTTCCTAGAGACATCCAGATGGAACCAAATGGCTGTCTGGGGAGATTGTGTCCTTAGGATGCAGGGACCATGCTCTTCGTCTCCCTGGGAGAGATCATTGGCCCTAAAACTTAGTTCTTCCCATGAGAGCAAGCCTTGTTCCACAATGTTAGAGACAGTTGGGACCAAACACAGGGAGTCAGCCAGGCTCCAAGCGAGGAGGGATAGCAACAGTGAGGAGAAGCTGGGATCTGGAGCTGGCTGACCGTGGCTGAGAGGGAATGCAGGCCTCCATCTCTTCTGCAGGGGCCACAGTGTGGTCCCAGGCACAGCCTGGCTTCCCGGGGACTTCCTGCATGAGCCTCGGCTCATGCTCACAGCTTTGCTGGGACAAGATGGGGTAGAAGACAGGTGTTTGTGGGCATCGCCCTCATTTCTGGCTGGTGCAGGGACTCTCCTCCCTTCTCTGCAGAAACATCTCGAGTCTCCACCATATTCACTCATCAAAGACATACCCCACACTGACGGACGCCTTCAATCCATTAACTGTTCGTTCACTCACGGCCACAGCACACAGCAATGCATCTCCTCTCGCATACATAGACAGATGGCAGTCACTGAAACACAGCAGCAGCTCCAGCGACTAAACCAGAGTCAGAGGGCTGTGACCCAGGCTCTCTCCATCACTCTCCGTCCCTCCTCTCCCTCTCCCCACCACCGTCACACCTGGTTCTCCCTCTGCACCCCTTTCTCTCCTCCACTGACTTGACTTTGCCTCTCAAATCAGTAAAGATGCAGTGGGAAGAATGCCCTGAGGTCCAGCCCTACAACCCTGCAACTCCTCAGCCCTGCAACTCCTCAGCCCTGCAACTCCACAGCCCTACAACTCCACAGTCCTGCAACTCCTCAGCCCTGCAACTCCACGGCCCTGCAACTCCACAGCCCTGTAACTCCACAGCCCTGCAACTCCACAGGGCAGGACAGAACAGAGAGCTCTCCTCACCATCACCAACGCCAACCCTGTGGCTGGGCCAGTGGGACCTAAGTGTCCGTCTCCACCCAGCCCTGTGAGGTAGGCTCAGGCAACAGATGTGCTGGGCATACCACAAAGGAAGAGTGCCTATGTTCCACGGCACTGGGAAGCTGGACAGGAGTCCCCCACCCCCACCCCGCTCTGCTCCGTCTCCAGCACTCCCTCCCCAGAGCCCAGGAATCTTTACTGTCATTCCCCAGACCCTCACCTGGGACTATGTGTATGAGAGCAGATACGCTTTCCTCCATTTCTTCTGAGATGGTGGTCTCTTCATGTAAGGAGGCTCACTAAATTACTCTAGAAATTACTAAAGCTGACTGACATTCTTTGGGCCTTCGCCAGGTGTCCGGCAGTGTGAAGTATGTGGCTTGTATGAAGTCAAGTCGACCCTACAAGCCCACAGGTGAGGTGGAAGCCATCATTGTCTCCATCTTGCGGATGAGGTAGGTGAGGTGTTGGGCGTTGGAGTGAGCTGCAATGTGAGAACACGGGGAAGGCGAGTTCAACAGCTGGACACCGGGCAGCTGCAGGCCTGGGTGCAGTCACTCAGTGCCCTGGGAGGCGGTGGGAAGCAAGCTTACTCTGGGCAGGGCAGCAGAGAGGGGCGAGCCCCCACAGGGCAATAGTGAGGAGCAAGCCCTCAGCCTGCATCAAGAGTTTTCAAGATCCTGTTTGTGACACAGACCTAAGAGCCAATCCCAGGTGACCCTGTGCTTTCACAATACATTTTGGAGCTAGGAGAGCAGAGGCTACGAGTGGGCATCTTGCCTTAGAGACACACAGCTGGGAAGGCAGGCCACTGGGGATGTGATTCGAGTCTGCCCAGCTAACAACCCCTATACCATACCCTTCCCCTCAGAGCCTGGAGCAAGGGTGTGAAAGTGTCAAGGATCTTTGGGAAGGTGACAGTCCTCTGCCCACATTCAATGCCCACTCCCAAATGGAGAGCGGCTCGGGGGCAGGTGGGAGAGAGGAGCTGCCCACTTCTGCCCACGCGCTTCAGCTTTTCCCAGCTCATGTCTCTGCGTCCAGAAGCAGCTGCCACCCTTGAAAGTGACCTGCTGTTTACGTGTGACCTGTTCCCACCCTGGACTGTGCACGGCCTTGGTTGTGATTTTCACAGGACCCACTCACTTCTCTGAGGTCTGTATCGTCCTTTCCTCCATGCTGGTGGAGGCCAAACTCTCAATTCAGGGCAAGAGGAATAACCTTGCTCATCCTTTTTAGTGATCCTTGACAGAGGGATCCAGGACACTGAGACTCAGAGAGGTGGAGGAGAGGACTGTCCACTGCTAACCACAGCAGGAGGCAGAGTCAAGATTCAAACTCTGTCTCGTTGACTTCAAAGCTCACAGCTCAAACGTCAGTTGATGATGTGTCTTGGTCTGTGTCAGGATGACAGAGGTAGCCAGATTCTCCTGTTCGCTCAAAGGAAGGAGCCAAGATGTGTGGAGGGGGGAATTGCAGGGGTGTGATTAAAGGACACAGAAGTGTGCACCAGGTCCCGGGTTCCACAGAGAAGGAACGCATCCACCTCGATGATGCATGCTTTGCAGCTCTTGATGGCAAGTGACACAATATGACTTGAATTGGTTTAAGGAGGAGTGGGGAGATTAATAGGCTCGTCTTTCTGAAAAGCTCAGAGAAGATGTTTCAGGCATGGCTCGATCTGGGAACGCAGTGTCCAGAGGGTCGAGCACTACCATCAGCCACACGGACTTTACTGTTTAAAAGGATCCATTTCCTGCAGGCAGGCTGCCCAGCAGACACTCGGGTGACACTCTACATGGACACAGTTAACAGCTCCTGAAAGGAGAAATCCTATTCACTTTTAATCTTGAATTCCAAGAACTGAGAGAGTTCTTGAATTTGTTTGGGCCACAGGCCCCTCCCTCAGTGAAACATGGTGATCCCGCGGAAATAAGATTGACCAGGGCTAGGTCATCTACTACTACCCCCTGCCATGGAAGGAGGGCTGGTCTGTGGCCCCTGATGAAGACAGGGAGAGGCTGTCTGGGCATCCCACAAGTGAAAAGGCCCAGGATGCTAGGGCTGCAAGCAGACAGTTGTGAAGAGCAGGGCGTGCACCCCAGAACAGTATGTGCCCAGGCATGAACATGGGAACTAATAGTTTGGCAAAGCTGGAGGCCAGAGCGTGAGTGGGAATGGTGTGAGACTCGGCTGCAGGGGGGAAGCAGGGCTGCAGGCCTTCTGGAGGGCTCTGGGCAGGAATTTCATGGAGCTAGAAAGGAGAGCGGAGGGTAAAGGCCCTGGCTGGACTCATGCTTTGCAGACTTGGAGAGCAGTTTCCCCCACCTCCACCTCTCTCTCTTCCCGGCTTCTCCATCTGCGACATCTCCATCTGTGACATCTGGAGGCCGGGTTGTAAGTGCTAGGGTCGGATTGAGCCTCCTATCCCAAGGGCAGAGGTGGCAGCGTCCCTCCTGTCTTGGAAGAGGTGAAGAAACACTGTTGTTGATGGGTGAGGAACACAGAACTCATGAGATAAAAGTCCAGGACACTTAGCGAAGGATAGTATGTGGGAGAGGAAAGAGTCCCGGCTAAAAATAGACAGGAGGGCGAAAATCTACCCTTGACCTTGTATCCCTTCATTTTTAACTTTTTAACAAATACATATTCTCCGGCGGGGAAAAAAAATCCAGCCAATTTCCCTAGAGTTTTTTTCCTCCTCAAATTCCTCAAAAAACAATCCGAAGACCATTCAACTCCCAGTTGGGAAATCTTAGTGACTTTTTCTCTCTCTCTTTTAACGTGAACATGTCAAGCTGAGCTTACGGTGAATATCCTTCCTCCAGAACCTTCTCTGAGCCCCAGTTCTTCTCCCTAGGGCTACCCACTGACCCAGGCCACTGTTGTCTGTACAGTGAGGACAGACTGACGAATAGCTAGGCTCATGACCATGAGTGTAAACATCAAGGAATCTTCCCCCAAAACAAAAGATGAGAAGGAAGAAGAGGAGGAGGAGACAGCAGCAAATAGCAGCCACCCCCAGGGATTAAAAAAAGTCGGTCTGTGTAACCAGTTAACAAGTGCTATTGATGTCCAAGAGCAAACAGCGACGCTCCAACACCGTGTCCGAAACCCCGTCATAAATGAATGAATCAGTAAATGAATCCGGACATGTGGAGCACATTTTTACTTGTGTCCCGTGGTCTGAAAATCAAAGGAAAACTTCCGTGGGGAAGACAAACATCGCAAAGGCTTTCTACATTTTTTTTTTATTATTGTTTTTGGTGTTAAGGCCTGGAGCCTGATAACTGGATGAAATGAGGTTGGGCAAACACGGGACCAGGTGGCTCATTGTGTTTAATGAGAACATAAACCTCAGATTTCCATTACGGCATTTAGCTGCCTGGGGTAGAAGTGTGGAGAGAGGGAAGGTATAAACAGGTGGACCCGCTTCTCCGTGTACCCAATAAAGTCTCGGAGAGAATTTTCCCTGGGGAACCAGCAGCAAGGGACAACAAACTAAATTCTCCTTGGACACTCCGTCAAACTGATGGGGATGGCTCACTAGGACTCAAGGCCCATCACATATTGCTCCCTGCTGGTGACATGTAACAGTTTCCCAGGCACCTGTAGCCTGGCTGTTGGTAATATAGCTACAGCAGTCATAGCTGATTTCTCCTAAACCCTTCACCACGTGTCAAACATCATCCTGGGACCTTGGCTTTGTTACCTCGTCTTCTTGATGGTGACTGCACTATCTCTACAGTTCAGGGAAGGGAGGCTGCAGGCTGTCCACTCCACTGTCTATCATCTCTGGGGTATCTTCAAACCCCAGGACCTCCCAGTCTGGAGTAGGGTAGACAGAGAAGGGCAGGTGTCCAGGCTAGTGAGAAAAAGAGCTAAGGACCCCAGGTAGGGAAGTTCACGGTATGTTGGGGGAACTCTCTGTGGTTTGCTATGGCAGATGAGGCTGGAGGGAGCTGGGCCCCAGGCAAACCTCTTGAGGTATCAAATGTTGCAGCACAGTCCCCAGAAGTTCACTCCCACAGTGGCCAGGTCGTAGTCCTGAGACAAGAGCCAGGAACACAGCCACGTGGTGATAAGCACTCAGGCAGGGTAGGGCCTGACTGGCTGTGAGAGGACAGGCCTGCGGCTGCTGGTCGTCTGTCCAGGAAGAGGCAGAAGACAAAAGAAGGGACCTTGCCAGAGAAGCCTCCCTCAGAACCCCATGGGGACAGCCTAGCTGCGGCTCAATGTCTGGGTAGGTTCCTCAGTCACACAGCAACTTCCTGTCTGGATCAACTTTGGGGAAGACTCTGAAATGTCAAGGCCTTCCCCATTCATCAAGGCCAACAGAGCCACCCAGCTCTCTACCCTTAGTAATAACTCAGGGTCAAGGGCTGCAGGGCATTCGATTTGCTCCTTAGCGGCTGACGTTACCATATCCCTCCTGGTACAGAACCCCCTTCTCAGGGGGGGACTGGGCAGGGATTCAAGGAGAAAATGCTGCTTTCTCTGCTCTTGGGCCAGAGCCAAGATTTAATTTTTCATTTTCAAAAACATGAGTGGTCAGACCACAGCTTGGAAATGGAAACCATCCTACGGGCGGCTCGCTGTCTCCCACACTCTCCCACCTGCAGAGAAGGCAAGCCTCCAATGCGGCGGGGGTCAGCGTCCCGGCTCAGGGGTGACTGGGGCTTGAGCTGACACCCATGGGCCTCGGCGCAGCTCTGGGTTCTCCACAGCTGCCTCTGTGATGGCATTCTTGGACTAGGCATGGCACTGCCCATTGGTCTTCTCACACCGGGGAGGCCGAGGCAGAAGGACAGAGGTGGAGGTTAGTTCAAGCTGTATGGTGAGACTCTCAGACAGTAGAGAGAGGGGAGGGAGGAGGGAGAGACTGAAAATATGGAGGGGCCAGATGACAGGTGTGCAGCTGCATGTGCCGAGTGCCTAATGGTAAACACTCTACATTCTCCAGGTTTAAGCCCCGCCAAGACTTTTTGTCTAGAGAAAAAAAAAAATGACATCATCAGTAACTTTACCCTCATGCCTGTGTTTCCTCCCTGTCTGGCCAGGTTTACAGACGCTTTTTAGAAGAGCGGGAGGCTTGGGGACAGCACTACCCTTAGCAAGTCACAGGACCACTCTGCCCTTGATGGTCTCTCTCAGCATCTGCAGGGAATGGTCGCAGGCCCCTCATAAATACCAGTATTTATGGATGCCCAAGCCCTTCACCTAAATTATGTGGTATTTACACAAGGCTTTAGCAACTTCTCCTACAAGCGGTTCTCAACCTGTGGGTTGCGACCCCTTTGACAAACCTCTATCTCCAAAAATATTTACATTACAATTCATAACTGTAGCAAAATGACAGTTATGACATAGCAATGAAAATAATTCTAGGGTTGGGGGTCACCACAACATGAGGAACTGTGTTAGAGGGTCCCAGCATTGGGAAGGTTGCGAACCACTGGCTAGATAGACTACAGGTGATGTAGGCAGCCGATCCATGGAAATGTTCTGTGGACACTTGGACTGCCTCACTTGAGGGATGAGGGCAATATGAAATCGTCAGGACAGTACCTTGTTCCCACACACTCCCTCTGCCACTGCTTCCACAGGGGACACAGGCCGTGCTCACAGAGGGCAGCTGCGTTCTCTGGTGAGGCAGGCGCTCTGCAGAGGAGCCAGCCTGGAAGGGGAAGAGCCTTTGTTCCTTCCCCTCACTTCAAGGAGAGAGAGGACTAGAGTCGCTTGGCCTTTGGTGAGGGAACACTCTACTGTTTTCAAAATCTTAGGTTCTGAAGTGCGAAGGATTGGCTTGTCTGAAACGGACTGAACCCAAGGACCAAAAGGGTGGCTTCCCGTGCCCATGACGGACCAAAAGGGTGGCTTCCCGTGCCCATGACGGACCAAAAGGGTGGCTTCCCGTGCCCGTGACGGACCCCAGAGGAATGGAATCACCAAGGGACATGGCCTGTGGCTGGACCCTGGGAAAAAGACTGGCTGGAAAATTTGCAAGACCTGGTACACTGAGCACGGGGGTTTCTTGCTCACAAAGTATTCAGAATTTCAGCCCATTGATGTCAGGAATCCGGGCATGGGACCCTCTGAAACACAGCACCCTGAGCTGTTCTCAGGAAGCTGCCACGTCTGGCTTCATTAAAAGTCCGCCACAATTATGTTTGGCCGTATCTTGGGCACTTTGGCCCAGCCAAGGTGAAACACAACAAACCCTCACAGGAGGTGAACTTTCATGGCTGAGAACAGCCATAGGGAGCCCAGCTACGGCAGGCACAGCACCACTCCTGGGCAGCTCCACCACCCACATCCGAGGTGGATCAGCTGTCTGTGCCACTTAAGGAGTCTGTGCTCATCCACAAAGGCTGTGTCGGTAGCACGTCAACCTCACAAAATCATGGGGGTCAGTTTCCAGGAAGAGGCCTCAAAGATCATGGATGTACCTTGGAGTATTAAACAGGACACTGAGCAAACCTTGGGGGTTAGGGGGGTTGTATCATGTGATGTTGCTATTTTTGATTCAATACAACCAGAGACTGTGGGAAGTTCTGCTTGTTATCATACCACCTTCTGCTCTATCAGAAATTATTCAGACCATTTTCTCCCACAGTGGCTGCTGCAATAGGCCTGGTCATCAGTTCAGATCCATTTGGTTGCAAAATAGAATTCACCCACGTGGGGACACAGCTGGATGGCCATCCCCACATAGGCAGATGCAGACTGGGCATGCATTCCAGTATGCTGTCCTGTCAGCAGCCGCCATGGAAAGCAGAGAGGCCTTGACACTCCAAGGAGGCAGACCTAGAACTTAATACTAGTTCATTAGCTGTGACTTGCATAGAGTGGCTTAACTTCTCCCATTTCTTTATATCCATCAATACAACAGGAATTTTTGAACCAGAAGAAAACACTGTTTGCCTCATGAACCTCTAGACCATGAAAAGCATGTAATCTAGTCCCCCTTCTGCCTTGCTCCACTAGGAAGCTCAAAGGCCAATGCACAGTGTCTATTACACTCCATGAAGCCATGTGCTCCTTCTTGTGGCCCCATTTGCGAGCTATTTAGGGTCATGTGCACCTCGCTGGGCAAGGTGAGTTCCCCGGGTGTGATCTTCAAGTGCTCACAGACGTGTTGATTCGGTAGTCAGTCCATGTGCTGAGTCAGCCCCTGGGCCGACTGTTCAGTCCACCCTTCCAATCGGGCTTGTGAAGCAGTCACTGGCATGCATTCCATCTGTAGACTCTGAAATGCTAAGGGGCCAGAGAGACGATTCAGTGGGTAAGGGGGCTTGCTGTCATGACTGAGGACCTGAGTTTGATTCCCAGAACCTGCTTAGTAGTAAGAGAGAACTGACTCCCAAAAACTGTCCTCTGACCTCCATGTGAGTGGTGTGGCATGCACCTACCCCACCACATGAGCTAGCTAGCTAGCTAGCTAGATAGCTAGATAGATAGATGATAATAGATGATAGATATAGATGATAGACAAATAGATAGACGATAGATAGGTACATAGATGATAGATAGATGATAAATGATAATAGACGATATATAGATGATAGATAGACAGATGATAGATATATAGATGATAGAAAGATAGATACATAGATGATAGATGATAATAGATGATAGATAAATGATAGATAGATGATAGATGATAGATAGATAATTTTTAAAAGAAATTTTCCCAAGTCTAAGAACATGAAAAAAAATTGTACCAAGATGTGAGTCTGTGTCTGTGTCCTCAAATGCCCCGTCTCACCTTTCCATCACACTGTCAAAGGCAAGCAAGGAGACTGTACCCTGCATCCCTAGGACCAGGCCTCCTCTGCTCCTATGTTCCCTCTGCATCCCTGCATCTCAGACTGTCACTCTGCCTGACGCGCTGCTGCTGGTGTCTTGATCCTTTGCAAAATGACAGACTGGTAGAATGTGATGGTTGGTGTTAGTCATCAACTTGACAGAATCTAGAACCATCTCTGAGGTCTTTGGACTCACATTTTGGGGGTTTATCTTGATCATGTGAATTGACGTGAGAAGCCACATCTTGACTGTGGGCAGGACAATTCTCTGGGCTGGGATCCTGCATCGAAAATCATGGAGAAAGCGATCCTAGCACAAGCAAGCATGTGTTTGTGGCACTCTGCTCCTTGAGTGGGAAGGCAGTGTGGCCAGCTCCCTCAAGGTCCTGACACTGTTGTCTCCCCGCTACAGTGGACTGGAACCTGGAACTGCGAGCGAAACACACCCTTTCTCCCTGAAGTTGTTTTTGTTGGGTTAATTTATCACAGTGACAGGAAACAAAACCAAGACATTGGAACAACACTGGTTGCTCCCCACAAATGGTGTGCTCACTCATGCCTCCTTCACCTGGACTACCCACAACGACTGTGCCAGAGGGTTGCAGACCCACCTCACGTATAGGAAAACAGGCTTTTGGAGGCTGGTGTAATTTGATCGGGTCGGGGTGACCTCAGAATCAGTCAAACAAAAAGCGGGGTGCAGCAGCAAGTTGAAGCAGGGAGAAGCTTGGACTGCGTACCTTCGGGGGAACATCCTGAATGTCACTAAGCTCCATGTTGACATTCCATGTGGGGTGGTGACTTCCGCTCTACCTCAGTTCCCACTGAGCTACTGCCTCAGCCCTGGTATTCTCATGAGAATGAAATGGCGTGGAGGTCTTTGCCAGCTCGGGCCTCCCATAGCCTGAACATGGGTAGATGCTGTTAGCAGATGACAGGGACATGCATGGCACAGAGACAAGGCCTTGCTCTTGGGCGTCTCAGCTTTCAGCGGCCATGGATTCTATCCTTGACTACCTCCAGGGTGGGCCACACAGTGTGGTGACCCAAGCAGCTGAGGCCAGGACTAAAATTTTTCCTCCTTTTTTTTGGGAGGTGAAGGAGCAAGGGGCAGCAAGGTTTCCCTTTCCTGACAGCATGAGACACCCCGTACTTGGAGAGCAAAGGAGAGGCCCTACGGCACAGCATGTCTTCACGTCAGCGTGAACATGGAGGCAAAGTCTGCTGGCATTCTCATGTGCCAACCCCTTTCAATATGGCTCTAATCTGTACTCAAGCTTTATGTGTGATCATTTACACACAGATGCACACCCATTCTGCAGGTGGGGAAAACTGAGGCTCAAAGACCCCAAGTGGCAGGTCTAAGGTCCCATGGGGAAATCTGTGGTAGAGCTAGGATCTGAGCAGGTTCAGTTGAAGCAGTGTGCCCAAGGACCCTTCCTCAGTTGGATTCTCCACCTTGAGTGCCGTGTCACATAGAGGAGACTTCCTGGCATCTTCCACATACTCACTCACACTGCCCAGCTCAGGCTGCACTGCCAAGGGCTTAGACCTGATTTGAATTTGGGGTTCTGTCCGCTACAGCTCAGCAAAGGTTTTTGTTGGAATGGCCCTAGCTTTTCCAGTCTTTGAAGACAGTTCAACCACACAGTAAAAAGCAGGTCTCTGCCACAACAAAAGGCAGAAATATCACCAAGGAGTAAACAGAATTCCTTGGCCTCTTCCGAGCATGTGTCAACATCTAACTTTCCCTCCCTTCCCGTCCCTCCCCGCTGCCCCCTCCCCTGTCCCTCCCCCCCTCCCCTCCCCTGTCTTTTCTCTCTTCAGGTCTCGCTCTTGCCTGCCAGGAGTCCTCCTGCTCTGGTTGGGCCAGAGACTCGACTGCTCTCAGCAGCTCAGGCCCAGAAACAGCTGAGAAGGCGCGGGATGGCTTCCTGACACCACAGTGAGCCACATGGAAAAGCCGTTTAGCAGCTCCCAGCCCTCCCCCTGCCCCCTGGCACACACATGTGGCAGGCCGTGGCTCCAGAAACAGGCCTTCCCCGGACGAAAATGTATGTGACATATGCCGAACAGCTTGATTTCAACTGAAGGCTGGGAAGTAAATGCATCTGAAGTAGTCTGGCTTAAAAATAATCTCTGCGACGCACAACCATTAATACCAAGTCTCTAAACAAGCCCTCCTTCCCAAGCAGGCTCAAAACATGATGGAAAACATCAGTCGGACACCCCGCCCCCCAGGGACTCCCACTCATCAAGGGCACAGTGTTCACGGGTAGTAAGTGTGCATTTTTATGATGTGCATGTGCAGGCATATGTGTATGTGGGCATGTATATGTGTATGCAGTTTGTATGTCTATACATGTTTGTGCACACACTTGTATGTATATTTGTACAGAAAGATGGCCCCTACAGGTGAATATGTGTGTGGTTTATGAGTTTGTGTGTGGATCCCCATGGCTTCCTACCCTGGCCATACCATCATCCTAAACAGTGAGCATCCGGCAGCAGCTCTGCAAGCCTTCCCTAGGAGAGAGGCTCATGCTCATCATGAGTAAGTAATGTCCACAAAGAAGGTAGCTTTGGGTGGGGTTGTAGGGACGAACAGGAGCTCAGCACGCAGAGTGGCTGGGTGTCAAGGACAATGTGACACTCCTGCTAAGAGGCCCTGTTCACCCAGCAGACAGACATCAGCAAGCCTTTCTGGGGCACCAGCTGTGAGCTGAGCCCAGAGGATGAGTGCTGCCTTTGCCCTAAGGTAGCACCCATGCTAGCTGATGACCCTCCCTCCACGTTTACCTCTTCCTGGTCCCCAGTCTCTCTTAGTCACACCCTGTGTTTGGTGAGCTGTGGATTTACCTTTCTAAGGAAGTATGTTGAATTTATTCATTGGTTTTTCTTTCAAGTCTTTAAAACAAGTACCCCGGGCTGTGGCAACTAGCTCAGGCCTGGCCTGTCTGCTTTGTTTCTTGGTGTCCACACTGGGGACATGTGGGCGGGTGCCCTGTCTTGGTAGCATCCCTGACCTCTGCCCACTGAATGCCAGTGACCAACCCTAGACAAAACATCTCCAGATACTGTCAAATGTCATCTGAGGGACAAAGTCACCCCAGCCGAGGAAAACTTTTCTAACAGGTGCTCATATTCTGCCAATATATGACTCCTCCCCATGGGGGACAAGGTGAGAAGAGACAATGCAGTACCCCTGACAGCGCGTCATCCTACAGGAGTGACACAAGCAAGCCACCTAGGAAAGAAAGTATCACCAAGGACCTGTGACAGGCGCTAGGCACTGAGCCAAGGACCACTGGAGAAGAGAAGGCCCGGATGCTGCAGCAGACAGCCTGGTATTAACTCCTACAGGAAAACTAGGGATACAGACCTTTAATTAAGACAAGGGGGTCCCTGCGGTCCCAAAGCACAGAACAGGTACAAGGAAATGTCCCTTCCTTTCCCGGATGCAGTGGCCGCTTCCCCCAATTCTGAGATCAGCTGCCACAAACACCACTGGGCAACAACGCCGCTGCCTGGCTTGTCTTCTCTCTTTGAACCAAATGGAAAGGTAACAGAATGACCCCTTGGAGCCCCAGGCGTAGGCACTGGCTATCTCTGAGTTGAGGACTTCTGGGGTATGGCCATTGTTTGTTCCACTTGTAAAGCAGTTGTTAAACTCATCCAAGGGTGAGTGGGGTTCACGGAGCCAGACCCTGAAGACATCATCGAAGCTGTGGAATCCTGATCTTAGAGTTCTGGTCGTGGCTAGCACACCACTGGAGAAACTTGAAGTGCTGTTTGCATATGCTTCCTACAGCTCTTGGGGGCGTTCTGGGAAATGCACTGAGCTGTGTTTTTCAATTTCATTAGGCACCAGTCACTGGGCACATGGCATCGTCACACCCGGGCACTGTGGTTCCTAAGCAGCTGAATACCTGAGATCAAGTGCAAGGGGGGTTACCCCAGCTGCCAGATTTCAGGACGGGGGGAGAGGAGAAATCTGGAATGTGTTTCTACTTACTGTCCATTCCAGTAAAACGAAACGATCTCTCCCTGAAACATGTGTTACTGCTTAGGCCAGAAACTGTATATATTGGTCTAAATCCAGAATGGTCTCTGTGACATACCACTCTGTATGACAAAATTACTACAACCTGCATTCTCTGTAGAAAGCCTGCTGCAGCAGGACAGGATGATAATTTGTTATACAGCAAAAGTACATAATAATTTCATGTCAGTGTGGGCCAAGCCTCGGGGTTTTCAAAAGGAAATCTGGGGTGCATATGGATCAGAGCTGAGCATGCGACTCTCTCACCTACACCCACCCCCACTCGTGTGGTGAGTGATTAGAAAGAGGTGGGGAGAAGATGGACTGTATGTACAACACACTACTTCAAAGTGACAAGAACACACATGCACACACACGCATACGCGCACACGCGCATACACGCACATACATGCACACACAGTCAGGCAAACCTAAAATCCAAGACAGGTGGCAAACTGGGATTTTCATCATGAGGTGTCAGTGGCCAGCGCTGGTCCACCTACCAAAAGGAGGGCAGAGAGGCCAAAATGAGGGAATGTTCCTCTTTCAGCGCCGAGCTCTTGCAAACAGGTCCAGAGTGAAGCCACGTGAAGGCCTCAAGACACCCCCTCCCAAACCACAGCCCCCCTTCTGGCTCTTGTCTGAGCTAAGGTTTCACTCCAAAGCCGGGCCCCATTCCAGTGCTCATCTGTCCCTCTAAGCGGCTCCGACAGATCACTCCACAGTACACGGATTCTCCTTGGGATAATGTCTTGGGAAGTTGTTACCTGAAATACGATCCAGTCGGAGTGTGTTACAGCAAAGCATTTCTGTATGACCCTTTCGCAGAGCCAGGCTGCAGAGTGGGAGGGATACATGACCAGAGAGACTGAACCAGCTAGGCCGTGCTCAAGTGTGACGCCATTTTTCCTGGTGTGGAAAAACATGAAAATACTCTTCTCTCATCCTCCCCTTCCTCCTTTCCCTGTCTTTCTCCCTCCCTCCATCTCTCCCTCCTTATCTCTCTCTCATTGAACAGTTTTGCATATAGGGGTGGCGAGGTGAGACCTGGGAAGCTGGGTGGAGTTTTCTCTTCCTGGGTGTTTCCCTGGAGAGTGCGGGCTTTCAAACACCCCTCAGGTGACTCACAAGTCATATATCTTACCAATTGGAAACTTACGGACATTGTGTGGGGCTCTTCACCCATCTAAGGACCCAAGCTGTCTTCAGCCTTCCTTACGCAGCCAGACCTGGGTCTGGAGACCAAGGAAATCTATCTTCTTAGAGTTTTTTTAGTTCAATAAACCTGAAACATATTTTGCCTGGCACTCCTTGGGATTTTTAAGCCAGCGGGTCCTTTCTGGCAAATGGGATCCATATGTCTCCATTCATTGATACTAAGTCACTAGGGTGCTGTTATGCAAGTACACTTTGATGCACAAGGCCTGCAGCGTTTGAAGGCCTTTCCTTTCACAAACAGGAAGTTTTCCCTTCTTAGGGTGCACGGAGTAAGAGGCCAGCTCCCCCAGAATGTGGGAGGAAGCTCCAGGCTGTGTTTGATTTTTGCTTGGCGACAGCCCACCCCATCCCCTTTCAGCCTCTGCCCCAGGGTAGGGTGGGAAGGGGTCTGTGACAGGCGCCTAGGTCCTTCTGGTCACACCCACGGACTCAGCCATGTCCCATAGTGGCTCAGAGCCTTTCTGGGCATGTTTACCACTACTTTGAAGGGATGAAATGAGCTCTTTTGCTGAGGAGCTGGTGGGGGTGTTTGTGTTCCTTCTTTCAGGGCTACTGAATAGATGTGGCCTGTGGCCTTTTCTCAGTAGAGCCAATCCCAGGCAGGTAGACAGCATTCCCAGACCTCCGAGGGGCTGTGGTATTTGAATATGCTGACAGAAACATCAAGAACAATCTGTGTCTTCTGAGGTTCCTGTTGTCTCCATCACTACCACTGGGCAGGGCCAGGAGACAGTATCAGAGGTTTGGACATAGGCAGTCCTGGGTGTAGGATCCCAGCTCTGTAGTCCTCAACCTGGAGACTCAGTTTCCCCTCTTGTGAGCCTTTAGACCTGATCTTCAGAACTGTTAGGTCAAAGGATACCCAGGACTGGAACCAGCACCTGTCTTGTCCCACTCTCAATTCCAGCGTCTGTGACCCAGACCTATTTTGGCTACCCAGCCCTTCCTTCATCCTTTCCCGCCTATGTGGATCTGAGGCACTGGCACCCTCTGAATCCCCCTGAGGCTCACTTATCACAGTATCTGACCCGAGGACAGCAGAGCTAGACTCCCTGCACACGGGAACGGACATGGGACCTGAGTTAGTCTCCAAGACCAAATGTCACATGGGGTTTTCTAGAGCCCCTGGGAAAGCAAAGTTACCTCAAAGCTGGAGGTGCTAAGTGGGTAGCCATAGGCCTGAGCTCCAAGGGACAAAGACAGACATTGAGTTAAAACAGGCAAAGGCAGCACAAGGAAGCAGAGCCGAGAGGTGTGTTCTGGTGACATTCTTTAAGCCCCTGGGTCCAACCTTGCCTGAAACTCCCGTCCTGGCTGGGTTAGAGCCCCAAGCTCTTACGGGCATTGCTTCACCCCCTCACCCTCAGAGAGTCTCCATGACATCACCAGAAAACCAAGGAGCTCCCTCAGCCCTGTCCTGTGCAGCTGTCCACCAAGCCCTTCCTGTTCACCCCAGCTCTCAGAACATGCCTCCATCTTCTGTGTCTGTGAGATGGGAAGGCATGTCTCACCTTCTGCTCCCACACAGCATCCCAAAATCGTCCCAGACACACACCTGCCCTTGCTTACGGCCTCCTGACCAGGAAGAGAGGTAGGTTGCCTGTTGCCCTATCCTGGACAGGAAGTAAACAATGCCTACTGCCACCTGAGGGCAGGCCAGGAAGTAGAGAACTGAACACAGTCTCTGCACTTCCCCCCAACACACACACACACACACACACACACACACACACACACACACACACACCCCTCTGTGCTCTGCTGTGACCAAGTCCTTTAGGCTGATTGCCACGAGCAGTCCCCAAGCATATCACATGCTCAGCCAGGAACCAGAGCTTCAACTCACAAAAGCCAAGGGGGATTTCATCCTAAGACTTCAGCAAGCCTCTTGCATTTCTGAGTTCGGGATAAGCAGCAGGAGGGGATTCTCCTAGGGCCTCTGGAGGCCTGCAGATGTGCACCGTGTCACCCTTTGTAGCCCTGCCCCTGAAAATAAGCCAAAGCTTGGTTTATGTCCAATCTTGGAGGGTACAGAAGCCGCTTGTACAGCAGAAAACCATGCCCACATGACAAGTAGCGGAGTGGACCAGAGGCCCAGAGCTGCCAAACCTCCCAGCAGTTCAAGAGAAGTTGGATACAGGAGTGTGTGTGTGTGTGTGTGTGTGTGTGTGTGTGTGTGTGTGTGTGTAACTATATGACTTTGAAAACTGCTAAGAGTGGACTTCTAACATTTCATCCTGAGGGTGCTAGGCATGTGAGGTAAGCAGCGCGTGAATTAGCTTGACCTACCCACTACATGTGTGCATCTGTATCAGAACATCTGGCCTACACCACAACTACATACACAGAATGCCACCAGCCCGATGATTTGACACTACAGTGTGCAAATCACACCCCAGTGGCCATTATGCTTTTTGCTTTTATCACAGAATTTAACAAATTTCCTGAGGTGTTCCACACTCAAATAGGCTTTGAGTTCAATGGCTTTGCCCAGCTACATGCTAGGGTAAGTGCCCTAAACACACCTCACAATGGATTAGGCGAGCCTGTGCTTTTGGTAGGTCAGATGCATCACTGCGTTTTGGTTTTACAGTGTACTATGCATTACCAGGATGCGAGCCCATCCCAATCAGGCAGCACCCATATAATTTCACTGGTAAAGGTAAACAAATGTTTTAAAGTCTCCAAAATAGAGAGAGTTTGTGAATTTAAAATGTTGACATGATTTCAAAGTCACATTTAAAGCTGAACCAGTACACCCAACCAAATATGTAGTCAGGCTGTGGGTCACAGGTCTGCATGGATGATCTGGGTCAAGGAGGTGCAGGTGTGTGCTGGACTCAGGCACAGTCAGAAATAGGAGGGAAGAGAGAGAGGAAGGAGATGGGTCTCTCAGACCTTGTGAGGAGCAGATGTCTTCATTTAGCCTATGGACGCGCACACACACACTCACACACACTACACACACACTCTAACACACTCACACATACATGCACACACAACACACACACACATACATACACACATACACACACTCTCTCACATACACACATACACACACTCACACACATGCACACTACCCAAACCCAAAAACTATCATCCCTATGTCTGTTTTTCTCACCCCTGGTCCCATAGCACCATGCAGTGGGAACAGAATGCCAGCCACACACGAAACTCTGAATTCTCTAGACACCATATTTATAATATGAAAAGGAACAAATAAAACTAATCTTAATAACATGTTCTATTTGTCCTAATACATCAAAAAGACATCATTACAACATGTGATTAGTATAAAAATTCATGAGACATCTCCATTCTTTATATTTGCTCTTTTTCACACACCGTTGTGTGTCCTATACATGGAATGCATCCGTCTCTAATATGCAGCGGCAGAACCCAGCTTGGCCTGGTGACTGGAAGCTGAATATTGGGCAGTGAGACCCAGATCATCATGAGTGTCCAGTAAGTGAATAACTGGGGACCTCAGGACTCTCACTAGGAACTAGAGTGGATTTGTGGGTAAGTGTGAGGAATCTACTTGACTGGGTGAAGTTCCCGGCCCTCAAGAGATGCTGGACAATGGGGGTCACTACACACGCCCCAGTAGCTGGAGCACAGCCAGCACCAAGAGCCCATTTGGAGAATGAATACGGGAAGAACGGCTACTGTGTTCTGTTGGGCCACAGCAGTAGTTCTGACACTTTCTTGTGGTGACAGGCCCTGTTGCTCATCTAATAAACACTGTGGAAACTCCTCCCCACAAAATCCATACAAACTCAAAATGTTTGGATAAAATTTTACATTTACAGAGTCTCCAGAAACCATCTGCAGACTTCTTGGTGTATGGATCCAAGTGAGAAATTCATGGCTTAAAAAAGCCATTTCAGTTTCCAACAAATGCTTATCAAGTTTCTTTTTTCTTTGTTGTAGATTCATTTATTTAAGATGGGAAATTAGCTAGTGCCTTTCTGGTTAAGAGTGGTGTGATGGGGGCTGGAGAGAAGGCTCAGAAGGGGCTGGAGAGATGGCTCAGAGGTTAAGAGCACTGACCGCTCTTCCAGAGCTCCTGAGTTCAATTCCCAGCAACCACATGGTGGCTCACAACCATCTGTAATGAGATCTAGTGCCCTCTTCTGGCATGCAGTCATACATGCTGTATACATAATAAATAAATAAACCTTTTTTTTTTTTTTTTAAGAGTGTTGTGATGGCTTTATCAACAAGGACAAGACCTTGGATGGATCCATAAGAACACCCAACGTCTGCCACTGAGCTTGTCTTTGTCTTGCAGCATTCCTGGGCCAGCACCATGTCACCATCACTGCACATCTGGTAGCCACAGATCATCCTGCCTGACTTGTTCAAATAAGAGAAAACACGCAGAGCAGAAAGAGAAATGCATGAAAGTAAGACATCTATGGTCAGCGGTGTCTGCCACTAAGACACCTGTTCATGGCTTGACGTATTTCCTAGCACTTGTTTCTGTTCATCAGATCCTGATAATAATTATTTCTACTCATATTTCATATTTGCTTCACATTTATTTATGTCTGAATATTATGGTTGCATTATATATGTAGAATTATTGTATTTACTTTTATACGTTGCTGTATTTACATTATTTTTATTGCATGCATGTCTGTGTGCATATACACAGGACTTTATATATATTTATATATTTAGCTTGTTATTTCTTAATAAGTTTCTTGGATTATCTTAAACTAATTTTAAATAGTCAATACCATGGACTTGAGGTACTGTATTTGTCTTTAATCATTGCTCTACTGCCAGAATTTGAATTGTTTCCAATTATTGCTTTTATAAATAGCACTGAAGTGAAAAGCTTAAACATACAAATACATTTTACATGAATTTCCATATTCATTCCACATTTTACCTCTGTCCCAGTTACGGTCCCATGAGCAGTACAGGACCCCCTCAGACCCTCTCTACCTGGCAGAGCTAGACCACTGCAGATATGTCGAGAGTGGCTTGGTCCTCTGGTCTCTGCGTGACCTTGCACTTCTGGCCATTCCCCAGGCTCTCAGATACCTCCAGGCATCTGGACATCCAGGGTCATTTGGGCACGCTAGGAGCCCAAGACAAATGTTTCCAAGTGTCCCTGAAGTCACCAGTACATCCAGCACCCCTTTTCCTTCGAGCAGAAGTACACTGGGCTTTACTAGACTCTTGCACAGCTCCAGGAGCTGGCCACATAACGAAGGACCTAGGAGATGCACTCCACCCTAGGAATAGACAGATGTGAAAGAAGTGGACATATTAAAACGAACTTAAGCCAACCTGAATGATGATGATGATGAGTAATCTCAATGGAGGGGAAGACAGGAGCGTGCCTGGTCTTGAGGCCAAGAGCTCTTCAAGCTGATGGGCTCTCCCACCACCCTCAGCAGCAGCCACTGTTCTTGGATTCCCCCTTTCAGTCACCATAGCCATGGCGCTTTCCCTTCAACATCAAGGTTCTTAACTCAAGGGCGTGTCTCTCTGTTGCTCCCAGCCCACTGCTCTTATCTGCCTCTTCAGGATAAAACCAAGGGCAGGAGTGTTCACCAATAAAGAAGGAATTCATTTCCATGCACAGTGCTCAGGAAAGAGACCTCACCAGGATCCACCCACCTATGCTCTCCCCACCTTCAAGGTCATGGGAGAAGGGTGCTGTCGAGTAGCGAGTTTGAAAGGCACCACTGTGGATCGGCACCAATTAGGTGCAGCATTAGGAGTGGACTTGGGAGGTAGAAACAGGCTGATTTCTGTGACCCCAAGGTCAGCCTGGTCTACATATCAAGTTCTGGGCCAGACCATGTCTCAAAAGAAAAAAACTTGAAAAGTAAGAAAGAAAGAGGAAAGAGCGGGCTTGACAGCATTTGGTGGGATGGGGACCGAGGTCCTGGGGCAGAAAGTACAGTCAGTCCCCATGCTGAGCCATGCACAGATGGTCACAGCACCCAGACTGCCTTGGAGAGAGAGCCATGCAAGGAGGCCAAGCCCTGTCAAGAACAAGGGGATGCCAGCAGCTGGCCTCATGGTGGGAGGGTTCAACTCACTTTGGCCAGCCTGGCAGCAGTATGGAAATGCCAACCTACAGAGAAGTTCAGGGCCATTGGTCATGTAGGCAGTTGATGACGGAGGTTCTGGCAGAGGTGATGGCCTTTATGAGGAAAGAACAATCAAAACTACAGTTGACTAGAGGTAGGAGTGAGAGAGAGGGGTCCAAACTGAGTCCCTGGACCAGCCGGAAGGAGTGCTGCTCACTGATGTGGGGCTGAGGACAGGCACACTGGAGAGGGCAGAGCGCATGCTTTGGTGCCCCTAGACAGTCTCACTGAATTACACGAGACGCAAGACAGATGTCACGGGACATATGATGACAGGCATTCAATGGAATAGCGCAATTCAAGTTTTTCCAAAGATATTCGCACCAACGACCTGATGTTCTCCCTCCTGGTTCTCTGGTCTGTAAGTCTGGCAACACTAAGTCTGTCTGTCTCACACAGGAGCTGCAGAGCCTGCTCAGGCACAAGCAGCTTTCTATGAAAAAGGGGTCTGTTCCGCTTAACCTAACCCTGAAGGGTGTTCACCAGTCTTGATGAAGGAATCACCAGTGTATCTACAGCATCTATTAACATAACATATATTAATTAATGTTAATACATCGATAAAATAATCTCTGACACTGGAATCCGAAGGAAAACGTTTCAAGAAATGTTGGTCTCACTGGATAGGTGCTTATTTTTAAAACCACAATGATGTCATGGCCTCCTAGCCTGTTCAGACCCACAGTGGTGGGGGTTATAGGCACATTTCAAACTCAGTACTCCACCATGACCTTCACGGTGGAGAGAACATGGGCAGGTGCCACTGAGGTCTCTTCTGAGCATCGTGGAAACAAAAACAGTCCCGGGAGAGACTTGGTGCAGTTCCTTCTTGGTGCCCTGGGTTCTATCCTGAAAGACAGAGACCAGAGTGATGAGAGAGACCCATTCTTTAGTTAAGAACGGGTGTTGTGAGAAAAGCGCCAAGGTCAAGGGCGTTGAAGGGGAGAGCCAAGTAAGTACAGGTCAGTGGCGGATGCTTGGGGTGGTGGGAGAGCTCAGCAGGCCTGTCATGATAGAGGCTCAGGTGGGACTGTGATCGAGTGGGAGTTTGGGACAGACAAATAGGACAGTGCATAGGGTTTCTGAAGAGGTGTGGCCGTTAGCCCCGGCAGAGCGGCTGCCTCCCTTGAGAGGAAGAGAGACCGAGGAACACAGCAAGACTCTGACTGTTCTCCCTGCATGCCCGGGGGGCTCCAGAGTCTACCTTGGGGCTGCCCAGATCCCCATTCACATGACCCCTTCTGGGCCTCTTCACTGGCTTCTCGAAGGTTTATGACTAAGACAGAAATTCTCTAGCTGCTGGTAAGGCCCAGTCCGACCCTCCCCCCTGCCCCCCAGGCTTTTCTTGATTTGTTTGCCACACAATGTTTGGTGTCTAGTAAGTGCTCAGTAAGATTTCACTAACACATTCGTGACCATTAATGAAATAGAAAAATCCTGGCGAAGGAGCCTGAAGTGGGGAAGAGGGTGTGGGCTACCTGCTGCTCTGGACACCTTTGTGCTCTGCTTCGAATCAGGGATTCTGATCCTATAAGAGAGAAGGGAGAGTGACACTGGGACACCTGAAAGTCTCTGCTCAAATAAACACATTTGCCCCCAGGCCTGGCCACCAATAAGGGCTGAATAAGTGACATTGGTAACTGTCCCATGGGCTACTACCCTGAATGCTCAGCACTGCTAATGGTCAGATCACTGCCACTCTCCAGGGTGCATTTAGATAAGGTTGCTAACAGGCTGTCGCCACATGAGTCGTGAGTACCAGGCTGAACCAGCCTGCTCCCCACCCCCTATGTAGACACTTAGGGGGCTCAAGCCCAGCCTGAACCCTCAACCAGATGTGTCCTGTGGTCTAAGTGATGGTGACACATCTTCAGCACAGGCTGCTCTGAGCCACATGTCATCCACATGATACTTAATGATGTCCAGCTGGTCCTCTGGGCATCTTTGGCTTCCCAGAGGCCCAAGCCGAGGGATGATAGCAATTAGAATAAAATTTGCTACCACTGAGTGCTAGCTAGTGCTCCTAGAGCCAAATAGGCCACTTTCCATGTCCACAGACTGTGTGGGGAGGACAGCTTTACTACGGAGGCTCTAATACGCGATTTGCCTGTGTCCACACAGCAGTGGAGTGCAGAGGCAGGATTTGCACCCAGAGCCTCCAAGCCACCATGCTGTTGCTGTGCTCTGGAGAAGTGTCTCCCACACTATGGGAAGGTGGTGGAACCTTCCAGGAGGGAGCCATCGGGGGAGGTGCGTATGTCACTGGGAGTGCATCCCAGAAAGGGAATATGAGTTTGCCACCCATTCTTCTCCCTTTTTCCTTCCCTGGCTTTATGTCCATGGTGACATACCATCGTCATCAGGAGCCCACAGCAATAAGATCATCCATCGTGGCCTGGAATCTATAGAACCATGAGCCAGATTAAGCCTCGTGTCCTCTGTATCAGATATTGTGTTCACATGACTGAAAGCTGACTAACACACCTATTCTGTGCAGCAGTCCAAGTGGAAGTCAGGAAGCATCTGTGGGAGGCTCAGCCTCCACCTCCTGCATCTGGATATATGTGGGGAGGGAAACCCCCACTGTACTCCCCTTTCGGCCTGTCTGGGCCAGGCTCCATGCATGCCTTGACACTAGTAGCTTCAGTCAGGCCCCAGCTACTTCCTGCGTTGCATCTCACAGCCTTAAGAATTGGCTCAAGCCGGGCGGTGGTGGCGCACGCCTTTAATCCCAGCACTCGGGAGGCAGAGCCAGGCGGATCTCTGTGAGTTCGAGGCCAGCCTGGTCTCCAAAGCGAGTACCAGGAAAGGCACAAAGCTACACAGAGAAACCCTGTCTCGAAAAACCAAAAAAAAAAAAAAAAAAAAAAAAAAAAAAAGAATTGGCTCAAGATTGGCTTGTGACCCCCAACTAAGGGAGCTCTGGCTGGAAGGACAAAACTGAGCAAGAGAGGCTTGGCCCTGGGACAGCTGACCTTCACAGCCATGGGACAGTAGGTCATGTCCCGCTGTCCCCTTCATGCCTCTGTCCACCTGTCCTGCCTTGCAGGGCTTCTTCAACCAACCCCTGAACTCCGGAGTAATGGCACACTTTATCCATGTCTGGCTAACGTGTCCCTGAACAAATGGCTTGGTCCTCTGAAAGCTCGGGGCCTGGATGCTTCAGGAGTTTGTGCTCCTGTGCCTGAGGTGTCACCAAGGCAGACGGGGGTGCAGGGAGAGAAGCCGAGGGTGCCCGATGCCACTGCGGAGTTCCCAGTGGCCCTGGTTGACTGTTGGCATGAGCTGGGTGCTGTCCTGAGTGCTGGAGCCAGGGTGTGCCAACACAGAAGCACCGCGTGCCTTGGGAGTTGCTCTGGGGAAAGCCAGCCTCCTGCTGCGAAGACACCACTCGGCAGCAGCTGGCACAGCGCGCTGGTGTTCGGGCTTTGCAGCAAAAGTTACAGCTTTCACTGCTGTGGGCTCATGAAATGCTTACGGGGGTGTGCCGGGTGCTCTGAAGAGGGCGACAAGGGACATTGTCCTTTCATAAACTGGATATTTGGGGCTGGGGCCCAGGACCGAAGTAAAAGCTGGGTGCAGTTGTAACCCCAACTCTGGGAAGGTAGGGATCAACAGACCCCTGCTGCTCACTCTAGGTCTACCCAGAACAGTGAGTTTCAGGCACAGTGAGAGACTCTGTCTCAGAATCTTAGGTGGAGAGCAACTAAGGAAGACGCCTAATACCAACATCTGTCCTCCACGTGTGCGCACATATGCGCATATATACACACCACACACCTACAAGTAAATAAACAAATAAATGAATGAATGAATGAATGAATGAATGAATGAATGATAAATTGCTTTACCCAGGCCCTCTTTGACCTGCAGCTCTTACAATATTTCAGGCCCTCGTCCAAAAATTGTCCCTGAGCCAGGGGGACAAATTTCTTATATGAAGCAAACACTAGAAACCCTGATCAAAAAAAAGTGTAAATTGAGTCTATCATTTTCCAACTTTATCTCCTTCAAAAGATAAGGAAACTAGGGACACTGAAAGTCAAATTGCAGAGTGGAAGGAAATATTCTCAAAGCAGCCTCCTGACCAGAGCTCACACCCAGAGGTCAGAGGAGGTCCTATGAAGCCACGGTGAGAGCGAAGTCACCCAGATGTGGTGAATGAGTGGAAGGGAAGGAGGCCATAGGGTCTGCGGTAGGCAACTGCGGCAACTCTCTGCCGCCATCAGCAGGGAAATTCAACGTAAACTACAACGGCCATGTCCTATCTCGGGCAACGGCTCAAATCTGCAAAGGTCCTGCAGTGTCCGTGTGTGTGTGGGGTGGGTGTGAGGCACCTCAAGTGTCAGGCACCAGTGATGGGAAAGGCCAGCCACTTGGGAGACCGACATGGTGGTTTCTTGATCATTTTAAAATTAAACAAAGGCTGGCAAGAGGGCTCAGTGGGTAAAGACGTTTGCCTCCCAACCTGATGTCCTGAGTTCAATCCCTGGGACCCACATTGCAGGAGGAGAGAAGTGACTCCCCAGAGCTGTTCTCTGACGTCCACATGTGCACCACGGCACACTCATGTATACATACACACGCAACAAGTGAATAGAGATAAAATAATAAGCATATGCTTACACAGCCTGGGGAGACGGCTCCATGGGTAAGAGTGCTTGCACTGCAGGCGTGACGACTTGAGTTCGAATCCTTGGTGTCCGTACAGAAACCTAGGGTAGACGTGCCTGTAATCCCCGCATTACAGGGCGGGGGTGGGGTGGGGGAGAGACAAGCACATCTCAAGAGCTCACCAGCCAACCGAACCAAAACCCCAAGCTTCCAGTTCAGTGGGAGACCCTGTCTTACAGCAGAGAGCACTAGAGGAAGACACCCAATGTCCTGTTCTGGCCTCTGCATGCAAGTGCACACACACACACACACACACACACCCGTGCACACTCATGAGCATGCACCCCACACACATACACCACACCCTCTCTCAACAAACCCACATACTTGCTTAGCCTTACTTACATGACCACGCTTTCTTCCTTCTAGGTCATATCCAAATAGAAATGAAAATATACACTCTCAAACAGCTTGTAGACAAAAGTACAGAAGTGTGTTCTCATACCGCCCCCAACCCCAATTGAAGCCAACCCGAACAGCCACCGGCCAATCAACAGACAATGTAGCAGAACCTGGAAATGGAAAGGACTCTTCTAGGACACACACAGCATGGCAGGCTCAGGAGCACACTCTGAAGGACAGCTCCTCCCTGGGTCCATTTACACGAAGTCCTAAAGGCTTGAGCAACCAACTACGTGTCTGAGTGAGGGTGACTATTGCTGTGATGAAACGCCAAGACCAAAGGCAGGTTGGGGAGGGAATGGTTTATTTAGGTTACACTTCCACATTGTAGTTCATGGAGGGAAGCCAGGGCAGGAACTCAAACCCGACAGGAACCTGGAGGCAGGAACTAATGCAGAGGCCATGGAGGGGTGCTTCTTACTGGCTTGCTCCACATGGCTTGCTCAGCCTGCTTTCTTATAGAACCCAGGACCACCAGCCCAGGGATGGCACCAGCCACACCACGGTGGACCTTTCTCAATTGGGAGCTCCCTCCTCTCTGTTGAATCTAACTTGTTTCAAGTTGACATAAAACTGGCCAGCACACCATGATAGAATTGGGTCCGAGACTGTCCAGGGTAAGGACCAAGCTGTACACTTGAATCCATGTATTTTTTATTATGTTGGGCCTGGCTCGATTAAAAACAGCCTTATCAAAGCATTTCAACATGTTTACCATAGGAAGTCGAAGGTTTTTAGCACTTCCTGGTAGGGGAGAACTTGGGGTGCTTTGTCATCTCTTGATGGTCAGGGCCTCTCATTCAACACTAACACGATGGCTGGAGCAGCAGCAGTCATCTAGAAATCAAGAATAATGCTGAGGTTGGAGACAAGAACTATGGATGGTTAAAACTGGAAGTAGTCTGGGTTTTTCACAACAGGGACGGGACGTGGGCTAACTGAACTGCCTGCCGCTGGGTTCCTTTACAAAAGAGAAGAATAGTTTCAGTGTGTGGAGACCTGGGTTGTCCTGCCTTCTGGCAGAGCTGGAAGCAATGTACTGTGGTCATAGTATGGTAAAGGCCTCTGGATGCAGTCTTGGGCTGATTAACATAGCTTAGAGGCTCTTTGTACTCTGGTTTCAGTGGTTCCAGAATCTCCACTTTTTCTCAGCTCAAGTGAGTCCAAGTGACTCCTGAGAATTGTCTGGGATGGTAGACACATGGGCTCACCCTCCTCTGTGGAGACTTACAGGTTCCTTGTGAGAGCAACTCCCCAAACTCATGGTCTGCCTTCTTGTGGATGTTTCCTTCCTCACTCAGAGTGCAGCATCTCACCTGGTCCTGTGTTGGGGAGACTCCGATGCCTGAATCCCAGGGACAGGCAGGTGTCAGCCAGACCCTCAGCTTCCCAGCTTCCCTTATAGGGAGCACAACCACAGCACTGTCAGCCATTGGGCAGAAACCAGTGGCACTAAGAAAGATCAGATCATGGAGACCACCCTGGTAGAAGCAGCCAGAGTACAGAAATACCTCACTTTCAGATAGTAGAGGGATGGCCGGCAAGATCTGTCCTCCACGGTGTCGGCGAGGAGAGTGCATTGTGGTTTACAGACTTCAGGCAGCTGAGGGGTTCTGAGGGCCTGTCCTGATATCAGCTGTCACCAGGAAGCTCTATCACTCTTGGTGAGCGGTCTCCCATGTGTGGGGCGGGTGGCTCAGTTAGAGATGGCCTATAGACTCACTGGGCTTACCTCATTCTCCCACAGGCTGACCTGAAGTTACCCTCTTGGTAATGGGGGCCTGGGAATCAGGTGGAAATGTCAACCTGCTAAGGGCAGGCCTTGGAACCCACATAACCTCGCATCTACACCCCCACTTTTTAACCAAATCACATCTTAGGGTCAACTTAGCTTCCAGAGTTGGGAGGAGATGTCCCAACTTTGCCAGGGGCTATAGTCACCTCATGGGCCATCAGCAGTCACACTGTTTATAGGTCTCGAGGCCTCCACCCCAATACTCAAATGTTGCCAGGCAACCTAGAAGATGAAAACACAATTGAAAATGTAAATAGGGAAACAAGTCTGAAGGAGAAAGTATGAATTCTAGAGTAAGGCCATTGTGAAAAGTAACTGCGGGCTTTTCCCAGCATCCTCTTCTTCCTCTGATACAGCCTGTCTTAGCCCACTTTCTGTAGCTGTAACAAAATGCCAGAGAGTGGGCTATGTAAGCAGGGATTTTCATCTGGACTGCCAGCTCCGTGCCACCAGTCGGCCCCCACACAGAGACTTATTATTAATTATAAATGCTGGGCTGATAGCTTAGACTTGTCACTAACTAGCTCTTACAACTTAAATTAACCCATATTTCTTATGTACGCTCTACCACATGGCGGTACCTTTTTTCATCAAGATATATTCATCTCCTGCTTCCTCTGCATCTGGCTGGCGATCCCACCCTTCTTCTTCCCAGCGTTCTCAGTCTGGCTCTCCCACCTAACCTCTTCCTACCTAGCTATTGGCTAGTTGGCTCTTTATTAAGCCAGTCTGAGTGACAAATCTTTACAGTGTGCAAAAAGGTTGTTCTACAACAGGATTATGAATAGAGAACAGAAGTTTGTTAGCATCTGGTAAGGTCTCCAGCTGACTCACAGCATAATGGGGGGCTCACATGGTGAAAACAGTTAGCCCAGCTCCCCATTCCTCTCCTTACAGGGCTACTGGTGCCATCATGAGGTTCACCCTCATGACCTTATCTAACCCTAATGGTCTCCCAGAGGCTCCGCCTCCAAACACCCCAACATAGGAACTTGGGGATTCTGGCACATGAGTTCTGGCACCACATTTAAACCTTACTCAGCCCCCTCAAGGCCTCTGGCTGGACTCAGGGGGTCTCAGGCCAGGGATTTCTGAGAAGCATCCTTGACAACTTCTAAGTGCTCAGCTGATATTTCCCATCTCTTCCTAGGTTTCCCTTCTGAGAATCTCAGAAACCAGCCAAGGATATAGCCCAGAGGGAGGACCACATGGTGATGTAAGGAGCAGCCAAGGGGGCTGGAGAGATGGCTCCATGGTTAAGAACATATTCTGCTCTTACAGAGGAGTAGAGTTCAATTCCTAGCACCCACACCGAGGAGGCTCACAACCACCTGAAACTCCAGCTATGAGGGATTTATGACGACACTCCCACACAGGCACATACATAAAATTAAAAACAAAACTCAATCAAAAAGCAGATGAAGAGAGGAGGAGGGAGAGGAGGAGGATGAGGGAGAGGAGGAGGAGGAGGGAGAGAAGGAAGAGGAGGAGCCACTGCCTCTGATGCCAAGGCAAGAGAAGCCAGTCCCACTGCCAGCTGGCCTCTGACTTGCAACCTCAAAACTGTGAGACAGTCACATCAGCCACTTAGACCCCCTCTGCTCTGGCACCCTCAGCCAGACAACAGTTCTGTGCCTGCCCCACTCCATCTGCAAGACACGCACTCTGGGCCATGGGGCCCTAACCTGGGCAACTGTGTTCCCACAGGAGAGCCTGGCCTGTGCGAGCAGAGACGACTCGCAGCCCTGTGACCAGGAATCCCGAACCACACTGGAGCACTCAGGCTGTCTGCACAGTCTTTGCCTGCTCTGGGGCTGGGGGTGGAGCCCAGGCCTCGTGGCGCTAGGCTAGGCTGGTGCTCTACCATGGAGCTACATCCCAGCCTGTCTTCAAAAACCTTTCCATCTCCTTCCACCTCGGGCTGTGAGTGCTGGACTCACAAGTGTGTACCACCGCACCTGGCTCTTCCTTCTCTCTTCCTGATGACCTTCTTAGAGTCCACAGCACTGTCCGGTAGTTGAAATGCACCCCTCAATGGCTGACGGAAGATCTCATTGCTATTCTGCAGCTGCAGCCGGAGGGCCACACTCAGCATCCACACAACTTGGGAAGCCTTACTGCTACCTTTCGTTCTCTCCCAGCCCATGTGATGCCCACATCCCAGCATCCTTCTCAAAGACAAATCACAGAACTAAAAGGACTCAGTCTTAGCAATCAAGTCAAGGTCTCCGAGGTTGAGCTCCACCCTTCTTTGTTGACAAAGCTTTCCTTTCCCTTTGGTGAAGACTGCATGCGTTTTATTTCAGAGTGGGCACTCCAGCAGGTAGTAATGGAACTTTTGAAAATGAGTTATTTTGTGTTCAGTACATGATGTGTGTCCTTGAAGGCAATAGCCCTCCTCTCCCTTCCGTGGGATGATTTATTTATTCTCTTGTAATTTATGACTAAAAACATCTTAGGATGCTCAAAAGAAGCAAAAGAGCCTTTCTGCTTTGTCTCCTTTGAGAGATGGCCTAGTGGTTAAGATCATGACCGTTCTTTCAGAGGACCCGATCTGATTCCAAGCACTACGTCAGGAGGATGCAACCTCCCACAACTCCAGCTCCAGGGCATCACATGCCTCTGGCCTCTGAGGGCCCCTGCCCTCATATGCACACATACACACACACAATTTAAAGATAAAAATAAAATCTTCATAAATTTTTTTTGTTGTTTTTTTCAAGACAGGGTCTTTCTACACAGCCTTGGCTGTCCTGGAACTCAATCTGTAGACCAGGCTGGCCTCGAACTCACAGAGATCCGCCTGCCTCTGCCTCCCGAGTGCTGGGATTAAAGGCGTGCGCCACCACCGCCTGACATAATTGAAAAAAAAATAGTTCCTTGGGGTCTGGGGAGATGACTCAGTTGATAAAGTGTTTGTCACACAAACATGAAGACTCAAGTTTGATTCCCAAGAACCATGTTTAAAAGATTAAAAAGCTGGGCATGATAACTAACACACATTTGCTACTGCAGCACCAGGGAGATGGAGACAGGAAGATCCCTGGGACTCACCAGCTGGCTAGCCTGGTGTCCCCGTGAGAGACTCTGTCTCAGAAAACAAGTGCTTCTGAAAGACACCCAAGGCTGACCTCTATCCTTCCCATGGATGTCCATCTGCACGTATGAACACACCCCCACACACACACCCACACACCCACACACACACACACACACACACACACACACACACACACACACACACACACGATACATTTTTAATTAGTTGTTTACTCGTCTAGGAGGCTTTTCTCATTTGTCTGACTTGAGTGAGGTAGTTTCCAGCATCTAAATCTGCCTAGTTAACTGCCACAGACAGACCTCACGTTTCTGTGCGCAGTACCTGTGGCACGGGCTACGTCTCCCCGAAAGCGGCAGCCCTCCTCTCCCCACAGAATGATTTATTCGCTTGTTGTAATTCACAGCTAGGAAAACCTTAGAATGCTCAGAGTAAGCAAGAGGGCTTCTGCAGCTGCGGCAGATGGCCCGTCCCCCAACACTAAGTGGGCTCTGAGCCACCGATCAGGAGAAGGGGCAGCCCCATCTTGAAGCCATTAGCCCCTCAAAGGGGCACACACTGGACTGGGATGTCCTTGCAAGACGTCCCAAGACTGGGCCAGTGCCCAAGCTGACCTGTGACCCTGGAGTCTGCTGTCTGGGCCCCTTGCAGGCTGGAGCACCTTTGCTCACAGGACTGGAGCCTCGCAGAGGAGGAAAGAATGAAGTGCTAAGAGAGTCCTAATGAGCCGTGTTACAGATGTGTAAAACAGCTGGGGGGATGATGTCACAACCAACGATCTACACTCACCCTGCCGCCTCTGCTACTTGCCGCTCTTATTAAAACCAGACTCGGAGGAGGAGGAGGAGGAGGGACATAGGAGGTACACCATCCCAGCTCCACCACCTTCTGGTCCTAATTAGGTAGGCCGGGCCCCAGCTGTGTCCCTGGCCTTGCCAGGTGATTCCACACGTCTAGGTCTATAAGCCAGACAAGCTTCAGCCATCCCTGGGGGGGGAAGGGCATGATTGAGTTTGTTGCATGATAAGCCCGACAACCCCTAGGAGTCTGGGGGGAAGACTCCTTAGGGCAAAGATCTGCAAAGGGCAAGGATGCATCACAAGTCTTGTGCACTTTCGATAGGGGTGCGATTCTCCAAGGAGCCCAATGTCTGATGACATCAGCCCCTGCCAGGGCTGGGCTGGTGACTTGTTTTCCAAAGTGAACACAAGGCGTCGCCCTGTCCTCTTGACCTCGAACATCCATTTCCCCTTCGCCTAAGCTGGAAAGGGAGCAGTTAAAGTGCCTACTATGTGCCGGCGGGTTCTACAAAACTACTCACTCAGCCCTTCAAAGACTGCGGGTTCTGAGAAAACTGGCTCAGACAGGCGAAGCAACCTGTTCCAAGTTACCCAGCTGGGGAGTGAAGTAGGGCGTGCCTGGCCGGTCATCCTCAGCCCCATCCCCTCAGCCCCATCTCCACTCAGGTCCCTGGCCTCCACCTTCTCACTGTGTGAGAGCAGTCACGGTTCCTCCCCAATGCTGCGCTGCCTTCTGCTCAGCCTTGTTTGGTTCGTTTTGACTTCGATTTTTTTTCTTTTTTTCTTTTTTTTCCTTTTTTTTTTTTTTTTGAGAGAGAGAGAGAGAGAGAGAGAGAGAGAGAGAGAGAGAGAGAGAGAGAGAGAGAGAGAGAATGAGTGTTTGCTTTGTTTACCCACATGTATGTATGTGTACCTCATAATTACCTGGTGCCCTTGCAGGCCAGGAGAGGGCATCCAACCCCCTAGAACTGGAGTTAAATATGGACAGTTGTGAGCCACCATGTGGGTGCTGGACATTGAACCCGGGTCCTCTGGAAGAACAGTCAGTGCTCTTAACCACTGAGTCATCTCCACAGCTTTGATCTTTAAAACAAGGTCTCACTGTCCAGCCTATGCTGACCTCAAACTGGTGATTCCCCTGCCTCCGTCCTCCAAGTACTGGGACAGCAGGTATGTGGCATTACACTGGCTGACTTCTGCCTTATTTTTTCCTATTTATTTAATTTTTAAATTTCATTTCATGTTAAAATACATTTTAGTTAAAATAAAATTATACCACTTTCGCCCCTCCTTTTCATCCCTCCAGCCCCTCCCATGCCTTCCTCTCAAAATGATAGCTTCTTTACTATTATTATTATTATTGTTATTACATATATGTGTGTGCGCACAGATATATAAACACAAGCTGCTGGGTCTGTCTTCGTTGTTTGTGTGTGTGGTTTCAGGGCTGACTACTCTGTATTGGAAAAGCAAGGAGGGGTTCATCCTTGGGAGAGGCTACCTCTCCCTCTCCCAGCACTGACTCCCATCTTAGAAGCACCTTCCCCACCAGACTGTGCTGTGCGGAGACAGAGCCCACCCTGGGTGTGCCAACCTTTGCAGAAGTCACTACGGGTCGTCCCCATCAGTCATCTCATTCCCTTCCTCCTTGTCGTTGAGTCAAGGCCTGCCTCTCCCCCACGTAACTCAGGGACAAGTCCTAACCACTGCAAGCCGTGGTTAACTGGGAATATCTGAAGGAGCAACTGGAGAAGTCCTGGGGAGAGTTTCTCTGCGTTCAAAATCAAAATCAAAATCAGGTGATGAGACCGTCTCTTCTCTTCCTGTTTGACTGTCCTATCTGCAGAGGACTCTGGGGACTATGTGGAGAGCCAGCCTAAGAGCAGGGCTATAGAGAAAAGAGCAAAGATAGTAAGACCAGGTGTACTGACGACGTGTGGGTTGAGTGAACTAAATGACATTCATTTATTCATTCACCTCTTACTGGGTTTCTTCTCAATAGCTATCAGAAAACAGGAATATGCATAAAACCAAAATGGCCGCTGCCCTTCAGAGCGCCCTCTGTGAGGAAGGCAGACCTTAAACAGACAGGGATACGTGCAACAGAGGGTGACTCCACTACTCACTCGTTTATTTTTGCTGGTAATAATTAGCTATTAATTATTCAGTAACCCCAAACTTCCAGAAATGATGGAGTAAATGTACTATGGCAGTCCTCCTGTAGGTCACCTTGGACTCTGCACAGAACAACTATTTCAAAGGTACCTTGCTACAAAACTGGCAGAAACTGGGGAAGGTTGTCTAGGCTTTTGCCTTAGAATCTGTCCCTGTCTGTGTGCCTCCAGAGTGACTAAAACTTGGCAAAAAGCCTGAGTCACACAGATGTGAGGAGGCCAAGGATAGAGGCTGAAGCTGCCGTGATGGACAGGAGGAGGCTGTAAATGTAGACCTCAAAAACATCAAAAACATGCATAAAAATTTAGCACCAAATGCTTCTTGAGTCCTAACCTCTGTGTGCTGAGTGAGGAGTCCACAGTTCTCAGCAAAGAGCAGCACTTGGGATAAAGTTGAGATGTTTGGTTGTTTTCTACCACAGGGGGATTGAGTTTGGAATCTGAATTCAATCAAGTTAACTGCTTATTGGAACAAAAGACATCAAAGTATGAGAACCAAGTCTAGAGTCTTTATTTCTCAAAATCTCCTGACTACAACAAAACATCCAATATATGAAAATCAAAATGAAACTGTTACTTGTAGAGAAAAAAAAATTAGAAACCAGCCCTGAGGCAATCCAAAAGTTCCAGTTAGTAGAACGTGTTAAAATAGATACCGTAAACGTTTTCAATGACTTAAAGGCAAGCATCACCACAATGATAGAGCAGATGAAGAATTACAGCTTAGAAAGTGGAACTATTCACAAAGAAGGGAAAGAAAACTCCGAAATTCCAGAACCAAGGATTACAATGTATGAAATGAAATTTTCACTGGATAGACTTAACAGAGACATAGATGAAACAGAAAGTATCAGTTCACTCCAAAATAGCTAATTATCTGTGTAAAGGGATGAAAAGTTAGAGTATAAAACACACGGAGAGGTCTCTGAATGTCTAGTGAAAATCAGAACAAAAGCGCATCAAAACCCAGTCGAGATAAATTCCAAGAAATTACTTCCAAGCACATTATGCTCAAAGTGCTGCAAAACCAAAGGCAAAAAGATAAAAATTAAAGCAGCTAGAATAGAACAGTAATGCAACAAGCAGCCACATAAGTTGTAATTATTCGCTCGCCCAAAGCAGCTATGGCCAGAAGACAATGGGAGAACGTATCTAAAATGCTAGTGAAAAAAATAGAATTGAGTAGGGGGCACTGGGTTCGATCCCCAACACTGCCAACCCAGTATTATACATTACTGAAATATCCTTCAAAACTTAAAAGTAAAGGGCTGGCAAGATGGCTCAGCAGTTAGGAGTGTACAGGACCTGAGTCTGATTCCAAGGACCCAAGTCAGGTAGCTTACAGCTGCCTATAACTCCAGTTCAAGGGGGCCTGGCACCCTCTTCTGGCCTCCTCCAGCACTGCACTCACATGCATACACACACACACACACACACACACACACACACAATTTAAAAAAATAAATAAAATATTTTTAAGAAGGAAGTAAAAGGCCAGCAAGATGGCTCAGTGGGTAAGGGTGTTTGCTGCCAAACCTGATGACCTGACTTTTATTCCCAAAAGCCACATGGTGAAAGGAGAGAACTAATTCTCATATGCTGTCCTGTGACCTTTGCAAATGTGCACATACACACTACACACACATATATTCACACACACACAAATAAATGGATGTAATAAAAATATTTAATGAAAGTAAAATAATTCCTTAGGCTAATAAAAATGTAGGCAATTTCTTTTTCTTTCTCCCTTTCTTTCTTTCTTTCTTTTTCTTTCTCCCTTTCTTTTTCTTCTTTTTCAAGACAGTCTCTCTGTGTAACAGCCCTGGCTGTCCTGGAACTCACTCTGTAGACCAGGCTGTACTTGAACTCACAGAGATCCGCCTGCCTCTGCCTCCCCAGTGCTGGGATTAAAGGCGTGCGACACCACTGTCCAGATGACAATCCTTTCTTGAAACACAAGAAGATGATCTTGCTTCTCTCAGGTGGAAAGGAGTGACGTCAGACGAAAGCGCAGGCCTACGCCATTGAAAAGAGAACACCCAAACCAAGACATACGTGAGGAAACACAGAAGAGTATCACGTCCTCACTTTATTTTTTTTAATGTGGAAATTTAAGGAAAATAATCCTGTAGCAGTACATTGCATGAAGTTGCACAGTGCAAACTCCGAGGCATCTCTGGCCGGTCAAAGATGTACAATGTCTGGGGCAACAATTTTACAGAATATAAAGACTAGCTAGAAGTTGATGAATTCAAATGCGATACTAAAAAACGCTGACTAGCATAAAAAATGAAAAGATACAAAAGCAGAGCAAGTTTAAAGGGAAAAAAAGCAGGCCCAAAGTTGGCCACACCAATGTTCACATTACATGTTACTAATCTAAACTCACTTCAATTAAGAGGGAGCAGTCACCAGGTGTGGGGGAGTAAGGGGCGTCTGTATGTTTCCTGTAAGAAGCTCTGGTTATGAAGATAGAGACAGCTGCAAAGAAAATGGATGAGAGAAGATATAGGTACAGGAAGTGAGACTGAAATTGTGTTTGCTCTAAGTAAGGCACACTAGACTTTGGGAAGACCAGCAGGACCATTGAAAACTGATCAAAAGCTGGGCGCATGCCTTTAATCCCAGCACTCTGGAGGCAGAGGCAGGCTGATCTCTGTGTGTTTGAGGCCAACCTGGTCTACAGAATGAGTTCCAGGACAGCCAGAGAGACTCTGTGTCAGACTGCCTGCCCCATAAATCAAGAATTGCTTCATCAAGAAGATGCCGAATTACAAGTGTTATGAGCCCATCTCAGTTAACAGCCCTTCAAAACACAGAACTAACAGGAGAAATAAATTCAAATCCTACCAGGCATTTTAACACCTTTCTTCCAGTAACTGGTAAAATCAACATAAATCCCAAGACTCTGGGACAAACCAGAGTATTGAGGACACTGGTCTGGTAGGCATTTACAGAACCCCGCATCCAACTACTGTAGAAGAAATAGTACAAGGCAGGCCCATAAAATACATCAATGGATTGAAAAGACTGAGCCCATGTGATGTGCTTTCTGATGCCAGTAGAATTAAACTAGGGATAGATGGCAATACATTCAGAAAATCTCCAAATATTTAGAAATTAAACGACACACTTACAACATATTATATATAAAGAAGAAATCAGGGCTGGAGAGATGGCTCTAAGGTTAAGAGCACCGGCTGCACTTCCAGAGGTCCTGAGTTCAATTCCCAGCAACCACATGGTGGCTCACAACCGTCTATCATGAGATCTGGCGCCCTCTTCTGGCATGCAGGCATACATGCAGGCAGAACACTATACAGTAAAAAAAACACTGCTGTGTTGGTTTTTTTTTATTTAGAAAGAAGAAATTATAAGGTAAATTGAATTACATTTAGTAATTTTTAATATTAATAAAATACATCATATCAAGATTTTAATAAAATTTTCTGAGTATGTGGCACAAACCTGTATCCCTGTACTTGGGAGGCTGAGTCAGAAGGATCAAAGTTCAAAGCTAGCCTGGGCTACGTAGTGAGTTCAAGGCCATAATGAGATCCAATCCCAAAAGCAAGAAAACCAAAAACTATACGATTTAGTTAAAATATCACAGGAAAATGAAGAGATTAAAATTATGTGGAAAGGAGGAGACAATTATAGAAGAACAGCTAAGTTTCTGCCTTAAAAGGAAGGAGAGTTCACAACATGGAAATCACACAGGAGGCAAAATAATAGCCGAGTTCAATGTGATAAGAGCCGGCAATGGAGAACGCCAGCAAGTCAGCAGTCAGCTGATCTGATTAAGTCTGACAGCCAAGGAAAGACAGAGAAAATGCAGATGAACAAGACGGGGGGGGGGGGGGGTGGCTCACTGGGCAAACACCGGCTACGAAAGTGTTGGGATAGCCTGTGTCCACACCCCTGGTACTCTGATGGTGAGATGGGAGGTGAAGAAAGGAGAGCCCCTGCGAGCTCAGGGGTCACCTGGCCTGGTGTGCCCTAGGAAACGACAAAGACATGCTCTCAGACAAGGTGGGAGGAAGAACCAACAGCCAGAGCTGTCCTTCACCCTCCACAAACACGTGCAAGCAACTGTGTATATGCACTTGCACACACACACACACACACACACACACACACACACACAAACAAACAAACAAAAAAACCTAGTCAAGCTGGGGTGGTGGCGCACACCTTTAATCCGAGCACTCAGGAGGCAGAGGCAGGGGAATCTCTGTGGGTTTGAGACTAGCCTGGTCTACTACATAGTGAGTTCCAGGACAGCCACAGAGAAACTCTGTCTTGAAAAACAAATGAACAACAACAACAACAAAAAACTAGTCAGAAGTAAAATAATAAGTGTCTGTAGACCCTAGACACATTAAAAGGACAATAATGGCTGGGTATGTGGTTCAGTTGGTAAAGTGTTTGCCTAACTTGTGTAAACCCTGAAGTTTGATTCTCAGCAACATATAGACCCATTGTGGTGGCACATGGCAATTCCAGGCTCCAGATGTGGAGGCAGGATTGGGATTCAAGGTCTTCTTTCTCGGCTACATAGGGAGTTTAACTGGCTTAGATGACTTGAGAAACTGTTTCAAATATAAATAAACCAACAAATGCTAATAAAATAATATTTTGAAAATCTTTATTATAATACATTCCACAGCCACAGAGTGGAAACTGAACAATTCTGTAAAACAAACAAGCACACATGTTACCCACACTTCTGCAGGATGAAGTAGGGTATCTAATAGTCTCATGCATGCGTGAAAACATCCTGTCAAAACCCTTCACACAGGCACTGTCACGGGTACACTAACAGTCATTCAAGAAAATCCATCTTCCACAAACTCTAGTTCGATAAAATCTGCATCATCCTGACGTCCACATCTACAAAATATTATAAGATTATCACTGACCACTATCTATCATGAGCATAACCTAAAAATCGTTATAAAAATATTAGCCTAGAAATACATGCAGACAATGCCACACAATAACAGATCTGCATCAGGAAAGGAACATTATAAAGTCCGTGCATATGTCTGAGTGAATCAACACGTTCTAGTCCCATTTCTGTGGTTGTGATAAAATACCCTGACAAAATGCAACTTTAAGGACAAAGGGTTTGTTTGGCTTGCAGTTGCCATCCGTCACTGAGAAGTCAAAGCAGGAACTCAAGCAGCTAATCACATCACACCCACAATCATGAGCAGAGAGAAACTGAGGTACCCAAGATGCCCACTTGTAGCTGAAAGCTTCCCTGTGTCCCGCCTGGCCCATGGTCAGGACAAATCTCTCTCACCCGCCAGTCTGGCAGCTGCTTGGACCCAAATAAACACATGGAGACTTATATTATTTACAAATGATATGGCCTAGTGGCTCAGGCTTCTTACTAGCTAGCTCTTACATCTTAAATTAACCCATTTCTATAACTCTATACTTTGCCAGTGGCTTGTGGCTTACCTGTATTTTTATATTTTGCTTCTCCTGGTGACAGCTGGCAGCATCTCCTCTATTCTGTCTTTCTACTTCCTCTCTATCTAGTTGGAATGTCCCACCTAACCTTATTCTGCTTCATCATTGGCCAAAGAGCTTTATTTACCAACCAATCAGAGCAACACATATTCACAGCATACAGGATATCACCCATCATTTCCCCTTTTCTTTCTATTCAAAAGGAAGGTTTTTAACTTCAACATAGTAAAATCACAGATAACAAAACAGTTATCATGCAAGAATTACAGTTATAATGTCTAGTATATTTGTATTTTGCAAAATTAAAGAAAATATTCTATCATCTATCCTATATTTGTGAGTCTAAAGTTTCATATCTAATTTATCTTTTATCATAACCAAGGGAAATTGTAACTATTTAGTCTTCAACTACATCAAAGACCCCAGAAAGATACACTATTACGTAAGTAAACAGGAAATGCATTGTAAGCAACTTCCAAAATTCTGGAAATGACAGAGACAGCTGCCTGCCTGGACAGTCATCCAAAGTTCCTCTGCAACATTGGGGCATCCATCTTCAGCCCATAGATCTAGAGTCTCTCAGTCACTTCTCTTTGTGTCCTGTAGAATGTCTGGCAGTTTCATCTGTGAAGCAAGAACCTGAAGGACCATCTCGCCTTGCAAAATTCAGTGGTCACCTTCCTATGGGTTCTGCATGCCCAGTTTATATAATATCCTGTCAAGCAGTCCAGGAAAGAGCAGTTTCTCACCCAAATGGCTATTTTTGCCAAGAAGAAGATAAACTCCATATGGAGTATCTTTGACACCCATCTTTCTCTCTGAAGTGCTGCCAGGAGCAGATATGTCTCACTGTCCAGAAAGTCTAAGTTTTTAAAACATTTTAAATGTCATATTCTGTAGGTCTTTGAAGTATTTGAAGATTACCTACCTCATTGAAATATATCTATGTATACCTAGAAAACTTAAATAACATGACTATAAGTTTGATTATCATGGATAACTAATTATTAATTTATATTTCTTAATTATACCTTACAATTTAAATGAGTTACATAAACAATACCTTAAACTAGAGTAGAAATACACATACAGTATAACAAAATTAACTTTAAGTTGTGCCCAAAGTGTTGGCTCCAGTTTCCACCTGAACCCTAAGAATAAATTAATAAGTGATTCTAAATGGAGCCAAAAACAGGTTCCAGTTTCATGTCTCATGAGGGCCACAAGACGCTGCAGCATTCGGGAGCCCACAGCATGGCCAGTTCCCACCGAGTTACACAGAGGTTTCTGCAAGCCACGTAACATGGTGAGTGGTGCATATAGCTTTTGTTAGTATAAAAAAAAAAGAAAAGAAAGAGGTTTCTGGGTTACGCGCTGCTTTAAAGGAGGCATAGACCCACTGCTTCTGAGAGTTGATGGTATACATGGCCCAGAGCTGGAGGTGAATTACCTCCACCATGTTGAAAAGGTGAAATGGGCGGAGTCACCAGCCAGACATAGAGGAAGCAAGATGACAAGGCAGAACTGAGAAGAGGTAACAAGCCACATGGCTAAACATAAATAAGAATTATGGGTTAATTTAAGTGTAAGAGCTAGTTAGTAATAAGCCTGAGCTAATGGCTAAGCAGTTACAATTAATATAAGCTTCTGAATGATTATTTTATAAGTGGGTCATGGGACTGCAGGGGCTTGGTGGGACCAGAGAAACATTCCAACTACACCTACTACTCACAAGAGAGATTTCATCCAGTGTTCTCCTGTCTCATGTAGCTCAAGAACTCCCGACTAGGGAATGGTGCTGTCCATCATGGGCTCAGGCTTCCTACACCAAAACACCATCAAGACAAATGCCCCTAGACATGTGCACAGGCCAATCTGATCTGGGCAATCCCTCAGTTGAGGATTTCCTCCCCGGTGATTCCAGGTTGTGGCAAGTTGACATTGAAAACTAACCATCACATCACAGAATGGATAAAATTACATGATCAAAGAAAACTGGCAAAATTGAATATTAATTTGATATTAAAACCTAACGCAAATGAGAAACAGAAAAGGACTTTTAGAATCTGATGGCTGTCTATGAAATCTTTACAAGTAAAATTCCTGCTAATGGAGAAATATTGAGCATTTTCTACTTGAGGTCAGGAATTGGGCAAAGATGCCCTCCACAGCATCATGTTCAGGCTGTTTCTGGATGTCTTCACCACATCTGTAAAGCAAAAAAATAAAAGATCTAGGAAGGAAACAAGAAAACACAGCTGTCCAGAGATGATTTGTTTAGAAAATCGTAACAAATACATCAAATGACTGTGACCACTGAGTGAATATGACAAGGTCAACAGCATGAAAGATGAATATTCAAAAACCAATTGAATTTCATATGTGAATGGCAAATATTGGATGTAAACATGATAAGAAATATTTACAACAGTCAAAAATTGAATTCTTAGGGAAAATCTTGAGGAAAGATGTGTCAGACCGTGACAGTGACGATGGTAACCAAGCACTGGTGAGAAACATTCAACTAAGTGATGGAGAGGATGCCGTGTTCATAGACCCTGGTCAACCCCTGCAGTTAGCAAGACGCCAGTGTGTTGTCTGGGCTGGGATATGACGTAAACCTAATAACAAAATAGTGACATCATCCTATTTTTTCAGGCTGCATTGTTAATTCATTAACTGCTGAGTAACTGTCTATAAACCAAATAAAGACACAGAACTTTAAATAATCTCAATCTTAGAGAAAAGCTGTAAGACTAAAAACAGTGTATGGCGTCTCCATGTCCCCTTTGCTGTGCTCACTCTCCTTTGTCACACACACACACACACACACACACACACACACACACACACACACACACAGTTTTCCCTAGAAACCCTTTGAGTATAGTTTGCACACACATACCTACATTATGGCTCTATACCCCTAAATATTTCCATGTTCTTTCCTACATCGGGTCTTACATTACATTTTAGTACATTTAAAACTGGTTAACAACCTGTGTTTCACTAGTTCTAACTTGGCCCTGATAGAAACCTTTCATCTCATTGTCGACCTACTCTGTAGGGAACTCAGCACATTTTCCTCTCCTTTTGGGGTACCGACTAGAGTGAGGGACTGCATTTTAATTGTCTCTTTTAATGTGGAATACGGTCTGTCTCTTATCCTTTGTAACACTGATATTCCTTCTTTTCAAAAATGAATGTTCCTTTTAAAATTTTCTCCCACATCTCCCCATGGTTGGATCAGATTTAGGACCCTGGGCTGTGATGCTGTACCCTTGTTGTGGGACAGGGGACAGTGCCCTGCTCAGTGACAGCAGGTGCTTTGATCAAAGAAAGATAGTGCTCCCAAATTGTTGCAGTTAAAACTGTTTTCGCCGGGCGGTGGTGGCGCACGCCTTTAATCCCAGCACTCGGGAGGCAGAGCCAGGCGGATCTCTGTGAGTTCGAGGCCAGCCTGGACTACCAAGTGAGTTCCAGGAAAAGGCGCAAAGCTACACAGAGAAACCCTGTCTCGAAAAACCAAAAAAAAAAAAAAAAAAAAAACTGTTTTCATTTCCAAGCAATGCTATCTGTCGGGGAACACCTTAATAGCCTGCTCTTCACCCAATAATAACCGTACATAGACCAGGCTGCCCTAGAAACCACAAAGATCTGCCTGCTCTGCCCCACCCCCACCCCAAGGACAGGGACCAAAGGCCAACACCATCACATCCAGCCTTGACAAAATATTCTTAAAAGCACCAAATGCATGAATGGGAGAGAAGATGGTGCTTTCTCACAGGAGGTCACTTAATTAGCATAAAGAGAATCAGAGCTGGGGAGCTAGGAATGATGGCAAGTCTATCCTCTGAAGAGGGACAAGATGGCCACACAGACTTGAAACCTGTCCCCACAGGTGACTTATTAGGTAGGAAGAAACGTAACCATGAAGAAAGGCAGATAGCACCTCAGCCTCACAGAGAGGTAACAAAGCCAGATGGATCAACCCCACGTGCCACACACAGGACGACAGCATGTCAGCTGTGTGTCTGCCATGAAGAGAACATACCATTTGGCCATTAGTCTTCAGCAGGGTTCTGGTCCTGAGAGACAAAGAAAGGTCAAGGCCATTCTGTGATAAAGAACACTAAAAGACCTGGTGGCAAATGTAGTCCTGGTCCTGGATTGGATCTGGACAGGAAAAGTATGTCTGCTGAGAACTGGGCTATATACTGCAGGACATGGTTCATGTGATGTGGTCCCCATCACTCAGGAGGCTGACTTGCAAGGTCTGACATCCAAGATTGTCCTTTGGTTCCCACATGTACACTGTGGTGTGCACACTAGTACACACACACACACACACACACACACACACACACACACACACACACGTTATACATCATATACTCATAAAATAAGGGCTTGGCTGGGCTGCAACTTGATATCAGAGTCTGTGTTTCCAGCATGTCAGAGGTCCTGCACTCAATTTTCAGTACTGTAGGGGTAGAGGCTAGATTTTTAGGTCAACTGACAAAATGTGGCAATAGTCTTTGGATCATAAAATAGCATTGGGAGCTGGAGGGATGGCTCAGTAATCAATAGCACTTGTTGCTCTTGTAGAGGGCCCAGGCTCAGTCCCCAGCACCCACACCAGGGAGCCCACAACTGCCTCTAACTCCAGTTCCAAAGAATCAGACATCTTCTTCTGGCCTCTGTGGAGCTGCACATATATGGTACATATACAGCCAAACAGCTACACACATACACATAAATAAAAATGAATTTTTTAAAATAAGAAAATAGAATTGTGTTCATTTTCCTGATTTTAATCATTGTATTATTGTTAGGTAAGAGTATGTTTTTGTTCACAGGCAAGATACACTGAAATAAAAAGTTCATTCACATGGATGTGTGTGTGCATGCAATACAATATACATACATGCATGCAATGGGTAAGCAGGGAATTAGTGACATATGGATGAATGAATGAACAGTAAGGTGCAAACAACTGAAGAATCAATCGTGGAAAAGGATATTCAATAATTCTGTTGTTCAACCAATATTTCTACAGATTTGAAGCTATAACAAAATTAAAAAATTTAAAACATCCACGTAGGCCTGGAGAGATGATTTAGCAGTTAAGAACATTTGCTACTCTTGAAGAAGACCTGGGTTCAATTCCCAGCACATACGTAAGAGGCTCACAACCATCTTAACTCCAGTTGCAAGACATCTGGTGCCCTCTTCTGGCCTCTGTGGGTACTGCATGCACACAGTACACATAAATGACAAAACACTCATACACATAAAGTTATCTTAAAAAATAAAGTAAAACATCTAGTCACATCTTGATAATAACAATAAAGAGAAAATGTATGGAAACCACAGAGCCTGGGGCAAGCACATCATCACAGATGCTCTTGTCCTCACAGGAGATAAAAATGAGAGGGAGTTGAGGGTGTAGACAAGTTACCCAGGTAGTTTTTCACTCAGGTCTTTCCTCATCAAGGGGGTAGATGAGGTCCAGAGATGGGGAGACTCCTAGAGATGGAGTTGGGGTGGAGATGGAATTTTGGGGGGGATGTCCTCCCAAATAGTCACAGCATTTAGGAAAAACTGGGCATGGTATTTGCACTAAGAGTAATGGGGATGTTTTAAAATAGGCTTCTACCATCATATGATGTCACTTGAAAATTCAAATGTGCCAGGTGTAGTGGCACTCATCCTTAAACCCAGTATTCAGGAAGCAGAGGCAGGTGGCTCACTATGAGTTTGAGGCCAGCCTGATCTGCATAGTGAGTTGCAGGCCAGCCAGGGCTACACAGGGAGACCCTGTCTCAAAAAGATAAGCTGAATGTAGCAGTGCTGATTTCCACAGCAATGTGCAGTGACAGACCCAGGACTATGTGTCTATGAGCCTCACCTTGTGATCTCCACGCCTGTGACTTTTCTGGATATATTGGTCAGAATCATATCAGAAAGTGAGAGAAAACCTAGTGTAGAATGGGCGAAGCTATGGAATTAAACAGTTCATGATCAGAGGACTTCAGGAACAGCTTGATGCAACACCTTAGACATTTGGACCTGGTCTCTCTCGGTTTCTATGTTCTCTTCTGCCCTCCTGTTTGAAGGTTCCACAAGATGACAAGATGGCTGCCATGACCCAAGACTTCTCTTGTCTAGGACCCTAACCCAGCAAGAGATCATAAACGGTTTGATTGTTTCAATTTGACTTGGTTCAAATCCCATTCCTGAATCAATTAATCTACCTAGAAACATAACGCCCACTATTTGGCTTGGGCAAAAATTAAATACCCATTCTTGGAGCTGCTGAAGAGCTCACATCCAGTTTAAATGGATTGTCCAAACTCAAAATGGGAGCTTCCTGGAGCAGACAGATATGGCTGTTTCTAAGTCAGCCTGACTGCGTACCAGACAACAGGGGATGACAAGGATGCACCTGTCCGTCTTCTCATCCTTCCTTTACTCTAGTGCACACACCCAAACTTCAGACCCTGGAGAACCTGAACCAAAGGCAGCTTACCTACAGGCTTGGCTGAGAGAGAGCCAGTGAGAATCTGCCTGCCACCCAGCAATGGCACAGCAATGGCACAGGCGACCAGCTCTTCAGACCCCAGGAGCTGGGCCCCCTTCAGTGTGACTTTACCACACATCTCCTTTTCCCCGATTCTGGGCTGGCCTGTGACTTGAGCATGACAACAGCTTGAAGAAGCCATGGCATAATCCTCCAGCCCCCTCGCCCTACTGATTGCTCTGGTTTTCTGGGTGACATGACCCATACAACCTCTTGGAGCTGAGACACAGAGAACAGCACCAGAACAGCCTGTCTGCCCCAGGAGATGTCCGGCACGTGAAAGAACCTGTCCAAGGCTCACTTCTGCTGTGCTCCATCAGCCCTCCCGAACTGCCTAGCAACCAGGGCCTTGTCCACCCAGGTCAGTGCTTCTGCTGAGCTGTCACTGGCTGTTACCAGCATTACCATGGTTTTAGACATCTGATGCATACTCCCTGCCGAAGGCAGAGTCCCTGAGACAACAGCCTTTGACAGGTGGTGTTGAACTTGTTAGTCCCATGGAGAAGGGGTTGGAGGCGGTATTAAAACCTTGGTCTAAGCCAAAACTATGGAGTAACAGAATCTTCAAAGTGGAAAAGGCTAGCTTGCTCCTTCCAGAGAAGGACCAGGCAGCCCATAAAAGGCAGTTGGCAGCCTCCTCCTGGTTTCTACAAGGGCAAATGTCACCTTGTGCTCTCTTCCCCAAGAATGCCTTATCAGTGCCCAGTGTACTCCCTTTGTCTGAGTGACTGAATGGGTCTCTGTTCCTTTGGGCTACTTGTTCGCTGTGAAGATGCTAGATCTCAATGCATCCTATGAAAAACAATGGACTTCCATGTGTATGTGTGAGCCTGAACTGTCCAGAGCTAGGCCACATGGCTAGAAGTATCAGGAGCTAGTTACATCTGAGAACAAGGTCATGTAATCTCTGAAGAGGCACCTTTCACTCTGTCCCAGTAGGCCTTCTGGGGACACAGCCAAGGTTTATTGTCACTCTCCCCGTGGTCTGACTACAAATGCCTCAGCCAGGAGCCGGCCTCCAGAGAAGCCCAGATGCCGTCCCAAAAGTTGCCATTTTCTCCATCATGGTTGTGGGTCCTTCCAGGTCTGCAGAGGTGGAATGGTCCAGACAGTTAGGGGAGAAACAGGAGCCCAGCTGCTCTAGAGAAAGCAAGAGCTGGGGAACCTGAATCCGACCAGAGAGTGGGACAGTCTCTTTATCCTGCAGTCTTCGCTACAGACTTACTCAGATGCGTCCTGTTGAGAACCATAACCGTAGGGAGTCTCTGAAGAGGCAGAATGGAGAGGAGATTCAACAGGCCAGGCCTCTCAGAGGCTCTGAACCCCCAAATTCCTGAATCTGTTGAATTTGCACATTTCCCCTGAGCAGAATGAACTGAAATGGTGTCTTCACTAGCCCAAACTTCTTTCAAATGTCCTCAAGTCTGAAAGACAAAGGCACAAGGCTGAGGAGTCTGTCTCAGTCTTTTCCGTGAGTCACGTCTGCACTGCCACAGCCTCTACCGTGGCCAGGGGAGGAGGCTGGTGGCCTCATTCTCTCACTCCAGGGAAGGGTTAAACCCCGTTTCCCCTCCCCACAGGTGCTCCGCTGGGGCAAGTGAACTCAGCTTTTCCGTGTTTAGACCAAACGCCTCAGATTCCAGCCTGGCAGGTGTTCATGTGTGTGAGCAAATTTCAACTTAGAGTTTTTTCTTCCCGCTCCGAGTCTCAGGCCAACAGCGCAGGTTGCAGGGTAACTCCGGGTGAGCCAACACCGCCTCTCTGCGGCACTGCCCTGCAAGCCAGACCAGACCAGATACACGAGAGGAAAAAAAGGTGGGATTCGGAATCAGAAGATCCTGGGTTAAGCTCTACCACAGCCACTTGGTAGCTGAGCACCTCCAGACGTGGCGTGTGGCTTCCTGAGCCTCAGTGTGCGCCTTTGGGAAATAGGTACAACGAACCTTCCTCACCAGAGTGTCTGCTGGTGCAAGGAGATGCCCCATGCCAGGGTCTGGCTCATTCTTCCTGTTTAACAAGTGGTTGTATGGTAGTCAAGATTCCTGATTGCAAGCTGTGTGGTAATCAGATGGAATTTACTGGAAGGCTATCAGGGGCTCATGGGATTGGCAGGGACTAGTGATGAAGTCTGGAAAATGGCCAGAGACCAAGGCATTGCAACAGGGGCCTTCTCCAGGTCATGGGAACGGGTGGCCTACACGCCACCCGCTGCCTCTGGCTTGGAGAGCCTCCCACCAGCCATCTTTCCCAAGTTCAAATCAATCACTCAAGGTTCTAGGCTTTTGCCTGGGTGGTAATTACTGTTTGCTAGCAGCTGGGGGCAGAGCGGGGGCGTAGACTGAGCTTCCAAGAAGGAGGTGCCATGGCAACCAGTGATGGCACATGGAAGGTAGCCACTGGAAGGTGAATGCCTTCAGGAGGGCATGCTGGTGGTCAGCTGTGGGCACTGCCATTCTGATCCAGGAGGAAAACTTTGATTGCTTAGGGGGAGCAGGGCAGGCAGAGTAGCATGGGAGCCGAGGGATGGGCTCAGGTTTCCTGCTGTAAGGTTTTCGTCACTGAGGGTGAGGGATGCTATGGGAGGCAGCACCCACACCCCACTGATCCTGACATCTCTCTGGGCTTCTGTTAGAGTAGGACCGTGCTGCTGGGGTGCACCTGGAGGGGAAACAAGGGCCTGCCAACTTCTACAAGAACCAGTGCTAGTGGTAGAGTGCACTCTGCACATTAAAGGGGCGTCCCCTGCAGCCTGGGCCCCTGAAGCCAAGCCTCAGGATAAGCAATAGGTCCTGAGTGGGGTGGCTGCTAGGGAAATGGCCTTCTCAGCGAGGCACCGCCTCCACTAAGGGAGCCCAATTCAGGCTCCTCCAGGGCTTCCAGCAATAACACAGTTGTTAACCGCTGGGCAGTCTAGGCTGTGTACTTCTCCCCTAACATAAAGATGGCTCTGCCCCTAAAACACCCACCGAATAACAGTCTTGTCCTCGGAGGCCTTCCAGGGACATTGAGCAACTCGCCCGCTCTGCAGCTCTGTGCCTCGTCTCACCCACTCGTGACTGCTGAAATGTCAGAGAAATCCCAGCCCAGCTTCATGTAACCTGACGGCTGCCAAGGGCAGCCACCCTCCGGAAAGAGAAGGTGGTTCGGGGAAAATATTCAGAGTCGGAGCAGACGTACACATCTCTCTTTTTCTTTTCTTTTTTTTTTTTCTGGAAGATGCTTTTCCATGGCGAGCCTCAAGATCCATTTTCTAAATGAGAAAATGATGATTTGTATGAAACCGCTGCAAGCCAGAGAATCTATCATTTATGAACTCCACAGTGTTTATTGGGCCCGACGTCTAGAGAGAGCCCTGCATCACATGCCTTTAAGAGCCGGCAAGGGAAGGCCAAACAAACAGGACTCTGCCACTGGCCTCTCCGGGTCTCCAGGTTCCCACTCTCCCGGCCCCTTCCACGGTAGCACAGTGGTGACGTCAGTCCGGGCTTGGTCCTTTTACTGAGTTTCCAGTTCCTTCGGGAGCCCCTCAGCACCACAAAGCCCTACAAGACCTGGCTCCTGCCCCTTTCCCAGCCCATCTTTTCTCTTCCCACATCCCTTCTGGCTCTAGCCACCACTCATTCATTCCCCTTTCATTCATTCCCCCAAATACTTCCTATGGGACAACTCCAAATCAGACGCCAGGCCACCGCGAGAAGGACAAGACACATGGGGTTCCCTTCTCGTCAGAAGTCCCAGACATAATGCCAGAAAGAGAACGGAAGAAATAGGAACATGTCAGACTTTGCAAAGCCCCACAAGGCAAATGTCTCCGGGTGGCTAGAAGGGAGTTGGGGAGGGGGCCTGGTGGCTCCGACTGGGTGGTCAGGGAAGGCGGCCACGTACGAGTTGAGACCAGCCATTCTAAATTACTTGCAATTCTGAAATGGCTCAGTTCGCAGCCTGTCCTGGGTACACAGCCTCCAGAATGTCTGCCCATCCCTTGCATCCGTTTCCACCAGACCAGGCAGGCACCCACACCATGGCCACAAGGAAGCTGTCCCCAATCTGCCAGAGGCTGCGGCTGCCCTCCCTCATTCTCGGCGCTCTCCTCGTGTGCGGACCCTTTCTCCAGCTTAACCTCCACCCCACACCTGCTCCACGGCCAGCGTGGGTGCTTACCCTCCAAGAGACGCCTTCCTGCTTCATGGGAAGAGCCGGGGAGCTTGGGGGACCCAACCGGGATCTAGGGTTGGTGAACATCAACTGTTTTTCCAGCATTTTTTGTTTGATTAAATCCCAGTGGACGTTTTCTTCCCTTTAACTTTTAAGCCATATGGTTCTGATTCATTTATACTTAACTAATTACAGCGCTGGTTTTGTAAGAGCTGTTTGATGTCCGTGAGTCTTCTGAGCCTTTCCATACAATTTTCTAACCCTCTTTACTGTGAAACCCAGCGTGCTCTTTTGCCAGCAATAAACAGCGAGCAGGGCCAGGAGGCTCTGGTTTGGTCTTGGTTTGGTCACCAGGACCCGGCCCTGTGGTTATAAGCAAGGCCTCCAAATCTGGCGAAATGTGTTTTGTTTTTTTGTTTTTTTACACCAAATGAAATTCTAAAAAGGTTCTCAAGAAAAAATAAAGAGAAGAGAAACATGGAAGACAAGGGGTTCTTGAGCTGCGTGGCCCTTCCCCAGAGAGAGGCCATCCTGTGGCCATGGCTTTCTCCAGCCCTTTCCCGGAGATGTGGCCAGCAGCTTGATTGCTCCATAAAGTCCAGAGGCTTTTCCACTTCCGGGTCCTGCCCCGTCCCGTGGAAGCTTAGAAAGTGGCATTTGTGTAAACAGGTACTACTTTAACAAGGATGCTAGCGTTCTGGCTGGCCGGGCCTCCAGGCAGCTCTATTCTTGTTGTGGGAGATGAAAGGTGCTAAAACCAGATGAGGTTCCTCAGCTTGCCCGCTCTGCATGGGGTTGTAGGCCTGCAGCCCCTTGCACTTGTGGGGAGGGGCAGAGCTCTTTGCCATGACAGGCCATGGTAATGCCATTCAACGGCCACTTACAACTTACAGGGTTCTGAGCTGAGCCCTTCTAGAACACGGTAACCAATCGAGTTTGTGAGTGCTCTCAGTATTTCCCACTAGCACATGAAGAAAGGGAGTCCCTGAAGATCTAAGCGTCATAGTAGGGGAATAAAGATTTGCTGTGTTGCTGGGCAGTGGTGGCGCATGCCTTTAATCCCAGCACTCGGGAGGCAGAGCCAGGCGAGTCCAGCCTGAGTTCGAGGCCAGCCTGGTCTACAGAGCGAGATCCAGCACAGGCACCAAAACTACACAGAGAAAACCTGTCTCAAAAAAACAAAAACAAACAAACAAAAAGACCTGCCATGTCTAGCATGGCTCCAGGGACAGACCTGACTGGGACAGAGAAGAAACAAAGAAAAGGCCAACACAGACAGACACACAGAAAAGCTGGGACTGGGTGGACTAGCCTTTCTCTCCGATGGAGAAACCACAGCATCTTGTTTATTATATAGAGTTGAACAGAGAAGTTGGTTACTGCATGAGAGTGAACGAGGAGGCATGGTTATTACATGCAGATGAACAAGGAGGTGTGGTTATTACATGCAGATGAACAAGGAGGTGTGGTTATTACATGCAGATGAACGAGGAGGCGGGGTTATTACATGCAGATGAACGAGGAGGTGTGGTTATTACATGCAGATGAACAAGGAGGTGTGGTTATTACATGCAGATGAACAAGGAGGTGTGGTTATTACATGCAGATGAACGAGGAGGCGTGGTTATTACATGCAGATGAACGAGGAGGCGTGGTTATTACATGCAGATGAACGAGGAGGCGGGGTTATTACATGCAGATGAACGAGGAGGCGTGGTTATTACATGCAGATGAATGAGGAGGTGTGGTTATTACATGCAGATGAACGAGGAGGTGTGGTTATTACATGCAGATGAACGAGGAGGCGGGGTTATTACATGCAGATGAACGAGGAGGCGGGGTTATTACATGCAGATGAACGAGGAGGCGGGGTTATTACATGCAGATGAACGAGGAGGTGTGGTTATTACATGCAGATGAACAAGGAGGCGTGGTTATTACAGGCAGATGAACAAGGAGGCAGGTTTAGCTAATGTCAGCAGGCTCTGTAGGGGAGCCATCTTCACATCATAAATAAATACCCATCAGGGAGAAAGCTATGGGGGATGTTTTCTGCACACAGACCAGAGGAAGGCTTTGCCATCTTTCTGAGCCTCACTCTAGGAGGAAGCCTTTGCCATTTTCCCTTAGGTCTGAGACTAGGGCCCTAGATGTGGCTGTGCCCATGTCAGCAATGGACATTCACAGAGGCCTTCACACGCTTCCTCTGCTACCCACCAGAACCCAGCCCCACCTGACCTTGCTGTGGTTTGGAGCTTTGGCTTCTGTTTGGGGATCTGGTCCCTCAGATGGTGGTATTGACAGGTATAGTTGGAGATAACAGTCTCAGTGGGGCTTCCCCTCATAAGAGAGTAAAGCTTACTGGTCCTCAGGAGACAGGGTTGTGGTAAAGCAAGGCTACCCCCATGTGCTTGATCTCTTCTGCAGATGGCTACATCCTTTCCCACTCCTCTACTGAGCTGTAACTTAGCCAGGGAGGCCCTTGCCTGGACAGTAGCGACATCCTATTTGGACTTCCCAGCAACATGTGACTCAAATCACCCTCTTTTCTTTATAAAGTACAGTACATTGGGTATTCTGTTATAGCAACAGAAAATAGACCAATACAAACCCTGAGACAGTCCATAGAACGTGGGAAGAAACTTATCAAAAGGTGCTGCAGGCCACAGGAATATATCATAAGAACTCAGCTGGCTATGGCAAAGTCACTACCTGGAGGAATCAGGGAAGTCCTCCAGAGGAAGCCAAATCCCAAGGAGCTTTTGGTGTTACTTGGCTTGTTATATATCAGCTGTATTCTGTTATGAAAATCATGTGTGCCTTCATAGTTTTCCCAATTGACTTTTCCCTTAGAAGGGCTAACAGTGTGGACTGATCACTCTCTGGACATACACATTACAGGAATTTAGAGAACAGCCTCAGGAAAGGCTTTCTCTGGAATCATATTATCTCCCTTAGCCACTTTCAAGGACTAACAGGAGACACCTCCCAGGTGGGCACCCAACTTCCGAGGACTAACAGTGATAACAGCCCACATGAAAGTCCCCTGATTTAAGATAAATTCCACAAAGAGACACCGCCTAGGTCAGGTGGACATTAAATAATAGCTTTACACAATTCAGCTCGGACCCTCCTTTCATACAGCCTTACTAACTTTATAGACCACTAACTCCTTACCTAACCACTTCTAGGAATATTTAGATAACCTTCTGCGCTGACAGCTATGCTCAGCCAGAACCCCAGTTCAAGCCTCTCTGTAATTATCATCATTGGCAGCATCTGGCCAGGTCCATCCCCAGATGGAGGAAAGTACCTTATCAGAGATACCTCCGTACTTTCTAAGAACAGACTTAAGCATCCAGGCTACCCATTTGAGAAGGCCTGGCAGATGTGCCAATTAAGCTTTACTTCCTGCTTTCCTAAACCTTACCTCTAGTTCCAGATCTCCCTTTAACTATCACCAAAGGCATCTAGCTGTACACAGGTTGCCTAGCGACTGAGCACACTTTCCCCCACCCTGCAGAAAAACAGCAGATAGCTTGGACAGATAGGAGCCACAGGAAAAAAGAAGACAGTTCTATTTTCTCCCGTTGACCTAGCAACTTACAGATTCTTAACATTTTCTACCAGTCACATTTAAGATTATAGTTGAGCACATAAGAGCCCTCTTCTTAGATATTACCTGAATCCAGCCTTTAGTTAAGTCATTTCCCCATTGGTCACTTCCCTTTGGGGTTGCAAATGATAATTAATGGTTATTGCCTCTCAATGTGATTCTTATCACCCCTCCGTTTGACCCTGGAAGCCTGGCTTTATAAACCAGGACTTCCAGGGCATGGAGAGTCAGAGAAGAGAAAAGAGAATGGAAGAACTAGACGGGTAAGAACTTGAGAGGAGCAAACTGATATGGGGAAGTACTAGATTGAAGGGCTAGAAGAGAGGACTAGAGGAACGAGATGGGAGATGAGGAAGAACAAGATGAGGAAGAACGAGATGAGGAGAAAGAAGGAGATGGGAGAGGAGTTGATATGGGAAGGAACAAGATGGATGAGAACCTAGAAGGGGCAGAACTAGATGAGGGAATTAAGATAGAACCTAGAGGGGACTGCAGACAAGTGTAGGGAGACATCAGGCTAGAAATGAGCTAAATATGAGAGCAGAATATAAGCTTGTAACTGACACAGAATAGTAAAGTATATGGACTAAGGAGTTTCGTGTACATAGATTCATTTCTTCTCATCAAAGATTAATTATCAGCTGGTTGTAGATTCTTCCCGAACCCTGGGAGGGGACTATCGAGGGGCTGGACCCCCAAAGTCCCCAATAAAAAGGCTCTTAAGAGGCGGGGAGGTGCATGCCAATTAAACTAGAAGTGTAGGGGTCAGGGGAAAGCTTAGTCTGCAGAAATATGAACCAGTATTATTGAATACCTATGTGCCAGACACGAACAGCCCACACAGTACTACTCGTGAAAGAACTGGGTTGTGTGGGTGTGTCAGAATGGTGTTCTCACTTGCCTGAGGCTTGCTGATCACAGCAGAAAGAAGCTAGAGTTCGGACCCTGCTATGTCTGACTCCAAGGTCCTCTTCACCATCAACTAAGACAGTTGATCCTCCTTCCCCATGGAGTAAAGGATAAAAAACTAAACTCTATGGAAATGGGATGGAGGGAGCGCATCAGTGAACTCTTGAGTTGTGTAAATGCTAAACTTCTTCCTGGAGAGGAGGGATGGGAGGAGGGAGAGGGGATTTTGGAATGATTGGCTGTGGAAAGAGATATGTGAAATGCTGTGACCCAGTGCGTGCACAAAGTGTCCCACAGAGGGTGGGGAGGCAGAGGATTCTCAGCTGTGGATGCTGGGTGTGAGCCGAGCACACTGAGGAAACAGGGCGCCAAGCCAGGCTGGCTCGGACGAAGGAGAAGTGCGTTTTCAGGAGGGTGACACTTCACAGACCCTTCACCACAGACAAAGGAAAAATAAAACTTGTACCCAAAGGGCTGGGGAGGTGGCTCGGGCTTAACATGCCTGCTGCACAAGCATGAGGGAGTGAGTGTGGATCCCCAGTACCCACATAAGAGGCCAGACATGGCAGTGTGCACCTGTAATCCCAGCACGGGGCAGGCAGAGACAGAGCCCCAGGGCTTGCTAGCCAGCCTAGCTAAATCAGTGAGAGACCTCGTCTCAAAGGGTCAAGTGGATATCAATAGAGGAAGACATCTGACATCAGCCTCTCACCTCCACACACCCATCAACACACACACACACACACACACACACACACACACACACACACACACACACACACACACACGTCTGCCAGAGTCCAGCCATTCTCCAGCAGGTTTATCTCATTAAGCCCATTTCCTCACTTATCTTTGCAGCATCTTTCAAAACTTGGCTCAGCTCCTATCTACACTTTGCACGGAAGAAAAAAAAATTAAAACTCAAAGACATAACATGACTTCCCCTGTGGTATATAGACCCTGGGAACAGAATGGGAGCCCATCTACTGATGTCTTGCTGTTTGGGCTCAGAATAAAATGAATGCAGGTGTCGTACCAGGACCTGTGCGTGAGCTCTGCCCTGCTGGGGTCTCTGGCCACAGCTGAGACCCTCTCATGCTCCCCTGACATCTCTTCAGCTGCACCAACTTACTGCCAGCAGAAGCTTTCTGAGGCAGCACCTTTCTGTGCTCAAGAATGACCATCCTGGCTGCTTTGACTGCCTAGGTGTTAGCACCAAGCTTCTCCCTTGACTTCAGAGTCTGAAACTGCCCTCCCCCTGCTCCCTGGGCAGCGGCTGGTCCTAGACAGCCATGGTTACTTTATACTACAGTATTTTCTTTTCTCTTGTCCATCTGCCCCACTTAGGCCACCATCGACTTTGTACCTTGTGTCTCCAGAAGACTCATGTGTCACCCATCAGTCTATGGTGCTGCTGGGAGGTTAGGGAAGCTTTAGGAGGTGGGGTAAAGTGGAAAGAAGTTAGGTCACTGAAAGGATACCTTTGGACCCTGGATTCCACGCACCCTCTCTGGCTTCTATGAGGCAAGCAACTTCGCTCCATCAAATGTTCCCATCATGGTGTGCTGCCTCATCACAGGCTCCCGACAATGGACCAGCAAAGCTGGGGCTTGCATTGCTAAAGCTTGAGTCAAATTAAACCTTTTGGGGGGCTGGAGAGATGGCTCAGCAGTTAGGAGCATGGATGCTCTTCCAGAGGACCCAGGGTTCAGTTCCCAGCACCCACATGGCAGCTCACAACTGTCTGTAACTTCAGTTCCAGGGCATCTGACACCTTCACACCAGTGTACATAAAATAAAGTTACAAAATAAACCTTTCTTCCCATAAGTTGTGCATTTATCACAGTGGCCATTGACTAGTACAGGCCTTAAACTCCGTGACCTCAGTCTTAGTTTGAACCTTCACATGCAATGGTCCTCATCCTCCGACTCCACGGCAGTTCGGGGTTACTGTGAAGTTGATTCTTCCTACCCAAGAGTCAGCCTCTGCTCTGTCCTCAACCCTTCCCGAGGGGTCAGATGACCCCACATTGATTGGATACCCAGTGGCTGTCAGTAGCCACCAGAACCTGAGTCAAATGGCAGGGCTAGGAACCTGCAGGCTGATCAGCAGCCAAGCTGTGTCAGCAAAGGATTTGCAAAGCCCATCCTCTTTCCAGAGTCTCTGGAGAGACTAGAGGCAGGAAGGACATTACGCCAGGGAGTCGGCGCCTTGATGGACCAACTGCTCTCAAATATCAGAGGAAATGAATCTCAGGAGGCAGCACTGGTGGATGGAGGCTAGAACAGAGCAAAATAAAGTCTCTGCAGGAGAGGACCCATGAGCCCACCCCCCAGGCCATCAAGGGTTCTGCCTGCCCTCCAACCCCAGGTCCCATCACGGTGCCTCCATGGCCCTCCCTTTCCAGTGGCAACTGGTAGTTACTTGTATCAAAAGAGCCAAGCTGAAGCTCCACCAAATTCTCCACACCAAAGTTCCATACCAAAAACATGTTCCAGCTTTGGTGGAAAGATGGGATGCATTTCACGTACATCCTACACACGCAGAAGTCTAGGGAAAGATTCCAGGAAACATGGACTGGAAACCCCCTGCTAGAATGACAGTCACCGTGGCCTCTGCTATGGGGTGCTGTGCGACCACAGGCATCTCAGCCATGACTCTTCCCCTTGCAGGAGACAGGTAGCTTCAGGAACAGCTTGGTGCTTCAAGTGCCCCCCAGCATCCGTCTGGAAGCTCATTGCCTGCTTATGACTCCTCTTTCCCAACAGATTCCCCTAAAGCTTCCCCAAAGATTGGGGCTCATTAGACAACTTGAGCATCTCACTTTGAACTTTGGTGAGATGGCAGAAACATCAGTTAATTGGTCAATACCAGATCATGTGACTATCTCTAACAATGGGCAGGAGTCAGTCTCCCCAAACACCCAGACTAAGAGTGAAGCTGAACTGACTCCAGTGAGAGGAAAATTGGGGTTCCGTCACCAAAGAGGAGGGGATGGATCTTGATCAGAGGTTCTGACCCAGCCCGTGGACCAGAACTTCACTCCAGTGTATGAGATATTTGCGAACAATCAAGGAACAGAGCACTTCTCAACAAGAAAAGGCCAGAATGGAAGTTCACTCTTCTCATGGCCACCTGCCGGTTAGGTGTCAAGGGCAACCCTGTCCCCACGGAGACTCAGTCTCCTAGTCTCGATGTCAGCAGCAACCCCACCCTGCAGATGGCTCAGTGGGTCACTCAGGCAGAAGACTCAGGACATGTCGAGGACAACAGAACACCAGCAGATGGTGACGGTGACATCAGTATATATAATGATGGAAAAGAACTCACAGAGGACAGTGATGCTGCAGTCTTTGGAAAGGACCTTGGAAAGAATCTTGGTCACCTCCTGCAATCCACACCCCGAGAGATAGCATTTTACTTCGGCCAAGCTGGGACAACTGAGGCTCAGAAGCTACAGGATCTTGCTGGAGGTCTGTCAGGCAAGGAAGTATGTAACAGAGGTGGGTGGGAGTCCCAAGCTGGTGGCTCTAAAGCCTGTGTTGTCTCACTGCCACCAAGGATAGCGATGACTCCTTCAGTCTAGCAGAATGTATTCAGTGGTTCCAGGCAAGCACACCTAAGACCTTGTGTCTCTGCACCCATGCTCTGGGGGAGGGAGGTATCACAGCACGAGATCTCGCCTCTTTTTTTGGGCTGTCTTTCTACTCTCTGAGAGCATGGCAAAAGGAAAAGAGAATAGAGATCACAAGTGCCACCCACATTCCAAAAACAATTTCATATCTGCACACCCCCCCCCCCACACACACACCCCTTACAAACATTCACAGATAAGAACGGAGCTGCTCAGGGAGAAGCAGGCCAGCTTGGCCGGCTCCTGAAGATGGTTTGAGGCAGTCATGCATGTCCACTGCAGCCATGGTGTTACCCATTAGTGTGGCTGAAGTTTTCCTGTGTCCCACCTGGCCCATGGTCAGGACAAATCTCTCTCACCCACCAGTCCTGCAGCTGCTCGGACCCAAATAGACACACAGAGGCTTATATTAATTAAAACTGTATGGCCTAATGGCTCAGGCTTCTTGTTAGCTAGATCTTACATCTTAAATTAAACCATTTCTATAAATATATACCTTGCCACATAGCTCGTGGCTTACCAGTATCTTTATATCTTGCTTCTCATGGCGGCGGCAGCTGGCAGCATCTCCTGACTCAGCCTTCCACTTCCCAGAATTCTCCTCTCTGCTTATCCTGCCTATACTATACTTCCTGCCTGGCTGCTGGCCAATCAGCATTTTATTTATCAACCAAATCAGAGCAACACATTCACAGCATACAGAGCAATATCCACAGTGCATTAGTGTTGTCCCACAAGCTATTTAAAGAAGTGTCTTCTTACCACGAGAAGAAGAAAGTCAAAGTGAAAACATCTTTGGATACTTTTCTTCCTTGAAGAGCTAAAAAGGACCAAGGAGAGCCAGAGTCACTGCCAGCACACCATCGGCTCCCCGAAAGACTTGACCTTGCCCAGTTCCACAGGCTGTGGTGTCTCATGTGCCGTGTCTCTTGGGCTTACAAAAAAAAAAATAGGATTTGAACAGCCTTTTACCCATACACTTGTACATGGCTTCTGAATTCCCAAAAGCACCTAAAAATGAAGCTGTCTAGAGACAACTGTATCTGCCCTCATCCTGCCAGGCAAGGCTGGATGTTTCCGCCATGGCCATTCTTCCACACTGGCAAGGTCTCTCTCTGTTCTAGCTTGCTTTCTGCTGTAATAAACATCATGACCATAAACTAACTTAGGGGAAAGAAAGGGTTTATTTCAGCTTGTACTTACAGGTCACAATCCAGTACTGAGGGACGTCAGGGCAGGAACTCCAGGCAAGAGCTTGAGGAATACCACAGAGGAATACCACTGACTGTTTCACCCCTGGCTCATGCTCACCCAGCTTTCTCATACAGCCTGGGGCCACCTGCCTAGAGATGGTGCTGCCCACGGTGGGCTGGGCACTCCTAAGTCAACCCTGAATCAAGGCCATCTCTCCCAGACAGGCCAATCTGATGGAGGCAACTCTTCACTTGAGATACCCTCTTCCCAGGTGACTCACGGCTGTGCCAAGTGACCATGGAAGCTGGCCAGTGGACTCTCCAATAACACAAGTTGAAAATAGCAGCTGTTTCTCCCAAGTTCCTTTGCTTCTACAGTGCTCACAGATGAGTTTCAAAAGGAAATATCTAGCACATTCCTTGACCAACGATCCTTGCAGGAAGAGAAGCCTTGTCATTCCTGGTTTTGATGGTATCCTGTGAAGGTGTGATGCCTGGAGCTGCTGCAGCTACAATGTCACCATGAGAAGAGAAAACACGGCCAGGTAAAGATGGCAGAGCCGAAGGCTAGAAAGACACCAACCATACAGGTAAGACTGGCACCTTCTTGCTTTGCAAGAGAATACATGTATCTGACAATTAAACCACTATTAGGAGCTAAAAACACACTAGTACACCTACGAAAGTACTTTGCACCGGTAAGAACGTGAGAGCCAGGCAGAGGTCTGCCCAACCCTGTCTCCAAGGATAGGGCTGCTGCAGCCAATTTGTGTCACGTGTCATCTCCTGGCCACAGCTGGTTGGACCAGGGGCAGACGCCTCACCCCAAGACTCCAGCTGCGGCTCTCAGCTGGGGACTAAGAACAAGGATTCAGAAACATCAAGATCATTTCTACCCATGAACTTGGAGACGTGGGCGCAGAGAGACAGGGGCCTGGTGGCTCAGTGGGGAGAGCCCTCACCTCCTACCTCCTGCTGCACAGCTCTATATAGCCACCCCAGCATGAACAGTCAGGTGCAGCTCTTCTGAGCTTCAGGACAATCCTTCACAGAAGTCCCCCACCACCCCACCACCCCACAACCCCATTTTCCAGAAAAGGAAAATGAAGGTCAGAGGTTGGGATTATCTGCTTTTAAAACCACACAGCTGGTACGTAGCTGAGCTAGGATTTGAACCCATGTCAAAACCTAAGCTTCCCAGCCCTCCCACCCCATAGACTGGACTCATTATCCAAGTTTTCAGTGCTCATACTTGAACTGTGCCTCCAGGAGGCCTGGTGCTTGGTCTTCTTGCCAAGCAATGAAAGAAGGCTTCCTGGAAGAGGGTCTGAGCTTTCTTGATGACCTGGAGTTTGGTAAACGATGGAAGGCAGCACCTAGGATCTTGATCTACTCTGGCTTCTGTGCTGAAAACCATAGACTAGGTGGCACTAGGTGGCTTGTAAACAATGGAAACTCATTCTCACAGTTCGGGAGGTAAGAAGTTCAAGATGAAGGTGCCGGCAGACCCTAGCTGACGAGGTCTGTCTTCCCCGGTCACCTTCTCACTCTCTTCGTGGGGGACAAGGAGCAAAGGAGCCAGGCTGTCTCTTTGACTGGGCACTGATTCCATCCACGAGGCTGCGCCACTGCGCCCCAGTTACCTCCAAATACCGTCACACCTGGTAGTAGATAACAACACAGAAATCCTGGGCGACAAACATGTGGTCTGAGCAGAGCTCATGTTTGTCCAGGTTTGTTGAGAGGGTGATGGAAACTTCGAGGACGTCTGAAAGGCATAGACAAGCACATTCCAGGCAACGCAGAGCAGCACCCTTAAGAATGGTTCTCAATCTGTGGGTAGAGACCCCTTTGGGGGTTAAATGATCCTTTCACGGGGGTCGCTTAAGACCGTCAGAAAACACAGATATTTACATTACAACTCGTAACAGTAGCAAATTTACAATTATGAAGTAGCAATGAAAATAATTTTATAGTTGGGGGTCACCGCATGAGGAACTGTATTAACTGCATTAGGAAGGCTGAGAACCTCTGGTCTAGAGCATACTAGAAAACAGTCCAACAAGGATTAACACTCCCACCTGCCAAAGCACAGGACACCAGTCTCCCACCTCCACCCCGGAGAAACCCAAGATTTCCCCAGACTCCCACTACTCTGCTTTAACGACTCCCGATGTCAAGGTCAGATGAAGACTAGTGTATGCAGGGTGGTGTGGGGGCTCGGCCTGCCCCACAACCAAAAGGGCCTGGGGATGTAGGATTTGGACCCCTGGGCTGCTGTTCTGGAGGGTGGGCTCTCTCTCTTCAAGACTCATAATAAGAACACTTGGGTGCTGGGCAGCGAAAGACAGTCACGTGCTGACACGCCCACTAGGAAGCATCTAAAGCAGCGGGGAGAAGCCTCGCAGAGGTAAGAAGCACCGTGTATCTTGGTACAATGCCGAGAGATGGCCCCGCTCCTTGGAGTGTGTGTTTGGGCCTGAATTACGACTCCCAGGGCTGTTTAGACAGCTTGCAAAACTTTGCCTTTCTGTGTCTTCTGTCTGCAAGGGCAGACTCTACTCCTGATGGACCTTGGAAGGCCTGGAGGGGTGCCAAGACTGCATCGCTGCTGAGGAGGAGGTGAGCATGGTGGAAGGCCACAGAGAAAAGAGGACACGGAAAAGGGCAGGCCCAAGCAAAAAGCCACCAGCCTCCACAGCAAGAGTCCTGGCTGGCAGCCCAAGCTCAGCTCCTGTCCAAAACCCCTCCCCTCACACACTATAGTTACAGAGTCCTGACCCTGGCCTTTGGCCATGGAGGGGATCTTCTGCATACAACCTGCCCTTTCCCAGGTAGCAGAAGGCAAGAACCACAGGCTCCATAAGAACTATGGTATCTTTTTTTCCTTTTCCTGTGTGTGTGTGTGTGTGTGTATGTGTGTGTGTGTGTGTGTGTGTGTGTGTGTGTGTGTGTGTGTGCTCTCCAGTACACACGTGCATGTGTGTATACACACATGAGGAAACCTAAATGAATATCAGATGTCTTCCTCCATTACTCTCCACTGCGTCTACTGAGGCAGAGTCTGATGCTGACTCTCACAAATTCCACCTCGTCTAGCTAACCAGCCTGCCTCCAGGGATCTCTTGTGTCTCTCTGCCCTCTGAGTGCTGGGATCAAATCTCCGCTTCTCACATTTGCCTGGTGGGTGCGTTACTCACTGATTCATCTCCCCAGCCCTGAAAACAGTTCTTAAAGGGCTAGCTACTACTGACCCAGGCCTCTCCCCCATCCTGCATCCTGCACCTCCTACGCTTTCTGAAGCTCCAGGAGGGCTTGAGGCTAGAAACTTTGCTCCAGGCCCCGGGCTACATACATGCAGCTCAGTTGTGGGAACAACTGGAAGGAGGCAAGGTTGCTCTGGCCACAGGGTGACCCTGCAGGTCTCCATCACAATCCTGCCTGTCAGAGCAGGAGCAAAGGGAGCTGGTCCTTGGGGATATTCAGGGGATGACTTCAGCCTGGCTGAATGACAATGATGGAGGGCTGACTTCTAGCCTTTCCTTCGCCTCCCTCGGCACTCAGCAAACCTCTCCTTGGCTGAGCACCCTTCCTGGCTCCTGGCACAGGGCTAGGCACCATGGTCCACACCAGACGCCAGATGCCATACTCCTCTCGAGCCTCCCCAGTTAGATCTGTCCCTCTTGAACCTTGATCTCCACAACAGCTCCTTCAGGGGTTAAGTCATCCCCCCCCCCACCAAGCAGTCAGTGTTCTAGGCCCCAGCGGTGCCCAGAATGCACAAAGGGCACAGTGGCCCTTTGCTCACCTTGAGTCCCTGGCTCTTGCCTGGGACTATTTCTCCACTCGCGGGAGCTACCTGACCACATCCCAGCAGCAGAAGGATGCCTCTGGTGTCTGTTGAGTACAGGGCAGGAATGCTGCTTAATACCCTTGGACGCGCAGACACCCCCCAGGGAAGACTCAGCCAGCTCCCAATGACCACAGTCTCTGTGGAGAATCCAAGATCACGGTAAAGGCCTAGCCCATATCTGCCATCCCTCAAAAGCCCCCAGGGACCCACAAGTCTTTGTCCACCATGGTGCCACCATTCCTGATCCTGTTTTGGGGTGACAATCCTGCCTGTGCTGTCATCCAAGATATCATGGGCAGATAACCCTCAAAGCGGAAATGCAGGCTCCCGGCCTGTGGCCCAAGACCTGAGCTGCTCGAGGCACCTCCCCACAGGGGATCTGTCACCACCTCAGCTGGTGCTCCTCATGGACCCAGTGGAGACCTTCCAACCCCTCATCACCCGGAATCTGAGTTGTCCAAAGAGACAGCAGAGATGACTTCACTGGTTCCAAGAGACAGGGCCAGGCAAGGGCTACTCTCTGGGAGTCACTCTGCTTCTGTGGGGGCGGGGGTTACTAAACAGCAGCAAAGTCTGAGTCATTCTTCTGTCTCCCAAGGCCTGGTGTCAAACTTGCTGCCCGGAGGGTTAGCCAAGGCTACAGTCACAAATGGTGGGGGTTCAGTGTGTGGAACAGGAGCAAAGACAGCCTGACCCATCTCCGAACCTTCCTTCCCTCCCAGAGTCCAGAACTCCAGGGTCCTGTCTTACAGGAACCGGTTCACACTGGGACCCCATGGTGTCATGTGCCCTACAGCTCCACTCATCTGGGCCCTGCCAGCTAGTGCTGCCAAGAAGCTCCCTGCTCACCGCCACTGGAAGGAACTGCAGCATTTAGAAGGCATGTTCTCTGCTTTGGTTTCTCATTCTGAGTCTCACACATCATCCTGCCTACTCCTGGGGGTACAGCCCAGGCCACTCTGGGCCCTCAGTGTTAGTACAAGTCTAGGTCCCCAGGAGTAGACACCTAATGGAAAAATACACACCTCATTCAGCCAAAGATCTCCCCTTCCTGTCTGCCTCTTTAGCTGGTTCCACCATCCATCGCCATGGCCCATCTCTGTACATTGGCTTCACAGGGCCTCTTTGTGAAGAGCCCCTAACCCAGGTAAGCACACTCTCACATGAACCACTTACAGCTGTAGGTCTTCTTTCCATTGCCTGGCTTCTCACCAGACTCTGCTTACTCAGCCCCTAAATTAAGAAATATTTTCCATCCCCCCAAGTGAAATATTCAACCATTGTCCAGGTTAAGCAGGATGCTCATTCCTGAAATCCCACCGTGTCCTCCACACTGGCTTACCTTCCCAACACAGAGGCCAAGTCCCTTTAGAGAGGCTGAAAATGCTACTCACTAGTTTTCTCAGCCTCCCTTGTAGCTAGGGCACAGTCCTGTGACCAATCCTGACCAATGGGACCTCAGGTGAAGCTGACTGGGGGCTTGTAGAAAAGGGTTTTTTTTGTTTTTTGTTGGATACAACCATGTCTGTGTATGCCGACTGATAGATGTGGGAGCTCCAATGGGGAGACATTCCTAATTCTCTACAGGTGGTAGAGCAAGATCTATGGAAAATTCTGTAGTCTTGAGATACTGCTGGGTCCCTGCAGAATCTCAAAGGCTTCCCTGCCCCCAAACATCTTCCTATATGAAGTAATAGATGTCTGCCTTGTCTAAGCCACTGTTTCTCACACGGTGGCTGTACCCCATTATTAGTGCATAAGGTGACTTTGATGAATCACAACCAGCATGTTTTCCAATGGAACAGAAAAGTTCAGAGCTGGGAAACCAGGTAGCATAGCACAAAGCCAAGTCTGTAATGAGAGTTTGTCTTTTGTGGAAATCACTTTCTGTTTATATGCCATACGTGTGCAGTCATACTGAGTGGCAGCTGGAGCATCTGTCTTACTATGTGCCAGGAGACTTTTCAAAGCAAATCTTGAGACACTGGCTTAGTTGCAGATTCTGTTACTTATAGCCAAATGCATCTTTATCCCAGGCAACCTTGCCACTCTGCCCACAAAAGTTCTCCCATCAATCAAGCAGTCTACCAGCCAAGAGATGGTTGCATTCCTTGTCTATCTCATTGCTGATGTCTTCGGTATTGTAATTACATCATTGTTTAATTCATTAATATGCAGACGACTGAAATGCAAGCATTTGTGGGGAAATGCCATTTCTAAGTGGGCTGCTTTCCAAAGAACCAGCACAAGTAGGTCTCAGAAAACAAATGTGTTGGATGGAATTGAGATAAGAATTCCCCAAACTGGTAAAAACTTCTATAAAACCCTAGAAGGATCACACACTTACAATCATTCATCTGTGTCTTGCTTCATTTTAAAGAAAGTGGTCTATGCTAGAAAAACAAAACAAGACTTCATGCTGCAAATTCAGACCCTAAGAAAAAGTCCTTCCACATATGAGAGTACATATGTGTGAGTGCTTTTGTTAATATGATGTGCTGAGATGGATGGCTATCATTGGTTTTTAAGATTGTTTTTGTGTGTAACTCAAGTGTGCAGTACCTGCAGATGCCAGAGGAGGGCATCAGATCCCCTGGAGCTGGAGTCGTAGGCAGTTGTGAGTGGCTCAACATGAGTGCTGGCATCTGAGCTCAGAAGAGCAACAAGTGCTCTTAACCACCATCCCAACTGAGCCCCAGTTATCGCTTTTATAATTTCCTGGTCACCAGGGTTCTTTGTACTGGCCCATTGTTCTGGTCTCCTGCACAGAGAGCTTTGACACCGTTGTCTGAATCTGTTCGGCAGTTGGTTGTAAAGACCACAGAAGCAGAAACCATGGCTGTTCTCTGCATTCCTTCATGCTCTAACAGAACCAGACACATAGTTTCTTAACAGACCTCCAGTGGATAAATTACTGAAGAAAGGAATAAGCAAAGCCACCACGGATCATCTCCTGTGAGCCTCACGAAGAAAACCTGGATGGATAGAGTTGATCTATTTTCATCCTGATGTATTGAACTTCAAAATGCAAGCATATTGACTTGTCTTACCACATCCAATAGTCAGGGAGCCAAGCCCAACACCAGGGTCCTGAGCTGGAGGTGTGGCCAGGCACCGGGAGGGTCACAACATAATGCCACCACATCACCAGAGGGAGCCTAGGACACTTCTGGTTCCAATGCTTTGGTTTTGGATTGTGCAATTCTGCTAACTTGCTGAAGGCTCTTGGTGAAGTTTTAAAATGTGTGCCTGCAGCCGGAGGCCAGAGTTTGTCTTCCCAAAGAGAGGCTGCTTCCAGTTTTATAATGGAAGTTGGCAGCAAAAGATTATATATCACATGTACAAAAAAAATAATAATAACTTTGTAGCAGACTTTGCTGGGTCTCATCCCTTCAATTAAGTAAAAACTTCCTGATCCTAAATCACTGATCTGTTTAATGACAGCTGTCAATTAGCGTTAGAGGACTAAATGTCCTGAGTTTACCTTCCTGATTGCCCTCCTTGAGTATCTCCTTCTTTTTTTGTTCTAAGACATTGATGGCCAATTATAAAAGATAATGTCTGATAAAAATGTCTTGGTATTTGTGTCATATACTCTAAACTGTGTAAGGAAACAGAGTGTGAAGGAGTCTTCTGAGTGGGGCAGCTTCTCTATCATGATCTGAGTCATGGTCCCCCAGGACATGCACAGAAAAGGGAGTCAGTCAGGACCTGCGCTCTGGCCCATACATAAGATAACCTAATTAGGGGTGGAGAGATGCCTCAGGACCCGAGTTCAGTTCCCAGCACCCACATTAGGAGCTCACAGCCACCTGTTACTCTAGCTCCAGGAAATCCAATGCCTTCTTCTGGCCTACAAGAGCACCTGCACGTATGCACACACACACACTTACACAGACAGACAGACAGACACATGCACACACACATACATAAATAATAAAAATAAATGTTAAAAAGATAACCAAATTAAAATATATTTTGAAATATGTCTGGCTGTAGTCTTATAGAGAACCAAAACATTTTGGAGTACTTTAAGATTGAACCCATTTCCTGGTGTTGAACATCCCTAAGAAACTGTACAAGACCCCAGACAGGGCATGTTATAGAAATTAAATCAATTATAAGTGGTCCATGGCTCACATGGGCCTTCAATCAATGTCGTAGAATAAATGTTTGAGTTAATTACTTACTAGCATGGGAGGAAGGACTCATTCCAAACGGGGGCAGAGATGCTGAGAAAAGAAAGACAGAAAGTGTGCATCTGCTGGCGCTCCTTGTGTCAGGGCATCATACAGCCAGAACTCTAGCATTTGGTTACTTATGGAAAAAGATAAACTCAAGACTTGGTGTGTTCTGTGCGTCAAGACTGTCAACAGACACAGCAGTGAGCAGCTATCGATAAGGAGAGAAGGGAGCAGCTACAGATATGGAGAAGGATGAATCATTCTGTGCATCAAGACCATCAACAGACTCAGCAGTGAGCAGGCCATTCCCAGAAGGGAGTAGCTATCGGTAAGGAGAAGGACGTCTTAGGAGGCAACCATTGACTAGCAGTCATGGAGTGGCTGGAGAAACCATCAGTGTTGCAGAGAGCCAGACAGGAAATGGAAAGGCTAAAAGTCAAGCAAGAGTTGATCAGGTGTTTGAAAATTCTGTGCTGAAATAGAAGAGACTGAACTGTACCTAGAAGAGTCAATGGACAAAGATGAGAAGAGGGATCTGTTTGTAGGAGACATTGGGTCATGCACGTGGCCTAAAGAGAAGGGCAAGAAGAGGAGGGGTGGAAAGGAAGGTCCAGAGGGGAACGGCTGTGAGACAGTCTTGCATAAAGTGGGAGGAGATGTCAGAAAAAGACTTTCATGGAGGCTTACCTAAGAATCCAACATCTTTGCTATGACGTCAGAGCCTGCCTTGGGCAGCCTGGCCTCTTCTCACCTCAGCTTTCCCTTTCTCGGTTCTCCCTTTCCCTCTGCATGTTCCACTCAGGTTGAACTACGCCTCAGTTTCTGAAATGCACCCATGTATTTCCTGCCTCAGAACCCACCTAAAACACTGTTACATTAAATGTAAATGGGCTAGAAAAAAGTCTTTCTGAGGCCAGGCGGCGATGGTACACATGCCTTTGATCCCAGCACTCGGGAGGCAGAACCAGGCGGATCTCTGTGAGTTCGAGGCCAGCCTGGTCTACAGAGTGAGATCCAGGACAGGCACCAAAGCAACACAGAGAAACCCTGTCTCAAAGAAAAAAAAGAAAGAAAAAAGTTTACACAGTGAGACTCTGTCTCCAAAACAACAACAACAACAAAACAAAAAAGAAAACCATCGAAGAATGCCACACTTACTTTAAAGCAACCCGTTCTTGTGGGAATGAATCGTGTTCTATGAGACTTCTCTGTCAGGGGTGGCATGATCACAAAACACCACTTCTGCTCTGGGACGAGTCACAACATCACACAACTTATAGACAAGTCAGCCTTTCAACACGTGTCCTTATTATCTTCAGTGTTCACACCTGACAACCATGGGATCAAGTCACACACACACACACACACACACACACACACACACACACACACCCCATAATGATTTAAATAAGTTTACAATTGTGTTAGATTGTACTCATGCTATCTGTGGGCCACAGGTCAGACATGGCTGCTGGTCAGTTGATTTTCTGACAAGGCCAAGTTCACTCAGAGGACAAGGGACTGCATCCTCAACAAGTGATGCTGGGCCCAATGGATCTTCACATTGGAAAGAATGAAATGAGCCCTCGCCTCACATGATGTAAAAATGTTAATGCAAAGTGGATAAGAGACATAGCCTAAACCCACACAAATCTTCAAAGAAGACACAGAGGAAAAATATCCAGAGATTCTGGTTTGGAAACAAACTCTAAATGCAAGAATGAGAAAGACAAGGAAGTAGCTAATTTTGATTTTAATCAAAATTTAAAACATTTGAGCACCGAAGAAAAATGAAAGTCAATGGAATAAACTAAAACATTTGAGGATTGTGTGTCTGAGAAGCATTTCACAATATCCAGAATGTATAACTCCACAGCTCTAAATGCAAACAAACCAACTAAAGGAGGGGCAAAGGAGGGGCGGGGGAGATGGTTCACCAGTTAAGAGCATTGGCTGTGCTTGTAGAGGACTAGGTTGAGTGCCCAGCACCGACATGGTGGCTCACAACCACCTGTAACACCAGCTCCAGAGGATCTGATGCCATCTTGTGGCCTCCTTTGGCACTACACACCCATGGTCCACATACATACATGCAAGGAAAACACATAAAATAAAAAGTAAACTAGGCAAAGGAATCAAATAGACATTTCTCCAAAGAAGACATATGAAACAGTGCTTTAAAAAAATACCACTTCCCCACAGAGACAAGCACAAGTGTGTTTATGTTTGATTCAGAAATTCCACTTCTACGTATAACCCATCCTAAGATTTTCTAATAAATGACTTCTGAAATATGTGTTTCTGAATGAAATGGTGAGTCTACATTACTGGACAATGAGGTCTCAGAACTCTTTGAGTTTACAAGTTTGTAAGGATGCCGCTGTGGATAAGCATAAAGGACCACTTCACAGACTGTGAAGTCATGGTTTGTCTAAGGAGAATCCTTTAGGCCTTACTGGAAATAGAAACAGTTATGTCCATTAAATCCATGACATACAATCACTAACAGAAAACATTGTATGGTTAGCTTCATGCAAGAAAACACCACCAGAAAATATTTATCCAGAATGTACTTAAAGACAGACAATTTTAAATTTGTGCACACATAATATAAAGTCATAATAGATATACATATATGTTCATATATTGCAAGTTTATGCTGAAAAGGTAAAAGGAGAAATAGACAACTCACAAGCACATCTCTCATTGTCTTGTCTCTCTAGGAAGCCAGCACAGGTGGACAAAAGTTAGTTAAATACAGCAGATGTAAACATGTCATCAGCCTCGTCACCATTTACTTAGCAGCACACTCCATTTCAGAATTCATGTCCATGCACCAAGAATGTACAAAGGTGCCATGGTTTGAGTTCAAAGCCCCCATGGATCAGGTGGTTTCCAGTTGGTGGGGATACTTCTGGGGTTGCTGGAAACTTTAGGAGGTGGGGCCTACCTGGAGGAAGTGAGCCGTGAGGGGGTGACACTGGGGACTTCACATCAGTCCAGCCCCTTCCTATCTGTCACTTTGCTTCCTGGACATCATGTGTGCAACCTTACCCTGCCTCACCACCACCCAGAGATCACAAAGAAACCTCTCTAGGATTGAAACCTAAGAAACCATGGGATAAAATCAAATTTTTCTTCCTTTAAATTGTTAATCTCAAGTATTTATCCCAGTGGCAAAAACTCAAACACAAGCACTTGTAGTCTAAACAAATATCATAGCAGTTTAAAATTTGTCTCACACAATCAAAGAACACTGCAGATGCTTAGTAAAGACAGATCCAGATGGGGGAAAAAACTCCTTTAATTCCAGCACTCAGGAGGCAGAGCCAGGCGGATCTCTGTTAGTTCAAGGCCAGCCTGGTCTACAGAGTGAGATCCAGGACAGGCACCAAAGCTACACAGAGAAACGCTGTCTCGAAAATAAAAATTAAAAAAAAAATCAACAAACTCTAAACATGTTACAACATGTTTTAAAAATGTGCATGGGCTTAAAAAAGAAAAGAAAATGGGTATACACAGTCATATAAAAATTAAATAGTTTATAAATAATAAAATAAAGTCTTTAAGGAGAGAATAAAAAAGATAAGCCACATAAAGATGGAAAATACACAAGGAGTCTGGATCCTATAATTGTAAATTTTGAATTTTTGAATGCTAATGAACAGAGAATGACAGCTGCTGAGAGACACTGGATTATGGAAGGGACTGCTGATCCAGCCTAGATACTTTAGGAGTGCCTCAACTTTAAAATGGAAGTCAGGAAATATATTGCTTTGACAAAGAGGTTATGCTTTTGTTTCCACAGAAAATGAAAGGCTGTGGATTCATTCAAGGTTAAAGAGGAACAGGTTTGATCAGGGGAGAGCCCCTAAAAATCCTGGCTACAACCATAAAGAAATAAACCTAGAAAAACTACAAGATAGACAGCATATATTTCACCTGCTTAAACATAAAACAAAAAAATCACCTTTGGCTGACTTGTGTACAACTCACAGCCCATACTTGTGTTAATACAGATATGTATGTTACATTTAAAAATTTGTATGTTTTCAGAGCAAGAGGACCAGACACCAATGAAAATGGGTGACCCAGGTGATCCAGCCTCTCAGAGTGCCTCTATTACAGTTTCCTCAGAGTTCTACATCCAGAACAGCTTCAAGGCTGCTGGTTGGGATGACCCAGTCTCAGACTATTCTAGCCAGGACTGCAGATAAGCCCTACACTTTCCCACTACACAGAGACTGGATAACAAACGATACAGCTAGCTTTCCCCAGACTTAACCATTATCCCAATTTTCTCAGGGTCCCCTAAAGACATCATCACCCCAAGACAATAAGAAGCAGTCTAGAAACCATGATGCCCACATTCCCAAGAGATGGATTGCGAGTTTTTGGTCATTTGGTGGGTTATGAATGTTTGTCATCATTAGTTGGTTATAAATTGTTAATGGTCATAGTCAGGGAGAAAGCTAAACAAAGAAGATTAGATTTAAGGATCTCTTTCTAAAAGAAAAAAAGAGGAATATAGTATAGAAATGATGGCATAAAGGTGTAGATTGTTGAATCTACTTTTGAACAACCACTAGTCTACTAGTCTCAAATATTTTACATTGGTATGGATTTTTGTATATTGATACAAATTTAAGGTTATTTTTGTTACAACATACTGTAATGTGTTTCTATTCTTGTTTAAAGTATTGTACCTATAACAGCTCATTTAAAAATGTAATATAAAGGTTTAGTCCTTGAAAACTATTTAGGATAATAAAGAAATATAGGTTAATAGAAAGTCATTTATAACAATTAAACTTATAGCCATGTTATATATGTTTTCAAGGTTATACAGAGATATATTTTAGATAGATGATCTTCAAACACTTCAAAGTCCTACAAAATATGACATTTAAAGTGTTATAATAACATAAAGCCTTTCATGACAGAAAGACACATCTGCTCCTGGCAGCACCAATCTACTTCAAAAAAAAGGATGATGGACATTGGAGAACCCATATGGAGTTTGCTTTCTTTGTAGCAAAAGCTATCCATTTGGACAAGGGGCTGCACTTGCCTCCACTGCTGACAGTATGCTGTCCAATGTGGACAAGCAGGACACAGAAGAAAGTGACTGCTGAACTTTGCTAAGACAAGGTAGAACAGTCCTTCAAAATTCCTGCTTCACAGAAAAGTCTGTCAGATATACCTTCCTTCCTTCCCTCCTTCCTTCCTTCCCTCCCTCCTTCCCTCCTTCCTTCCCTCCCTCCCTCCTTCGCTCCTTCCTTCCTTCCCTCCCTCCTTCCCTCCTTCCTTCCTTCCCTCCCTCCCTCCTTCCCTCCTTCCTTCTTTCCCTCCCTCCCTGCCTTCCTCCCCCTCCTCTCTCCCTCTTTCTTTATCAATAGACTCAACAGAAATCCCAGGAAAGGTTCTCACTGGCCTGGTCTCATGTCCACCAATCACTGTGGCAAGAACAGGAAATTGATCATGGCTACACGATCTCTTCCAGTTGTCAGCTAACTGGGAACTCTAGAAGGGATAAGAAAGCAACTGTGTCCCCTAGCTGGCCGTAGGCAGGTGGGTGGTGTGCAAGGCCGGGATGCAATGAGAGAGACACTGGATACACGGGATGCACTGGAGAGACAACAAGAGCACTCGGTGGTCATGTGTGATTACAGTGACAGGAGAACTGAGAGATGGAGAGAGAATGGAGAATATCTGAGAATTGGGGGAATCTCAGTGGGATGCAGAAAAGGCATGAGACGTGAGGACCATCAGTGACACACCAGAAACATTACCAGAGATCAGAAGCCAAGGGAATGCCAAGGGCCAAATACATGAGCTGCTTCAAGGAAACAGGATCTGTCTTAGAGTTTCCATTGCTGTGATAAAACCCCACGACCAGAAGCAACTTGGGGAGAAAAGAGTTTATTTCGCTTACACTTTAGCATCACAGTTCATCCTCAAAGGAAGTCAGGGCAGAAACTCAAGGCAGGAACCTAGTGACAGGAGCTGGTGCAGGGGCCCTGGAGGGGTGCTGCTTACTGGCTTGCTCCTTATGACTTGCTCAGTCCACTTTCTTATAGAACCCAGAGCCACTAGCCCATGGGGTTGTACCACTCACCCTGAGCTGGGTCCTCCCACATCATTTATAAATCAAGAATATGTACCTCAGGCTTGTCCACAGACCAGTCTAGTGGAGCATTTTCTCAATTGTGGTTCTTTCTTCCAAAATGACTGTAGCTTGTGTCAAATTGACATAAAACTGACCAGCACAGGGTCTCTGAGGTGCCAGCAGGATCTGAGGTGAAGGGAAAAAGAATTGTTTTCCAGTGTCAGGGCTGTCTTCGTTTGCATGTCATTTGCATGCTCATTTGCATGCCCACTCCTTTGGCTAGAATTCCAGCATGTTCCCCAAGAGTGTATGTGCTGGAAGTTTGGATTTCAGTGTGGTATTCCTGGAGCCTAGTGAAGGGGATTAGGAGACAAATCACTTGGGGCAGCACTTCAGAAGGAATTAGTACTGTTCTGAAATGAGTTTGTTATCAGAGAGCATGTCATTGTGAAAGACCAAGCCTGAGCCCTGCAGCCATGTGATTTTTCCCCTGTCGTCTGTGTATGGCCTGTCCAGCATGCAGCACATGCCCTTCTGAGTCTCCCACTTGTCTAGATAGCCATGGAAGCCATCACCAGAAACCAACTGGATGAGGCCACCTCTCTTGGACTTTCAGTTTTAACTCTCTAAAACTATGAACTAAATTAACATCTTTTCTTTATAAAGTACCCAGCTTCAGGTCTTTTGTTACAGCAACAGAAAACTGAGTAAAACATGCCTATAGATGGTGCCTAGCTTGCATCTATTCTCCCCAGATTTTGTTTTGAGAGCCATCCTTCCCCTGATGCTATTTGGAGGAGGCATGTAAGGTTGATGTCACCCAGATTCCATGGTGTACATAAGACAAGACCTTAAAAATGATCAATTTCCTATTCTTGCCACCGGGACATGAGACCCAAACCAGGCCAGTGAGAACCTTTCCTAGGATTTCTGTTGAGTCTATTGATAAAGAAAGAGGGAGAGAGGAGGGGGAGGAAGGCAGGGAGGGAGGGAGGGAGGGAGGGAAGGAAGAAGGGAGGGAGGGAGGGAAGGAAGAAGGGAGGGAAGGAAGGAAGGAGGGAGGGAGGGAGGGAAGGAAGGAAGGAGGGAAGGAAGGAGGGAGGGAAGGAAGGAAGGAGGGAGGGAAGGATGGAAGGAGGGAGGGAAGGAAGGAGGGAGGGAGGGGAAGGAAGGAGGGAGGGAAGGAAGGAAGGAGGGAGGGAGGGAAGGAAGGAAGGAGGGAGGGAAGGAAGGAAGGAAGGAGGGAAGGAAGGAGGGAGGGAGGGAAGGAAGGAAGGAGGGAGGGAAGGAAGGAAGGAGGGAGGGAAGGAAGGAAGGAAGGAGGGAAGGAAGGAGGGAGGGAAGGAAGGAGGGAGGGAAGGAAGGAGGGAAGGAAGACAGAGTTTCTCTTTTCTGCCAGGAATGTTCATATGCTACAATATAAATCTGGAGCTGGTAGGGATCTTCCCTACTGTATCATGGACTACAGAGTGAGGTAATAGGAGAGAGACAGAGAGACAGGGACAGAAAGACAGAGACCAGTGGGTGCTTAATGCTTCAGTGCCCTCTGGATCCAGCTGCTTCTGAATTCTAATCCACCCTTCGAGGTTTTGGGTGCTGTGGACCAGACACCCCTGCATCCAGTGTGGAGAGCCGACAGCAGCACTCCCCACGGCACGCGGAAGTGGGGGCTGCACACACTCCCTTTGACCAGGCCAGGAAGTTAAAAGCCTTGCAAACCCGAACAGCCACACTGAGGACAGGAGTCAGGGCAGGGCCCATGCAGAGATGCTGACAGGTGGTTGGATTGCTGATTCAGAGGACAAGCAGCACTGGATTCTGAAAATATGAAGAAAGCCTTGGGGGGTAGATGTGTTCCCTCCAGTCTCTCGGTACTTAAAGACAGAGCTGGGGTCAGGCCTGGACAGGGAAGGAAGTTCCAGAGAACACACTGGTGTCTCCACTAGAAGTCCTGAATCAAGACAGAACCCCTCAGTTCCTCTCCACTCAGCCCCTTTGGATAAGACTGAGGTAGTCAACCCCCATGTAACCTGATACAGAAAAAAAGTTAATGAGCGTCTATGGAGGAAGATAGCATCACTTAGAGACTTGATCACTGTTTTACAAATAATGTCTGATATTGAAGCAAAAATCACTAGGCATGCCAAGAGATAAGACCATACAACTAAAAACAAAGGGAAATAACGAAACAATTGGGTGAGTTGGTAATTCTTTTTCTGCTTAAGCCATGGGAGGATGAGGTTCTACCACTCACAACAGATTCCTCACTGACACACTCAGAGTTCTTCTCCACCCTCAGACAGTTCCCTTTCAATTCCATGTGTGTTTGAGCCAGACCGTTTCCAGGAACACTGCCTTTTACCAAGATACTATTGAGTGAAAAACAATGTCATATTTGTGCTTATTCTCATCATACCTCATTTTATAACAAAATACCTCATGCCGGAAACCTCATGCAAACAGAAAGTTATCTCCTACAGTTCTGCAGGCTAAGAAATCCAAGCCCCAAGCATGGGCAAAGCCTATGTCTGCTAGGGGCTGCTTGGCCTCATGGATGCCACCTCCTTGCTGAATTCTCACAACAGAAGGGAAAATAAATCCCAATAGAATTTCTAATAGAGCATTAAGTCCTTGTCACCTACTCACCTCTCCCCTAACACCAGCACAATGAACATTGACATCACCTAGGGAATTTTGGAGGTGACAATTGTTCAGAGGATGAAGGCTCTTTCAACAGCAATTTGTATCAAGTATAACTACAGATCTCACGTAATTTAAGAAACTCGTCCGAAATGTGTTGTGTTGACAGTAACATCTTCCATCACAGGTGAGCGGTCCTAAGATAGAGATTTGAAAAAAATGTCCATGCAAGTTAAGAGACACACCCAGGCTTATACAAGAGAGGCAGAGTGGTGGCTAGAACCCAGCCTTCCTGTTTCTACTAGACCAGGGTCTGGTAGCCCTGAGCTCTGGTCTTTGCTCCAGCATTTATTGGCTCCGTAGCCTTGAGCTCCTCAATCTGCCTCTCTGGGCCTCTACATGCTCATCTGCCTGCCAAGACTGGCTCACTGCCCTTGACTTTCCTCAGAATGTACCTAACTATGTGAGATTTTCTTAATGTAAAGTCCCTGGCTGCCCATTTCCATGGCTCCATTTTGAAATCACAAGTAAATTTCATGCAAATGTATAGCTGTGCATTTTTGTGGCCCACATCAGTCATAAGGAATTCCACATCCCCTGAATAGCTAAGAGTCCCATCTTAGAACCATGCTAGACAAGCGGCTACCTTAACGGGCTTCCTCTGTGGTAGGATTTGCATTTGAACATGAACTTTCAAAGTTTAGCCCAAGGTGACAACTAGTAATTTCAGACTCCAGGGCAGGGCCAATACAGAGAACAGCTTGTCATGGTGAAGTTCTTCTTCAGTGATAGGTTATATCAACCATGGCAAGCCCTCTGTCCTTTACAGCTGACATTCTATGTTTCTCCGCAGTACAGTTCCAGGGTGTTTCCACTGTGGTCCAAGTTAGATAGCTGGTAGCTGCTTCAGATGAGGAGTTTCGGGACGCTGCTAGTGGGGAGCGGGTCTGGATTCACACCAATCATGCAGTCAGCGCAGTGGGGAGGTGGCAGAGCCCTGTGCACATCTTTTTCTTTCCCCTGTGGCTGTCTGTAGCCTGCATAGCACCCCTCCAAGATGCTGTTCTCAGTTGCAGAGGGGCAGCAGAAGGAGCCAGAGCCACAGCACGGCGTTAACAAATCACATTTACTTAATAACATGCCATCCCCTTGGTCACATGTGTGTTAGCAGGCACGCTGGAGATCGCTAATCAAATGCAGCTGTCCTCACACTGATGGCCAGGACACACGCATGCAGACACACATAGATACACACACACACACACACACACACACACACACACACACACACACACACACGAGATGCCTGCTGCCAATTTCTTGCCTGGCAAACCAAAAACATTTTAGTGGTTTATAAATATGGTCCCAATTCATCTTGGGACACTTCTCGGGTTCAAGTCCATCTGTGTCAGGTGCTCCCAAGACTGCAAGTCTTTTTCCATCGTTACCCATGCTCCACCCACCAGCCTTCCATGTCCCATGATGCGCAACGAAGTCCGAAGCCCCAAATATGTGTGCTGGGCAGTGTCACCGGCTGCACCCTCCTGTCTTGATCTGTTCCTTTTTTCCCCTTCTGTGTTATTGAAATGTTAGTTTTTCCATTTGAATGCCGCCACCTCGCACCCCTCCCAAACTGGCCTGTTGGAAAAGATGTTTGTTTTGCTTTTGCCTTGGCATAATTTAATATCAGACAAGTGCATCCTTGATGCAGACAGTATATTCTTGGGGCATATATTTGAGATTCTGGTTGATTTAGAATTACAAATTTGTCATGCAATCCCAGCCAATTTGGAATTTGGCTTCCTGACATCATGTTTATGCCCTCTTGGCCTCGCAGTGGTTGTTGGAGGGGCTTTTTTTTTTTCCAGCAGTAAGTTAGGATTTCATAAATCGTTGGCAGAGCTCTCAAAGATGCCTGCTCTTTAACATGAAATAATGTATGTTTTTTTTTCTCCTTACTGAGAGTGGGTCATATTGGGTGTCACCCAAGTCCACTTTTAAATCATTTTTCCGCATGCCAGACATGGCTTTTGAAGTCATCTACACCAACCCACAAGGCAGCCGGCGCCCTGGCCTCTACCCGTGGTCCCACTGTGTGCCCCACCGCCCATAACAGGAAGCATGTCAGGGCTGGGTGGGTTGGACAGACCCACGGGGCTCGGTTACACCAGGCGGAAAATCTTCTGACGTGTTCTCCGTGGAAGCGTCTGGAGCAAGAGCAGGTCAGATGTCACCCTGGCCTCCAAGTCTCAACACGCCTTTCTGGTCTGCCCTGCTGGCCTTCAGACGCCGCACATGGCGGAGCAGCAGGCTTTCAAAGTCCAGGCCACAGGAAATCGCATTTGAAGTGCCTGGCGTGAAGGGTATTTTTATACCATTCACTTTTTCCCCTTTTCATCTGTTTTCTGTATTTTTTTTCTTCAGGTTGCTTTTTCTTCTTGATTTATTGTTATATTATTCTATTTTTAAACCAAGACATACTTTCCCATCAGACTCTTTAATATAAGTCATATGAAAATTAGAGATGGGTGGACCTCAGCTGGGCCAGGGGCTGGGTTCAGTAGAAATCAGCTTCCTGATGCACCATGTTTATCCCACTCACAGCTGTCTAGGGGTGGTGAGCAAGAGGATGCCGTTTCTCTCTTCTCCTCCGTTTCTAGCCATGAGGTGAGCTCCTGAAGCGAGGTGACCGCTTGAGTAGGTAACAGGTGACTCGCTGCCCATCTGTGGTTTGGAAACACAGGTGATCCAGTCAGGGTCCCAGAAAGTCCAAGACAAGAAAGAAGCTGACAGTGGACCAGCCCAATTTGCCCACCTGACTCCCAACCCCACCTGAGCCAGCCTCTGAAGCAGGGTAGGCAATGGGTCCAGGTACACACAGTGACAGTCCTGGGAGCCAGCTCATCCCTAAAGCCAAAAAGCTTTGGCAAGCCTCTAGCCACCATGTGGGCCAGAATGAGCCTCTAAGTCCCTGTGGTTTGGGTGTCTGTGAGCTGAATGAAACATTTTCAACCCCCTGAATCTACAAGTCCAAACCCACGAACTCAACCAACTGTGGGCCCAAAATATTCAGGAAAAAAGGTTTGCCATAAGAATAAGTACAAACTGTTTTCCATGGTCAGGATTCCCTAAGTGACTCGTTGTGGTGGATATTTAGTCACAGCTGAATGGTGATAGGTAAAGAAGTCAGTTGGGAGGAAATTGAAGTATGTGGGAGGTCATGTGAAGGTTCTAAACAAATATTGGGTCATTTTATAAAAGGAACTTGAGTATCTGCAGATTTTGACATTGGGGGGCCCTGGAAATAGCCCCTCATGACCCCCCATGGATCCCAAGGGGTGACTACTTTTGTTCTAGCATTGAAAAATTAGAAACTATGGCTCGGCAGTATGTTTGTTTAGCATGTGTGAGGTCCTGGATTCCATCCCCAGCAAACACACACACACACACACACACACACACACACACACACACACACACACAGAGAGAGAGAGAGAGAGAGAGAGAGAGAGAGAGAGAGAGAGAGAGAGAGAGAGAGAGAGAGTTGTTTGATAAACAGCAAACGGTCAGGAAAGTGGTAGCTAGTCTTCTATAGCTCCCTTCAGTCTGAGTTCATCTCCTTTCCCCTAAACTTCTAGACAAGGACTTTCATGGCACCCTCCCCCGGCTCTTCCCGCTCCTGCTCTTACTGCAGCCCCAGCATCGGATGGATGGAGGCAGCTTAAGCATGCAGCAGGTAGGTACCCAGAGTCACATTCTGCCTCCTGTCCCAGAAACAGAGGAACCGAGCAGGACCTTATAGAGATTAATGTGGAAGTATGGCATGGACACTCCCCAGAGCCGCCCTCCCCTGGTGTCCTGTGGTGGGGGACAGCTGGCAGGCAATCCTCCAGCCTCCTGTCCTTTTGCATACACAGAAGCCATCTTGTGCAGCAGTGCCCACTTGTCCGCAGCCCTGCTCGCCAAAGTTTCGTAACAGCATTTTTCCAGTTCCCAGGAATTAACAGATCTAGCACTGGGCAACAATACGGCGGCTCTGCATCCTCATGAGAATCGCTCTCACCTCTATCCCTGCCAAAGAGCTTGAACCTGAACCTGACCAGGTCTCTGCCAGTGGCCAATGTGCAGAAAACAAGAGAAGAGAGAAATGCGGCACCCTGCCCCCACAGAACCCCAAGTGAGAAAGGACACACATGTCAATTGAATCAGGTTCATGAACATAAAATACAGAACAAAGGAAAGGATGTGGAGGCTGGAGAGATGGCTCAGAGGTTAAGAGCACTGGCTGCTCTTTTAGAGGACCTGGGTTCAAGTCCCAGTGACAACATAGTAGTTTACAACCATCTGTAACTCCAGTTCCAAGAGATCCAACACCCTCTCTGGCTTCTTCAGATACCATACATACATGCAAGCAAAGCATCCATATACATAAAATAAAAATAAAAAGATATAAGGAAATACTGGAGATCTAAAGAGATTTTAAAAGATACCATTTAAAAAAAAGAGCAAAACTAAACTTCGTCCATTTTCTATTACTCTATCAAAACAACTGAAACCAGGTACTATAAAAAGAATAAGAGGTTGATTGGGCTCACAGTTTGGAGGTCCAAAGGCCAATGTCCCTCAAGCATGTGATGAGGGCTTCTCTTTGTGCCCAAACATGACAGAGGGCTTCACACAGAGAGACAGAGCAAAATGTGAGTCTCTCTTGCCATTCTCACAAAGTCACTAAAGTCAACACGGATATGGCTCTCTCGTGATCTCATCCAACCCTAATGACCTTGCCAAGGCCCACTTCCAAACAAGAGTCTCACACCTGGGTTATAATTATGAGCTAAGACACATGTCTGTCTTGGGCAAGTTTTTAAATCTCTCTTATTTTACAACTGAAAAGTCTGACAAAGAAGAGGCAGTGTCAATCCAGGGTGACTGGGTTGGTTTCCCATCACTGGGAAATACCAATGAGAAACAGCGTGAAGTGAGGAAAGATCTTTCTCGGCTCACGGTCTCACGGCTGCCTGACTCCATCAGATCATGAGTCAGAAAATCAGGGAGAGGCAGAGCTAGCTGCTCGCTCATCTAGCTGCTCGCTCATGGCGGCCAGGAAGCAGAAAAGACAGGGAAGGAGTCAGCGACAAGACATGCCCTTCAGGTCACAGCGCTGTGACTTACTTCCTCCAACTACGCTCTACCTCCTACAGCTTCTGCCAGCACCCCAAAATAGCATCAGAAGGGTCACAATAATGCTATCAATAGATTACTCCCTTGGTGAAGTGTGTTCACTTCCCAGGGCCCATCAGCAGGTAGCCACGCCTTCAGCACTCTAGCTTTTAGAGGGGCATTCCACATCCTAACCCCCTCGATGGTGGTCCTGGTGACTGACGGAGTGGGCGGCTGGAGTGGAGAGTCAGTTCCCCCTGCCGCATCTCCCACTCAGAATCCCTGTGATGCCAATCATGCACGTGGCTTCTCACCAGCCCTGCCCACCTCATGTTCCTGAGCACTTCCTGGAGCTTGCTGCTCGCTGTGAGTGTCTTCCTGTGGTCCCGCGGTCATTTCCACCACTACTCAGCTGGACCTGTCCTGCCCTGTGCAACTTAGCCTCCTCAGATGCCCTCCTGGAAATTTTTTTGAACACCTAGAAATTCTCTTTCTCTCTCTCTCTCTCTCTCTCTCTCTCTCTCTCTCTCTCTCTCTCTCTCTCTCTCTCTCTCTCTCTCTCTCTCTCAAGATAGGGTCTTACTATGTAGCTCTGGCTGTTCTAGAACTCACAAGTTCAACCAGGCTGTCCTTGAGATCCACCTGCTTCTACCTCCTGAGTGCTGGGATTAAAGGTGTGCGTCACCATGCCCACCCCACTGAGTTCTTTTAAGAGTTAACTTTTCTTGTTATAGGAGTAACCAACCATTTTCTCATTGGCTCTGAGGACACTCCACAGAAGGGAATTCATGCTGGGTCCTGTACACCCAGACAAAAGCTGGGGAGGTCACGGACTCTTGTAGGAAAGCCACTGCTGCTGTTCAGCTGACATGTTGTGTCCATCCAGTGTCCTTCTCAATAGTTGTGTTTCTGCCCAGAGGTTGGTGCTGCTCTCAGCCTTGGTCAGGGAGCTTCTTTGTGCAGTGAGTGAGTTACTGAAGAGACTCATCTCTGGTCAAGTGGTGAGAATAAGTGACCTTTGAGTGCACGGCCCTAAGCACGACATCTGTACCACCCGCTCCAGGGTGATGGAGTATTGTGGGCCATTCTCTTCCAGAGAGGGCACAACCGTTGCAAATCTTGGGCCCTCAGCAGCTGTGATCATCTGCGTCAGGCCTGCGTAAGTGCTGACGTGGATGGGGAGGGGTCATGAGGCCCCACCCCTCCCTGAGGATGTCCGGGCATTAAGGGGTGCTGGGGAGGGAGCGCGTTTTCTTCAGTGGTGTTGTCCATGTTCCTGTGAACAACCCCTCACTTGTGTTCATATAAGCAATCCTAATTAAGCAAGTTGGGTCACATATAGAGAAAGACTGTGTAGGTGGAAGGGAGATCAGGAACCAGCTGGGAAGAAGAGGGGGTCAGTGTATGGGAGCAAAGACAAGAAAAAGTAAGGGCACTAGGATAAAAACACATTATGTACATGTATGGAATGTCAGAAGGAAACCCATTATTGTGGGTAATTAAATATGTGCTAATAAAAAAGAAAATAGAGTCAGATCCTCCTGTGGGCTTGTCCTCCATAGTCTCAGACTGGCCCCTCCTCCGTGTTTCCTAGTGTCCAATATCGTCCCCCTAGCGTGTGACAGTCCACCCACAGGGCTGACCCCCTCTGCAGACTATAACCTCCCTAAAGTCAAACTGGCCTTTTGACTGTACTTCAAAGAGCATTCTTAAAATGTCCATTTCCCAAGACTCTTAAATGTCTTTAATTTCCCATTTTGAGACTGAGACTCTCAGAATGAGGCTCATTCCTGCTCAGTAGACTTAATAAACCCAGACTGGTAAAACCAATACTCTTCCCTGGCCAGATTCACAGGGAGCTTCAACAAAGCCTAGGGCTCTGTGAGACCCTGTCTCAAAATCCAAATAACCAAATAACCTAGGCCAGTGCCTGGCATGCAGTAAGCACTTGGGAAAGTATTGACAAGGAAAAAAATGAGCGTGGTGGTTCAGCACAGAATGCACAGAGGCAAAGTCTGACATTAGAATTGATGGTTTTTCAAAGAGCACAGAGAGGGGTTTGGCAATACAGATTTGCCTCACTTTACCACAGAGGCGGCTAAGGTATCCCAGCTTAACTTTCTACTACAGAGGCAGAAAAACCAAAGCTGATTATCTCCACTGACTATGTGCACACACACACACACACACACACACACACACACACACATGTGCACACATATATATAAAGGAATACACATAGACATGTGCACATACATACATACATACAAACCCATGCACACACATACATACACACACACACTTGTGCACATATATACACTTGTGCATACACTTGTGCACACACACTGCACACTTGCACACACACTGGCGCATATGCATGTGTGAGTGCAAATGCACACTTTTCCCTTTGATGGCGTATAGCCACTGACTTTTGGAAACAGGCATTCCTTTCTCCTTGAGAGACTGCATTCGCTATTCAGGGAATATTAGCCCTTTCCTTGGACTCCAGAAAGTATGTTCTCCTTTCCAGTCTAACCAGGGTGTAGTAATCATAAAACCCAGCCGCTCTGCTAGGAAGACGGATATCCTCAAAGATTTATGTCTGGCTGTCTCAAACCAAATGTGTAAGATGGAGGTTTCTCAGAGACTTGCTGGCTGGGCTCCACCCCACACATAACTTCTATTTGTACAAACCTCAGATCAAAACTCAGGAAGGGTTAAGGGAAACCTTCGGGAACTATGGGTTACATCTGCTCACCACCCTCGGCTGACCATTCAGATTGGATTAACCAGTCCCTAACCAGCTCAAAGCTGGTTCTTGGATAACAGTGACCGATGTCTGCAGTATAAACAGCAGGACATTTTAGGATCTCCAGTTCCATATTGATTTGGGGTGAGGGTTTTGATCACAATGGTATCCAGTCATTTACGTATCCCCATAACTGTGGCCAGAGGTAATGAAAACACCTGTACTGTGAGTCTCTGGGATACGGTGGGGACCACTGGACAATTCAGAATTTGAGAAGGGGTGAAAGGGGTGATGTGACTATTTTGAATGAACCTGAGAGAAAATATTTCCTGAACCTTCTTTCAGAAGGCCAGTTCAGCTCTAGCTTTTCCTAAGGTTGGAAACAGTTAGGCAAACGAGGGCTAGGGACACTTGTTTATAGAAGGGTTTTCTCTTTAATTGCTGTTTTTGTTTCATGAAAGAGAAGTCTCATAAAATAAAAACCCGTTTGGGGTTCAGTGAGGCAGCGGACTCCGAGAATGCCACAAAAGGGCTGGCTTGCCTCTGGCCAGCCACAGGGTCCTGAGGACTTGACCGTCCATCTACTTTCACAGGCAGATGTGTGCCTGACTTTCCCACCCTCCATCCTAAAGGTCTCTCCATATGTCTGAGACGGCTTTAAAAATCTGAACTGCAGGAGTGTCTGGAGGCTGGCAAGTGTTCCAGACGGGTGGTTTTCTAAGAAGCCAAGTTCGGGTTTGACTCTTTGATTGGAAAAGTATCTATTTCACTAAGAGCGATAGACCCCTGGCTGCGCTCTTACCCAAACCCATAAACCAATACTTGGAATGCCGGCTGCGAGCAGGGAATTCTTTTGGTTTGCCTTCAAGGACACAAAACATCGAAAAGGTCTTCTCTTTGGCAGAGAGGGGCCTGGCACAGAGAGCTGGCCCAGGGCGTGTATGGAAAGAGTCAGACGTGGGAACCAACAGACATGGGTTCGAATCCTGGCTCTGATGCCAGCAAGTCAGTTCTGACCTGGGAAGCAGGTGGGCAGGTCATTGCATCTAAATCCAGCCTTCCTCATCTGTAAATTGGCCAATCTACATAGTCCCTCCCCCGTGCCTGGTGCACAGCAGGCACTTGATAAGTGTGTTTCACGCCCACAGCTCATGGTGTTAGCAGAGGACTAGAAACAGCTCCTGAGACAACTCACATGCCTTCTCTGAGGTCACTAAACCCTGTCTGGCTTTTGTTTGTGGTTGCTTATAGCCACTGACCAAATCAGGAGGGGTTCCTTTCTGCAGGCATTTCCCCTATAGAGCTGTTGAGACCCTCTTAGGGCTCATCAAACACACACACACACACACACACACACACACACACACACACACACACACACACACGGAAAGGGTCCACTGATAATACAAGGCAGTGGGACGCTACAAGTAGATAAAGATACTGGGTAGGGTTGGCAGCCAGGGACCATCAGGGCCAGGCAGACAGATGTCAACAGCTGGTGACCAGCAGGAGCAACCAGTCCCCACCTGAAGAAAGCCTGAGCACCCAGCACAGGGCAAGTGTGTCACACAAGAACTTGGGTTCACGTTGGATGCGTGGGAAGTCTGCTGATGTTTAAGGTCAAACCTTCTGCAGTTCCATGAGTAGAGAAAGATATCTGTGGTTGACCAAGGAAGATGGGGCCGCAGCCGGCCTTCCATGGTGAATGGAGTTTCAACATGCCTGTGTGTGTTTACTGTACAGAACGTTCCCAGAGGTCTTTGCAACTGTGGAGTTTGTGTCTGACCTTGGGTACCGAGCTGAAAGAAAAATGGCATCTGTCTAAAAGATGGTTGTGAGCACTGAATGGGATCATGGTCACCAGATCTGGTACACTCCAGAGTTTGGCTGTATCCATTTGTTATCCTGACTGTCTTGACTGCTGTGAGGAAGGCTGACGCTGGCAGCTGGGCAGCTCTGGCACTCTCTGCTCCAGCCCCTCCCACTCAAGGCCACCCCCACCTTGATAACCTTGCCCTGTGACACAGTGACATCACTATCACCTAGGCAGTAGGGGACCTAGGAAAGCCACCCCAGAGCTGCACAGAGAACCGGTGAAGTGACGTGGGACCCAGGTCCCCTGAACATACATCTCCCCTCCTACCTCTCTCACGGGTGGCTGAGTACAAGTTCCAAGGGTCCTAGGGTCCAAGTTCGAAGCCTCTTGAAACCTCTTCTGGATTTAGCCACCCTTCTCCTGCCCTGCCCCACCCTGGTGCCTTTGAACTTGGTTCTGAGGCTCGTCCGCCGAGCCTGGGGAGTGTCCTGACCACAGTGAAGAGTTTCATGATGTTCCTTGTAAAATCCCAACCTGACATACAGCTATTGTGTCCACGATCCTTCTATTCCTAGCTGCCAGAAACCCAAAGTGGCCTGAAACAAAAGAACCTGGCTTGAGGGCTGCAGGAGCCTCTTTTCAAGCTGTGACACACCCACCGTTCCCTTACGAATCTGGCCTTGACCTGCCATCTGAGACAGGACTCCTCAGCACAGATGCAGGCCTCCTCGGGAGACTCCCACAGACCCCAACAGCTTCAGAGCCTGTGAGGAAGTAGACGTGAAGGACAATTCAGTCGGGTAGAAGTGGAACAGCTGAATGAGTTCAGAAACGTGCCAGACATGGGTGTTTGGATCTTGTTCTGAAGCCATTTCAACCTCCAGAGGTTGGTGGCCAAGTCAGACACTCACCCTTGGCCACATTCACTTAGCAGAGTTCTCTCCCATGTGTTGGGAAGGCCATACACGCCTAGCACCTGCATGGGGTCTGCAGGTCCATCTTTCATGGGCTCCAGTTCATCTTTCCCACTCACCGTCACACATGTGCAAGTTTAGAGCAGGACAGAGATTGGCAGACACTGTGGAAACCGAGCAGCGTCATTGCCCAGTGCCAGGACTAAGCCCTGCCCCTTTCCCTTAGGCTCTGCTGTCACATGTCCCTCCTCAAGTTTCCTACCCCGCTTGCTTTGAGGATCTTGGAATTCAACACGTTCTTGTTACAGCTTCAACATATGCTCAGCAGAAGATGTGAACCCTTGAAAGGGAGCAGGTCAAACTTCTCGGGAAATGGTCTCTTTCTGCTCCACTCTCACAGCCGGCATGCATCTTGAAGACCCAAACCGTCATGAAAAGCTGTAGATATTATACCCTCAGCTTCCGGGGTCTTGAATGAGACCTCAGCTCCTTGTATGTAGAATGAGGACATGAGATTCTGCCTCCCCAAGTTGTGGGCATGATTCCACAAGACAATGAGTGCTCTGGCCCCAGATATAAAAGTGCAGTACAGGGGGCAGATATTACAGTCACTGTGTATTTTCACAGGCAGCTTTTGGTCCTTACGACATCTTAGAAGGTAGGAATCTTAATCTGTCTTAGTTTTGTTCTTATTGCTATGATAAACTTCATAACCAAAAGCAACTTGGGGGTGGAAGGACTTATTTCGGCTTATAGCTGTAGTCTGTCACAAAAGGAAGTCAGGGCAGGGACTCAAGCAGGGATCTGGAGGCGAGAACTGAAGTACAAACCATAGAGGAATGCTGTCTACTGGCTTGCTCCCCATGAGTCAGCTTTTTTCTTATATACCTCAGGACTACCTGCCCATGATAACACCACACAAAGTGAGATGAGCTCCGCCCCCCCATATCAATTTTTAATAAAGAAAATGACCAACAGACTTGCATATAGGCCAATCTTATAGAGGCATTTTCCCAATTAAGATTCCCTCTTCCCAGATCAAAATAACAAAAGCCAACCAGCACATTTTACCCCTTGTCAACTTGATACACACTAAACCATAACCTTTCCTTTCTTGTTCATCCCCAAGATCTCACATTTGTATCACAATATAAACATAGTATGACTTTAAAAGTCGCACAGTATACTTTAAAAGTCCAAATTCTCCTTTAAAAACCAACATCTCAACTGTGGACTCCTATAAAATCAAAACTAAGCTAAGTGTTTTCTTAGTCTAGAACCGGGGCACAGTAGCAATCAAAGAAAATCCAGGCGTGTAAAGCTCAGTGTCGGGCATCTGAGACTCATGGTCTTCTGGGCTCCAAAGGGCTTTGGCAGCTCCACTTCCCTGGCTGCTCCCTCTGCAGTCTATCATCATTATCATCATCACAGCTTGCCTCCTAGGTTCAGGCTAGCTATACTTCACAGTTACTGCTGCGCTTGAATGTCATCCCATGGCACTGCTATCTCCAATATGCTGGCGTCTCTACTGCAACTGGGCTGCATTTCACCAATAGTCTCTCCTAGGCTCTCTTTAGGGGCTCTGGCCCTACCACATAGTGCCAAGCCTCAACATCTCTCTGTGACCCCTTCAATCCTGGGGCTTCTACTGCAACTGAGGCTTCACCTTCACCAGTGACCCCTCCTGGCCCCTCATAGTGTCAGGTCTCAGCTGCTCATCACGACCACTCCATGCCTTCAAAACCAGTTCCACCTGGAGAATTCTTATACATTGCCAAGCTTGGCACCAGCACCAGGTACAAACTTGCCCACCTCTGGAACACAGCTTCTGTGTGCTGACATTTTTTCTGAGGAAACACTTTGCAGAAGATTTTGTCTCAATGGTACCTCCCCTCTCTTTCAAGGCAGGATTTCTCTGTGTAGCCCTGGCTGTAGATCAGACTGGCCTCAAACTCAGAAGATCTGCCTGCCTCTACCTCCTGAATATCGAGATTAAAGGTGTGCATCACCACACCCTGCACTGTACTGTTCCCTTCTTAACCACAGCTAATTCTTCAGCCCCAGCTAGCCAGAACCATGGATTCTTCATTCAAAATAGGCAATGACCCAATAGTGTCTTTTAAGGGATTCTCAAATTTCCCTTTGAAATTTCACAAGCCATGCCTCCATCATCTGCATTGCTCTCAGGATTATTTTCCAAGTTACTACAATAGCTCCTTAGGCTCTGAACACTCGATGGTTTTTCTAGTCTAGATTTCCAAAGTCTTTTCATCAGCCTCCCCCAAAGAGCGTGGTCAGCTATGCCTCAGCAACACCCCATTCCTGGTACCAGTTTCTTCTTCTTTTGTTTCTGCTGTGATAAACACCACTACCAAAAGCAACTTAGGGAGGAAATGGTTTACTGTTTCATCTTACAGTCCATCATGAAGGGACGTCGGGGCAGACACTCAAGCAGAGGACATGGAGGAATGCTGTTGACTGGCTTTCTCGCCATGGTTTCCTCAGTTTACTTTCTTACCTACCCCAAGACCAACTGCCTAGGGGTGGTACCACCACAATGGGCCAGGTCCTTCTCCATCAACCGTCACTGAGGAAAATACCCAACAGACTTGTATACAGGCCAATTTTATAGAGGCATTTTCTCAATTTAGTTTCCCTCTTCCCAGATATGTCCAGGTTTGCATTGAGTTTACAAAAACCAATTAGCACATATATTTGCCACATAGATGGGGAAACTGAGGGCTCATAGAGTACATGGTATGGCCCAGGATCTCACAGTAGAGAAGGGCAAGGATTCTCTCCATGCTGCTTAGCTATGCAGTCAAGGCCCCTCCCCACAACGCCATCCCAGAAAGCTCAGGGCATGCACACATATCCCTTCCTCTTTGCACATTGCTTCTCTGGACAGCTTCTGCTGCCAGCACAAAGCCCACCCCTTTTCCTCTGCATGTCCACAGAAGCCACTCTGGCTGCCAAAGACTCGGTGCTGAGAACTCCCGACACCTGAGTCCCGCACATGACTTCAGCAGCACCCTGTCGTGGTGCTCGGCCAGGGATCCCAGGAACAGCAAAGCCATGGATTTCACACTGACTCCCGGCAAAAGATCTCTCATGGCAAAATAGACATTTGGCCTTCTTTCCAGTCTCTGGAAGAACACTTACACTATCCAGGGACACCCCTTCATCATGTCTCTACCAAGCAGAAGCCCCCTCCCCGCACTGCCTGGCATCATGTCTCCTAAGAGCAAGCGTCTCTGGACTGTCACGCCTCAAGCCCTAGTCCTAGGCTAATTTTCTATGAGGAGTCTCAGAGTGGGGAGCAAATGGCCTTAGGAGCTCAACAGCCCCACTGAGGTTTCCCCCGGCCCTCCGACTAATTGCAGTATTTTCCACTCCCACTCCCACAGGTGGCTGCTGAAGTCATGTGCGGGACTCAGGTGTCGGGAGTTCTCAGCACCCTGTCGTTGATTCATTTGTCTGTAGACATTCTAGACTCTCTGTCTCCGAGACGAGGAGCCACAACAAGAGTGCCTGACGAGGTGAGCCTGCTTGATTTTTCCCTCCAGCTCTCCCTCCACCCAGCCCCCCTCCTTTTCCTTCTTGGCCTCAGGACCCAAAGTGTTCTGGACATATTTTTCATTTTTCCAAATATCAATTGCTTTTTTATTCCCTCTCTGAAGCAGTGAGTAATAAGAGTGGTGTCTGGTCCTGAAATTCCGACTGAAATAAATTAGCCCAATGACCAACGGGAGGTGCCTAGAACAATAACACAGGAATATTTGGCTTGTTACAAAAGAGCCCCTGGATGCTGAAGTACAGTAAGTCTAGAAGCACATTGCAGAGCAGCATGGCCAGAGCAAGGGTGCAATGAGCCATCCAGGCAGCGGAACGCCTCATAAATTAATCCTGCATTTTCTTTCCTTTCTGGTCCGCTCTTCAGTTCTCTTGGCCTTTTGATTAATGGGGCATGCAGAAGGTTTTTGTTTTGTTTTGTTTTGCTTTGTTTTTGGTGTGGCCCGTGTCCTTGGCAGGCAGCATATGCCAGAGCTGTGTATAAACACATGCATTTGTCCCCCCAGCTGCTGTGGCATTGGAGATCCGCTTGCTGCATTCACAGGAGGAGAGAGAAGATAGACCGGGAGGAGTAAGTGGTTAGCAGGCACTGAGTGCTTACTAAGTGCCAGAGAGGGGAGAGGGGTGCTGAGAGCTTGGACACCCTGTCTCCCTGCTGGTCCTCTCTGATGCCGCTGATTAAAGAAGCAAGCATGGGATGCTCACCATCCCGAATGACATAATCACTCATCCATAAAGCCTCCAAGGGTAACACAGCCCTGGGGTGGAGCTGGGGTGGCCCTGGCATCCTCTCTACCACCTGCTGTTAGGGGTCAGGCCTAGGGGGCAAGGGTCAGCCCTACAGACTCTCACTACTCAGAACGTTGAGTCTTGGGGGACTATCCCCAAGACACAGTGGCAGGCGTTCTCCCCGAAATTCCCACATCCTGCTCTCTAGAACTTGTGTTGCAGAGTAAGAATGCGAATGTCCTTAAATTAAGAATTTTGCAATTAAGAAAATTGTCATGCATTCTCTGGTGGGCCCCAGTACAATCCTGTGTTTCCTTACAAAAGGGTGGCAGAAGATCTCACACCCCAAAGAGAAAGGGTGATGTGAACACGGACAGAAGTGAGAGTGGCGTGGCCTGAAGTCAAGAAAGGAAGACATCCACCAGAAGGCCAAAGAGGCAAGGAAAAAGTCCTCCCCCAGAAACTTCGGCGGGAGTGCAGTCAGGCTGGCTCCTTCATAGCTGTTCTGGCTAGTTTTTCAGTCAACTTGACACAAGCTAGCGTTGTTTGGGAAGAGGGAACCTCAATTGAGAAAATGCCTCCCTAAGGTTGGCCTGTGGGCAAGTCTGTAGCACATTTTCTCAATTAATGATTGATGTGGGAGGGCCCCGGCCATTGTGGGGGATGACACTCCCAGACTGGTGGTCTTGGATGCTATAGGAAAGCAGGCTGAGCAAGCCACAAGGAGCAAGCCAGTAAGCAGCACTCCTCCATGGGCTCTGCTTCAGTTTCTGCCTCCAGGATCCTGCCTGAGCTCCTGCCCTGAGTTCCCTCAATGATGGACTGTGATGTGGAATTATAAGCAGAACAAATCTTTTCCTCCCCAAGTTGTTTAAGGTCATGGTATTTCATCCCAGCAATAGAATTCCTAGCGAAGATAGTAGTTAAGCCCAGCAATAAAGACCTAGGACTTGTGGTCTTCAGGGCTGGAAGAAAATTGTTCTCTGTTGGTTTAGATCATCCACTTGTGAGCATTTGAAACAGAACTCATAGAATATAGGCACCATTAGAGTTCAGAATTCCTCCAGGGCGATGAAATCCACCCACCCAGAGCAGACAGCTGGCCTGGTGCAGAGTTCTGCATCCAGAAGCACCCTCCCTGGAAGCCGCCATTCCTCCTGGGTTCTCAGCCCTCCACCAGTCCAGAAACTCTTTGGGCATCCCTTATGACTGGACGTTTTCTGGTTTCACGTAACAAAAGGAGTGTCTGTGGCTTGTCATCCTGAGTAATTCCACCTGGTAGGGCTGCAGTGACGATTTGGGGAAAGCGCATATGGGTTCAGCACTGGACCTGTCATAGCAGCCGTATCAAACAGAGTTCACGCTCACGGCACTGGACCTGTCATAGCAGCCATATCAAACAGAGTTCACGCGCATCACCTGCTTTTAGTCCACATAGTGTATTTCCTTCTGAAGTCAGACTTGCTGCCAACATTCACAGATCTGTTAGTTTTGCATACAAGACTAGATTTCCAGCCTCTCTTGCACATAATCAGAAGGTCTGAGGACACTGGGCCTTCATTCTTAGAGCGACAACTGGCTGCCCTCCTAGACCTGTGCCCTATTGACCTGCCTCAATTCCCCGCCCCCTGCTCTTTTGTACCCCATGTCACCCTATGTGTCACTCCATACCTCCATGCATCGGATAGCAAGGCTTGTAGCCTTTGTCATAACACTAGCCTTCTTCCATGGACCCCTGCAAGGCACCACGCCCAGTCTAGGACTAGGCTCTAGCTTAAGGCTCAGCTTCTGAGGTCTTTGCCAAGAATACCCATTCTCCTAAATCTCCTTCTTTCTCCCTTCAGCTAGTCAGAACATCCCTTCCTCTAAGAAATCCCCTCCCTTCTCTGTTTCACTCATCCCACCACCCTGACCCAGGCTCACAGGTCACACTGTCCTATCAGATTTCTGTGCAGACTCGTCAAGCCAAGACCTTTAGAGCCCTGCTTGGAGAGTGGAATTGTCCAGGAGAAATCATAGTATTTGGAGAAATGAGAGAAGGATGAGAGATGGGGCGGGGGAGACGGGATGAGGAGGAGAAGGAAGAGGCTGAGAGAGCTCATTCCACTTAGGCCTCCCAGCGACCTCCCAAGACATATGATGATCGGCCTGCCATACAGACTCAGAGATATAAGGTCACTTTTCCAAGTGTCCTGTTACAGTGGCACCAGGAGTGGACCCAGGCGTGTTTACAAGACAGGGCTCAAGCCCAGAGTCCTGCTTGGTTTCCTCTTGTTAGGCGTGAGGCGGGTTTCTCCCTGGCTGGTATGTAGTTTTCAAGACTAGTTATTCACTCAGGCCGCCCTGTGCTCCCATGGGTTCCCATGGGTTTCCCATCTATCCCTTTCCTCCCTGTTCATCCCTGACGTCACTTAGGAAGCCACTGGGTCCCTATTTCTCCCTTCCCTTGCTCCTCCTCCCTGGCCCGACCCCCAGCCTTCATCTGAGCCAACTGCAGGGCATCCTCTTCCTACCCTAATACCAAATCCCCATGAAACGACCCTCCAAGCTAATCCCCTGAGCTCTTCAGTGAGGTTTCCTGGAATAGTTTACCAGCTTCCTAGAATAGGTTTCTGATGGGTTCCTCTCTCTGTGACAGTAACCCCTTAGTTTCAATGGGCTGCAATGAGCTCAGAAGGCAATCCTTCTGTATCCGCACTTGACATTTGAAGTATGTAAGAGATAATGCCCGAGGCCAGCAGCTATTTATATATATAGACATATTATTTATATATATAGACATATACAAGGTCATTGTGGTGGCTTGAGTGAGAATGGCCCCCATAGGCTTGTATGTCTGATTGCTTGCTCCTCAGCGATGGAACTGTTTGGGAAGGATTAGGAGGTGTGGTCTTGTTGGAGGAGGTGTGTCACTGGGGTCCGGCCTTGAAGGTTTATTCCTAGTTCTCTCTCTCTCTCTCTCTCTCTCTCTCTCTCTCTCTCTCTCTTTCCCTCTCTCCCTCTCTCTGTCTTCTACTTGTGAATCAGATGTAAGCTCTCAGTTACTGCTCCAGCACCGTAACTGCCTGCCTATTGCCCCATGCTCCCTACCATGATGATCATGGACTCACACCCTCAGGAACCACGAGCCCCTAAATAAAATGCTTTCTTTTATAAGTGGCCTTAGTCTTGGTGTTTCTTCTCTGCAACAGAACAGTAACTAAGACAGTCACAGACATGATACAAATGGCCTTTTAAATTCTGACCCCAGGTGGGAAGCAAGAGCCTGGAACTGGGCACCTTTCCTCTAACCAGCTTGGGCAGGTCTCATTTTTTTTCCCCCACTGGCTTGAGCTTTCCTATGTACAGGGCAGGAAAGGAGAGATGGCTCAGCTGTTAAAGGCTAGTTAGGCTCACAACCAAAACTATGTACAGAGCTGTAGCTGGAGAGTTTTCTCTCTGGGTCCCACCAAGCCCTGGCAGTCTGACAGCCCACTTAAAAAATAAACACACAGATGCTTATATTATTTAAACTGTTTGGCCTAATGGATCAGGCTTCTTGTTAACTGTTCTTATATCTTAAATTAACCCATTTCTATTAATCTATACTTTGCCACGTGGCTCATGGCTTATTGGTACCTTACATCTTCCTTGTCATGGCAGCGGCTGGCAGTGTCTGTCTGCCTCAGCCTTCCACTTCCCAGAATTCTCTTCTCTGTTAGTCCCGCCTATACTTCCTGCCTGGCTACTGGCCAATCAGTGTTTTATTTATTAACCAATCAGAGCAACACATTTGACATACAGAACATCCCACAGCACAGAGCAGTATCTGATAGCGACCAGCAGCCAGTGTGTTGTAATCAGACCCCCTTTTTACAGATCTGACCTGTGATCAGATTTCAGATCACAACCCTGCTTCTGGTCAGCTGTGCCACTTGATGAAGTGGCCTCATCACTCTAAGCTTCAGTCTCCCCACCTGCAAAATGGGGACAATGTTGCTCACCACATAGAACCACTAAATGGTAAGTCGGTGTATGTAAAGCAGTTCGAACAGGGTGCAGCACTTAGAAATCTCTTGAAACATCTTAGTTGCATGTGATGCTAGCAGTGCATAAGAGAAGATGAGTGGGTAGAACTTACACAAAACACCTGAGGCACCACCTGGAATGGGTGTGGGACCGGGGAGGAAAGAGGACTTGCAGCTATGATTGACAGCTCAAAACTGAAGTCGAAATCCACATCGGCACAGTAAACAAAGGTAACGTGAAGGGCAGGGTCCTTTGCTTTGGTCTGAAATCACCAACTCCCTACAGTAAACTGGAAGGGTTTGGAGTTAAACAGACCTATACTCTGGAAAGGTGTGTCACACTGAATTTCTGGAGTAACGTCCCCCGCAGACCAGCCCTTCTGTCCTCATAAGGTAATGGTGAGGGTGAGAGGAGGGAATATACAGAAAGGACTCAGTGTGAGTCTGGCACACAGTAGGTACTCAATGCAGAATAACCACAGTTGCTAGTATCCTTCCTCGGCTCACCAAGCCTCCTCTTCATCACTGAGAAAATAAAAAACATACCTAGCCTGCTTTACTCGTTCAACTCAGTTAGCAAGTCAAATACCATGAAGACAAAGTGTGTTCCCCACACACTGACCATGGCCTCTAAGAGCACACAATTTGATGCTGGTCATTATTCACCCTTTCAGCAAATATTTTTACCCAATATTTACCACATAACAGGTTGTAGAGGGGACATTGGAAATACCGTGGCTGGCAAAGCAATTCAGTACTCCAATACCTACGGAATCACAGCCCACAGAAGCGGCATCAACCAAGTCCGATGCCTAGTCAGCAGCAGGTGTCAATAAACATCGTATATTAGTTAGAAGCTATGCAGAGTTTGGGAAACTCATGAAAAGATGAGGAATTAATGATGTCTTCACATATTTGGAATATAAAGGAAGCTCAAAGAAAATGAAATACATATTTAACAAAATGTATATAAGACCTACATGCTTGAAATTATAAGACACCAATTACAAACAGAGAAAAAGCTAAATAAACAGAAAAGCATACCGTGTCCGTGAACTGACAGCATAGTAAAGATGCCAGGGCTCCCAGATCAGTAGGACTGAGTCAATCCCAACCACCAAAGCCTTTTGTAGACAGACACATTTATTCTAAAGTTTATATGGAAAGGTTCAGATTCCAGAAGACCCGAACCATCTTGACAAGGAAGAACAAAGTGAGAGGCAGCACTGTGGTTGGTATTAAGGTCTGTGGTACAGTGATCCGGACAGTGTGGTTTGCTGTGGAGATTGACATACAGACCAGCAGGGCAGGATTTAGACCCACCAATGTGCTCCACTGGCTCTGACAAAGGTGTGCAGCTGTTCAAAGGAGGAAGCACATTTTTAGTAAGTGCTTCTGGAGCCGTTGGACATCCACAATGCACAGATGTGTGCACGCACATGCACTATATAAACACACTTCTTTTTTTAGCTTATAGTTTATGTGGGTGTTTTATCTGTATACTACATGCATACAGTGCCTACAGAGGCCAGAAGAGGGCACTGGATCACTTGGAACTGGAGTTACAGGTGGTTATGAGTCACCATGTGGGTGCTCGAAAAAGAACCCAGGTCCTCTAGAAGAGCAGCCAGTATTCTTAACTGCTAAGCCATCTTTCCAGCCCACAAATTTTTTGAAAAAGAAAGAAAAGCACAATTCTGAAAAGAAAAAAAGGATGAATTTGGACCTCACCAAAAGTTCAAACTTCTTGTCTGTGAAAGTCCATAGTAAGAGAATTTTTTTAATGGTCTATAGACTCGAAAGAAATCCTAGTAGACCATCTACCAAGAAAAGGACTTGTTGCCAGAATAGATGAAGAACTTTTAACACTCAACTGTAGAAAAACCAATCCAATTAGAAAACAGGCCAAAGGCAGGAACAGATATTTCATTAACAAGTACCCACGGGTGGCAGATGAGCACGTGGAAGATGTTCAAAACATTGCCTACTAGGAAATGCACTTTCAAACAACAAGATGGTGCCTACAGGAGAGCTAAGATTTAAAATAACGCAAACACTGGCTATTGGTAGGGTAGAGAGAGTCCCACATGCATTGTGGCACGTGGCTCCATCATCCCGAGGGACACTCACATGTCCCTTCTAAAACTGTCCTATGGGGGCTGCAGAAACACCTCAACAGGCAGGAGCACTTACTGCTCTTGCAGAAGACTCAGGTTCGGCTCCCAGCACCCACAAGGCAGCTCACAACTGCCTGTAACTCCAGCTCCAGGGGATCTGAGCCTCTCTGGGTTCCACAGGCTCTGAGGGAAAGCAGGAGGCGCACACTTACACACTCAGGCACACACACTTATGCACAAAATAAATAAATATTTTTTTAAATAATGCAACTACTATACTGGCAAGCAATTGTATACTTAGGCATTTATCCCAAAGAAATGAAAACTTAACATTTATATAAAACCCTATATAATAATGTTCATTTTACCTTCATTCATAAGAATTCCAAGCTGAAAAGTTTAGTTCATGGTGTGTGTGAAGAATGTCCTTTAGAATAACTGGTTAGACAAAATGCACACACACACACACACACACACACACACACACACACACACACACCGACAGACAGATAAGATAGATAAGGCACAAACATGTAACATGAAATACTGTCAGTAAAAAGGATGTCCTAGTTGGTCTTATGTCCATTTGACATATGCTAGAATCATTTTGGTAGCTCAAATAAAAAAATGCCCCCCACTGGATTAGCCTGTGGGCAAGCCTTTTGGGAATTTTCCTGATTGATGTGAGAGGGACTGCCCCTGAGCTAGTGATCCTGGTTGCTATCAAAAAGCAGACTGAGCAAGCCAGTGTGCAACATTCCTCTGCGGCCCTCTCCAGTTCCTGCCCTCAGATTCCTGCCCTGACTTCCCCGGATGATGGTCAATGACTGTACGTCGAAGTAAACCCTTTCCTCCCCAGGTAGCTTTTGCTCATGGTGTTTTATAACAGCAACCGAAACCCTAAGACAAAGGATAGGGACAATAATCCAAATGAATCTCCATGGAGTCACACCTGGGTCACCTCTGTAACTATAGGTCAAAATCACCCATAAATAAGAATGTTTAGAAAGCACGGCATCTACGCTGGGTGTGCAGACTTCTTCCCTGCCGTCATCCCCCCAACAGCCATGCATACCGTATCGATGTGGCACGAGGGATTGTCAATGATCTAGAGATGACAGAGTGCGCAGAAAGTTATGTGTCGGTTACACGCAGGTTTTGTGTCATGTTATACAAAGGTCTCATGGATCCTTGACGCCCATGTGCTTTTAGAATTCTCTATCCTGGCAGGTACCAAACCTACAGATGTGACATCAGTACTGAAAATTAAACACAAATATAGACACACATATGCAAGTACAAATAAAACTGAGGAGACTGAGTTAGACTGGCAGATTAACCCACACCCCGGCTGTGAAGCCTCCTACCACAATGCAGGATGATACCGTGGGTAGAAACTCGGTATCTCTCTGTATTCCATCTCTCTGTATTCCATGTTACTACTTTCATCTGGGTGGGAACCTATCACGATCTTGGTAAATTTTTCAATTTATTTTCAAAATGGCTTTTATTGGTCTTTTTTTTTCTCTTTAAAGATTTACATTTTAATCATAACTTGCAAATCTATAAGAAGATAGAGGAAAATTCATCTGAAAACCTGTTCATAGCATCTCTTCCTGACCATTGCTTTCTGCGTGTGTGCGTGTGTGCGTGCATGCGTGCATACGTGTGTGTGTGTGTGTGTGTGTGTGTGTGTGTGTGTGTGTGTGTGTGTGTTTATAATATGAGAGGCAGTGCTAAGACTCAGAGTGGTGGGCTTTGCTGTCTTCTGCCTTCTGTGACATCAGACCTCATGCTTGGCTGGTGACAAAGAGTGGGGGAGGGGGCAGCTACCTGCCTGTCCACCGAGAGTACTTCCATCCACCGAGGAGTCTGACCCTGAGCAGACACATGGCAATCCAGAAGATGGGTGGCAGGGGGCGGGTGGCAGCTGAGCTGCTTGAACAGAGAAGGAGCAGCCACTGTGATGACAGGAAGCAGGTAAGGCCAGGGCACACGCTGCTTCCCCCTGTCCCTCCCTGCTTCAGACTCAATCCCCTGCAGTCACCACAGGGACTCAAGTGTCCCTCCCCACAGCCTCACACACGCTCTTCATTTTCATTCGTACCAAACGAGAGAGCATCAGCGTCTCACTTGGAAACAGAACTTTGTCTCTCACAATTCATACATTAAAGCCCTACCCCCCAAGTGACTTGACTTGTAGACAAGATTTCTAAGGAGGTGGCTGCTGTGAAGTCTCTGGTCTCATGGGCCAGGCTGTACCCTCATTGGAAGAGGCAGCAAGGGGTACATGGGTCAGAGGATGAGCCCCCTGAGGACACGGGGAGAGGTGATACCTGAAGGCCCAGGAGAGAGGCTGCATCCCACAGCTTCAACTGATGGAAAATCTGAGTCTACCGTTAAAAGCCTCTAGTCTGTGGTATGGTGGCATGGCAGTGCCAGTGTGGCATAGCGGTGCCAACGTGGCATGGCGGTCCCAGCAGATAAGGACTCCCACAGATTTAGCATCGACAAAAGATAGACATGAAGAACGATGAAGCAACAGAACCCAGGAACACCCACGTGATACACCAAAGGCACCAATATAATTTAATGAGGAAAAATCGTCCTAAAAATAATTGCAGGACAACTGGATATCTATATCTTTAAAACTCTGCAGCCATATTTTACATTACATACAAAATTTACTCTAAAGTGGATCATATACATAAAATTAAGTTAAAACAATAAAAGGTTTAGAATAAGAGAAAATAAACCTTAGAAGAGACAAATGTTCTAGACTCCACACAAAAAGCACACCCCCAAAAGGGTGAACTGCTTTATAAAAAGAAACTTGTTCATTTTTCAAGAGAAACTGATGTGAAAGCGAAAAGATAAGCCACAGAGTCGATAAAATATTCACAGTGAATATTTTCTCAGCTACTTAGATCCAAAATATTCAAAGAACTCGACAACTTAATCAAAAGACAAGATGGTCCGATAAAACAAAAGAGCAAATGACTTCAACAGGCATAACAAGGATAAGCAGATTAATGCTCACCAGTAAAGCCCTGATGAGAGGCTAAACCTCCAGACTGGAGGATGGCTCAGCAGCTGAGAGCACTTGTTGCTCTTGCAGAGGTTCCAGGCTTGGTTCCCAGCACCCACATGGTAGCTAATAACCATCTCTAGTAACTCCAGTTCCAGGGGTTCCAAAGCCCTCTTCTGACTTCTGCCGATATCCGGCATACATTTGTTTACACATACATACATACATGCAGTCAGAACAATTATACACATAAAATAGTCTTTAAAAACCAAAAGGTGAAGACAAAGAGATAGAACAACAAGAATTCTCTGACTGACCTATGGGACAAAGTAGAGTAAACAGCTTGAGAAACAGTCCTGCATATTGTTCTAGAATTAAGCATACATTCACCCTATGTCTTGGCATTTCCATGTCTGAACAGTCACCCAGCAGAAATGAGAGACCTGTCCACACAAAGATAGGGCATACGCATGTTTAAAGCACTTTCGTACATGACCACCTCAAACTTAAACCACCCACCAGGAGATGAGGATCAATTGTGTTAGGCCCATGCAACACACTCATCAATAAAATTGAACACACAAAAACATGGAGCCACATCAGAAACATTACACAGAAGACATCATTGACTCTTTTCCACAGAACTCACAAATGGGCACAATGTGAACTGACAGAGAGAGGTGTGGGAGACCTCTCAAGAGGAGGGAAAGGGTTAGATCGCAGACACCTGTCAAAACTGATCAGACAGTGCATTTAAAATGTGTGCATTTTGTTGTATATGAACTAGACATCCATAAAGTTGGGGCCTCCCACAGTTCGACTGGAATAAATAGATTTGAAGTGATTCAGGACAGTGGGGTGGGAGAGGAGGAAGAGGAAGATATAAATGTTGGAGCATTGCCCTGTCGTCTGTTTCTGCAATGGTTGGAAGCATGTGTGACTTAGATCAGGGAAAATGTCTACCAACGACTGATAGCTCCCCCATGACTGCACCCCTGTCAGGGGTTTGGAGCATTCTGCACCCAGGAATTCACCTTCCTGTCTCCTTCCTCCTCTTCTCCTCCCAGACGCTGTTAGCACTGCTGGTCTTGGTGCTGTACCTGGGCACAGGGATATCAGGTGAGCATTCTGGAAGCCAACAATGAGAAACCAAGTCCACAGAGTGGGGTGGAGGTCCTTAGGAGGTCCCCACACTCTGCCATTTCCTACTTCCCCTCCCTCTGCAGAGACCAATCACACTTAGCAGACTGTTTGTTAAGGGTATCCATGCCTGTTTCAGGAAGTGGCTGGGAAGGATCCGGACGGATCAGGGACTGCAGCCACCCTCAGAATCCCGTGGCATCCCAGGTAACACTCAGAGATGTACTAAGGGGGCCGGGAAGGCTTCTTAGAGGAGGTGTCACCAGCTAGCTAGTTTGGGAAGGCTAAATAGGAACTGGTCAGGTGGAGAAGGTAAGGTGGGGTAACCCAGGCAGAATGAGCAACATTTGCAAAGGCATGGGGAACTTGCTCAAACAAGAAACCCACCCGAAAAGTTTGAAGACACAACTTTGGTGTCTGCCTTTCAGGGCTTTGAGTATCAGGCCAATGAACCCACTGAAGAGCCAACAAGGACCCTCAGGAAGTGGCTGAAGACAAACTTGCACGGTTTTCTGGAGAAGCTAGAGAGAGAAGTGAGAGAGCTGGAACAGCTGGTGCGTGACCTGGAATTCTGGCTTGATGCGCTTCTGGGAGAGCCGCACCCCGAAGATCTGTGCTCCACCTACAAGGGTCATTTGTGAAGGACAGGTGCTGGGACTGGGGGAGCAGAAGAGGAGGCCAGGAGGTCAGGTTCTGACACTTGCTGTTCCAGGCTTGAGACAATAAAGTGGCTGAGAGGATAAGAGGAGTGTTCATGAGCATCGAGGAACAATGGGGGTGGGGGACCGTGCCTGTGGCCACCAGACCAGTGCAGCTCCAGTGGCTTCAAGCTCATCTCTTCTTTCCCACTCACTGGAGACACTGGGCAAATTTCCTTAATCTCTCTCTTAAAAAAAAAAAGAAGAGTATGTATGTATGTATGTATGTGCATGTGTGTGCTCACATGGGTGCTCAGGTCTGTATAAATGTGTATGTCCAAACAATGAGCCTCAACAGGCATTGTACCTCCAGTCCTGTTAGTAACACGTCACTGCCGCTTATGAGCTTCCAGACTAAGGGATTTTGCTGTAGCTGCCTGAAGGAACTGAGACATTTTCTTCACTCGAGATGAAGAAGCCTGCAAGCCATGGTATGCCTCCTGAAAACCACGGAGGTGCCCAGTCGGTGGGCATGTCCTGTTAGAGCTGCTGTTGACAGTGTCACTGAATGGGCACAGGAACTCGGGAGCAGGAAATGATGGGAATCTGGTGTGAGAAACAAAGCTGACGACGATGATGATGAAGCCGTCAGACTTTAAAAAGTGTGGAGAGAAAACCCTCTCTTTCCATTTAGAAGATCAAAGAGCCTTGGTTTTTACCCAGGATTCCCCCTTCCCGTTACCTCCAGGAAACTGAAGCATTTGGTTGCTTCTAATTGGAATTATGTCTGCCTCGCTGTCCTGGGCTATCCGCCGGGCCCTTTCTACGATTTTTGTTTTCCTATGTTAATACAGTTGCTACATGTGTGCCAATTGTTAAAAAGTACTCAACTCTTTGGGAAATCGTAAGAGTTCCAATTAAATAATCCCAGCAGACAGCTGTCACCCAGGGAATGGCTCCATAGTTGGTTTGCCCAGAGGGATTAATCAATTGCCATTGGGGATGGAAAGTCTTGCAAATTACGATCACGATGTTTTCACTTTGGGTCTCTGGCAGGGACGGAGCCAGAGTCTGTGTTTCCTCATTTGCACTTCTTTAGCAAGCCTTCTCTGGGAGGGATTGGTCCCACTTGCATGTATAGCTGCACATTGCCATCCAGGGTTGTAGCTATACCAAAGCATGCGCACTGCAGGGACTTTAAAAGACTCTCAAGCATGGTCTCAACCACACACACTTTACACTCAAGTCTCCGTCTCAGTAGAAATTCGACCATATCTGCAACACATATTACATATGCTCATATTTGTCTGTCACTTTATATGTATTTACATTATGTAATCCAGATAGTTTATATTGTATACCATGTTATATTTTATATTATTCAACCATACTATTTCTGAATCTGGGAATCCCCAACCTAGAACATTCCCTTATCTGAGCGTTTTTGAGCCCAGGTAGAAAGTTCACACCTGTCCTCATGAAAAACTCAGAGCCCTAAAAATACTGCACTAAGTGACCTCAGACTGTGTGTGTTCACTGCACACAAATCATAAGTTAATTTTGTGTTTAGTTAGTGCCCCATCCTTAAGTCATCCCCTTAGGTAATGCAAATACTCCATAATTCAAAAAATATCCAAACCCCAAATATTTATAGTTCCCATATCCAGGGAAGGATATTCAACTTGTATGTATTTATAAAATATGTTCTTGTGTATGTGTGTGCAAATGTGCATATATTTGTGTGTGTACATTTGCATCTAGGTGCTCTAGAACACAGGGCGCCATGGGAGTGGTGAACCTGGAGCAGGAAGGCCTTTAAGAACTCAAGATGGCTCCCATGGACCCAGTTGTAGTAGCTCCTGGAGCCTCCCCAGCGTGCGCCTTCACCTCAGCGTGTCCTCTCTCTGTCTTCTGTTCCTCTTGAGTGTCTGTCCCACTTCTCCCTGCTTCAGGCTTTCTGCCCTCTCCTCAACTCAGCACTCTGCTTCAGACTCGAACTGTTGGCTCCTTGCTCCCTTTGCCACAGCCTTCAATTCCATGTGACTGACCATGTGACTCTGTCCAAGTTTCCCAGGTAAAATTCCAAGAGGATGGGTAGTGGGTGACTGACCCATCTTGTTGGCTGTGCCAAGCTAGTCTTACATACCAGCCTGCCTTTGGATTGATACTGTGGTGGACACCTTTGACCTAATTGACAGGAGGGACAGAGAGTACCAAGTGCAGCCAACTCCTGTACCCATGGAGGCTCTGATCAATGAATTAAAAGTATTCAAGAAAATCAATGTAACTGCTGTGGACACAGCCTTGTCCTCATCCTCTAAATAGCACAGTACGGCAGCTATTCGCATCCATTTCCCTTGTACTGGGACGGAAAGCCATCTAGAGATGACTGAAAACAGCGATAGAGTAGTTTAGACTACCTATACTGTGCCCACTGTACATAAGGGACCTGAACATCTTCAGGCTTTGGTATCGGGAGGGATTCTAAAATCAGTACCCTGTGGATACTGAAGGACCCCTGTACTTTAGAAAGAGCTGACTGATAAAAGGAACAGTCTGGGGCCATTCTGCTTCAGGGACTCTGAACTGTGCTACTACAACCTGACTTCCAAGATGGTCAACAAACCTGAGAGTCGGTAGCAGAACTACAGACATGTATGAGACAAATGCTGTATGAGCAGCAGGGCCCACCAAGCTTCCAGAGCTGCCATGAGTGTGCTATATCAGAAAGAGGTGACTAGGTTTATGTCTGTCCACAGTGTCAGAATTTATTAACACACATACACACACATACATGTACACGCACACGTGCATGCATGCACACACATGCATACACACACACACACACACACACACACACACACACACACACACACTACAGAAGCCTCAAAAGCAGCAGTTTGCCATATAGTCCCACCTTCCTTGATGGCCCCAGCCACTGCAAACACGGCTCTTGTTTTTTCCAAGCTTAATTACTAATATTAACTCTCAGATTATACTCTGCCTATCACAGTAAATACACTGATATACACCTGCATATGTACACTGTAGAGCGGCCATAACGGTCTAAGTAGTCAAGGGGGTTCAAAGAGGCTCCAGAGGCCAAAGCTAGGAAACTGACAGAAAGGCGAGGGGTCTGTGGAGGTCTCAGGAGGTCTGCCCTTGTGGAGGCAGCCTGGGAGGCTCACAGGTGTAAGCAAAGCTGCAGAGCTGAGTCCAGCTGCAGAGGTGAAAAGGTAGACCGAGTCAAGATGAATGAATGGGAAGACAGACAGCAGGCTCAGACAGGCAGACAGAAATTCAAACAGGCTGCACCAGCGATGAGCTGAGCTGAGCTGAAGCCCCAGGGACAGTTGGGAGCTCTCGGTCAGCCCCTTGACACATACGTTAGGATGATAGGATGGCAGGTTGGTATGGGCCTTTGTCATTACAGGACTAGATGTCCACCTTTTTAAGGGATCCAGGAGAGGCAGTCACACCTTTCCCCCCCCCCAAGATGTTTTTGATATGCACATGTGCCCCTACAGTCTCAATTCACTTAGATTAATGTATATTTATTCTACTCCCAGGAATAAATCATTTATCAGTCTGTGCTGCCTGGGTGATGCGGGACAGATGATGCCAGTCATGTGTCTACCCACTTGTCTTAGTTAGGATTTCTATTACTGCAACGAAACACCATGACCAAAAAGCAAACTGGAAAGAAAGGGTTTATTTGGCTTACACTCCCACAGCACTGTTCATCATGAAAGGAAGTCAGGACAGGAACTCAAACAGGGCAAGAACCTGAATGCAGAGGCCATGGAGGGGCGATGCTGCTTACAGGCTTGCTCCCCATGGCTTGCTCAGCCTGCTTTCTTATAGAACCCGGGACCAGCAGCCCAGGGATGGCATCATCCACCATGGGCTGGGCCATCCCCTGTCAATCACTAATTAAGAAGATACCCTACAGCAGTGGTTCTCAACTTGTGGGTCACTACCCCTTTGGGGGGTTGAATGACCCTTTCACAGGGGTCACCTAAGACCATTGGAAAACACAGATATTTATATTATGATTCATAACAGTAGCAAAATTACAGCCATGAAGTAGCAATGAAAATGATTTTATGGTTGGGGGTCACCACAACATGAGGAACTGTATTAAAGGATCACAGCATTAGGAAGTGCCCTAGAAATTTGCCTACAGCCTGATCAGATAGAGGCATTTTCTTAGTAAGGTTATCTTGTGTCAACTTAACATAAAACTATCCAGCAGGAATGACCCTTTGTCAACTTGACACACAAACACATCACCATTAACCACAATCTTTCCTTTCTCTTTCATCCCCAAGTCTCACATTAAAATAATAACTATAAGAGTCCCATGGTCTTTATAAATTCAAACATTAAAAGTTCAGTCTCTAAAATATCCAATCTCTTTTAAAGTCCAAAATCTCTTTAAAAATTCAGTCTTTCAGCTGTGAGCGCCTATAAAAATCAAAATTAAATTAAATACCTTCTCACTTCAAGAGGGAAGAATCAGGGCCCAGTCACAATCTGAACAAAACCAAACCAAATTCCAACAGTATAAATAAGTCAACATCCAATCATCTGGGGTTCACTCGTGATCTTCCGGGCTCCTTCCAAGGAGCTTGGGTCACTTCTCCAGCTCCGCCCTCTGCAGCGCACACAGCTTGTCTTCTAGGCTCTGGCTGACTCCACTCCACTGCTGCTGCTGTGTCTTGGTGATCATGCCATGGTACTGGCATCTCCAAAATGCTGGGTCTTCTGCTGCAATTGGGCTGCACTTTCACCAATAGCCTCTCCTAGGTGCTCTCTCTTCACGGTGCCAAGCCTCAACTTCTCTGCATGACCCCTTCAGTTCTGGGCCTTCACCTGCCACTGAGGCTGCACCTCGACCAATGACCTCTCCTGGACTCTCACAGTGCCAAGCCTCAGCTGCCTTCCATGACCCCTTCACATCTTCAAAACTAGTACCACCCCCAGGTGATGCTTATACATTACCAAGTCCTGCTGCCAACACAAGGTACAACCATGGCAGTCTCTGGAATACAGTTTCTGTGTGCTCTCAGGAAACACTTCCCAGAAGATTTCACTCCAATGATTCTGGTCTCTTCTTAATCACCAGCCAATCAGCATCAAATATCCCAGCAAAGCAAAAGTTTCACTTTAGTAGTTGAGTTGATTCTTCAGCCCCAGCTAACCAGAACTACAGAATCCTAATTGAAAATAACAAATGGCCACAATAGAGTCAGCTTCCCTCTGAAACTTCACAAGCCAGGCCTCCATCTTCTGCACTGACCTCAACATTCTTATCTTCCAAGCTCCTAAAGAACAGCTCACCTAGCAGTGACACTTCTTGCACAAGTTCCAAAGTCCTTCCATAATTCTTCCCAAAACTATATGGCCTGGTCTGCCACAGTGATACCCCACTCCTGGTACCACTTTGTCTTAGTTAAAGTTTCTATTACTTCCATGAAATGTCATGACCAAAAAGCAACCTGGGGGGAAAGGGTTTATTTGGCTTACACTTCCACAGCATTGTTCATCATCTTGGGAAGTAAGAACAGGAACTCAAACAGGGCAGGAACCCGGAGGCAGAAGCTGATGCAGAGGCCATGGAGGGGTGCTCCCTACTGGCTTGTTCCCTATGCCTTGCTCAGTCTGCTTTCTTATAGAATCCAGGACAACCAGCCCAGGAATGGCACCACTCACCATGGACTGGGTCCTCCTCCATCAATTAAGAAAATGTCCTACAGGTTTGCCTACAGCCTGATCTTATGGAGGAATTTTCTTAATTGAGGTTCCTCCTCTCAAATGACTTTAAATTGTGCCAAGTTGACATAAAACTATCCAGCACACCACTGTAGAGTCATCCTCCATTCTCAAAATGGAGTCAAAGGCTGCTTGAAAAATGGAGTCGTCTGAGACAAGGCACAGTCTGAGAAACACTATTTGGTAAGATCTGGAGTAACTTAGAGCAGGGCACAGCCTAGATGCAACAAGGCCAGCTCAGAGCCCAACAGTTGACGATTGCTGGGAGTGAGGTAGGAGGTGCTCACACCCCAATGTCATCTGGGTGAAAGCACCCAGTAACAATCAGAGAAGCTCCCTCCTGAAGGAAATGGGAACTAATATAGAGACCCACAACTAGGCAAAGAGCAGAGAGAGACCTTGGAACACTTAGTCCTAAATGGGATGTCTTCATCAAACCCTCCCCTCAGGGCTCAGGGAACCCTGTGGAAGAGGAGATGGAAAGATTTTTAACAGCAAGAGGTGGTGGATTGTTCCAAGGAAACAATGTCTTTTAAACACAACAGAACTAACGCGTGTATGAACTCAGAGACTGAGGCAGCATTCCCAGGGCCACCCGGATGGAGTCCCAAAACTGGAAAGGGAAGTAGACAAAAACCCCCATCCCTAATCCAGAAGCTATCCAATTGACAACCACTTGCAAAGAAAATTAGTTTTCTCCAGTGGAGTCTCACTGGGTATGCAAACCACCCTTAAGGGTCGGCCCCATGCCCAGCAGAAAATAGCCAACACAAAGTGAACTCAGTGGCATGTGGCATGTTTTGGAGAGAGAGAGAGAGAGAGAGAGAGAGAGAGAGAGAGAGAGAGAGAGAGAGAGAGAGAGAGAGAGAGAGAGAGAGAGAGAGAGAGACTGCTTCTTTGGTTTCTGTTTCGGGAGAATTGGTTGCACTTCTGCTCTGGTGTGCCAATAAAATTTACCTTGTATCAGAGGGTGGAGCTACCTACTAGCTGACCAAAATCAGCCACAGAAGTTTTGGAGGACCAGAGACATAGACACAGGAAGTAGTAGGGAGGGGCTTAGAAAGATGTTTGGCCTTTTGGATCAAAGAAGGAGACAGAGAGGAGGTCGCTGGTTGCTTCTCTGCCGCTTCTCAAATCAATCAGGTTTTAACCCCATATCTGACTACTAAGTTTTATTAATAGTAGAGTAATTTAGAGGATCATTACAGTTTTTGTTTGTTTGTTTTTTTATGTTTGCTTGCTTGTGTTGTTTTATCCTGGTTTGTTTGTTTATTGGACTGTTTATTTTTAAAGGAAAGAAAGAAAGAAAGAAAGAAAGAAAGGAAGGAAGGAAGGAAGGAAGAAAGAAAGAAAGAAAGAAAGAAAGAAAGAAAGAAAGAAAGAAAGAAAGAAAGAAAGAAAGGGAGAGAGAGAAAGGAAAAGAAAGGGGGAGAGAGGGGGGGGTGGGAGGAAAGAAAGTTGGATGAGTGAGGAGATGGGAAGGATCTGGGAGGAGATGAGGGAGGGAAAACCATGATCAGAATATACTGTATGAGAAATAAATTATTTTCAATTAAAAACAAAAGCCCAGAATAAGCCACAGCATTAATTGTGGATCCTTTCGATCTTGGCCCTCTGCTCCTGGGTATGAAAAATCCAATTACACACTACAAAGTGACCTTGTGGTCCCTTGAAGTAAGCCCGGCGCTGTGTAGTGGGAGAGGGCATCTTATGGTGACATGGTTAGTCAGACTAGCTGTGTCTAGGAGCTCCGGGTTCAACTGAGGGACTCTGTGTCAGTGAATAAGGTGAAGGGCAATCAGGGGAGATTCCTAATGCCCAGTGTCAACCTCAGGCCGAGAGAGAGAGAGAGAGAGAGAGAGAGAGAGAGAGAGAGAGAGAGAGAGAGACAGAGACAGAGAGACAGAGAGACAGAGAGAGACAGAGAGAGATAAAGACAGAGACAGAGACAGAAAGAGACAGAGAGACAGAGAGCACATTTTTTAAAATTATTAATTAGGCCATGTGTCCATCACACAAGATCACAGACTAACGAGAAACAAAGGCAAGGTACTTTCAGAGGGTAACAAGAAAACTATGGAGCAAGCAGCTGCAATCTCCAGGAAACTGAGAGAAGCACTGAGTGGAGGCTGTGTGATAAGCAGTGGCCTGGCAGGACCATGGGACAGACTAATAGCAGGACACACCAAGAAGGAATAGAGGGAGACGGGTACAGGGAGCTACTCCCAGGCCTCAGGACTTGCTTTCTTCTGCTCATAAACTGAGCCATGATTTGAGTTCCTGACCTCATAGCACAGTGGAGCAATGGAAGAGACGTGCTTGGTCTTGTTGGGTTGAAAATGGTCAGTGGGGGAATGTCAAGATTCCCCAATATTACCTACTTTCTTTTTTTTTCTTTTCTTTTTGTTTCAGGAATCTGTTCAGCAACGCATATAACTAAAACCTTTTAATTAGCCAAGTGATAGAGTCTCCCCTCTTTTACTTAATAGATACTTCAGGCAACTCCTTCTATGGTCCCTCTGGCTCTTCTGTTTAGCTAACTCCAGATAGTCTGGACTTTTCTTGTTTAGGATAGGCTACTTTTTTGTAAAAAAATTCCTTTGACTTGCCTTTGAGGAAAACTGCAATCCATCAGATAGTTCACGTTTTAAGAATATGAGTCCGGGGCTGGATGACGGCTCAGCTGGATGATGATGTCTCAGCTGGATGATGGCTCAGCTGGATGACGGCTCAGCTGGATGACGGCTCAGCTGGATGATGATGGCTCAGCTGGATGATGATGGCTCAGCTGGATGATGATGGCTCAGCTGGATGACGGCTCAGCTGTTACGAACATTTGCTGTTCTCGCAAAGCTGTTCTCAGCAGCGCATCCGGTGGCTCACAAACACCTGTGACTCCAGTTCCAAAGGATCTGACGCCCTCTTCTGGCCGCCATGGACATCCCCATACATGTGCTGCACATACTCATGTGTAGACACATGAACAAATCTTTGAAAAGAATGAGACTGATTCTCTAGAGCAGTGGTTCTCAACTTCCTAACGGTGCGACCCTTTACTACAGGTCCTCATGTTGTGGTGACCCCCAGCCAGAAAATGATTTTCATTGCTACTTCATAACTGTAACTTTTGCTACTGTTATGAATCATAATGTAAATATCTGCAGGTTTTGATGGACTTAGGCAACCCTGTGAAAAGGTTGTTTAACTCCCAAAGGGGTTGCGACCCACAGGTTGAGAACTACTACTCTGGATGAAATCTGTTTTGGTTCTGTCCATCTGGGCATGGGTGTGTGTACTTCCAAAGACCATCAGGCTGGGGGAAGCTAGCATTCAGAGGCTGTTTCCTGTACCATGGTGCTATGGTAGGGATTTGGTCAAGTGCTAGTGATGTTTCCAGTTCATGAAGTGGAAACTGAGGTACCTGAGTGGTTACATCATTGGTAGTAGTTTGTACCTAGAAGTGGAAGCACGTTTCAAGCCTGCTTGGCATTGGAACCCTTCTAGAAGCTGGCATTCTCCAGGTTCTCTTTTCTATTCAGCCTGGCCAAGATAAGCTCCTTTCTCTCTTAAAAAATTTGCATTTTAGTGTTGAGTAATCACACATCAATTAAATTTAAAAGGGCATAAATATTCATTGCATGCTACTACATGTAGTGCACACATACAGCCAAGTGGAAATCATGTTGCCTGCCCACTAATAGCTTGCCTTGCTCTGGAGAAGCCAAGAACCAGAGGTGGGGAAAAATGAAATCTCTACATTGATTTACAAGCCATTGGATGGAGTGCCAAAGTCGCCTAATTAATTACCAATGAGCTATATAAATATTTATTGGCCCAACTCAGAGTTCAGAGAAAGGATAGGACACTGGAGTTGACTCTAACATGCCATATCTGTTAGTTCAACTACAGGGACTTCTAGTAAACCAGCTTATAGCCCATGGGAAAAGGTGGGGAAAGTAAAATTGAATGCAGGGTAGGGGAGAAAGTATCCATATCTCAAGGAGGGATGCTGAGGCCCAGTCTTGACCTGACGATCACATCCCAGCTCTCGGGTAAGATTTTGGAATCAGACTTCCCAAGAATCTCAGAGAAAATCATCCTAGAAAGAAAATTCTGGGAAGGAAGGGTTTGGGATTCACTGTGTCTATTCCAAGACTGGGAATGTCCATTTCCAGTCTGCATGTCACATTTTTGATGATGCCAAATAAAAATGTGGATTTAATTTGCTCCCTTAATCCACAAATTTGTTCAACAAAATTGTGAAACGCATTAAATCCAATTTGGTTCCAATCTGGCTGTCAGAAGGACAATTGAGGGTGATGAGGGATAGAGTCAAAGACGCCTCCCCAAGGCACCAGAATCCTTCTGCTGTGACATTTCCGTAAGCAAACACTTCCCTGCCTGCAGGCAGAGAAAGGCAGAAGGCAGGCGCTCCCTTCAGACGCCAGCCTTCTGAGCAGAGTAATTGTGTCCTTCCCATAAAGGGCTGGGAGTCACCTGTGCGCTCCAGCCAAGTCACTCCAGACCTCAGGGACTCCGTTTCTTCCTTTGTAACTATCGGTCTATTGAGAGGACATAATGTCTGCACTACCCAGAGCTCGACACTTCACAGTGTTAGGTGGAACCATAGAAAAGGCCAAGCCAGCAAAGGGCTGGGGACTGCGTTCCTCTGGGCCAGCCCCACTCCCAGACAGGTTGTTCCTGTCCCCTGAGACTTTCTTGCACAATAGCAAGAATGCTTCAAAAGCCCCTGGTCTCCTCAGGAGGGAAGTGCCTCTTCTCCAGTGGCTGTGGCCTGCAGCCCTCTCACACTGTGACAAATGCCCACACTCTCTGATTAGCCAGACCTGTATCCTGTGCTGTTCCTCAAGCCAGGGATGGAGACAGGTCTATGCAAGTGTGGACTGAGTGGAGGAAATCAGGGCACAGTCCCCAGAAGATGAAGAAATGAGAGTTAAGAAGCCATTTGCTACCCAATGGTGTTTGGTGCACCATTCCTTAGTGACACTGAAGCCATCATCAGGTTATGGTTCAGTGCGTTCCTCACATTTGTGGTAACGTTGGTCATAGGAAAACACAGAAACGCAGTGATGTGCTGTGTATGAACTTGAAATGGCACCTGGTGGCTGCCGTACTGCTCTGTATCCGTGCTGTCCCTTGTGATTGTCATCATAGAATAATCCTCCCGCTTATACCAGAAAAGTTTAAACAGAGACACCCCATGAACATCACATTCACTGTGTCTCTTGATGGCACCAAATGGCCAAGCAATGGACCAGAACCAGTGAGATGTATATGTCGTTCACAGTCAGAGCAAGTTCTAAACCAACAGCTGCAGAGCTGCCCTGGTACATTGCCTTCATTTCCATCCCACTCAGACAGGATAAAAGAGCTCTCTCAGCTATGCTGACCTGGCTTACTTATGTCTGAGATCATCTGGACAAATAATCTCTTTTAACATGCTGGTGCACGGGCCACTGCAGGAGAATGTGCGTCTCCTGCTCATAAGCCTAAGCCAAATGCACACAGAGGAGTTGGCCTGGAGAGCTACCGAGGCAGGGCTTTGGGCTCGGGCAGGCCTGGTCCTAGCCCTGCTTCTCATGCCCACTTCTTTGCTGGGTGACCTCAGACAGGTCATGCCATCATCTGCGCTCTATCCTGCTTGCCTATAAAATGGGGTATGTCTACACATCTCCTGGGCCCATTGAGAGGATGAAGTAATAAAAAGCCAACTTTTACTTAGTGTTTACCGTGCTCCTGGCACTATTCTGAGTGTTTTACAGGCATTAGCTCACTTCATCATCACAGGGCTACAGGATAGTCACAATCCGTACCTTCACTGAACACTCAAGGAAACTGGAATACAGACGCAAAAAGATTCCAGGGTCACACAGTTAGTAAGTGGCGGGGCCAGAATGCAAACTCAGACAGGCAAAGTCTTGCCTCCTGCTTGGACCCCACCCTGAGCTGCATCCGGGGTAAATGAGGTAATGTGCACGCAAGAGCTATGTAAACTGCAACACACTGTATAAATGTCACTCATTATTACGTCTCTCCTCCCACCTTGGTCATTAAAGCCATGAGAGACCCAGTGAATCTATCATTCCGATATTTTCCCATAGGTCTGTGCTGCCCCCTAATCTTGCACTTCCTCTCAGCCCGCTTTGACTCCAAGGCTACACCTAGAAACTAGAGTGGCCTCAGTCATTTCTCAGGTGCAGCCAGTTGCAAGGGACAGAGGAGCTCACGAAGCAGGAGTGGGGGGAGAGGACCAGGCAACCACTAGGAATTTAGCTCAAAGGGCTTTCCCAGCACATCACGAGATAGCATTGGCAGCCACCGGGGTGAGGGGTGGGGGGGCCTCCAACGGGCAGTAGAAATACTTTGGAGACTGGAATCAACATGGTCTGTGCCCTCGTGAGTTCCCAGGGGTGGGAAGGCAGACAAAACTGGCTCCCTCCACTGAGCCCTGGTTAGACCTTGGGCAGCTCTCAAAACATCAGGCATCTTATCAGAGCCTGCCTGCTTGGGTCGCTAAGAGACACCTGTGAGCTATAGTGTCCCCCAATGAGTCCTTCTCCCTCCCTCTGACTCAGGGCTCAGTGCCTCACACTTGCTTATGTCCTCTCAAGAAAGCATTTCTTGTTATTCTTAGTTTCTGATTCAGACCCACACATGCTTTTCAGCAAAATCCCGGGGGGGGGCGGGGGAGGAGGGGGTTGGCGGTAAGAGAAAACTTGAAAAAAAAGAGCACATTAGAGATAAGAAACACAGTAGAAGCCTTGGGGGCTGGTGGATGAGGAAGCAGAGAGTCCTAAAGGATATTTGGGGAGACAAAACCTTCCAGAATCACATAGTGAGGGTTGGATGACATGGAAATGGACTTAGAGCCACTGGACTATATACATTAGTATTGCATGTGGGGACGATCCTGGTTCAACCCAAAGTCCCATGCATTTCCTTCCAGATTTTTTTCCAAACCATAGTTTGAAATAGCTAAGGTCATAACTGCAAGAACATTTTGTGTCCTCCAACCCACCAACACACACTTTTGGACATTTTGTATTTTCCCACAAACTATTAGACATTTCAAAGAACTCTTCAGTGATATTAATAAATGCATTGAGAAAAAGAAAGAGTCCAAATCTGAAATCCGATTAAATACTCTGAATTAAAGCAGAAAGATTGTTCATCTGGACTTTTTTTCAGATGTATGTTGCTTGTGAGAGACACAAATAAAAGACCCAGAGAGGTTGAAAGTAAAAAGATGGGGGAGGGGGCTGGAGAGATGGCTCAGTGGTTAAGAGCACTGGCTGCTCTTCCAGAGGTCCTGAGTTCAATTCCCAGCACCCACATGGTGGCTCACAACCATCTGTAATGAGATCTGGTGCCCTCTTCTGGCATGCATGCATGCATGCAGACAGAACACTGTATACATAATAAATAAATAAACCTTTAAAAAAAAAAAAGATGGGGGAAATAGATCTATAACAACACTAAAAAGTAGATATAATTAGATTACAGATAATTTTTTTTTTTTTTTTTTTTTTTTTTTTTTTTTTTTTTTTTGGTGTTTTCGAGACAGGGTTTCTCTATGTAGCTTTGCACCTTTCCTGGAACTCGCTTTGGAGACCAGGCTGGCCTCGAACTCACAGAGATCCGCCTGGCTCTGCCTCCCGAGTGCTGGGATTAAAGGCGTGCGCCACCACCGCCCGGCCTAGATTACAGATAATTTTTTAAAAAGCAGATATATCTTTACTAACATCAGATAAACCAGACTTAAAAGTGTTGATAAGGGGCTGGAGAGATGGCTCAGAGGTTAAGAGCATCGACTGCTCTTCCAGAGGTCCTGAGTTCAATTCCCAGCATCCACATGGTGGCTCACAACCATCTGTAATGAGATCTGGCTCCCTCTTCTGTGTACATAATAAATAAATAAATCTTTAAAAAAAAAAAAAAAAAAAAAAAAAAAAGTGTTGATAGACATTAAGAGTAATAATTTGGGACTGAAAAGATGGTTGAGTCGTTAGGAGTATGTACTTTTCATACATACTGGCTGGAGAAATGGCTCAGCAGTTAAGAGCACTGACTGTTCTTCCAGAGGCCCTGGGTTCAATTCCATATATATATATATATATATATATATATATATATATATATATATATGGAAAAGAATGTGTAGTTTTCCAGAGGACCCAAGTTCAGTTCCTTGCACCCACATTGGGTGGCTCACAACCATATGTAACTCCAGCTCCAGGGTAACTGACACCCTCTTCTGGCCTCCATAGGCACCTGCACTCACATTCACAAACCCACACACAGATATGCACACACTTGCATAATTTAAAAATACATAAAAATAAATCTTTAAAAAAAAGAACTCATAGTTGCATAGGAATCAGTTCAGCCTTAATATATAAAGGTCTTCAATTAAAATAGAGTATGGCCTTATGTTTTAACTAAAATTGAAACATGGCCTCGGCACTATAGGAGCTGAAAGAAAATGGCTCATTCCACAACACACTCAGTCAGACCCAAACCCACCTCGTACCTTGGTTACAGCAAAGGCCACACAACAGAGCTTCGTGGGAAGAACAGGATTGTCCGCAGGTTGTTCAGGACCAGCTGCACCTCCTACAGGAATGTAAGCATTGGCTCTTGACATCATGTCACATTCAGAACCCGATTTCGGTGAAAGATGGGCCCAGATGTAAGAGGCACAGTGGTAAAGCTCCTGAGACACACCTGAGAATCTGCTCATGGCCATGACAAAGATTTTCTACAACCCAAAGACCGCTAAGCATACAGAAGAAGATTCATAAATTAGGCCTTTTCACAGGTTAAGAACTTCTGTCCATCAAGTGACAGTTTGACAGACTGAAAAGACAAGCAGAGCAAGAGGGATGTGCCATGCAATAAATATGTAAAGAGCTCCTAAAAATCAATAAGAAGGCAGACATCACTTCAAGCATTTTATTTCACATGGATTTTGAACAGAAACTTCACTCCAAATATATACTTTCAAAAATATATACACAGGATCCCTCCATATCCCAGAGTCCCCATTTGCAAGTTCAACCACATTTGAACTTCACATACACAGACTTAAATAGAGTGTGGTATAAAAACTATTACCTGGTAGACAGGGATGGGGTAGGAGAGGAAAAAGAAACACTAAGGATGTTTGGAAAAGGCACATAGAAACATAATTTTTAGTATGTTTCACACACACACACACACACACACACACACACACACACACACACTTATATAGAAGAGTTTATTAGCGTTACCCTACACAAGGAATAGTATTCTTCCCAGAAGCCATAGTTTGCCATATGCAAAGCTTCCTTTGAGTTGCTGTTTGGGGGTGTCCAGGAGACTCCAAAAACAATACAGACTATTGCCATTGCTCTGGGTTGCCCACAAGAACTCAATGGTAAGACCCTATTAATTGAAGACACCAAACACTTTGGTTACAGGACATGGAGAAACCAAGTTGATGCTGACCAAGAAGCTGCCCCCCACTGGCCCACTCTCATAGTACCAGAAGGCGCTCTGAGGCTGCTGTGGTGGTGGTGGGGACCACATCAACAGTCTGACCCAGCTGTGAACCCTGAGAGCTATGATAATGAGTGGCAAAGAAGAAATGTTCAAGGATGCAAGAGTGGCACAAAGCATACCTAGACAGTAAATCTGTCCAAGAACCCATGGCTGGGAAGCTCTGGGCCTGGGGGAGCAAACTGCTACTGTTTGGCTAAATGGGCATAGTGTCAAATTGCCCTGTGAATTGTGTCTTTCCACCCACAGATCAGTGCAGCTCTCACACCTCATCAGTGGGCGGTAGTTAATGCAGGAACTCACAGCTGCTCAAAGTGAGGGAGTCAACTGTTGATGGCATGCTCAGCCACAAATGGGACATCTGTATCACCCTTGCAGAGGGATCTGTAAGGCTCGGGGACCATCCCTGGAGGAAAAATCCTAAGAACCAGCGGTTGAGAAGGACAGGACCTCTGGCACAAGGTCAAGACAGTCAGCATTGGAGCATGGTGGAGGGAGGGACTCATGAGCCCCACCCCAAGCTGAGGAGCTGTTGAATGTCTTTGGCTTCTGGGAGAGGGAGAATAAGTTTTAGCAGAAGGTGTAGCCCAAGTAGATAGAGCAAGCTCCAGCGAGTGGCCACACCCGTGAGGATGTGGGTAGCACAAACCAGACTCGATAGGTTACTTTAAAAAATAATAATAAAGTCACAAAATTGAAGACAGATAGATCTCTGTGAGTTCGAGGCCAACCTGGTCTACAAAGCAAGTTCCAGGACAGACAGGGACATACAAAGAAACCCTGTCTTGAAAAACAACAACCAAAAAAAAGTCACAAAGTTGGAGGGTTGGAGGAGCTGGAGGGTGGTTCTGGGCGGAGTTAGGGTAAGAATGAGAAGTGAATATGGTCAGAACACATTGTACAAAGTTTGCCAAGAATGAATAAACATGCTTAAAAACTATTACCTAACATTTGCGTTGTTAGGTGTCATACATAAGTCATTTAGAGACTTAAAGTACAAAGAAAATTGAGTAGGATATATGCAAATCCCATATGTCTCTGCACCTGGGTGTGCTTATGTGTGTGTGCATGCATGCACTTGTGTGTGCTTTTGTGTTCGTATGTGTGTGTGTGTGTGTGTGTGTGTGTGTGCATGTGCCTCTGTGTGTGTGCATATGGATATGTACTGTTCACCTCCTAGATCCTTGTATTCTGTTATCCACAGGGGTCATGAAGCTAACCCCTCTTGCATACTGAGGGACAACTGTATATATGGACCAAAATCAACGATCAAAATTACGAAAGCAGCGTTCCTCTTAGCACTGAAGCATTAGAAGTCATTCAAAACTCCTCAGAGCACATTGATAATATTACATTCATTCACATAGCAGCATGCTGGTGTACTCTGCGGGTGTCTAGCTCCTAACCTGGAGGGTGCACAGGTGTACCCAGAATTAATTCACCAATCTCTTCCCCTAAGGGTCATGCATATAACTGGATCATATCACAATCCTTTTAATAAGTCCACTAAAACAGCAGGCATACATCGTGGATGCTTGTGGTAGATATTGTCAAAGGGAGTGAAAACTGTAGTGAATCCTTCTCAGTGTGACGGTTGCATCCCTGCCTGGTCAGTTTCGGGTGTGCTCTTATCTTTCCTAATGATTTCATCCAATAAGCCAGCCTTGGATGTTTTAGGCCAAGCTTGTTGGGCTCTCTCTCTCTCTCTCTCTCTCTCTCTCTCTCTCTCTCTCTCTCCTCTCTCTCTCCACTCCCTCCTTCCTGAGACAGGAGGGCAATAGGGAGGAAGAAGCGTGATTAAGGGAGACTCCAGGAGGGACAAACATGGATGCCTGTGCAGCACGGACTATGCCTGTGTGGTACTCCATCAGGGGAAAGTAGTCCACAGAGAAATGGGAGGTAGGCCACCAGGGGCTGAATGTGCCAGGACAGGAACCAGAGGCTTTGGTCTCCTCCCTCACAGTAACGTAGGCAAGTCCCTTGTCCCCCCTCCACAGCTCTCTACTGATCTCTAAAGGCCTTTGGCAGTGGCAGTTGGCCGTGGTCAAGTGTGGATCTCGGCCTGTGTAGCACTGTTCAAAACGCTCTGAGGAGCCGTTTGCATGTGAGCAAAACAGTTTACGCTGACACCTTGGCAAGGTAACCGGACAAGCAGCAAGACAGACCCACAGACACCAGGACATGTCAGGATGGGGCTCTCAAAGGAGGAAGAGAAAACCTTTTATTCCTCTGAGATAAGAAAGAAATCCAGAGAGACCAGATGGCGGAAGGCTCTGTGGTCTGGAAGGCAGCTGCTTCCTATGACCTCACCAATCATCAATAATGTCCCTAAAGTCATGACATATTGGGGACAGACTTGCTTGTGGGAACTGGCAAAGGTGCCAAGCTTCCCTCACAGACAGAGGTGAGGCAGATCCAGGTCAGCTCATGAGAATATGAGATAGAGAAAAGCAGGGGGGCGGGGGCATAAAAACAGCCGCCCAGGACCTGGTGAGATCAGAACAAGGAATGCCTCACAAAGGACAGGAAACTGGGACCTGGGTTTAACTGAACCAATTTCCAGGACACAGGCAAGCCCACGGTGACAGACACATCACATATTCTACGTTGATGGTGGCATCAACCTGCAAGAAGCAAACCTCGAGTTACAGCCAGGCCTCACACTGATTGCCCTCCGTCTCTCTTTGGTACTTAAAAAAGCAGCGTTATTATTACTGTTGTTGCTATTGCTATTAGTATTAATTACTGCGTGTGCTTGTGCATGCACCCATTGCAGAGGGCAACTTTGTAGAGCCCTTTCCCCTTCCACCTTTACATGGGTATGGGAGACCGGACTCGGGCCACCAGGCTAACTCTGCAAGCACCTTCACCTGATGAACGATCTGTCGGGCCTCCTCTCCCGTTCTCAGGGCCATCCGCTCACTAGCCCTCACACTGCGGCAGTCACCTTCCCATCCCCACTGGTCCCCACTGGTCCCCACGCCTAACCCTCTCCCCTTCTGTTCATATCCAGGAGTTGGCTGCAGGTGCTCTGTAAACACACGGGAGTGTGTGGCATAGCCCTCCCACCCCTCCCGTGACCTTTGCATCTCGGGAACCATTTCCTCTCCTTTGATTGAAAACGAAGTTGAATTCATAATTTTAGGATTTTCCAGAGCTGCCTAACTTTGAGGAGGGAGAGGAGCTTTGGGTAATCCCTGTTCGGTAGCCAAGAATTAGCGAGGGGGCCGCTCTCTAAAGATGACTCTGCGTGCCGACACTGCAGGTATGACACTCCTGAGCATGTGTCTGGGGGGGGGGGGGTGTTGCTCTGAGGACCATGTCCTCCTAGGGCCTGTCTTTCCTTCCACCAACAGGAATTCTGCAGCCCCGTGCTAAGTGCTATAAATCCACCTCCTTTAAAATTAATAAGACTAAAATAAGATAAAAAATGACCTGTTAAGCCCCATCCCCACCTCCTCTTTTTTTTTTTTTCTTCCTCCCAAGAAACACACTAAAGTAAACAAAATGTGAGATGTGAAATAAAAACAGGCACAGCCCCTGTGGGGGTTTTCCCGGCTCACATTACAAAGCCCCGTCTGAAGGGCCCGGGAACTATTTCCATGACAAGCATGACAAACAGCCAGTACTCTTGAAAGTCAGGCAAAAGCCAAATTAGTCAGATTACATCAGGATAGATTTCCCTGGAGCAGAAGGTCTCTTTGGAAACACCTGCCTGACATATTTCAGACATGTGCAGAGACGCGCAGGCCCTTGGTGGGTCCCAGGGCTCGCCAACGTCTCAACAAAAATGGGTGTTTGGGTTTTACTGAGTAAAACTGAGTGAGATGGCTGTGTGGAATTTGAGTTGCTTTCTGGCACCTCTCACACGACAACGTCTAACCAGCTCTTGTCCTGGTGCCAGGAGGGTCCAA